>NW_013550610.1:2355484-2955484 GCF_000835455.1 Fonsecaea pedrosoi CBS 271.37
TCTCTCTCTCTCTCTCTCTCTCTCTCTCTCTCTCTCTCTCTCTCTCTCTCTCTCTCTGTACCCACACCTAACCTACTGGATTCTCAATGATCTATGAGGTGAGGTGATCTATCTTTCTTTGGGGTGCGGGCGTGCGCGTGATGTGCGCGGGTCTAATTTCCTCTGCTCGAAAACTTTTAAACGTTCGGACGTACATGCATGCACACATACATATGACGCATGTGATACATGTGATACATGGCCTTGTGGCATTGGAGCGTGGGAGGGGAGGGTGGAGATGGTGAGAGGGAGGTACCCTGGAAAGATGGTACTTGAAGAGAGGGACAGGCGACCTGGCCAGTGGAGATCAGTCTGACAAGTGGTCTGGATGAAAGATGCCAGGTGTTGGGGTCCGAAGTTCGAGAAAACTGGCCCTTCGGAGGGCGAATTGCTGCTCCATATCCGAAACAGGAGTCAGCAGATCCCGTATCCATCTGCGTCTTCGGCTTCAGAATGGGCATTGCGACGGGGTAGGGTTGGATATATACAGCTCATTCCATTCCGGTCGTCATCCCTCTCCTTTTTCTCTTAAGATTTTCTGCTCCGCCGTATGGTGTGTACCGGTTTCAAACATCGTTTCCCTCACGAAACATGAACCTGGACCATACCACTAGCTTTCCTCGCTTTACTGGCGCTAGATGATTTCCCTCTCCTCTTGTCTTCTGCCCGTCCTTCGCTTTCTTGGGCATCTCTCTGCTCGCGCCGTTTGCGCCACTGCCACTCCCACAGCACCGGCAGGAATGACCATAAGTCGAAGTCGGGCCACAGCACGTCCAGAAATACAATCTGCGTCGACTCGTGGCATTGCCAGAGCATAAAGTCGCTGAGCCGCGACACGCCTGATGTGCGGATGAGCAGGTCAATGGGTGGGCAACTGGCTGTATATGTGTGCGAGGTGATTGTCGCCGGAGTGATTAACTCAGGTGAAGGATACTGTGGAGTCTGCTGAGTAGACTTTTGAGATGTCGTTAGTGGGCGTAGCGGTGGTGAGGGCGACGTGTTGTTATCATCGTGGTGAAGGGTTGTTGCGGTTGACACTGACGAGGCGTCATGGTCACGATCAGACTGGTCGGGCGAATAAGATGACAAGCTCGTGGTGCTCGATGAAGGTGATCGCATATCCGCCCCAGTGGGCGACAAATATGTTCTCGATGTGGTCGACGTCGATGCTGTGTGTTGTGAAAACTGTTCGGACCAAATGGTGCTCGCTATTCTCTCCTCCTTAAAAGTGCTGTTTCTCCCCTTGCCGTGGATATCTTCTGGCAATGGCGTTGTCCATTCCTCCACCGTGCTCCGAATCGCACTCGTAATTTCTTCTCTCGAGGTATAGGGGAAACAGACGTTCAGGACACAGTTCCCCTCATTCCTGCTGGTCATTTCGACTGCTTTATCCACCGCCTCGAGGACATCCGGCTTGATTAACTCTCGTTGGCCTAATATTCGTATCCTCGCACCGTATCGATCCAATAGCTCGCCGTGTTGAACGAGCTGCTTTAGCTTGATTTTAGCCATGGACATTAAGGCATCAACCTCGTATTTGCTGCGCTTGAAATTCTCGATGCTGAAGGCGTATATCGTTACGGTGTGCACACCAGATTTATAGCACACTTCCAGGATCTATCATCATAGCATGATCAGCATTGGTGCAGCACCCGATAGAGACCCGGTTCATAGACTGAAGGGCCTCTAGGCCTCCATGATTATCTGTCATACCTTTGCCAATGCCTCAAACCCCAAGTTATGTCCTTCAACAGTCTCGATCCTGTTATTCTTTGCATATCGTCTATTCCCATCCATGACAAACGCAACATGTTTAGGCACAGGGCCCTGGCGGAGAGCACCGATTAGGAGTTCACGCAGTTGATTGAGGGCCCATTCTGCGGGCGGCGAGGAGAGGAGCCATTGGCGAAGGTTGGATATATGACGGTGTGGCATGATGGCAGAACTTGAAGACGCTCAGATATGGAAGGGAGTAATGCTCGTAGAGACTAGTAGGACTTGAGGCGGTTTTCAACTCATGGGACGCTGCAGTTTTGGGATCGCTTCGGCGTTTGCATGAGGTTGTTGAGCGATGTCACAAGCAAGGACACAGTTTGCAAATGATAGATGCGCAGTAAGAAAGTCAGGGAGACTCGAAAGGAGTGGAAGGCGGTCGCTTAGATACAAGAACGAGAGTTGCGTCGCCTGCGAGCTTCTGTTGAGGTATTGCGCAGCCACACAGCGCTTGGGTTGTCGAAAAGTTGGCACAGACCGCAGATGGGGACGTAATTGTGGTATTGCGTGGACTCGTACTCGGTACCTGCCTTGTACCCACCCGCACCCTGGAACTCGACCTTCCCTTACTCGGCACGGTTGGTGCGCTTTGAGTAATAATTCATTAGGTGGGTTTGGGAGATGAACGAGTCTAAAATTGGTTCTAACCAAGATGGGCCGAAACAAACCTCTTTAGCTGCTAGCATCAACCTCCTGTGACTCTTGCAATATAGCAAAAACGCTTCACGCCCGCAGACTTCCCGTGAATTGCAGTGCAGGACTGACAATCTTGCATCAATCGTAATAATTTATCTGTCCAATAGTCTGATCAGAATGATGCCGCTCGCCAATTGGTCGCGCCAGCTGGCAATTCCTGACTGGTTGAAGAAGCATTCATAGGAAATCGAGTTACAGCCTCATCTGCGAATTTCTCTGACCTTATGTTGAAATATTCATCGAGTACAGTCTTTGAAATGATATTGTTTTTATAATGCGGATCTTGAAGCCTGTCCGGACGTCCAATCCAGAATTCTCTATATGGAAAGGTCTCTCAGAAGATGCTTTTCGTCGAACCGTCATTGCACTTTCCAAATTCACCGATGGCGTTCCAGCAGAACCAAAATCCTGGTGGTTGGCTGCTGCCGACAGAGATTCTCCTTCATCTTCTACTACTCGTCGATCACTGCCTTATCATACTGAGCGACGACTGGCCGATGACTTTGCGTTCATATCAGCTGCTCAAGAAGGAGTGGAAAGCGTGGCGGCGGTATGTATCGAGGAGCATCGTGAACCTCCGGGCCTTATCTTTCGTGTTGCGGCAAACGAAGGAATTGGTGAAGTGGACAGAACTGTCTTGCAGCAGATTTGCGATTCTCTAATGTCTTGTGCATCGAATAGTAGGCATAAAATCCACTTGGTGGAAGCCGACTGTGTCGTTGTGCTGACTTTTCAGAAGACATTTCGCTTGCAGACTGTATTTCAACGACCAGAAGGTTAGTACTTACACTCTCCCGTGGGCGGATTATCTCGCGAATGCGGCTTTTCCTTGGTCATCAACCTTCTCACTGTCGTGGGGCGACCACGACATCGAGCCTTCGCCTGGAGAATACTATAAAGCGGTTGCGAGCCGTGGCTTCTACACCAGTCGCCGTAAATCTGGTGAACCGAATATCCAAACTAAAAGCAAGATTCCAAAATATCCTACAATCAGACAACCTACAGGCAGGTCGCGAGCTGGAGGAATGTCTTTCTGAATGCTTCTCTATCACCACTTCCAATGGCTATACGCCATTCCAGGCCACTTTACACGAGGCTGGATTCGACTCATCTGTATGGTTTAACAATAAACTCATCATGCAAATCGATAAACTCGGAGCCTATCACAGAATCCCTGAGACTCTATCCCGGGAAGCACGTCGAAGAAGGACGAGACCACTTTTCTCCAGTATCAGGCTCGAGTTTATTGATCCGTACGTACCAGTACAAAGCCCTATATCAGTTTCGGGGAGGATGGTCAATTGCCACGTGCATGCAGAAGTACAAATGGTCATTCATCATATTCTCAACTCGCCATCGATCATGCCCCGAATCATCGGTACAAGCAAAGCGGCGTGTTTTCTCTGCCATCTCTTTATTTCTGAGCACAAGGTTTTCAGTGTATCGGCATGGCATGGGCGTTTGTACGATCAGTGGACTATTCCAGACCTTACAGAGTATAGCGCCGAAAACATCACGATACTGAGAGCCATCATACAAGGAATGCACCGCAAATGCACCCAGCTCGGTAGGACAACGCATCCACGGCGTCCGTATCCTCTGACTAGCAGACACAATCTAATGAGTCTTCCCAACTTTTCACCTGCATCAACAATCCCAAGCGTGAGATCAGATCGGCCAACGAGCATCGATAGGGCTGTTGCCACAGTCCCTACAGCGGTTGGGACCAGCGTTCCTTGCACTAATGCTTCCCAGTCTTCGGCCTCACCAGCTGTTCCAGGGTTAGAAGACAGCGAATGGGAATCACTGGTGGACGGGTCCACAACACCAAGACAGTCAGATCATACAACCGAGTCCGAAGTCGTTGACGAGACCGGTAAACCTAGCGAACCAGGGCCTGAAACCGACAGTCGTAGCAACGGACGTCGGAGTACAAGCTCAAACGCGTCGGATCTCTCCACAAGAATCCTTCACCTTCATCCTGGCAGGCCACAAGCGATTGACTTGCCGCATATCCATATCAACGCGGAGATAGAGCCACCTTCTGTAGGGGTGCTCACCTTGAAGAGGCACAACGAAATGAGTAGATATTCTGAAAGTCGAATAGTCAGTCTGGAAGACCTCAAAGAAGGGCATGAGATTAGCTTCGAAAAAAGACAGTCCGAGCCTTCTATTGTGCTCCAGCTCCAGAAAGGTGGTATCAATGTGTGCTGTGTGGCCCTAGAGTGGATGTGAAACGCATCTGACGGCAAGTTACTTGGACTTTGAGATATCGGGTGTGGCGCAGGCCAGTTGTGGCGGTGGAGGCGGAGGCGCAGACTTGGCACTAGATGTCGACGTTTGATGTCACGTGTCGAGGTTTGCCTGGGTGGCGAACGATGGGGCAAGTCGGAAGCTGCTCATCATCTGGTCTCTGCGCTTCCATATCCCCCATCACCATCCATCGCCCGCCAGCCAGCCTGCCAAACCTCCCTCTCTCAAAGAGCCCAAGGCGTGGCAAGTCAAGATCACCATTATTTCCTTACATAGTCTCTTTCTTCGAGCTGTTCTTTTTCCTTCATACCGTTTGTCTTCTTACTAAGGGTTTCTTTTTCGTGTTTCTTCAGCGGCCTGCCGCCGCCGCTCAATCCCGATCATGGCTTTACAGGCTCCCCTCTCCCAGTTGCCTGTGAGTATACTGGCCGTCTCACAGAGACTCGTCGTCCCGCTGACTGTTGCGCTGCCTCAGAGCCTCTCCGCAATTGCTCCAGATGTCTTTACGACGCTGCCCTCGCTCTTTACTTCGCCGCTTCAAACTCTCCGACGCTATCGCCTGGCGCGGCTGCGCACCGAAGGAGATGTATCGGGATCGCGGCAGATACACTCGGCTGGGAAAAATGTAGGGCAGTCAACGGTACAAAAAATGTTCTCCGAGATGGGAATGTTCCTAACGCCTCGCAGCTTTCTTCAAGTGTCGTTCTCCCAGATTTCCTCGCCTCCCTTCCGACCAACAGTATCCCATCGCAAACACTCAACCTAAATTCTCGCCGAACAATACCCTGGATGTCTCGAACCATTTCCTCATCAGTTACCTCTCGTTTGAACCTGGCACCGACCCTGCGCCGGGATTTGTCAACCAGAGTTCCCAATGTCTCACCAAGTGCCGCCTCAGGAAAACGCTCGATAAGATCACCTTTGACCCAGTCTTCATTCACTTCTTTAGTGTTTGGTCCCCCACGGCGAGGGAATAAGTCAAGCGCGAACAAGCAATATCGACAATTCTCAACGACCTCCCCGCTTGCCAACCAAAACATGTTGGCCCACGCCGAACGTACTGCGAACAACAATCCTACTAGTGCCACCGCCCAAAATGCATTCTATTCCGCCCTCCTCCGTGCAAACATGCCCAAGCTCGTCATTGAAAGATATCAGTCAGGTCGATATGCCACCAATCCCGCAACGGATGCGGCATATCTCAAAGCTCTACAGATGACCGGCTCGGTGCCCGCCCCAGGCACGCCCGGTTCCAACGTTACTGGCACACAGGGAAATGGGCTCAGTGCAGACAAGCTAAGGGCCGTAGGCCAGGCGGTTGCTGGACAGAACTATGGTGGACAAGTGATCATGCCGAGCAACAAATCTGGTACAGGTGCCAAAGAAGCGCCGCTTTATGTGGTGGTTGAAGAGTCATGGGGTGCAACCATCCTAAAGTGGGTTCGAACGTTTCTCTGGGTCGGCTTGTCTGGCTACTTCCTCTTGGTGGTCCTGACCATGGTCGTGGAGATGACGGGTAGTTTCCGGACGAGGGTTGGACAAAACAACGAGGTACAACCCCAACATCAGACCGTCCGCTTCAGCGATGTGCATGGTTGCGATGAGGCCAAAGAGGAACTTCAAGAGCTGGTCGAATTCTTGAAGAACCCGGAGAAGTTTAATCAACTAGGAGGCAAGCCCCCCAAGGGTGTTCTTTTGGTGGGCCCACCTGGTACTGGCAAAACGATGCTTGCGCGTGCCGTTGCAGGTGAGGCTGGTGTGCCGGTGTTCTACATGTCTGGCTCCGAATTCGATGAGCTTTATGTGGGAGTCGGTGCTAAACGAGTTCGGGACCTCTTCACTCAAGCCCGCAACAAGGCCCCTTCGATCATCTTTATTGACGAATTGGATGCCGTTGGCGGCAAGCGGAATGCACGTGACCCTGCTTATGCGAAACAGACACTCAACCAACTCTTGACGGAATTGGATGGATTTAGCCCGAGCACCGGTGTTATTCTCATCGCCGCGACCAACTATCCGGAGTCTCTGGATAAGGCGCTCATTCGACCGGGACGATTCGACCGACATGTCAATGTGCCTCTGCCCGATGTTCGCGGTCGGATACAGATCCTAAAGCACCATATGAGAAATATGCCCATCGCAGCTGATGTGGATGCGACCAATCTTGCACGCGCTACAAGCGGCATGTCTGGCGCCGACTTGGAGAATCTTTGCAACCAAGCTGCAGTTCATGCTTCACGGTTGAAGTACAAGAAAATCACAGCCATGAACTTTGAGTGGGCCAAGGACAAGATTATGATGGGGGCTGAAGCCAAATCCCGCATGATTCGAGAAAAGGACAAGATTCAGACCGCTTATCACGAAGCTGGCCACACTTTGGTCAATTTGTTTACTCCGGCCAGCAATCAACTGTACAAAGTGACCATCATCCCACGTGGTCAAGCACTTGGTGTCACCCACTTTCTCCCTGAAATGGACGAAGTGAGCCGAGGTTACGATCAATTCATCGCTTCGATTGATGTCTCAATGGGCGGTCGAGCCGCTGAAGAATTGATTTATGGTCCAAACAAGGTGACCAGCGGTATCTCGCACGATGTTCAGCAAGCCACTCGGACCGCATTTTATCTTGTCACCCAGTGCGGGTATTCCCCAAAGTTGGGAAATGTCGATCTTGCTTCCGACTATGACAAGCTATCGAGCGAGACGAAACAGGAAATCGAACGAGAAGTGCGGCAGATTGTGGAAGGCGGTCGAGAACGAGCGGATCGAATTGTCAAAGAGAAGCGGAAAGAACTCGAAGCCTTAAAAGATGCACTTTTGGAATACGAAACACTAGACCGGGAGGAAATTATGAAGATTCTACGTGGGGAGAAGTTGAAAAAGATCGAGGTGGAGCTTCGCGAGGATGACGACACTGACAACGGAGATAATGGGCGAGGAAACAAGTCACAACCCAAGAAGGAGAAGGAGGTTGGCTCCAAAGGCAGCTTAGGGATTAAGCTGCCTGACGTGCTGCTACCACCTGGGACAGGTGGAAGAGGCGGAGAGAAGGAAGGCGTGTCACGGGTCAGTGATAGATGACATTGAATATGTCGGTCTTCGTCGTGGATTTAATTAGCGAGTAAAATGACTCTCTTATCGTGAAATTCAAAGGGTTATCCTCTGTACCTCTACAGGATGATGTGCTGTTTGTAATTCAGCTGGCACGTCGAGCATATTGAATTCAAGGAATACAGAGAGGTGGCTATACTTCATGCTTTGTTCCTAGCAGAGATTCTCGAACAGGTAGGTGCCTCTGGACTATAAGTATGAGGTATATGGTAGAAATACGGCATAGATTATATGTCACCTGTTGCACTCGTCAAGACAGCCGAAAGAGGCAGGGCACGTGTCTGATAATAGGGATACTAATATAGTTTTGTGCACAATGGATGTGCACGCACTCCGACATGTCTCCCTTATCCAGCACTGATGTCACTTTTGGTCTGACAGGGACCTCTGATATAGAGCACAGCAGCAGAAACACTCGGTCTGACGTGACCTTGCACCGAGGTCACATACATTGTATACCATTCACTTCTTTCCTTTGAATCTTCTCGCACCTTCAGAATTATAACACCGTCGTAGCTCAAATCACAAATAACCTACTCGACAGGTGCTCTAAAATTGCCCGAGCAAATGAAAAACTCCAATTGAGAAAAACAAGATATCTACAGCCTTTGTATCCCTCATCCTGTCTTGGGTAACCTCGGAGAGCTCAGCGGCGACACGAATACCGGACTTTGAGCGTCTGATCGTGATGTGACGCTCGACAGCACTGGTGATCTCTTCTCAGTGCTTGTCGCAGCGGCTTGCACGGGTGTCCCTGGCGGGGAGCCAGGTGTTGCTTCGGTGGGTGCGCTTACTGAGCCGGTGGGCGAAAACACTGGATGATGCTCGTGGATGAATGTGCTGCCGGGCAGCTCCTGTGGTATCGATGGCGGTTGCTTCTGGAGGGCGACCGGACCTGCTGCGTTCGGGTCATATGCAGGTGGCGATGAGGAGGGGAAGATGGGCCACCCGTTCGCAACCCCCACGGCTCCAGGAGATCCTGTTTGACCTTCTGGGCTGTCGAGCTCGTGTGCGGTCGGCGCTCTCGACATTGACATTTGAGACAGAACAGGCTCTTCGGGCGGGAATGTCGTCGTGCGGTTGGCCTCTGCAGCCCGCCTGGCCTTGCGTCTTCGCCGAACCCAGAAGAAGGTCGCGAGACACACTATACATATCACCACCCAGATGGAGACGGGAATGGCAATCTTTGCTCCTGGTGGAAACTTGTTCTTCGCCTGCTGTTGTGGCACGAGCGAATACTTTTGCGAGAAGACATGATCGGTGATCAGCGTCAGACCGGCTATTGCGGGAGTGGATGCAGGGACTAATGTCGTGGCAGGCACCGAATAACAGGGAGTATCCTGCCCAACCGCGGTGTAATATATCTGATACCCACTGACACTCACTTAGCCTTGCGGACTCGTTAAGACCGGGGAGGGAGAGTACTTACAGTGGACAACAGGCGCTGGCGGTTGTGAAATAGTCCTGCGGGCATCTCGTGATGAGTGCGTTGAGTCCGTACTCATATGCACAACAATCTGGTCGGTCAGGAGAACAGCCGACGTTGGGATACTCCGTCACTCGGCCAGCAGCGTCTGTGGTTATCGCGAAGTACGGCACCGTGCAGCTGCCCGTCATCAGCGGTGCTCCAACAAAACTTGCTGCCGTTATTGGTTTCCCAGCTGTCGGCTCTGGCGTTTCCGACACTGGCTCGCCCGAGATGGTTGAGATGCTCGGATTGCTCGAGGAAGAAGACGTCGAAGCTGGCTGAGTTGATGGAGCTGCTGCAGGTGGCGTGAGACTCATGCTGGCGAGCGCACTTGAAAGTCCTGCTGGGGAACATCCCACAAAATCCGGCGCGGTCTCGTTGACAGCAGTACACTCCTGCTTGTTGAACTGGATAGCCACTATGACCAGTTGTCAGAAGTCTGTATATTTCGCAGCGCACCACACACGACTCTCACGTACATGCTTGCTCGTCGGAATTACACTGCGTGTACAGGCAACAAGACAACGCGCTGACATATGCCGAACTCGAACAAAGGCAGGCGATATCGATGACCGAACATGATTTCTGAGCAGAGGTCGAATTCGAGAGACATCCTTGCTGTTGTTTCACTCTGTCAACACTCCCACTCTGCCAACGAGGTAACAAAACTTACTGCACACGGAGGGATTTCCTGTACACTGATGGCATCCACAAGGCCCAGACAAAGGAAATGGAGGAGGACGATGAAGAGCTTCATGACGAACAACGCTCAAGTGTCAGTCGGTCAGTCAGAGGCAGAGGGAAAGGCAACGACGACAGCCGTGACTGTACCATGCAAGAAGTCGTCTTCTGCGCTCTGCGGGAAAATTCAGAGACCCGAATTCAAATGCTTCGTTGATTTACTTTGAAGGTGAGCCACCTGATAGTTCCCCAGGGCTTTCTGTTTTCGGACCGTTTGTCAAACAAAAGAGAATTCCTGTGGTAGCCGGGGCGACATTCTTTGAACAATGGGTGGAGGGCCGGTGCTTCCCAGCACAAAGCGTAGCGACGTCAAGGCTGGAATGCTGGCGAGTATTCCTCCAAACATGGACCAACGTACACGCACACACATCAACGACCAAGGCTGGATGACGAAAAAGGCTTGCGACGACGTTCCTGTGGTCTTGGGTGACAACATGCTCCGGTAGAGAGTCTGGTTCCTGAGTAGGCTCGATGTGCAGAGTCTCGGTCCCAACGACTTGCTCTGTATGTGCTTTGACCAGTTCCGGAAACCCGGCACCACAGCCCTTCTTTGGACATATCTCATCATACAACTCAGGCGTAGCAGGCCTCGTTTTCTGCTGAGAGAGATGTCTTGAAGGGATGTATGAGTTTTCATGCAGGTTGCTCGTTGGTGTATCCGATATCTGCCATTTGCGGCGGCGGCACCTATGTATACTCGATATACCCACTCCACCTCAAGTCCACCAAGATACATGCTTAGTATTTAACAACAAGGTTCAGGAAAGACATCGCAAAGACAGGGAGAAGCGAGATTACTGGCTCAGCCGTCCCCGCAATATGGCTTGATTGGCTGATCGCCAACGCCCATCAGCTTCTCGCCGAGTGGATCTTGATGATGGAAACATTGTCAGATCTAAGCCTCGTTCAGCTCGCTAGCTGCCCTGCCGCAATTTCTACAACCAGGCCAAAGGGACACCGGAGCAAACAAGCATCCATAACGGCAGAAACGCAGAGCAATCAACTAATGGTTCTTTCTGCCCGGCCACGGAACCATCGGAGCTGGTGTCAACGTGGCTTTCAATAATATCAAATCAGCCATGGCCGAGCAATTGTTTTGTTCTTACCGCCTGATCTCTGGCCAAGAGACTTTGCGTTCAGAAACACTCCGCCTCCCTGCGACGATGAAATATTTCATCATGGCTGTGTCACTGATTGCAAACGTTGATTCTTCATAAGAGAAACTATATCCCTTGTGGTCTGTCCCTGCGATATTCGACATCTGCTCCAAAAAACCCGTCCTCGCCACTTTCAAGAAAATTCCACACAATGACTTCCAGCAACGCTACGAGGCCAAGAAACTTCTTGAGGAAGTTCTTGTGCTGTTTCGACGACGACGAAGACGAGCGACCACAACAGACGCCTCAGACACAGCAAGCTCCAAGGACACGATGGGACGCTGCACCGCCGATAGATCCTGAGGAGGAGGAACCGGCAGCACCTCCACCGTATGCCATCTTCGACCCTCACCCCGAGGACTGCGACTGTGCGATCCACATACACAAGCCGAAGCCCAACCGACCGATCATCGTCGAAGCGTTCCAGTCGCAGGGCTGCAACTCGTGTCCGCCGACCAACACGCTCCTCCTGTCGCTGCTGACGCTGGGCGACCCGAACATCCTCGTCCTCGACTACCACGTCACGTACTGGGACCACCTGGGGTGGACGGACCCGTTTGGCACAGCGGGGGCGGACGAGCGCCAGCGGGAGTACGCGCAGGCATACGGCACCTCGAGGGTGTACACGCCGCAGGTGGTGGTGAACGGCGTGTCCGAGGGCGCGGGCAACTCGACCTCGAAGCTCGAGCGGCTGATCAAACAAGGCGGCCGGCTCGCCAGCAAGGACTGGCCGTGGCTGCTATTCTCCAAGGTCGACGCCGGCGTCTTCATCCGCGAGGCCAGCCCGGCCGCTGCCGCCACCGGCCGCATCGGCACCGTGGTCGAGGTCATCTACGACCCGACCCTGCAGGAGGTCAATGTATCGAGAGGCGAGAACGCCGGCAAAACACTGGCGCATCGCAACGTCGTCAAGAGCGTCCGCAACCTCGGCGAGTGGCGAGGTGGTAGAGGTGTGGTGCCCCTCTCGCCGCGCGACACGACTGACGGTCTGGAGAGAGTCTTGATCGTGCAGGAGGGAAGCGGTGGTGGACAGATTATCGGCGTTGCGCGGATCCATTTCTAGCATGCGTGGCTGGCTGGCCTTCCATCCTGTTTTCTCTATACCACATACCACCTAATAACAATCCAAGCGAGGCTCAATCAAGCTAGGACTAGGGACAGGACTAGGTCAGACTGTCTACCACTGCCATTACTACTACTACTACCATCTGGGTTCTGGGCAGGGACGGCGTATACACATACATATCAAGTACCAGTAATGATCAAGTCTGGGGAGGGCTGTCTATCTGGGGGAGTCGAAGTGTTTGGATTTGTGCATGTTTCTGTGGCATGCTGGGTAGAGAGGATACTATTTAGTATTGGGGCCAGAAGCATATCTATCGTCTTCCCCTGGTCGAACATCTCTCGGTTCACAAGCAGCAACCTCAGCCCTCAGTCGACCCATACAAGTTATCCGAACACTTCGCACACATACGAGTAAGCAATAAAATATCAACAGTGCTACCGGTCGTGCTGGTTCAGGCCAATAGATGCAGGATAGACACGTATCCATTATTCCAGATGCCGTGGGCAAAGGAAATGAGTCACCATGCGAAAGATTTTCTGTTGGCCTTTCGTTACAACGAAAATTTACCAGGCCAACTCCCCTGCGCCCGCCCTGTTCTCTTCAAGCCGACTACCTGGGTGTGCATGTCGACACTCGTCTTAATATCACCGAATTGCACTCTCGCCGGTCACCGATTCACAATCCTCGACATGACAGATGACTCTCAACCACGTCAAGAAGAGAACCCAGCTAAGAAGGAGAATTCCGTCCAGTCTGTACCTCGAACGTCCATCACCTCCACTCTCCTCGACAGCCTTTCCGCTGGTCAGTTAGCGATGTCGCCGTCGAGAGAAGTGGAGCGACCATGCTGAGCGGCGCCCTTAGGCCGACTTGTGAACCGACGGAGCATCTATAGAAGCACTCAAGACCTCTGCCATGGACGATATCAAAGGATAAAGATGCAAGATATCATGGAAAAATAAGTGATCATGAAAGGGAGTCTCGCATTCGAATGCGACTTGGGCAACCCAAGATCGCGCTCTATCTGTGACCCAGCTCACTCGGGGGAAACACACAAGAGAAAGCAGAAAGGTTTACAGCGTCGGTTATTAAGATGGAAGAAGTGAAAAGTTTAGTCCACGGCTTGCAGAGACCTCGTGCTGCGAGCCTTGTCCTGCCCAGTCAGTGGTCAATATGACAGGGAGAGAGGCCCGCTCCCTGGACATTGAAGCCTTCACCACTGGCTATGGGATCCTTACTCTATTCAAACGTTTATTCGAACGTTAATAACAGATTCCATGAAAGGTGATGAGCCCGGGTATTGAGGCGGATATTCTCGGTCGTGCTATGAACAACCCTCGATAACGCGGCAGCTTCACTCGATTCTTGGACCTCACTCCGTCCTACCGTTTTTAACCAGGCCGCGACGTTTGAAGTGACACGGAATATGGACCACCTGACCACCTGACCACCTACACGGGATTGGTACCACATCTTTTGTGGAAATTCATTGGATATGAAAGCATTCGATACAACTCTTTCTGCATCAATCTGGGCAACGAGCGAAAATGTTCAGAACCTGCCAAGCCATCAGAAGCATCACCACGTCGAACGGGAAGACTATCAGTGTTGCATTCGTGACCAAGACGGATGCCTGGGAACGAACGTTTCTTGCAGCGAGCACCCAGAATGATTTCGTGGCCATTGCAGAGAAATACAAAGATAGTTTGAAACCCTGAGACGGTTAAGGTTGCCATGAAGTGAGTCGTCTATAAGCAACAAGAACGATGGTGTTTAATTTACATCTTTCAGGGAGGCAGAGCATTCGAGCACCAATGACCCCAACAAGCACTATACTGTATTTGAACTCGATAGGGACGACAAAGTAATCGCGTCGGAGCATTACTATCCATGATCTCAGTATACAGGGTTTGACCTCGCCCGAGATTTAGAGCTGTGGAGAGCGGGATGGCGCGAAAATGAGACATGCACCAAGTTTGGAACGATTGCAGGCAGTGCTGAGGGTCACACATTAGCTTAAGTACTTCTCCTCTGGAGTAACAAAGTATTGATACCTGAAGATTTCCACTCCAGGGCACCCACAGGGCTGCAGACCCACTAAAAGTGACAGTATAGTGCCAGCGCCCATTGACTGGGACCAAGTTGTGTGAATTTATGGTTAGTGTATGCCTCTAAAATAAACTTTATCTAACTCACCTTGTTTTAGTAATAAAATGTGGGATCCGCAATGCTACCGCGCAACTCGTAAAGCGGGTACCGGCATCTTTATTTCCTCTACGATGTGTACAAGGGATCCTGGGCACGTAATGTCATGGGTAACTGACAATCGAGCGACTTTCTGTCCTTTGTGCTACCTTGAAAATGAGCTAAGAATTGTTGTCTCATCACGTGCTTACAATGCTGGAAGGAACGACGCGCTTGGCGTCAGTTCACGATTTCTGTCACTCCCAACACTGGCCTTTGTTGGTCCAGAATGTCCTCGTCCATCATCATCGGCAGCAACAAGATGCTCGAAAGGGTGGCCAAAATGGCGTCTACGTCCACCGAATCATTTGGCGCCGCGGCGCGACGCTATGTGTTCAGAGCGCTGATTCAAGAAAGACCACATCTCGGTCGCGTTTGGTTGGCAATGTTTGGAACCCTCCTTCACAACTGACAATCCATTCAGTGAGCTGATAAACAGTGCAGGTCGGAACAAGAGAAATTCATCCTGAAGGACGTTCCCCCGGCTATGTTCTCTCACTTCCACGAAAGCATCTGGCCCCAACTCCGCGACTGTCAAAATGTGCGTTTGCCGGTTGACACCATCCAGGACCAGCGTGTCTTTGTGTACAAGTATTTGGACGACGACTTCCTCGACCTCGTCAAGAAGCGAATACCAATCAAGGCAAGGAAGGAAATCCTCAAAGCCAGTCTGCGGGGGATTGTTGAGCTGCATGAACGCGATGTCGTGCATTTGGGTATGTAGGCACTTTGAAAAAAGGGACTCTTCCTTCCCTATGTCCCTTTCCTGCTGAGCCGGGATTACAACGTATGTGAAGTCTCATGGCATGGCGCTAATCACTTTTTGGGGAGGATTGTCCAGACATTAAACCCGACAACATCATGGTCGACTACTACCACCATCACCACGAGGACGAAAACGGAGGAGATATGACAATCAAGCACGTCCAGCTCATCGATCTCGAAAACGCGGCTCATCTCCCCAAAGGCAGATGCATCAAAGGCATGCTAGCCGGGAACGACAACTGGCGCAGCCCGGAGGGCCATTTCAGGGGTGAACTCAACAAACCGACCGACATTTTTAGTTTTGGAGCCGTGGTGAGTTTCTCCTGAATATTTGATAAGATACATCTGTCCTAACATACAAACTTTGAACTTTTTTATGTAGTGCATCTACGCCATGCTCGGCCGCGTCGTTTTCGGGAGTGACGACGACTTCCGAAAATTCGAATCACTCGGCGTATTCCCCCACGTCATCCGCCTCCAGCGCCAGGTCTCGTATTTCGGAACTCGAGAAGGATTGAAGGGACTGATGACACACGTCGGCGACCAGGAATTCAATTGTCAGGTCTTGAGGTGGCTTTGGGACGATCGCGCGGCCGAATACCACCCGTACAGGCCGTTTTCGACATGGTCGGAGCTAGACCTTTCGACGAACGCGGACACGGACACGGACATTGACACGACGGCGTTCACAGATCTCGTTCAGCGAATGATGGATCTCGACCCGGCGAGGCGGATCACAGCACGTCAGGCCTTGGAGCATCCCTGGTTCAAGGATATCGAGACGGTTTAGATACGAGCAACAAGCGACAAGCAATTGGATGGGATTCTTCCCCTCGATTAGTCAATGCCCATGGAGATGAATTTATGGACAACATCATACCACGACCCAGTTTGAGCGGAATAGAAAGGGTGGCCTACAAGAAGGTATCGAGCTAAACTATGCTATGTTACAAAACACCATAATACCACGACACCACGACGTCGCGGGTGCACGAGGGTGCAGGCGAGGCGAGGCAGGGCAGGGGCGTGAGAGAAGTGGAATGAGTAGCATTACTTACTGTACGAGTACCGGCAAATCGCCTGA
Organism: Fonsecaea pedrosoi CBS 271.37; assembly: GCF_000835455.1. NCBI lineage: Eukaryota > Fungi > Ascomycota > Eurotiomycetes > Chaetothyriales > Herpotrichiellaceae > Fonsecaea > Fonsecaea pedrosoi. Next base: position 2,371,882 of record NW_013550610.1, read on the forward strand.
ATAAGTCTTTGAATGGTGGTCGAGACCTATCTTCTCTAGAAGAAGAGGTCGTGGTATTTCATGCTCAGCGCCACCGTCTCAGCTAGCCAGGGAACAAGAAAGTCTGTGGATACACCTCAAATTTTGTACGAGAACCTTAGGAGAAGTCGCGCTCAGTGACGAATGGTTCATTCATTGCAGGACTAGGCTCCGTCGAAAAGAAATAGAAGTCCATCGAACTATGGTCTAAGCTACCCTAGAACTACGTTTCTGGTGGCCTTAATGCCCGCAGTTGACCGATTACTGGGCCGAAGTTGTTTCATTATAGCGCATTTATCTGAGACTTGTGACGACGGCTAGATATCTTGTAAGGTATCGCCCTCCACGCAGTCCATGATGATGAACACTTCCGCTCACAGCCATGGCATCGGGAGGGACGACAAATGCTGATGTAAATGATCATATGATTCCTTTCTTGGATATTGGTAACCTGGCCATGTTTGAGAACAATGTGCCTACCTACAGTGTTGACGGTCTGGGTGGAGAGATGGTTCAATATAGGGTAGGACGCTCTATGTAGTAGGAAGCGGAGCTAGAAGCTGACCTGCCGCGATGTAATATGGGAGGTTCGGAGATGTCCACATCTCTTCTGCGTTGTTTTGTCTCGTGTGATTGACGTCCCGGAGCTGGTGAAGGGGATGTCGTTACAGCCCGCTTCAGGCGCGATCAAGACAGGAATGCACTTTCAGCAGTTGAGGTCAGGCTGTGGAGTAAGTACGGTACGCGGAGAGTGCGGCAGAATGCAGGGGGAAGGCGGCCTGATACTTTCGTACGGCATACATGTACCAAGCATAACAAGTCTTCCTTTTCCCTGTCTTCGCTCGGAACGACAAAGGGTTTGTCACATGTCTGACTTTGCAGAAGCAGTGAACACAGGAGCACGTGATTTGAGCTGGCACTGGATCTTCCGATCTGGATTGGACTTTACAAAAAGCTTCTGGTAAAAGTACCACCTGGAGATGAGGAAGCCAAAGGAGGAGAAATCAGCCCATGTGCGTTGGAAAAACAGATGCGAGCTTACGAGGAATTGCATGGGAGTGCGGGAACCATCTACCTAATAGGCACTAGAGGCCCCTTTCCAAGGCTTGGCATTTTGTGATTCTGTTCCGTCTAACCGTGGCCTCCACCATTGGATCAGCATCATCGGCATCTTTCCTTATGCGCTTGTCTTGAGGGATCAGCTTATCCTTTCTGAGAGCCTTGCAGATGCTTGTGGGTCGCCTGTGGATACCACATCGCACAGAGATGAGCCTGGTGGGATTGATCCCATGCTGAGAGCAGACTTTTTGACAACGAAACGAGCTGAGGCATTTATGCGACAGTTGATCCTTTGGCCAGAGCCCTGCCCAAGGTCACCTACGAGTACCTCCTCTACGATCTGGTTCAATATCATGTCCTTGACGAACTATGGATGTGGTCACTTTAACGATGACCCACAAATGCCCACACCTTGTCGTTGACCTGCCCCGACTTGCTTCTGTCTGTTTGTCTGTTGCTCTACCTCCATGGTGTAGGCAACATGGCAACTGATCAATCCACACCTCCAAAAATGAACGGAAGCAGGACTATCATCACGGTGTCTCTTATCATCGTCATTGTAATGATTGTCTGTGTTCTTTCGGTCTTCGTTAAAACCTCCAGACTCCCTCTCCAGACTCGCGGTGAAATGCAGCACCGACGCCAGTTGCATGCACTCCAAATGTGCGATCACGGCGGTATTCGCAAATCTACGCTACAGCTACTACCTTTGGTGGAATATCATGTTGGGACGCTCCCACAACCAAGAGGAAGAAATTCCAAGCCGAGCAGTGACAATCCAGAAGAGCAGAAGCCGGACACGGATTTGGAAAAAGGCATGGACATTTACACGGTGGCAAGATCGCACGTTATCAGACCTGTCCGGGCATACCTCAGACAAAGGAGCCCCAAGTCCACTTGTCGAAACTCGGTTCATCAGACAGAGCCGCCAGAATGTCCCATATGCACGCAGCCTTTCATCGTCAATGATACCATTCGTGTCCTTCCTTGCAATCACAGGTATCACCGGGGCTGTATTGACCGGTGGCTTTTGTGCTTCAGCGGGACCTGTCCAGTCTGGTACGTCCGAGCATGCTTCTTGCAGACTCGGAGGATCAATCACATTTTGAAGCCGATGCTAACTTTCTTCTTCATGGTCCTCAGCAGGATCGATTTAAGGACAATCTTGCCACCTTGAAACAACTATGTACCTTTGAGTCGCAGGATGTCATACCATTGAGCTCCTTTTCCTTGGGTGGGAATATGACGAGCCGCTTGGATTTGAGCGTGGGTGTTTCAACCTGTGCTGAGGTCGTAGTATCAGCCCCCTCTTTGCGTAGCTCAGACAGATGCTGGAGGCCCTTGCAAATGCTTGAGAGAGTCTTAGCATATGGAAATTCAGGACCCGCAAAGTCCAGACCTGTTTCATAGCCTCTATTATCAAAAATACCACATTGGTCGAACCCACAAGTAGTCCAAGGGTGCAAAGCCTTGATAGCACGTGGGCAACCGACCGAGTCCATCCCACTGAATGCCGGGCAGTGGAAAGAGGAACCTTTCAAATGTGGTATGAGGCATTTTGCCTGCGCATCCCACGAACCCGTCAGCTTCATTGAGTTCACCCTTCCTCCTCCTCCATTTTCATCCACCATTATCTTCACACTTGCTTGAGCCATGCAGATTGTCTCCACCGACAGGGGATGCCTCGATCGAGACACACATGACCCCTGCTTTCAATACGAGCCCGCGCTCATACTGCCAACCTTGACCAGTTGTGACACATTGAATCGTGTCCGTAACAATACAAAAGCCACAGTCAGATAAGCCGGCAGTCTCTCTCGTGGACCAATCACCTCATCATTCTGCTAATCAAAGAAACCTCCCACAGGTAGCTCGCCGCTAGACGGAGGTGGCTGCAGCCTCCACCCCTAGAGCGTGGCAATGCTCGCTTCGTCTTCTCGCGAGAACAATGCACTGGACCGGCCCTAATTACTCCCCCTCCATCTGGGAGATATATTTGAGCCAATATCCTGGTCTGGCTCTCCCTTTGTACCCTTTCTGTCTTCACATTTTGTGCTTGCCCGTTAGCTTCAAGACACAGTGGCTCCGAGGTCAACTATCGTCGGTGCTTGCTCTGTCTCTCAAGTCTCTTCTCGTGCAAGCAACGCCACCATGAGCGACTCTAACGGCCAGCCAAATGAAGCAATACCTTCCGCGAGATCACAGAGCATTGTCGGTGGTGACGGTGGCGGAGTATATACTCTCAGGAGTCGAGAGGCATCGGCGTTTGGAGTGGCGGCCGTCCAGTCTCTGGAGAAGCCAAAGGAATACATCAAAGACACTGGCGTCGGCTCTGAGACCGGCAGTGTAGACTCGCGAGACATTAAAAGAAGACAGGTACGGTGCCATCATCGCCGGCCCCCCTCAAAAATCAGGCGTCATTCTGACTTCGACAGGTTTTCCATGGATGGAAACTCTTGTGGCTTGCCTATCAATCCATTGGAGTGATCTACGGCGACATCGGCACCAGTCCATTGTACGTCTACTCGTCGACCTTCTCGTCCCCTCCAAGCCACGAAGATCTGGTGGGTGCATGCTCCTGGATTATCTGGGCGCTCACGATCATGGTCACCATCAAGTACTGCTTTATCGTTCTCCGAGCCGACGATGAAGGAGAGGGTGGCACATTTGCACTGTTTTCTCTATTGACCCGTTACGCCAACATTGTTCGTCGCCATCCTCGAGAAGCGCAAATGGTCAGGATGGAGCGGCACATGACTGGAGATCTCCGGAAACCAGCACGTACAGCGCGAAATCTAATGGAGCGCTCTTCTACCGTCCAATGGATTCTGAAAGTCCTGGGCGTGTTTGGCGTTGCTCTCGTCATGTCCGATGGTGTCCTTACTCCGGCCCAATCTGTCCTTGGTGCGATCCAGGGAATCGAAGTCGTGTCGGCGAATATCAGCCAGGCGACAGTGATTGGATCTTCTTGTGCCATTCTCATCGTCCTCTTCCTGTTGCAGCCCTTTGGAATCACCAAGCTCGCGAGCACCTTTGCTCCTATCGTCATTGTTTGGCTCCTCTTTAATGCCGTCTTCGGCATCTACAACTTGGCCAAGCACGACGCCTCTGTGCTGAAGGCTTTCTCCCCATACTATGCCGGACACTACCTCGTGAGGAATGGAAGAGAGGGATGGATCAACCTGGGAGGAATCCTCTTGGCTTTCACAGGCTGCGAGACTCTCTATGCCGACCTTGGAGCTTTCAGTGCCCCGGCGGTACGACTGTCTTGGCTGTACTTTGCCTATCCTTGTCTACTCTTGAGCTATATTGGACAAGCAGCCTATATTGCTGATATCCCCGATGCTTACAACAACCCGTTCTTCAAGACTGTGCCGCCGGGGTGCATTTGGCCATCACTTATCATCGCGATCCTCGCCGCCATCGTCGCCAGTCAGGCCACGATCACTGCCACGTTCCAACTGTTGACTCAGATCATGAAACTATCCTACTTCCCACAACTCAAGGTGGTGCACGTGTCCGAGATCTTCTATGGCCAGATCTATATGCCGATCGCGAATTGGCTCCTCATGATCGGGACCGTCATCATCACCGGGGTCTACACCAACACCACCAACCTCGGGCACGCCTACGGAGTCTGTGTCATTCTTGTAACGTTTCTCACCACCAACATGGTCGCCGTGGTGGCCTTGATCGTCTGGCGCTATCCACTCTACGTCGTTGCGCCCATCTGGCTCATATTTGCACTGTGGGACGGTGTCTTCCTCTCCTCCGCTCTCACCAAAGTCCCCAACGGTGCATGGTTCACCCTGGCCCTCTCCGTCGTCCTGGTCTGCTTTTTCGTTCTGTGGAGATTCGGCAAAGAGGAACAGTGGAAATCAGAGAGATTCGAGCGGGTCCCCACGTCTGACATATTCAGACCTACCGAGAGCGCCAGCGAATATAGCCGCGGACTTAGACTCAGTCCTGCTTTCGGAGGCGAGGAAATCACGCGCATCAATGGCACGGGCGTGTTTTTCGACAAGTCCGGCGCACCGTCCACGACGCCCACAGCGTTTGTACACTTCCTCCAAAAGTTCCACGCCGCGCCCGACGTGGTCATCTTCTTCCACCTACGGCCTCTAGAAATTCCCACCCTGCCCGCCGAGGAACGGTACCAGACCATCCGATGCTTCATGGGCACAGGGGCCGGTGACGGCAAGAAACAGCCCCTGCCAAACTGCTACCGCGTCATCATCCGCCACGGGTACAATGACGAGGTTGTAAGCCAGAACCTGGGACTGTTACTGCACGACCAGGTGCGGGATTTCCTTCTCCATGAAGCGTTGATCGGCCACGAGAACCCGCCTCAGGGGCAGATGAGCGACAACGACAACGCGAAGCGAGTGGTGCTTGCAGAAAAGACGGTGAACTCGGAGAACGCGTCGTTGGAGCCACCGCCGGAGTCGCAAGTGACGGAGCGACTGTCCGAGCTGCAGCAGGCCTTCACCAAGCAGGTTGTCTACATTGTGGGCAAGGAACAACTGCGTGTCAAGCCACACACGAATATTGTCAAGAGAGCCTTGCTGGAAGCGTTCCTGTGGGTTCGGGAGAACACACGGACCAAGGTGCAAGCGCTGAATATCCCCGTGGACAAGCTCGTCGAGGTTGGATTCATCAAGGAAATTTGAGAGCTGGGGAAGAAAAAGATAGAACCGGCAAGGTATGCCTGTACTCTACGGGAGTCTAGGAGAGTTTACTGATGTCAGATTCATCTTTGCTCAAGAGTTATCTCTGCGCCGACATACCCTTGATCTCACTACTCGAGAGCAGCCATGCGCAATATACAGGCACAAGCAGTCAGTCACACGGACTCTGGGACGCGCCTATATAGCACCTACCATGGAGATGGGAGATTCTCTGCGCCAGTAGAAAATGAAAAAGATCTGACATGTTTTATCCCTTGGTTCCCACAGGCTATGCAACCCCTGACCACTCTATGCTTCCCGATATACCCATAGATTGCTATTCTCCCCGACGCCTTGCGCGAGCCATCGGTAGGAACAAGTCACAAAGTTGCGGACCCATCATCAACACTCGACCTACAGAAGGAACGTAGCGTAGGTGGTATCTCCCCAACAATCTCCTGCCCAGGCTCGGCACGGAGATCCAGCAATCCTGATCAGTGAGTTCAAAAAAAGGTGGCTAGCAGGGTCGTTGCAGTGCTCGCGAAGCTGAGAGTCTTCCACGCACGGTACATGACGGCGTGGATGGTGTCGCCGCCTCCTATTCTGCGGAGGGGGCTGTCCACGCTCTCGGATATGACGCGGGGATCGAGGCAGAGACTAAGTCCAGTCGTGCGAGGTTGCTGAACAGCACGCTGGCTCCATGGAAATGATGAGGAGCTGCAAGCCAGGCGCGATGGCGAGGATGTACATATGTCCACTGGAGACGGACAGCCGGCTGAGTGGACTGGATCCCAACCAGGAAGGGGAATAATATTATTAGAGTCGAAGAGGATAGAGTAACAAACAGGACTAGCGTGTCGGTCCAGCTGTCTCGGTGTGATATTAGCGCCTTGGCAATATCGGTGAATCTGCCACCCCCCGCCAAGTATGCGGATTGAAATCACAAGTCGTAGTCAACACGCAGGCCGCCAGCCACAGTCACAGAGATGTGCTATCAGTACCGGTACAAAGATCCACAGGAAATTACTAGTATATATGTTTTCTCTCTCCAAATCTTGGCACGCAAAGAACCCCTTTTCTCTAACAACAAGGGCGAAATCCGAATTACCACGAGTTCGAGTCACGGTTACGATGATGACGACGACGACATCTCAACCAAGTGTAGTAAAAAATTTCCGTAGTATAACCGGCCGGCCGAGAAAAAACCAACTCCCCGCAAACAGGGAGTGAGTTTTCCCTTATCATAGACCAGTTGGGTTGAGCTGCTCTGTGGATAAGTTTTTTTGCCGTTTTGTGCGCTGGGAGGGGGTGCGAAGAATCAGAACTATGTGGCCTTAGATGTATTAGTCCTTGCTTAGTGCTACTGTACCTCGTCCGTGTATGTATGTGTTCGAACGCCACCCCTACCTGTCGAGTTTCCAGGCGGCAGAGAATGTCTTGCCGTGATGCTCGACACTCTTTCTTCGCAGGCCATGTCGCAACCTCACATGGGAAGGGATTCAAGGGGTTGGATGGATCATTTCTCTGTCTCAGTGCTCTCTGTATGGCACAAGATTGATGGTGGAGCAAACGCTTGGAGGGCGTCGAGTCGACGAATTTAAGGTGTTTTGAGACGCGACATAATTAACTCTTGAGCTCAAGCGCCTGGTTCGAGCTGAGCATTGTCCGTGTCCGAATGAGCATACTATGCAGCACGACTAAAAATAGAACATCCAGGGACGACCTAGAGGCTCTGCGCGTGACTCTGCCATCGATGCTCGAACCAGGGAGCTCTTCCCAGCCCAATACCATCCAATCAGAGCACAAACGACACCACAGCCAGAGAGAGAAACACAATTCGCCTCTGATCCCAAGGACAAGATGACCGATCGTCACATCGCGAGATCCCTTGCCAGAAAATATTCGACAAATAGTAAACCCTGCCGACGCGATGGCTAACTAACTAGCCGTCCATGCGCAAGTGCGCGTGCCCGCAAGATCCGCGACGTGGCCCGCTTTGTCGTTCGTTCCGTCTTCCCGGATCCCGGATCCTATTTCCCCCTAATTCCTAAGGCTGACTGACTTGCATCTTTTCCACAAATCGCCCTGGGTCTGCTTTGTAACGCCGTTCGGATGGCGTGGAAAGCGTTCGTGGTAGCTTGCATGCTTAGAGGTGCCGTTCGTTGATAATCGATTGATGATTGGTCACGAGTCAGCCTCGGGTTTGATTCGTCCACTTCCGCCAAAGAACTTCCTCTCGCGATACAAACGGGATCTGGCCATGGGCTGACGAGGATCTAGATATTTCCCAACTCAGCGGTGATGGTGCTCTCTTGGGGGATTGATGATCATCTTTCGGAAGACGGTGAGATTCGCTGGACGCCGCCGACATCCGCAGACGATTAGTGTGGGATCGTAGATGGAGGTATTGGAGGTGCGAAATGCTGAAGTGCACTTTACAAGTATGAATAAGTTCCATATACGACGCAGATGACATGAGTATTGCTCGATTCCTCACCCTTTCTTTCTCTCCGACCCCTCCAGTGCGCGTTCAGATGGACAGTATGGATGGTCTGGTCCTCTCCAACTTCAACCTGGTCTGCGCCGCATTCGGCGGCTTCCTGCTGAGTTTCGGGCTGGTGTCTGAGGCATGGAAGCAACAATTCCTGCTCTCGGAAGCATGTGAGTTTTCCTGACTAGGGTCTCACGACCTCGAGCTCACAAGACGACCCAGTGATTGCCTTGATTGCAGGTGCAGTTCTCTCAAAATTTGCGGGAATCCTCCGTCCAGAGGAGTATGGGTGCGGAGAGAGCAAGCACATCGACTCAATCACCCTGGAATTCTCCCGGCTGGTGCTCGCGGTCCAACTGGTCCTCACGGGCGTCCAGCTCCCTCGGCGCTATCTCTCCAAGGCATGGCGATCGGTTTTCTACCTGATTGGCCCAACTCTGACGTTGATGTGGCTCAGTGCAGGCCTGATCATCTGGTTGACGTTGCCTCGTCTGGGCTTCGTCCACGCCCTGGCCATCGGAGCCTGTGTCGCTCCGACCGATCCAATCCTCTCCAACGCGGTCATCAAAGGCCGGTTTGCAGAGCTCAATACTCCGAAGCCGGTGCAGAGTCTCATCACGGCCGAAGCAGGGTTGAACGATGGCCTTGGGTATCCATTTCTCTTCTTCGCACTTTACTGGATCAAGCACTCCGGAAGCAAAGGGTTTCCGCTAGATATTCTCACCTCCTGGCTCGGGGGTACTTGGGGCTACGTTGTCATTTTCAGCATCGTCTATGGCGTGGTCGTCGGCTACGCCGCACGAAAGCTGTTCTTCGCTGCCAGAAGACGCGGGTTCGTCGAGGAAGAGAGTTCCTTGACGTATGTCATTGCGCTGTCACTATTCATCTTGGGTACCTGTGGAATACTGGGAACCGACGACATCCTCGCCTGCTTCGTCGCCGGGTGCACATTTGCGTGGGATGACCAGTAAGTCCGCGGTGGAGATCTTCTTGAGCTGTTACTTACCTCGCAGGTTCGAGCAGGACGCCTGCAGTGAACTCTTCTGGTCCGCAGCGGATATGTTGCTCAACGTCTCCATCTTCATATGGTACGGAGCCGCCGCGCCATGGACATTATTCACCACAAACAGCATCATCTCGCCCGGACGACTATTGGTGCTGGCCGTCCTAATCCTTTGTCTCCGACGCTTACCAGCAATCTTGATCATGAAGCACAACGTAACCGAGATCGGAAGCCTTTTCCAGGCCATGTTTGTCGGCTTCTTTGGACCTATTGGAGTTTCAGCCATTTTCTATCTGCTAATCGCCGTGGAGTTCCTCGAGGAGTTGGTCCAGGATGGTAGCCAAGCTACGGTACTCGGGGATATACAGTTTCTCCAAGATGCCATGCGGGTCGTTGTATGGTTCCTCGTCGTGAGCAGCGTCATCGTCCATGGCTTGGCCTTGCCGCTGTCCAAATTGTGCTGCTGGATCCCTGTCGCCTGCCGTCTCGTACCTGGACGGGGGTTACTCGATAAGTCTGATGACGCAGAAGCCGGACCGGACTCCGTTCACAGAAAACTTCGAGATCATTTCGCCGTTGATTCTTCAAGTAAGGAAAGTGAGACACGCATTGGTGTCGCTGAAAATGGATATAACACCATGGACTGAGGCGAATGTCCCGGCTAAATATTCCCTCTGAAAGGAGTCGTTGTGAGGGAGGCACTTCGAAATATCAATAGATTTCTCCGCAGTAAGTAATTAGAGGCAATGCGGGATAGTTGGGAAGCCCACAGCGAGAGCATTCCCTGGCGTCTTAGAGCAGAATCCTGTTCTCAGCTTAAGGTTCGGGGGGCACAAATCCATATCTGCCGAACATACAAGTAGGCTTGGATCCATCATCAGGAAGTTGCATCTGGTAGAGGGTAAAGGGTGAAGTTGACCTCTGCCTCTGTGTCGTCTCAACTGACTCATGTTAGCAGATGTCATCGCTTCCACATTGGGAAACTCCGAGGCAAATTGTAGGATGGGCGTAATGAAGAAGCACACGTAGAGAAGAATGCTTCGAGGGGCGCAAGAGTACGGGGTGGAGCGGAAGGGATCAGTCAATCAAAGTCCTGCGTAGATCAGCTTGCTCGTACTCGCCTACTGTGTCGTGACATTCATGGCGTTTCATGAATAGAGAGGCGAGACTGGGTCAAGACCGCATTGATTAGTCCCAAGAATGGCCACTTCAACACCAACGATGGCTGGCTTGGAAAGTGCCAGCAGCCCAAGACGGTCGTGGATCGTCGTGAAGACGTCGAGATCTCGATCGTGGGTGACTTTCATCAAGTATTGTTGATGGTAGTAATAGAGGGCGACAATTAGGCGTTTCTCCGGACTCCTCGTATACCCAACAGAAGCTTCATTCCTTCAGTCTCATGACCTGTCCAATTCGAGTGTTAGCATTGCCCGATGTATTCAGCAAAGCCTCAGACCACGACTTACCCTTGACACATGGACAGCCTGTACAAATCCAATCACCGTCGAGAGGTACTGTCAACGGCATTCTCCACGGAGATTCAGACCGTGGAGCCTCACGATTCAGGCTGCCCCAAACCTTCAAACCTCCAAATCTCCACGGACTATCGCCAACATCCTTCAAACCATCTCCGAATCCACGCTGTAAGCTTGCAAACAGTCTTTCTCTAACGAGCTCGGGCCGAGGTGTCTAGACCAGGTAAGGGAGTATAAACCCCGCTTGAGTACGGTCTCGTCCCCAGAATCGAAAGAGGAGCCGTCGCAGCACGCTGTTTGTGTTAGTTCAGGGATCGTCGACACAGAGGACCACTTTCAGGATCTATAAAGGTTGAAAAGGTTGTCAGTCTTACAGTGCACTATCACCTCCCCCCAGATTGAGATTTACGATACCGTGTACTCCTGCCAAAATGATTACTCGTGAGCGCGAAGCTACTCTCACCTTCACTCCTCTCGCCCGGACCTTTGGCGCAGAAGTCCACGGCGTTGACTTCTCAAAGCCCATTTCGAAAGAGACTGCAGCCGAGATACGAGACGCGTGCAACAAATATGGTGTCCTCGTGTTCCGCGGCACAAACATCGACAATGCGCAGCAAATTGCATTCACCGCCCACTTTGGCGAGATGTATGATGTGAAAGCACACATGCACGCCGGACGAAAGATGCGTTTTCCAAACCAGCCTGAGATCTTCGACGTCTCGAACCTCGACGAAAATGGCAACGTGCTCACCGAGCTCGAGCCGGCACGCGTCGGAGCGAATAAGGGCAACTGCCTTTGGCACGCAGACATGGCCTATAACCCACGCCGCGCACACTATTCGATCCTCCGGGCGGTCGAGCTTCCCCCAAAAGGTACCGGAGGGGAGACGCAGTATCTCGATTCCCGCACCGCGTACGACGATCTTTCCGAGGAGATGAAACAACGTATCGAGCCTCTCGTCTGCAACAACTCGCTCTACCACAACCGAAAGCTCGCAGCCCCAGACACGTTTGCGGATTTCGAGCCCTTGGAGTTTCCGATGGCACGACATAAGCTGGCCCAGCTGCACGAAGAATCGGGGCGCATGAACCTGTACGTTACAACATACGTGCATCATTTCGACGGGGAAACCATCGAGCAGAGCAGACCGCTGGTGAACGAGTTGCTGGACCACGTCTCGCAGGATAAATACTTGCTGACTATTGAGTGGGAAAACAACGGTGACATGGTTATGTGGGACAATACGGCGGTGTTGCACCGGGCCACTCCAGGAGGAGCGTACACCACCAAGTATAAGCGAGATGTGCGTCGAACATCGACCAAAGACAGCAGCTCTTATGGATGGGGGGTCGATCGCACTGCCACCTGGGAAGCTGGACTCCGAACAACCAAAGAATAAGTGTGTGAGAACAGAGAAGACATCCTGTGCAGTTTCAGGGTTATGGTGTAATGTATGATCTGGACTTTCCGTATAACTTGGATCTTTCAGTTGTTCTCGTATGTGTCCAAAAGGAGATTGATTGAGTCTTGTTTGTCTGGTGAAGTTGAATATGAGACTATATCGAATTACGTAAGCCACTCATTGATTGTGCGACCGCGATCCGAGTCGCGCCACAACGCGAACTGTGCCCCGACGTCACCGTCGTACCTCTTTCCCAAATAGACAGAAAAGCCCTCCCACAATGGATGGTTCTTCATCACTAAATCCTAGTGACCAAGATCAATGACAAACAACGATCAATATGTCCTGGTGACTGGCGCAAACAGGTAAGCGAGGCCCCCCATTAGAACCGCTCTGTCCAATCGATTCGAGTCTGACTTGGGACTGCGCCCTACACGCTGAAGCGGCCTGGGTCTGGGAACCTGTTTTCGTCTCGTCGACGAGTACCTTGCTTCTCACACCCACGACGATGGCACCCTGACCATCATATTCACCACTCGAAGTGCCAAAAAGGGCGCCGAGACTCTGTCGACCCTCGAGAAACACCTCGCCAGTCACAGCGACACCTCCACCTCCAGTCGCAAGATCTATTTCCAATCCGAGAATGTCGAGTTGACGAGCCTCCTCTCCGTTCGTGCCCTGAGCCGCAAACTCCTCGCCTCAGATCTTCCGCATATCAATGCGATAGTCCTCAATGCTGGTATAGGAGGATGGTCAGGTCTTAACTGGCCGCTGACACTGTGGACAGTCTTGACGGGCATCAGACAGGCTACAACATGGCCGACATTCAAACTGGGTCTCGTCGGGCTGGTGACAAAACCACAATTCCCCAAGGGGACTGTTATCGGTGAGGAACCGATCCTTGGAGAGGTCTTCTGCGCAAATGTTTTCGGACATTACATGCTGGTACACTGGCTCATGCCGTTATTCCGCGCATGCGCACCCGATTCCCGCGGCAAGATCATCTGGTCAACTTCCATCGAGGCGGTAGCATCTCACTATAACCCCGACGACCACCAAGCCCTGAAATCCTCCGCGGCGTACGAACACACCAAGCGGATGGGAGACTTGCTGGCGCTGAGCGCGGTCGACCAGCTAGCAACAGCCAAACAAGTCAAAGAATACACGACACCTTCCTTGGATCCTGCACGAGAGCGGCCAGATCACTCCGAGCCGACCTTCCTTGTGTCGCATCCAGGCATCTGTACCACCACCATCATCAGCCTGTACTGGATCATCCACGAATGCTACCGCTTAGGCATCTACCTGGCCCGTTGGTGCGGCTCGCCCTGGGCCAACGTGACCAGTAACCTCGGCGCCGCGGCGGCAACGTGGCTTGCGCTCGCGTCCCTAGCAGACATCAGAGACAGAGCTATCCAAGCCACCGGCGACGAAGACGGCGGGCCATGTAAATGGGGGTCATCCACCGACCGTCTAGGCCATTCTTCCGTTCGAGTCACCGATGTCCCCGGCTGGGGCATTAACGGCAGCGGCAAGCCCTTCAAAGATAAATGGTGGGGTGGAAGTCTGGGAAGGAAAACAGGATACACAGACGCGACCAAGGAAGACGTTGAAAATTTCGTCGCCGAGGGGGCAGAAGTGTGGAACAAGATGGAAGCCATGCGGAAAGACTGGGAGGCCAGGATTGAAGTGTACGAGGCCGCAGATCAGGGGACTCGGAGCAATGGACATGTGCCATAATGAAGAAATTGTCCCGTAGACAGGATGTAATAATACACCAATGGTCACATCCAATACCCATACAAACAACCTCTTGAGCTAGTTCTCTCTTCTTCTCTGTAAACCAACTCCACATCCCCGTTCTACTCTGCACTGCATTGCGCTGCGCTGTGCTGTATAATCTTATATCGAATCATATACCTACCTAGGTACTTACCTACCTACAAAGTAGGTATGCAATGTGCCCATCCATTCTCACGACTTCCCAGCATCCTCTCCCTCATCCTCATCCTCATCCTCATCCTCATCCTCGTCTATCCACCCGCGACACATCTCGACGGCCTTGCTCCACTTCCTGTAGAGCCTGTCGCTGGCACGCCTGGAGATGCCGGGCTCGAAAAACTGCCGGCCCTCGGCGTTGATTTCCTTGAGCTCGTCAAACGACGACCACACCTTGACGGCGAAGCCGGCCGCGATGGCCGCGCCGAGGGCCGTAGTCTCCCGCATCTGCGGTCGGTCCACGGGGATTTGGATGATGTCGGATTGTGTCTGCGGTACGGAGTCAGAAAAAAAACAAAACAAAAACAAATGACAGAAAATAGAGAACGGGAAATAGGAAATAGGATAGAGAAAACAGGGTAGATAAAAAGGGGGATGCTGGGAACGCAGAGCGGAAAAGGTCACGGAGTTTGTAAAAGCAGTTTTGTGTACAAAAGAAAACGTTGAAAAAGAAAAAAATGAGAAGGGGAAAGGGGTCTGATGATGGATGGCTAGGCTCACCTGCATGCACAAATCACTGTTACTCATGCCCCCGTCCACAGCCAACTCCTTCAGGTGAACGCCCGCGTCCTTCTCCATGGCATCTAGGATCGCCTTGGTCTGGAAACACGTCGCTTCCAGCGTTGCTCGGGCGATGTGGCCCTTCTCCGTGTACCCCGTCAGGCCAAATATAGTGCCTTTGACGTCGTCGTACCAATATGGCGCGAAGAGGCCCGAGAAGGCCGTGACGAAGACGCACCCGCCGTTGTCCTTGACCGTGCCCGCCAGCTCGGAGATCTGGGACGACTCGCTGCCGAATCCTAACTTGTTGACGAGGAATTTGACCGAAGAGCCGGCCACCGCGATGGATCCCTCGAGCGCGTATGCGGGCTTGATGCCCTGAGGCGAGAAGTCGTACGCAACTGTGGCAAGGAGGCCGTGTGTGGAGATGACGGGCTTTTCGCCCACGTTGTACAAAAGAAAACACCCCGTGCCATACGTGTTCTTTGCCCGACCCGGGGAAAAGCCACATTGTCCCACCAATGCGGCAGACTGATCGCCCAAGCAGCCTGTGATTTTGACCCCCTTGAGCTTGGTGGATGCGAGCGTGCCGTATGCCTCTGGATCTGACGAGGGTACGATCTTCGGTAAGTGTAGCTTCGGGGTCTTGACATCGAGGTCGAAGAAGGAAATCAGTTTGTCGTCATAAGACAGGTTATGGATGTTCATCCACATGGTTCTGCTGGCGTTCGTGGCATCTGTCACATACACGTTCTTTTCCGCACCGCCGTTCAACTTGTACACAAGCCATGTGTCCACCGTTCCAAAAGCCAGTCGTCCCTCTTCGTACGCCTTCTTCACCTTGTCAACGTGGTTTAGCATCCAGAGTAGTTTCGTGGAGCTGGGGTATGTTGACAATGGCAAGCCACACAGATCCATGAGCTTGTCTGCTCCCTTCTTCTGTTTGAGTTCGCGCACAATGTGTGCACTCCGAGTATCTGTCCATACAATCGCGTTGTGGAGTGGCTCTCCCGTTTTGACATCCCAGACCACAGTCGTCTCACGTTGGTTTGTGATTCCAATGGCTTTTATGTCGGAGAGAGAGTGGCCCTGAGAAGTGAAAGAGGCACACGCTTCGTCGATGCAAGTGCAGACCGATGAGACAAGCTCCTCAGGGTCGTGTTCATGCCAACTGTCAGGAGTAAGAGAGACGAAAATGACAAGAAAGCCACCTCGCGTTGTTTTATCACACGCAGGTCTCGTTCACACGCCAGAGAACTCACCCAGAGTGCGGATAATACTGCTCGAATTCGATTTGGTGCTCGGCCACAGGGTTGCCAGCAGGGTCAAAGATGAGAAACCGTGTGCTAGTTGTCCCATTGTCGATTGCGCCGACGAAGGTCTTATTTGATTTGTCAACCTATACCAGTGCTGGTCAGTGGGTAACATGAATATAGCAGGGACCTTCGAGAGTGAGTGAGAGTACCATGTTGGACAGTGGAGGCAAGCTTGGAGAACCGAGATGAGTCAACTGTTGCCTGAGTCGTGATAGCATGGGAAACAAATAGCTCACACGGGAGTTAGGAGGCCATGGAACCAGCAACAGAGCAAGCAAAGAACAACAATGAACGGCGAGATCAAATAGTTTGTTGCGTCAAACTGGAGCAAACCTCAGAGTGCGGAAATGCGGGGATGCATGTGTCTGCGGGAGCTATGATGCAACGCCGAGACGACGATCGAGTACAGCATGTGGGAAACTGCTCCTGAGCACACAATCATAAGTACCACCAATGAGGGACTTGGGATTACCGACAAGAAGGCCCGCAGAGTCCATACTGTGACCTGTTGTGCTAGTCGCCATGTCCCTGGTTGGTATCTGCGTACCAGAACATTTCGATGGATCGATTATGGCGATCTGTGCACAGACGAAAACGCACCAGAAAACCTCATTCAGGTTCAAAAGACAAATGAAATGTTTGGATTTGCCTGCCTTGGCCTTGATATGTACAATGACTGCTCCCTGCAAACAATCAGCGGGTTTTTGCAACGATTCTCCACTTTCAACGCACGGCTTTCTTGAATTCCTTTATTCCTCGTCCTCCTCACCACCTTCCTCCTCCTCTTCTTCATCGCTACCCACTGGTTCAGGTCCAATTTCTTCCAGCTGTCTGGCCCTGAGTTCCCTCATTCTGTCGGCAGGTCCCGGAGGTCGGGTGACCAAATCAGCGATTTGGCCGCGGCCGATCAACGAAGCCACGATACTGGCACCGACAATGAAAGTGAGAACGAATCGGTAGACTCCGTACCACTGGGGAGCCCAGCCTCGAGCAGAAGCTCTGGCATCATTGTAGTACAAAAAGGTGAACGCCATGAACTGGGCAATCAAGCCAACCTCTGCGGGGAGGAGAAGTGTTGGCCATGCCACGGCAGTGGCAACAATACCCATGGAGTATCTCGGATATCCCTTGTAACCACCGTAGCCGGCCCATTCAAGACCCCAGTGAATGGCACCAAGGAAAGAGATGATCTGAAACTACTGGTCAGTGATGAAAAATTTTACGTTTGTCTGGGTAAACTGACCGAGGCACCATAACCGAGCTGAATTGGCTCAATGATGTGCAGCAATGTCTCGGCTGTCTCGCCAGACATGAAAAATCCCTGGCCGTGGGTGGCCGCATATTGAATATCGAACGAGAGGTATACGGTGGTCAGAGACGTAGCCAGGTATGGGATGACACCTGCCAGACCGACATAAAGAGCTTCACGAGGCACTGCGGACAAGCTAAATGTCTCTTTGATCGTGTTCTGTGTGTCCCAGGGTTAGCAAAAGCGAACTGTGACATCCCACGCGTGCCGGAAACCCACAAAGTCACTTCGAATACCGCCCATCATATCCACATCCTCCTCGTCGGCAGTCTTGCTCTGCACTTCCCCAGTGACTTGTCGAGTTGTCGAGTCAGAAGAGACTGCTTGTGGGATTGGTTGCAAAATCTTTTCATGCAGTGCCTTTTCTGCCTTTGCGGTGTCATAAGCGTGGGCGTTATGGGCGTAGCGTACCAAAGCCCTCGGAACTGGCTGGAACGCGGCAACGGCGACGATACGAGAGGTCCGTACAGGACGAGCAGAGGTCCGCAGCGAGGCTTTCAAGGCATTGTTAAGGACGCTTGTTCGCGGGGTTGTAGCTTGGAACGAGGTGTAGGAGCGCGGGATCGAACGGACAGCGCTAGTGCGCAGCATGATCGTCGACATGATGGGCAATGGCAGGTCTGTAAAGTCGAAAAGGTTTACAGGCCGACCAGAGCCAGCTGGACTGGAGCTGCAGAGCGAAGTTGGAAGGAGTGGAGATGGTCGAAAGGTGCTCGATTGAAGAAAGGATTGAAGTTCGAAAGAGCTCGGATTGAGCTCACACTCTGGTGCTCGATATGGAAAAGCTTATTTGTTATGACCGTGTAAACAGATCACCTGTTCCACTTTGTGGGCGCTGATACCAGGTAATATTGGTTTCAAATGACAGCTTGGCTCAGGCCATCGTCATTGGCCGTGCCAAGCTTCCGCAGAGCTCCTGCGCCGAACCTCACTTGTCTTCTTCACTTTTGAACATACTGCCAGCGACAACATCCTCTCCACTCATTCATCGTGCAAGATGTCCTTCCAGCGTATTGGCCTGCGCCTTGCGCAGCAGCAGCTACGATCGCCTGCTTTTCGACCCCTCTTCCGATCCACCTTCCAGCGACGTCTCGCGAGCAGTGGTGTCCCAAGCCCACCAGGCCAGGGAACAAGCAAACTCGTTGGAACCGCCGACAATGCCTTCAATCGTGAACGAGCTGCCGTGAAAGCCCATGCTGCTGCTACAAGTGGTATGTCTTCTGACCACACCTTCACATCGGGAAGAAGGCTAACGTGTTCCAGACCTTTGGCGTAGACTCTCCATCTAGTATGAAGTCCCCATCTTCACCACGCAGCAAGAAACTTGGTTTCTAATCATCCTTACAGCGTCGTCATCCCATGCCTAATCCTGGCAAGCATTAACGCCTATAACCTCTGGAACGAGCATTGGGAGCATTGGAGTCACATGCCCCCTCTAGAAGAGCGCGTTGAATACCCCTACCAAAACCTTCGAACTAGAAACTTCTGGTGGGGAGATGGTGACAAGACTCTCTTCTGGAACGAAAAGGTCAACTATCACAGGAAGGACAAGCAGACCTAAAAAATATGAAAACCAAAGTGCGCTGGGCTGGCTTCAAAAGGCTCGTTTGAGCAAGGTGGACCTGATTTGTACATAAGGCATGCAGCGGAAGTGAAGTGGTGACCTGACTGAGGCATAACAAGACCATAACCCATTGTTTCATACAGTTCAATACTTGAGGATTTCAGTGTTGACCCGGCAATCGACGGACAACCTTCAGACGTCCTGAGCCTCGAACTCCTTCTTAAGCCCCAGGTACTGTGTCGCGGTATCATTCGCCAACACCCAGTCTCCTCTCCAGTGCATAATGGTTGCCTTTTTCTTTAGCATCTCCAGCTGGCCCTGCAAATCTTCTATGTACCTATATTGCGCATAGGCATGGTCGATATGCTCCATTGCTTTGTTTATGAACTCTTTTTGCTTCGTCGAAGATGACTTATCTGGTCCTGACGATGAGCCAGCTAGACCCATATTTGCGTCTGCGAGCACGGAGTATGACTCGGCGGCGAGTTCGCAATCCTGGCATTCCAGCACTTGAGGCATTATTGACTGGAGAAGGTCGGCGGCAGGGAGAAACTCGCGGAGGTGGTTGAGAATTGAGGCAAGGAGACAGATCGATGCCCATAACGAGTGTAGGATTCTTCCCCTGAATGCAATCTGTGCTGCGCGCATAACGATCGAGAAAGCCTTGAGCGGATGTCGGCTCTCAATCAAGATTCGTGCTTTGAGGAGCAATAGCCGGTTCTGCACGGCGATGTCGTTGATTTCATGGTTCCTATCCGCACCTTGCACCAAGTCTTCGACCTTTTCAAGAGCCTGGTCGAGAACCCCCCGGCGGATAAGCAGCTCGATCTCGAGCAAGGACAGTAAAAGTGCAACCTTTACATCTGGTGCCCCTTGTCCGCTCAGTCGATCGAGCAAATGCTCTGCAGCATCGAGATTGTCCCGAAGTATCAGCCTTCGAGCCCTAAACAAACCAGAACAGAAGTTTAGAGCATTCTGAAACTTCATCCGCCGATGCACATGCGATGGAATATTGTTGAGCACTTGTTCAGCTTCGGCGTATCTGCCGCGTTGGACCAGGAGCCCAGCGATGCGGCAATAGTGCTTGAATAGATCTTCGAGCGGAGCGTCCTCGGAATGGCACTGCAAGAATGCTTGTCCACACCACCAGCTAAGATGGCCAAGGCCAATCCTGCTAAAGGCCGCACCTTTGATGAGCAACATTGGCCCGACGGTGCTATGCGTTGATCGCACCACATTGAGGTAGGATGCCTTTGCAATGTTTTCAAACACACTTGCAAGGCTGTCTCCGTACTGCATTCCAAGTTTTGCTTCACTCAAGAGTGTCGTCCCCAAGAGACTCCACATCTCCGATTCCTTAGCCCGTGCTTTCAGGAATGCCAGTCCCTCCACCTCGCTACCGAGAATGCCGCTGTCGCGTATGGCGTCCGCCTCCTCAGGAAAAGAGCGTCCGAAGTGATACACCCAGCTCATGCAGAAATTAAGGCACGTGTTGTCTTTGTTTTCGCGTGCGGTGGCAATAGCTTCCTGCATCGCAGAAAGTGCCTCTTCGTGACATCCAAAGTCTGCTTGAAGAATGGCGAGGTTGAGCAATGCGTACTGATATATTGCTCTCTCGCGTGTCTGCATTGCATAATCAAAGTATCTGTGCAGATTGTCGAAGGCTGAGTAGTAATCACCAGCTCGCCACGAGTCAAGAAAGCTGAGATAATTTCCCAGCTTTGGTATGACGGTACCAGCTTTGGCCATTTGTTGAAGCTTCAGTTTCATTCCGTCAGGTAATCTCCCACCAAGACGCTGGATCTCGGAGACCTGAAATTCCATCAGTTTCTCGACATCGTACATACTATATGCTCCGTGATACTTTTGATCGTCCTCGGCTAGTCTTCCATACATCAGCATGGCTAGAGGATGTGACGAATCAAGGTCCAAATCCGCAAGGTTCGAGTCAAGAGCGTTTCTGCCCCCTCCATGATTCTTCTTCTCATATGCCTCGCGAGTCGGCAGTCTGTAAGCAATGAAATCCTGCCAAAGAGTGATGCTGTCTTGAAACTGTAGCCTCGTGTATTCCAAATGACAGCGTCGAATGAAAGCACCTAGCGGGGATGTTCTGAGAATGGGCGAGTGGACTTGATCGGATCCGTCCCCGCTTTCGCGGTCCCTCTGAAACTGTTCTCTTGATTTCGTCAAGAGCGAAGGCAGATATGTGATGAAGGCGTCGAGCGCATGGGAGCAATCAATTGCCCATAGTCTCTTCAGGAGTAGATCAAACAGAGTTCGTCCAGGTCGTGCAGACGGGCGTGAGGATAATGTGGATTCGAATTCAGCTATTGGGAGCGCATGCTCGAACTCTGTGCTTTCCCGGAATAATGGAGAATGCTTGCTTGATGGTATAATCTGAGAAAGGATAAAAGATAAAACAGCCGTAGCTTCTTTGGTGGGGACTACATCCTCTGTGTAGAGCAGAGTGAGCACCAGCAGGGCGATTTTTGCTGGAGTCAGATACCGACTCATGTTGCGGTCGGCGTCAGTTCAAGTCAATTCCGCGTATACAAGTAGCATTCTGGTTGCGTCAGTCAGGTGCATCACTCCGCTCGAGCACCATTCCTGCTCGTGAGAGAAGTTGTTTCTTTAGCAATAATACATATGGAATCTGAGTAAACAAGGAAAGGTCGCGTCAGTCTGGCGCATCGTGTCGTTGAGGCGCCGCTGCAATCGTTCATTGGTTCAACTTCGGCAAAATACTTTGCTGTGTTTGGCACGTTTGCTTCATTTGCCCCGCAGTTTTTCTTCCAATATTGTCCGTCACCAGAACGACCAGCGCAGGGAAGATATTTCGCAGAGACCCTGATAGAAGCCGTCAAGATGGCTTTTGTCAAGTCAAATCTAGAGGGGTTCCTGCCTCTGTTAGCCTCGGGTAAAGTCCGAGAGCTGTACGATGTCGACTCAAAATCCCTGCTCTTTGTGACTACCGACAGGATCTCGGCTTTTGATGTTATCATGAAGAATGTATGGTCTCCCTGGCGCTTCTCGTGCTGCCATCTCGTTGACAAGACTCATAATTTAGGGTGTGCCAGAGAAGGGACTCGTCCTAACGCTGATGACTGTGCACTGGTTCCAATATCTCCAAAAACAGATCCCTGACCTCAAGACTCATTTCATTTCTCTCGACCTGCCTCCCACGGTCCCGAATGACGTTGCTGCCCAGCTCAAGGGCCGAAGTATGCTTGTGCGCAAGCTCAAGGTGTTCCCGCTGGAGGCCATAGTCCGTGGGTACATCACAGGATCAGCCTGGTCTTCCTACAAAAAAACCGGTGAGGTAAATGGGAAGAAAATGCCCGAAGGCCTACAAGAATCGCAAGAGTTCCCCGAACCTATATACACCCCCAGCACCAAGGCTGAGCTGGGTAAGCATGACGAGAATATCTCCACGGAGCAAGCCACGCAAATTGTGGGCGAGAAGTATGCGAAAAGAATAGAAGAACTGTCGCTCCGCATCTACAAGGCAGCACGGGACTATGCAAGAGAAAAGGGCATCATCATAGCAGACACAAAGTTCGAATTTGGTCTCGACGAGGAAACGGACGAGGTCGTGCTTGTAGATGAGGTGCTCACCCCAGACAGCTCGAGGTTCTGGTCGAAATCCAGCTACAAGCTCGGCCAGAGCCAGGAGAGTTTTGACAAGCAACCGCTGCGAGATTGGTTGACAGATAATGGACTCAAAAACAAACAGGGCGTGGAAATGACTGATGATGTGGTCGAAGCAACTCATGCAAGATACCTCGAGGCGTTCAAAATCTTGACGGGGAAATCTCTAGAAGAGACTTTACACGACCTAAAATGAAGATGACATGCTGTATACCATGAATCTCCGATACAAACACAAATCTTTGTTTTCATACATGTTCTCTACCGCATTTGCCCAGGTGCACCGAGTTGGCTTACCTGAATGCCTTTGTATCTCCCGAGCCAACCTTCCCAAAGTGCGGTACTCGTTCACGAAAGCTTTTCCTTTGTTCTGGTAGGTTCCTTTTCTCTTCAGCTTTTTGCGCCAGCTTCTCCAGTGTTACTTCGCTTAATCTTGCGCTTCCTTGGTCCCCCTCTTCCCATCCCGTCCGCCCATCAACTTGACCTCTCTCGTTGAGATTTGTCGCCCACATTGCAGCGATCCCAAGTTCAAACGGGCCTGGTTGTCTATCAATCAAGCCAATGCCAAAGCTCTTCACCTTTTGTCGCAACATTTCTGACTGCGGCTCTGTGACGATTCCGTGGTTCGTGCGCACAAACTCGTGCAGTTTGATCCAAACGGTCTCCCATTGACCCGGATCATTAGGTCCTTCTGCGCCCTTGTGATATTTGGTGTACAAACGATGCTGATGTATATCTGACTCTACGATCGAGTCCGTTTGTATATTGACAAAGTATTTTCTGCCATCGCTCTTCACTCGCAGCGCGAGGTACATGTAGGAATCAACATTCCAGAGCAACTCTCCAAATAGAGTTCGCCCTCGGTCCTCATTTCTCCATGCCGCATAGCCTGTCCTGTGAATGTCTGGCCGATCTGTGGGTAGCTTCGTGGAAATGTTCCCGTGGAAAAGGATGTGCGCAGGAGTGGAAGGTTCGGTAGATATATCGCGAGGCTTCTGGGTGAGTTGTGCTGTCGAGAACCCGCCTACTGACTGGTCGGTCAGTGTCTTCAGCGTCGTAATGGTTTCGGGGTCTGCAAAGTCGAAGATAGGATATGGGGCGAGAGGTAAATGCAGCCCTTCGAGATTGAGAGCTGCCCGTCAGGAGAAGTTAGCCTGTTTGTTCGACAATGATGCTTCTATCCTCGTAAAGGGCACCTATCACTTCTACTCATTGTATTTCAGGCTTCAAGAAAGGAAGTCCAGGTATTGGGATGGCTCCTCTGGGGCTCACTTACCAAATTTCGTTGCTCTTCCGAGTTCCTGGCTTGTTTTCTTCCAGAAGCCAGGCGCACAGCGCCTAACTGTAGGAACAAACATCATTATCCTCTTCCGCAACGCGTGGCTTTATCTCGGAGATGACGAGCCCATCGCATTGATCCCAATGGTCCTTCGTAGCGTGACACTCGCAACTGCTTGCTCAACGTCATGGGTATGCACGTGCTTGTGCTTTTCCCTCTCGTTCTCGTCCGCCAATAGTCCACTGCCGCCCTCGGGATCGGCCGGTAAAACTCCGGCACTAGCTGTAGTCAATCTGGACCTCATTCTCTAGCCAAGCGGTCGACATTTCCTAATAGCGCTTAGCGTGTATCACCACGAGGCTGAGGTCTTGTCGTGAATCTTCTGCCGCTCTTTCATTGTTGGTTTCTTTTCTTCGCACATTCCCCTTCTCCATCTTCATCACCACCTTCATTCAAGACACTGACAAGTTGCAATCAAGCTATTGACTGCTCAGCATCGCGTGTGTGGCCTTCGTGCCCTGTCGCTGTCCCGTCACGCCTTTCCTGGTGAATAGGTAGATGACGGGAGCGCAAGAAGAGACTTCGGGTGCACCACTAGAGTGAGATGTGACTCCAGCCTGCTTTGGTCATTGTCCATCCAGAACATTGTGAGCAAGCCATCACTCACCTCAAGTGGCACAGACTGCTGACATACACAGACACAGATCGTCCCCAGAATGCGTCTTTGGTGCTTGTTTGGGCGACACTTGCGCGTGATATGCTAGTGACCTCTAGCTTTCTTCCAAAGTGCTTAGACATATGGCCTTTGAGGAGTTGCAAGCCTCCAGTGTTGGTGGGTTGTCATTGACAGAGGTGTCGCCGGGTTTCAAGAACAAACTGGCTCCAAATAGAGGGAGTCAGATGGAGTTCAAGACAGGACATGAAGTTGAGGTCTCGAGCAGCATGATACCGAGGGCTCGGCCGCTCCCGACAAAACATCCTCCAGTTGAGCAGGCATGAGATGAGGCATCCATCATGAACAGCATGTGGCACTTAGGCGCAGATACAAGCGTTCGCCTGGAGAGCACAAGCGGTCCAGAAGCAAGGAGATGGAGAGGCCAAAAACAGGCCGTCCCCGTGAGCTTCAGGAAACGAAACTAAGAATCGGAGTGACCGCTGGTGAATGCCAAGCCCTCATTCATGATACCCCTCGCGATCTCAACACACTTCACTTTGAATTGTTGCCTCTTTATATTCCCACCTTTATCTTTTCGTTTACAGCATTTTCGAATGCTAAACGCCCTTCTCCTCTCTCTACTACAGTCAGAGAGAACCGTTTGCAGGGTGAGCACTGCTCCTTCAGCCTATAAATTTGACCTGGAACCCTACTGATATCAATCGCTGTGAAACAGATAAGCCTGCAGCAATGGCGTCCCGCCTTGCCTCCTCTTCATCCTCTCCTCCTCGCCGAATCATCCTCCCTACTCTCCCCGTCATCTTCCCTCGCTCCTCATCCTCCACACCAAATCCCGAGATCAAGATGATCTCAGAGGACGCAGCAAACACCGAGCTCGACGGCGGGCAGAATCGTATCGAAGACACTCCTGCCGCTCAAGGTTTGTCCTCCTCTGACCCTTCACCTTCAGGTCACACTGGCAAATGGGACAACCTGGCGCCTTTTCACTCCTGAATTTGATGAAACTTGACAGTCTTCTGATGATTTTCTAGGCTCAATCTCTCTACCAGTATCTTTGAAAGATGCAAACTCCCACAGCGCGGTTGACGAAGCCCAGCAACCAACCCAGACATCGATCGAGCCAAGTGCTGAAGACGATGTGTTTGGGGCTCCCAGCCCTGTTACAAACAGCAGCGTCCCTGTCAACACCGTCGCTCGTCGAATTATCAGCAATCTGCGTGCTCCTGCTGGGTACAACGGTTTCGTGCCGCGACCAGATCGTGTGAATCAGGTTCCGACCGCCGCAAACGCGCAAGGTCTCTACCCACCAACCGCACTCATCTTCGTGGCAAAGTAAGTTTACAGAATTCTACCCAAGACAAGCGCGTACTGACACATTTTAGTCTTTCCAAGTATCGATCTGAGGACCAACTTGAGATTGCCTGCCATCAGACCTTTGACACTTACGGCCCGAATCACATCAAGATCCGCCGTGACAGAAACCAGCACCCGTTTGCGTTCATCCAATTCCAGGTAAGCGCAGAAGACCGCCTGAAACAAAATCATCTTGTTAATAACTGTGACAGAGAGATGAAGATGCCACTGCGGCTGTTGCCGGAGCATATGGACTCACCATAGATGGCAGAAAGATTCGTATCGAACAAGCCAAGGCAGAGCGTGAGTTCGCAAGCGCACATACTCGGATTCATCAAAGGCTGACGATGACCCAGGTTCTGTGATTCTCAGCAAGACTGATGGCACCATGGTCAGTGAGGCAGAAACTCGTGGAATCCTCGAACGCTACGGACCTCTAGAGCTCGTCGCCCCGACCAACATGGCAAACCGACGCCACGGTGGCTCAGGATATGGCATGTATGTCAAGTTCGCGTTCTACCTCGACTGTCGTGATGCTCTCAAGGTATGTGCTCGAGCCGCGGTGGTTTGTGCTCGAGCCGCGGTGGTTGGTGACCAGCCTTCTGACCCAGCAGCAGCTCTTCCAAAACCACACCTCTGGTCTCCAACTGTACATGGCTCCTTCTCTTGAACCACGCTTCCGCATCGGCCCAGACGGCGCCGCCGTGGTTGGTGGCTTCTCCAATCCTCGGTCAATCATTGACCAGAAGTCCATCTACGTTGGAAACCTGCCAGAGGGGACAACCCGGGCTCACCTTGAGGAGCTCTTTGGCGAGTTTGGTGCCATTGCCCAGGTCAACGTCATCAAGAAGACTTATGGTGAGTCCCATCATTGTCAAACATGTCGCCTCCTGTGTCCATCTAACGCACAAAACAGAGAACGACGCGGTGAACATCTTTGCATTCATCGAATTCGCCACTGCCCATGACGCCGACCGCGCTGCCAGTTCTGAAGTAAGTCATTCCCGTCACTGCAAACAATTCACCACACAAACTAACAGTCACTTTCACAGCGTTACCTGCATGGCCTCAAGCTCCGTGTGGAACAAAAGGAGTACTCTGCACGTCGCCCATCTGGTCGTCTCATGGCTCCAAACACACGAATTCAGCAGCAGAATACCGGTCCCAGACACAGATACGGTAACCCCAACCGCAGCTATCCTTTCCAGCAAAATAACATGAACTACAATGTTGGTGGTACTCCAGAATTCTACAACCGCGCCCATGGTCAAGCCGGCGGTGCTCACTGCATGCCTGCCCACCAGATCACTCCACCCTCAACCGTCCAGTACAATCATCAGGGAATCCCCCAACCCATGTATGGAACTCCGCAGCAGCAAACATCTGCGTACGGTTTTGGCACCATGACTCCTCCAAGCCACTCTAACATGACCTACAACAACATGAGCCACATGCTCCCAGCTGGTATCTTCTCCCCGACTCCGACTCACATTGATCAGAATCAACACCACAATGGCTTCATGGGTCCTGCCAATCCTCCTCCTCCACACCTCTACCAATCTCCCAGCGTCTACGTTGGACATTCCATCTCTACCATTCCAGAGACCTATGAAGAGGGACAGTACTAGCACTGAGGCCGGCGTTCGAGGCGTTCGAGGCGAACAGAGTCCACATGTGCAACAGAGCATGAAAAGGGAACATGGTATATGGTACACAGAACATGAAGATACGCCTCTCACATCACTCACAAATGACATTCACAATCACATCAACATCATCACCGTTCGACAAACAGATACATGGCTGAGAACATTGCAATGGGGGTTGAAAATGGGCTGGAAATAGGGCATGAAACAAGAGAGGTCTCACACATGATGAGACACAAATGTGACAAGAAAGAGTTGAGCTGGAACAAGGAAATACAGAACTTGAAATTGTAAAAAAAGGACAAAATGTACTCAAAGGGTGACATGAAAACATGAGCTGGTATGGGTGAGGAAACATGGAGGAGCTTGAAAGGAATTTTCAGCGCTTGACATGCACAAATGCATGTATTATGGACTCTCTACTCTTTGACAAAATAATGAGCTACAGACCTTTTGTTTTTTTTTTTTGTTTTTTGTTTTTTTGAAATTTTGTCCTTCGTCATGTCCATCCATGACCACAAATCGATGGACAACAGGCGGATACTGGCATAAATTCTCCATATCCGTCTGGATTGTCTCCTGTCGCCGACCCGGGCTATTCCTCCCGCTTCAAGGACATAGTGTACGGCCTGTTTTTTGGCCACTTGATATCTCATTTGATAGGCGACAAGCAGACAACTGGACATGCGTGTCGATGGCACCGCCAATATCACCCAGTCGGCGACCTGTCCCATCCCCCTGGCTCAGGCCCATCGTCTCCGGCCTGTATTTCACCCTCGCCGATGTCTTACGCTGGACAACGACCCGATCGACAAACCGGACACCACCGCGATGACCCCCCTGTCGGCGACCCGCCCCATATCCGTCACCTCAGATACCTCGTGTCCGGCCTGTTTTCCCCCCCCCCGGCCTATTTCGCTCACGAGCGAATGCTGGCGCGAACGCCCCTCCTCCGATTTGCCTACGACGCGGTCGTCCTCCCGCCTCATCGGAACGTTCGCGCACGACGAACCCGACGCCCTGTTTTCCCGCCAATCTGATTGTTGGTTGCGTCCTCGCCGTCGTCGGGTGTGAATCCTATCCCGACAGGCCATAGCGATGAAGCGCAGGATCTCCTCCTCCCACATATCCCTTACAGGCCCGTTGAATCTCAGGGGACGGTTGTACTCAGTGATATCATGCGGAACAGCGGGCAACACGGACTTCAACAAGAGAAACAAGAACGAAAACGCTGAATAATGTGTGGATAGCATATCATTCTCATGGTGATTCATTCAGAAAAAGACTCATTCATCACTCTTTGGAAACTCTCGACTCAAGCTTGAACCTCAGCCGGAGCATGAGGGGGTGTTTGCGGGGGATTGCCAGCCTGGTTTCCCTGCAGACTTTCCAATAACTCGACCGACATGTCGTCCAGCTCATCCTCCTTTAGCCCGGTAGCAATCGCCACAAGTTTTCTGTGTTTGCCAACCTTCTCGCCTGCACCCGCCTCACTCATTAGTTTGGCAATATCTTTGACCCACTGTCGACGAAGATTTTGCTGATTGTTGAGCTCAACTGCCCATGGCACCACCGCACGTATTTCATCAGGGGACAGTGCTGATGTGTTGGGGAAACGGAAGGCCTCGGGACTCGTCTGCTGGTCTTGTTGGAACACCTCATTCTGCAGGGCCGCATGTTCTTTTTGTTCAAGGAGAGATTCCACCTCGCGCAAACATTCGTCATATTCCTGTCTCAATGTGGGAATCTTGGATACGTCCTCGACCTTGGCCATCAGCGAAAAGGTCTCTTGTCGAATCTTGTGTCGCTGATTCTCGAGCTCGGTCAGTGCGTGTTTGGCTTCTGCAATTTCCGTGTCCCGCTCCGATATCTGCAAATCGTACATGTCGGCTATTTTGTAGCTGCCCGCGTCCATGAGAGGGACGATCTTATCGAGCACCAAAGAGGCAGCGCGGGACAGAGCTTCCTTTTGTCGCTTACGGCGCGATTGTTTAGCCGCAAAAGACTCTCCAGCACGTGGGGGCGATGAGCCTGGCTGTTGAAGGCTTTCCTTTTTCTCTCGAAGAGCTCTAAGATACTCGTTGGCAGTCTCGCCCTTCAAGTTTGGTATGTCTCCAGCTTCAGGGCAATGGTTGAGGAGGAATGTTGCGACTTTGACACATCCATTGCGGATTGCGCATAATGCTGCGGTGTCGTGATTGTGGTCAATGGAGGTAAGGAGAGCTTGAACGTAGTTTGAGCCCATTTCGTGCATTTTGTTGATCAGGACTTCGCAATAGTACCGAGCACAACTCCATTTTCCCCTGGAGCGCGCTGACTCGGCGATGTGGTGGAAGACGGTCGCTCCATAAGCGTCCCGCTCCACAATCGTTCCAGCCAAAGCCTGGACGATCTTTGGGA
This sequence comes from Fonsecaea pedrosoi CBS 271.37, assembly GCF_000835455.1. Lineage (NCBI taxonomy): Eukaryota > Fungi > Ascomycota > Eurotiomycetes > Chaetothyriales > Herpotrichiellaceae > Fonsecaea > Fonsecaea pedrosoi. Next base: position 2,401,688 of record NW_013550610.1, read on the forward strand.
AAGTCTTCTTGTCGTAATTGTTGGTGAACAAGACAGCTCTGATCAAGGGGGTCTCAAGTGAGCTCTTATTTTGGGCAGCGGGATTTGCGCCGCGTGCGAGGAGGTCCCGTGCAACCGCAACATCACCCATGGCGCAAGCCCAGTGGAGCGCGTTGTTACCCAGATTATCAATCGGCCTGTCAACATCGAAGTTTGTTGGGGGTTCTGGTGGTAGGATATTGGAGGCAGCTGGGTCATCACCAGCCGTAACAAAATAATCCAACAGCTCATCGCCATACATGGTATGTTCGAGGTCTGATGCAGTGGGAGCAATTTCTTCAAAATCTCGTTTTCGCTTTCTCGAAGCAGTAGAATTTTGTGAAAGCGGAAGGAAGTCGTCTTCTGCCATGAATGAAGCAGTCTCTGGAGAGTGATCTCGACTTTCCGTCCCATTGTAATGTACACTTGCGCTTTCGTAGCCGTCCACAGGTGGGTAATGTTGGGCTACGGAAAGTTGGCGAGCATTTTCTGACGGAGTGTGTCTATACTTACTTTGCTGCGACGGAACTTTGCGTGGAACGGCAGGCTGTTTCGGTTGCTTGGGACGGTTTGAGACAGCGGTGGTATGCTTGGGAGCAGGAGGTGGGCTTCGATCACCCGGGACGAAGTCGAAAATTTGGGCAGTGCGATCCAGCACACCATGCTTCTCAGCCAGCGACCGACCTTCGGTCAGAGGGACCCATGTGCCTTGGTATTTTCCATAACCGCCTTGAATCTTCTCGTGGACACCCTTCTGCACCTCACGTTCGAGGATCCTGGTCCGCGCTGGTTTGTCAAACCCAGCAATCTTCAGAATATGTGTAGCGTTGACCCAGTTGTCGGACCTGCGGCGCATAACATGGTCGCCACCGACCTTGAGCTCATAGACGGGAACCTGCAGTCACATGTCAGTCTTGCCTGATATAACAAAGGGACAGGCACAAATATCCCTACATTGCTGTACGTCGCTGAATAGATTTCCCTGTCCGCCATTTTCAACTTGTTCGTAGCGGGATGGAAAAGGGGCAGCGATAGGACAGGATGAAGGTTGACAATTAGGTTGACATGGCCGGAGAAGATTTATCACGAAGCAGTGACTGTGTCTGTCGTTCAACTGCCTGCGCCCGGAATGTCCCTCAGTACAAAAGGGGTCCACAGCAACATCTGCCTTGACAAGGACGCGACAAGGGGGAGCGAGAAATTCAAGCAAGACGCGTTTCGCGCGATATTGGCGGAGATGGCGGGGTGAATCAAACAGCCAATCGCATGCCAGGCGCCAAGGTATGACGTCCCGCTTAGTCACTTCCAGATATGGAATTCTTCCCGAGGCTTTCTCCGATCTCCCTCCGCTGCCTTTGAAATCAAGACAATATCAGATGAGGCGAAACAATGCACTCACCTCTCGCGTCATCGGAACTGTAGTAAAATCTATTAGGATATCAATACTGAATGGATTGACAGGCATGGGCGGGACGATCTTTCATACCTAATCGACGCTCTATTTCTCAACGTCATCTTGTCTTCGATGTGCTTCTGCTGCTGACAATTTCAAAGGTCAATCGAGTCAGATAAATATACTTGACTACTCTTCTCCCGAGGTATACTCCCCACTCCAAGAACATAGTGACCTGATCAAGTCGTTGTCTCAGATACAACTCAACTCGCGACTGACGCTTCTCTGTATGCACGCAGTCTCTCCTCTCAGAACTATCCGGGCATCTTCCTCAATTGCGAGGAACCTGTCGCACGCTGCTGCTTCTTCTACTCGACGCCTTGCCTGTCCCAATCCTCGTTTCTTCTGCTCCAGCGCTCCTCGCACCGTCAATATGACGACTGGCGTTTTCAAATACATCGATCCCTCATCCTATGTCGACAGCGACGTCCCTTTCGTGAAGCCGTGGAGCAAGGTCGATGGTCCTGGCTACTCGTTTAAAATGACCGATCGTGAGCGGTCGGTGGAAAACATTCGCGGGCAGGAATCCAAGTTTTCCGTTGACACCTCGGGCTTCGCGGTGTACAAATACCCGGCGAAAGAGAAGGCTTTCACAGACGACGCAAAGGTTCGAGAAGGGTATTATGCCGAAGTAGAGGCCCTACTACGAGAGAAGCTACCCGGGGTGAAGAAAGTGGTCTTCTTTGATCATACCATTAGAAAAAGAGAAAAGGCTTCCCCGCGCCAACCTGTTCAGCAAGTACACGTCGACCAGACGCCCAACGCAGCCGCCGTCCGGGTGCGCAGGCATTTACCTGCAGAAGAGGCAGAGGAGTTGTTAAAAGGCCGCTATCAGATCATCAACATCTGGCGTCCGATAGCACACCCAGCGTCCGACTTTCCCCTCGGCGTCGTGGATTACCGAACAACCGAGCCCTCCGACCTAATCAAGGTTGATCTGCTCTACCCCAAACGGCAATCCAATGGTGTCCACGACGATGACGACCGGGGCAAGGAGGTTCTTCCTGACCCAAACTCCGCTTCATCCACTGCCGGTTATGAGGTCAAGGGTGAAACCTTTGCCGTCCGGCCAAACGACAAACACAAGTTCTTCTACATGAAGGACATGACGCCCGAGGAGGTCATGCTCATCAAGTGTTTCGACTCGGCCAGCGAAGTCAATGGTGGCAAGAAGGGCATAGCCGGTTACACGCCGCATACTGCCTTTGTGGATCCGCAGACACCTGCAGGCGCGCCTGGAAGACAGAGTATAGAAGTGCGATCACTAGTCTTTTACGAATAGACGCGTCTGCATACATCATATGTGTGACAGCAGTATATATATAAAAGATTTAAAGTGAAATGGCATCAGGAGGTTTTAGTCAGCGAGTCTTCAATAACTACAAGAATATATATGACATTATCAAGCACGATTTCTCGTTGTAACTACAAATTGCAGTCCGCCATCCTAGAACAATTTCACCAAAGAACAAAAGAGATTCCTTAGTCCTCGTCATCAATTCTCAACACGACCTTCCCCCTAGTCCTGCCACTGCCCAAGCGTTCAAATGCCTTCTCAAACTGGTCTAGCTTGAACACACTGTCCACCACGGGCCGCACTCGCCCTTGTTCCGCCAACTCGGTGATCCTGCCCAGCTGTTCGCCAGAGGGATGCATGACGAAGAATTTTCCAGTGACGCTCTCGTCTACGCCTGCAGGAGTATCCAGGAGAAACTTCCACTGCATATCCGCCGGTGGGACGATGGTCAGGAGCTGCCCGCCCCGCTTGACTGCATGCCACGCCTGGTCCAGCGAGGACAGGCCGATGCAGTCGAAGACGAAATCCACCTTGCGTGTAGCCGGATCTTCCTCGGCCCAAGAACGGATATTCGTCGTGCGGTAGTCGAGGACTTCGTCTGCGCCCAAAGAGCGGACAAAGTCGATGTTGTTGGGGCCCGTGGTGCCGATCACGTACAGACCTATCAGTTTGGCGAGTTGGACGGCCCAGATTCCGACGCCGCCAGAAGCGTTGGTGATGAGGATACGCTGCTGCTCAATCGGGGCCCTTGCAGAGTTCAGGGTCGGAGGAGTGAGTTTGAGTTGTTCAAACAACGCTTGCCAAGCGGTCAAGGCGCCGACTGGCATGGTGGCTGCCTCGTTGACGGACAAGTTCTTGGGACGAAGGGCGAGTTCGCTATCGTCGGAGACTGAGTATTGCCTTGCAGCTCCGGCCTGCGGGTAAGTGACTCGTCCATAGACCTCGTCTCCTGGCTTGAACTTGGAGCCAGAGGATGGAGAAGCGACCACCTCCGCGACGAATTCCACGCCGGGCGTCGAAATGGTGAGCTCTTCCGGGCGAGGCCAGAGGAGTTCGCCTGCTGTCAGGGCCACGGCGTGTGACTTGATCAAGTACTGCGTCGAGGATGGAGTCGGGAGAGCAGTCGAGGCGAGGCTTAGAGTCTGCTTCTTCTGGTTGTGCAAAAGGGCACGCATTGTGCTGGGTAATCTGCTTGCTGACATTGTTCTTGTGTCGGTTATCGGGGTGCTGGGTAGGATAATACTGAGTGTGCTCTTCTTTGAGAATGTTTGGTGCGAATCTGCTCACATATAGTCATGAATTTACCACGGGGCTTCTCCCACCTTTTTATACACAGATTCTGAGACTTGCTCTGCCCAGCTTCTGGCTGGGGCTTCCGGCCATCATGCACAAAGAAGGACAGGATCTCGCCATCAACAACGACTCTCTTAGGCAACTACTCGCTTTCGGTACTTCCTGAACTCTCAGGGATTGTTTCACACAGAATCGCCCAGCTTCTTGCTGAACGGGATGCGGTCGTCGCTCCACGCGCGAAACAGTCATCCAGGAACAGGCTTAGCTCTGTGGTTCGCGATGACATGTGTGACTTCCTCTTCGAGACAAGTAAGGGAGGGGCAGAAATGCATTAGTAAGGACTCAGGGAGCTGAGCTGGTGGGTGGCTTGCCGCGTCGAGGGGTACATAGCAAGTCTCCGGTCAACTTGGCGCAGTTTGGCAAGTTGTTTGGCTCGATGGGTTGTTCGGCCTCGGGAGCTTCCAGCACCTCCGCGGGGGTTGGTCTGACTCATTCACATGGAAGCTAACACTGTCAAAGCAGTTGTAAACAGGAAAATACGTATGTGATATCCAGGTAGGCCGGTTTGGTAAGGTAGCATCAGCCTCCATATCTACGAGGCCCTGCAGATCCACAGGAAAACTCTCCAAACAAACTAGGCAGCAATCTTTAATGCGACACATAACTCCATCTCAACCGTAACGATGAAAGCGTTTTTACTCACATTCTCCTCTCGACTCCTCTTCCTGAGAGCATTATCTTGTCGAGATGCCTCTCGTTCTTCAGCCCGCCGATGAGGCTGATGCTCCTCGCATCGTAGAGATCGAGCGTCTCGCCTATGCCTCGAACCCTCTCCAGCCTATCCTGTTCCCGGGACCATTCCCACCGCAGGCCAAGGATGAGCGTGCGGAAGGCCTCATCAAGCAGCTCCACGAAGATCCAACCGTCCGATGGGTGAAGGCGCTCGACACTGAGACTGGCGAGATTGCCGCGTTTGCGAAGTGGAACATCATCAAGGAACCTAGAGAGCCGAGTCGGGGTCGACATTTTGGTCCTGGATGCAACGTCGACGCCTGCGAGGAGTTCTTCGGCGGGATTCACAGGAAACGAAACGACCTGATGGGTGGCAAGGCATATTGCTGTGAGTTGACTCTGCACGGACTGGCCGCCCTCGTACGCCTTAACTGAGGAGACACAAACAGTACTTGACCTCCTGCAGACGGATCCAAAATACCAGGGACGTGGTGCAGGAGGAAAGTTGATACAATGGGGCCTTGACATCGCCGACGAACTGCACCTCCCTACGTACCTTGAATCGTCTCCTGCCGCCCACGGCTTGTATCAGAAATTCGACTTCCGAGATATTGACAAACTGACACTAGATCCCAAGTGGGACTACGGATCGGCAGACACGAGCATTTATTTTATGCTTAGGGAAGCAAAATAGAGACCGTCTTTGGCTTGGAAATAAGACTGTCCTGACTCCCTTTCACTTCCTGCAAGGTTTGATGATGGAAGCGAAACAACTTGGAGCCATATCCGTTTGCTGGAAGCTATGACAGATCTAGACGACTCAGTGAGTGGGAAGCTTATTCATGCCTATTCGACGGGATATGCCGTTTGGCGAGCGGATGGCCGGTAAGAAAGAAAAGACCTAGGGCAACTTCCTGATTCCATCCCCCAGAATACGCAGTTTCTGCGTCTGCGGACTTGATTCCCCAGCCGCCGCGCAGCCTGGGCGAAGCGGCGCATGTGGATTTGCTACCCTGACGGATTTTACATCTGGGTCTGATCTCAATCTTGAGTAGCCGACAAGCAAGGGAAGCCAACGACATGTGCGACGGACCAACCGCATCTTGCAGCAATTTTTCCGATTGAAATGCTTGTGCTGAATAAGGCTTGTTATCTAAGATATTCTAGGTCAGCCCAGCGGGCCTCGACTACCCAATACGTAGCAGCTGACCTACTTCCTGAATTTCATACCGACTATCCATCCGATGTGGTGTACTGCGTTTTTCGCCTATCTTTTCATACTTTGACCGACAACCATCCTGCTCAGAAAGCCGTCGTTCCCAGCGTCCGCACGCCCGCATCAAACTAATAATTCAACATTGAGGAAAACGCAGACTAACAACGTGCTGCGGAACCCCGCGTTCTTCTCTACCGCCTACTCAAAAAGAAAAGGTACGACCTTTGTCATGAGGCGCATGAGCGGAGGCAGATACATGGTAATGAATAGTTCTTTACGTGTTTATTCTACTTTTTTTTTGATTATCTCGCCTCGAGAGTGCGATAGATGAAGCTGGCCCAGCACACTTGCTTCCCCAATCATGCCCACAAAACTTCAAAGCGACTCCTGTTCCCCCTGTCTTTTCATTGAGCTCTACATTTCCCACGCAATTACTCGGGTCCTCCTAACGATATTCCACGATGGCGGTTCGTGTGGACGGGAGGGGCGGATACAATTGACGAAATGGAATCTACGAGTTGGAATATGACCGGCTGCATTTTGCTCTTTCGAAACCCGAATCGGCTGATATGCTTTTCAATCTGAGTGGCAAGACAGGTGGAGATTTTGCACTAAACTCCTTGCACCTGGTCCGACTGGATTTCACTCTCGGACGACGACGAACCATCCAGCATAGCTCTGGCATGCTGTTCAAGTAGGGATTCGCCGAGAGACAATGACTGGAATCAGATCAATGACCACAAAGTCACGGGCAATAGATGTCTTTCGACTGGCCCACCCGCTGCGGAACGCCCTCACTGTATCCAGCAAGGGCTGACGGACAAGATGCGACAACGCTGCTTAATCTTCAAGCAGCTCGAGGGGTTGGAGGGTTTGACCAGTACTCTCAGCAATATATTCGTGCAGGAACAGACTCACAATATGGTCCAATGGGATCCCGATAAGCGGCATGGACTGCTGCTATCCTCGGCGAAGCATGGGTTACTCCGATCCTGACCCTTCACACCTTCACCGAGTCGACTGAAGATTGATAAACCTCGGGTTGGTGAGGCATAGGCTATACACACAGAGCACGCATCTGTACACGCGTCTGTATGTGCATGCCTATCTACAGTGTCTGCCCAGCTGCCCGGCCACCCTTCGCGGGGGCGGACTACGGTATCATGCATGGAACAATGGAAGAAAGAAAGAAAGAAAGAGGCCATCGGAGAGAGAAACGCACACTAAATGGCCTGCCTCATTTCCTCCTTTCCTCCCTTCGTGAATGGGAGCGGAAATGACTCTGTTTTTGGCATTAACTACTCCCAATGCTCGGTGGCATTATACCACTTGTACACGGGAGAAACGAATATCAAATAAACCCCGAGCCCGGGCGGATCCCAGGTCCGACTTGTTACTCATTGTGTTTTATCATTGATTGATTAATTCATCTCATGCTTCTCCTAAGTTCTGTGACCCTGCGGCTGCAGCTGCGGTATCTATACTCGTGCTACTCTGTCTAACCCCGTCCTTGTCATGACTGATAACCTCCGTCTCAACAGCAAGCCTGCTATCCAGATGCCAGTGGTCCTCGAGAAACTCCCTTGCCCTGCGAAAGGCGTCGAGTTTCAGCTTCCGCTCCAGGTCGCTGATCCACGAGTCCGGGAACTGCGTCCACCCGTGCACGACGCCCTTGACCTCCTCGACGATCAGGTCGTCGCCGCGGCCCTCGTCGCGCACCTTCTGGATCCAGGTCATGCTCTGCTCGTTCAGCGAGTCGAACTGGGGCAGCACGAGTAGCATCTTGGCTTTCGGGTGGAGGCCGAAGTTCTCGCCATCCCGCGCCCGGATGTCCGCGAGCCCGGGACTTGCTCGTGGATGACCCCTCTTCTCGGGGGGTAGATAGGTCGGCATCAATTCCTTCTCGATCTTCCATCGTTCGACAAATCCTGAAGGGGGATTAAGCCCTTCGGGTCTTGGCCTCTCGTGTGGCAAAAGCCGGGCGTCCAAGCTCGGATAGAACAAGAGAACGGGAATGTCATTCGGCCAGTCCCAGGGCAGCGGGCTCACCCAGTCTGTCTCTGCCGTTGGGTCGTCCTTGATTCTGAGAGCGAGATTCAGGGCGATATTTCCTCCGGAGCTGAATCCTGAAAAGGCGATCTTCTGCTCGTCTAGTTCGATAGGTTTTCGTCCTTGTTTCAGCATCTCCCACAGCTATGCAACGGCATTAGTCTCTACCGCGGTTTGATGAAGCTCAATATGAGAACTTGTACGAATTCAATGTATGCATTTCAGAGACAGGGGGACTTACTATTCCTTCCCTTAGCGGCTTGAACGCTCTGCTGCTTGGGTCAATCACTGCAAGCACAACATCTTCGGCGTCGAGATTGGCTGCAGGGAATTGCGCATACGGACCGAGCCGATAGTCCACCGAGATGACGACGCAATTCAGCTCACGACACATCCTGGCACAGAAGGGTGCTTGCTCTTGGCATGATCCGAGGATGAAGCTGCCGCCGTGGAAATCGATCAGGACCGGCAACTTCGCATCGTGGTCGTCGTCGATGCCGATGGGCCTAAGAGCGTCCTTGAGGTGCGCACCGGCCGCGTTCTTCTGAGAGTGGAAGATATGGTGATGGCGGTGCTTGCGCAGGGGCGGGACCCAGACGTAGACCGGGATCAGATGCTTGCCGCGCGAGGGGATCTCGAAGACGATGGGCTGCGGACCCTCGGAAGCGGTGAAGTTGAGGACAAAGTCCGGGACGAGGCGGGGGAGGGAGACGAGGGCCTTGCGCCATGAAATGCCAAAGGGTTGCGTGAACATGGCCTCGGCGGGGTTCTTGTCATCGGTATACTTGTGTTTCATGGGAAGGATGCGATCTGGTGGTGTACTGTAGGTGCTAGCTTGTCCGGGGGTGGGCGGAAGAGACTTGGCGACATCAGTGTATGTACGAAGTATTTCAATCCTTTTTGCAGAGCGACTGGGGGTTTGTTATGGAGGATTTGATTTCATCCTTCAGCCTTGGATCCAACCTCGACGACTTGGGATAATACAAGGTTAGTCAGTCTGTAGTCAGATGGTGAGTTGGTGGTCGGTCAGTCGCAGAGGCTGTGCTCGCACTGATGATTCTACGCGCTGATTGGCTGTGTGATGCTTATGTAACAATCATGGCCCGTCTTTTAGCCGCCGCTTTGGTCTCGCCATATTCACGCGTCCTCCCTCAACGCGCGACGCGTCCGTTGCAGGCAAGTCTCCTCGGTACTCGCATGTTGGACGCGGGGAAGAGTATGATGCTTGCACCAACTATATTTGAGAAAGCCTTCCGTAAGCGACAAGACGATGTCCCGTATCCGCGCATTATCTTCGTCTGGTCGGCATGATTTAACAAGGTTACAAGTTGGCAAGATCATCAGGATTAAGCCTCATAGATTCAAGGGTGTGAGGAATGCTGTAGGCACTGATAGTATAGATATACTACCTCACAGTGCACTCAAATCTCCTATTAGGCTCTTACGACTAATTTCACCTGGCAGGCCAACATCAACTGGATCACTCCATTCTCCCATGGCGCTGAAGGGGGCATTGCTCAAGCCATATGCGTCCCGCCGTTCACACCCAAGCAGACGCCAGTCATCCACCGGGCCCTTTCCTCGCAAAAGAAGGCGGCTGCATATGCCATCTCCTCGGTCTCTCCAAGTCGGGATGCCGCAGGGGTCATGGCCAGCATTGGCTCAAGGCTGTCTCGAGTAGGGCCTGTCAATCCGTTGAATGCATCGGTGCTCGTGGCTCCAGGACAAATGGCGTTGACGGTACACTCATACTCCCGGCCCAGCTCCCTTTTATTTGGTAGGGAACCCGTCAGCGGGAGAAGAGAAGGGCTAAGAGAGCATTCGGTGGGTGAGCAAATGTGAAGTACTTACACAGCCCAACATCGAGTAAAACTCTCGATCATGCTTTTCGTCCCATTATAAACGCTCGCTCCTGGATATGGCTGTCGGGCTCCGCTAGAGCTCAGGTTGACAATCCTGCTCGGTTTTGCTAGATGTGGCAAGACGGCTTGGGTCAAGAGCAGCGTCCCGCGACCGTTCAAGTTGACTTGGGCGTCCCATTCCTCGAGGGTGACGTTCTTGAGGAATGTCATCCTGGCGATGCCAGCGTTGTTGACCAGGATGTCGACTTTACGACCGTTGGTGCGCTTGACGGCCTCTTCGACGAGGTGTTTTGGACCGTCCACCGTTGATAGATCGGCTTCGACAGCGAAACACTCGCTCACATGGCTCCCGCCGGTGGCTCGAATCTTGTCCAAAGTGGTCTCTGCTTCTTGTTGAAGTGAAGCAAACGGATAGTTTGTGACCACGAGAGCGCCTCTATATCAAAGGATCCAGTCTGTCAGCTGTGGGCTCGTCCTGAGATACAGAGCACACGCATGGGCCACACTGAAGGTTCGACCCTGTCAATTCCAACACCCCCTACCGACATACCTCGAAGCCAGCTCGATGGCTATAGCTGCTCCGATGCCTTTGGAACTCCCGCTCACGATGGCCAACTTTCCATCCAGAGTCTGCGGTTTTTGCACCATCTCTGTTGTTACCGAGCGAGAAACCGTTTGTTGCTAAAGTCAGAAAAGGGATGGGCGAGGACCTCTGTGGTGATTGATGGGTACTGTGTCCCAAGTACCTAATACCTAGTATCTAGGTATGTAGCAAGGCGAAGCGAGGTGTACTTGTATGTACTACCAAAGGAACAGACAGAACAGAACCGAACAGCGTCCTCCTCCTCATCCTTACACGCCCAGAACTGGCACTTTCCAAAGTACATATGGCGCGAATCCAACTCCGAATCGTGCTGCAGCTGCAGCTGCAGTCCAACGAAAAATGCGCCACTGGACTTGTTCGGTACACAGTACTCAGTCCACGGATGTTTGTATTGGACAGTTGGACGTTCCCCGTCCCCCACCAACGCAGCGCGTCGTGTTCCCCGGAGCCCTTGCGTTCTGTGCTCCTGTGCCTCTGTGCGCAAGTGACTTACTTGTCCATGCACCTGTCTTGTCGTGTTGAACGGCCATTGGATCTCCTCCCACGGTCTGTTCGGCCTCTGCATCCATCGTGCGCACCACACGATGGGACCGTGAACTCCCGGAGGAGCCACCACCACCACCGCCACCACGCCGACAACCTACTTGAGTTGTGGTGCAGATCAAAACCAAACCCCCCGGAGCCACTGGGCAACCTACTTTGTACTTTGTACTTTGACCTGTACATGTACAGGTACAGATCAAACCCCCCTTACCTACATTCCGGGGTCGATTGCGATTGCGATTGCGATTGTAGGAAGGTACCTCGTACCAGAAAGATTACCGGTGGGAACCGGGCATTCTCAATTCCACAAAGGAGTCTGGGCTCTTTGTTTCGCTTACGAGTCAAGTTGAAAACCGACCCCGTTACCAGTGCCACTGTATGCCTATTTTACATATTTCCGTATATTTATCTTAGGTAGCCACTTAGCCTGCTTCCTGGCAGCTCAAGAGTCTAGCACCTACATAATTACTCGGTACCTAACGCACTCCTCCCTGCTCCTCTCCCGCCTCCCCCTCCACAAAACCAACAACGGGGCGCGGGTGACTGGATAATTATCTGAAACTGGAACTGAAAATACCCCACAAGGCCCCATATGTATGGTTTTTGACTTGACCTGTGTAAAAATATACAGTCAGTTCATGACAACTGAGCATTCGACGACGACGACGACGACGACCCCTGACAAAGACAAATGAAAAAGGCCCACGCGCCGGGGAAGGGGGGAGACACAGTGGGAAATCCGTGAGCTTTACAGGGCTACAAGATTCAAGGCTCACGGCTCACGGCTCAACAACATCGCCCCTCCTGTCCATCTAAAGCCCGTGACAAGGCACGGAAGAGCCACTCCACTCTTATGCAATGTTGGGCCCATATGTCAGGCACGAGCAGAGCAGAGCAGCCGCGCAGTCAAGACGCCGAATACAGTCGTGGTACTCTGTACTTGTAACACTGGTGCATGCACCGAACACTTTGTATACATATCGATATTGTCTCTGGCTCAAAAGAATTCGCTCGCCCTGGCTTGTGTTGCCAAACATCGCCTGCGTCTACTTTCCGTTGTGTCCATTGCCACCATTCTTTCCCTTCCCGCCCGTCTTCTCACTCCTTGCCAGTACCTCTTTACATTCGTCACAATACCACTTGGCGCTCTTGGGCACGCTTTTCAGCCCAATACACTCCAAATGGAACCATTGCCTGGGACAATCGTCCCTGTCGCACGCCACCATCTCCCCGTAACTCACCCCTTGACAGTAGCAGTACCTCTCTTCATCTTCCTCCAGTCCGTCGATTTCTTCATCCTCGTCCTCTACCTCTCCTGCTTCGGGGTTAATCACCGGGGTGCCTGTCGCCAGGTCGCGGTCTGATGGCGTGGACGATTTCGTGGGAGGGTCCGTTTCATCTTTTACCCGCTGGCTGCCGAGAGCATTCGAGGTAGAAGGAAACGACAAACTCGCACTCTTTTTGTGAGGTCGCTTCATTGGCAAGCCTTTTGGTGACAGAGAATCGTGGAGACCGTGGTCCTTCACTCTCGGTCTGGCTGGGCGTTTGGCTTTCGTGGCACCACCGCCATTTCCGCCAGTCGACGACGTCTCTGCAGCGTCGACTTCGGCAAAAGTGCTAACTACCGGTGTTGACGTCTTGGAGGCTCGGCCTCTACCCAAGCGCTCGTTCTTCAGTTCATTTATTTGCAGTGCTGGCGGCAGACGCGGCGACGCTGCCTCCTTTGCGGATACTTCCTCTTGTAGGTCGCCCTTGGCAGTATCTTGCCTGCTGGTGGTCTTGTCCGACGATGCGATCCCTTTCGCTAGTTGTTCGCCATCCGCGTCATTCAACCTCGCAGACTCATGTTCAACTAGTCGCTCCCCCTTCTCGGCTTTTGTGTCTGTTGTGCTCTTCCCACTAACCGCAGCGGAACTGCCCAACTCCGATATACCAGCGGCCACATTGTTGTTATTATTCCCATTTCTGCTCGATGTCAGGGAAGAAGGTCTCCCTTTCACGCTCTCGACAGTATGTGCAGAATTCTGGCGTCCTCGACCGGCAGGGCGGACTGCAGAGAGAGCAGGACTACGCTTGTAAGCTTCTTTCCCCGTTGTTCCAGCAAGCGGTGACGAGGCGAGTTTGGGCGAGTCTTGGGTTGCGGCATTGATCCTAGAAATCCAATCATTAGCAGCACTCTCGGTTTTCTGATCATACACATACCGTTTGCGGGCCACAGAGGTGACAGTAGCGGATGCCTTTCTCTTCTTGGAGTTTTCTTGCTGCGAATTCTCCCTAGACATCGGGCGTCCTCCAAGCGCACTGCTTATCGAGCGTTCCATGGCCACACCCGCAGTTGCAGGCTTTTCCGGTCTCTTCCTCTTCCCCGTGCCTGCACCTGCGCCGCTGATGCCCAGCCCAGCAGGATCTAGTGCTGCATCAGCCGCCCGCTTCTTGCCGCTGGTGGTTGTTTTGCGCGTGGGTGCTCTAGATTCGTCAAAGTCAGAGTCGGCATGATTGGCGGCTCCCCGTTGCCTCCTTGCAAGAACCGCCTCCCTCCTAGCTTCGCTTCTATGCGCGACCTCGCTCTCATGCAGAGTGGCTAAGCCAGCGGCCGCAGCCTCTCTGCGCGTAGTGGGCACGGTGGGTTTCTTGATGGGATTCGTTTCGGTGTAGGCCCAATGCTTCAGGCTCCCCAGTCTGGCTTCTTCCGATATTTCGTCCGCGATGTGTGGCCATATACGATCCAATCTCTGAATGTGTCTCCCCACCTCTTCATTGGCATTGTTGATGACGTGGTTTTTCTCATCCATAGTGACCATGATCGTCATGAGGTTTTGCCTCAGAGCGTGGTATTGCTGTCTGCGGTGCATGATGATGGGATCGGCAGATCGCGCAGAGGCGAGGGAGGCGTTGTCAAAGGACGCACCGGCGACGCTGTTCGCTTCGCTGAGATTCAGGGTATCATCTGCGACAACGGAGCCAGCTAGGCTCTGAGAAGCAGCAGCTAGATGATTCGTTGTCACAGCACTGTCCGTCAGACACTGCTCCAAGATCTCTCGTAGATTTTCTTCAGGACCCCACGCTTTTGCATCGACCTCCTTCAGCAGTGAGGTGTGTCGGCGGTATTCTCGAGGCAAAGCGGAGATCGCATCGGCAAAATGAGTAATGGCAGGGTACATGGCTGGCGGGTCATTGTTGGCCTGGCCTTGTGAAGCGACGGCGGTGGAAGAGGATGTCAGAGCAAGACCACTGTTGGAGACGAGTGAGTTTTGGCGCAGGAGGGTCGATCCGAGGCCTTTCGAGGCTCTGGCAGGATTGGTTCGAGTCAGGCGAGATGGGACGCCTCGCACATTGGAGGTGCCCAGGGTTGTAGTCATTGTCGTCGTGGACATAAGGATATCCGATGGTGGGAAGGTAGACCTGAAGAGGACCAGAGCTGCGAGAGTGTGCGATCCTTGCGAAGATGGCCTGAGCGGGAAATCTAGCAAATTTATCACAGCATCGGCGGTACAGAATAAGCAGAGACTAAAACAGCGGAAACAAGATGATCAAAACAGTCGACAGCATCATCAAAGAGAGAAAGTCTGAGCTGGTCAACGAGGTGCAAGCGCGGTGGAAAATGTGGTCGAGAACGAACCATGGGGGGGAGCGCAGCCAGCGTTGCGCGCATCTCCCTCCCTCTTGTTCTGGTGGCTCTGCTCCCTGTGCCTCTTCCGCTTGCTGCTCGCTGGATTCTCCAATCGGCGGTTGGTGACATCAACCCACCGATCAAAGTTTCTCCTCTCTTTTCCGCAGTCACGTGCAGCCGTGTGTTCAGCCACACTCTCAGCCTCAGCCTCGTAGCCTTGCAGCCTCACGAAGCCCACTCCCATCTTGTCTTCCCTACTGATAACCAATACATCTCTGGAATGGGGAAATTTCATTACATTCAGAACCAAGTCCGTTACGCCAATAGCTAATACTCCATCATAATTTTCGCTTACAAACAATGATCGATCTTTGCACGGGACAGTAAAAGTCGTCAAGGTCATAACCTCTTCCCCTTTCCAACAACCATCTGATCAATTCCTCCATTGAACACGGTCTGCTTGCCCTTTGATGCTCCTGTACGTGTTACAGCTTCAAATCCAGCCATCGTCCACTTTCGATGACTGTCCGTGACCAACACCCACATCCAAAGCGAGTTGTGGAGGCTCATCGCCTTTCTTCTTGACGGGACTCTTTCTCGGACTAAGCGTTTCTCTCGGCGGACCTGCTCTGACGTCTTCCGCTGGCCACTGGTCTGCTTTGGCCGCTGCAACCCAACACTTTAGGCCTTCATGGACCCCTGAATAGAACTTTTCTTTGCATGTTCGAAGACTCCCACCCATCACTTTCTCGAACCCGGATTGCTTTAGCTCTTCCCGCAGTGCATTCCGGTCTGCCGCAGTTGGGAGGCAGGCTATTAGCCCGTTCAGTAGATCCAGATGGGTAGCGAGGTACTGCGTCGCTTCCCATTCAACGCCTCCCACGTACGGGGCTGCCGGGTGCGGTGGTCGAGGAGGGGGGAAATGTGCTCGACAATAGCCCACTGAGTCATCAACCTCGATAATGGGAATGACGTTGAGATGATGCAGGAATATCCAGAAAACTTCCTTCGTGACATTAACAACTTCTTTGCACCAGACTCGGTAAGGTCGAGGAGTATGCATCTGTGACACAAAGTCGAGCGGCTGTTTGCCATCCTCTGGTACGGGGTCCTTGAGAAATCCAAGGATTTTCTGTGCTCGTCCTTGAACAACCTCCGGACTAGAACCGACCTCGGCTGACAAGTGAGCAAAAAGGAGCGAGATTATCACGCCTCTGGTGTTGAACTCTGACGGACCCTTTCGCTCTGGATCGAATAACATTCGCAAGAGTGCTGGGAAGAACTCATTTTCCATTTGTTGTAGACGTTGTAGGGCAAGGGATGTCGTGCATAACCCTTTCAAGCACAGCAGAGCCTCGTGAAGAAGACTGTCTTCATGTTCTTCGCGCCACTCGATCTTGGAGATGCGGTAGTAGAGTTGAACAAGCTCGTCCATGCCGCCCTTGCTCACGAAATGATCCGTCCAAGAAATCGACTCATTCCTCAGAAGAATCCTCAGTTTGTGAAGCTTGCTGACTTCTACAAGTGCAGGTTTCTGTACCTCTCGAAGGTAATGGATGAAATCTCCGGGAGTGGTAGCGCTGTCCGCCGGGTTGAGGGATGTTAGCGACACGGTCGAAGACATTGCTTTCGCCGAATTGGGTCTTGAGCTCGTCAAGTCGGCGGATTTGTTCCTGGATTTACTGCGTGATCTCAAGGATGAACTTGGCTTGTCTTGCTTTGTAGGAGAGTCTTCTTCCCGCCTGGTCAGTGTCAAGATACGACTTCTAGGGCGGGATCGGGATCTGGATCGTCTGCCTTCCTTGCTCTCCTCACCCTCGCTCCTTGGCCTCTCATTTTCTTTTTTGTGAGGGTTCCTAGATGATGAGCTGGCCTCCGTGCTATCAGCGATGGCTGACATCGTAGACGAACCACTGCCAACACGATCACCCTTCATCAAGCCGGCCTTGACATCTGGCTTGAGGTTTCGCATATTGTCCCGCATATTTAGTGGAATGTTCAATGAATCCAACACTTTCTCAAACGCCGAGTCCAGCTCTTGAGGACTGAGGGGATAGGTTGCGGAATTCAGAGGCTCTGGGACTGGACGGGTATCCTTGCGAGCTCTCATATTGAAAGTCTGGATTGCCTCAAAAACCCTCGAGCCTAGCTTGACTTTGGGGTCTGCTTGAGATGAGGATGGAGGTTGGATGGGTGTAATGGGATGCCCATCAGGTTTGGAAGAGGAAGCTGGGCGGCTGATTTGTCCATCCCTACTCTTTGGCGGTTTAATATTCGCTTCAGTATCATCATCAATGTTCTCGGTGAAAATGGAGCTTCTGCTAGATTTGTGCTCCAAGAATGGTCTTTGCGGTGGCTGATAGTCCAACACCGCTGATGCCGCTGGACCGTAGCCATAAAAGTTCCTTTGTTCCGCAGGACGAAATTCGGAATAGTCTTTGGGGGTATACAGATTTATCTCCTCTTGAACTGTCCTTCTCTTCGAAGCTGGATATATCATCTTGCCATCCGCCGCTTCCAAAGGCTGAGTCGCAAACTGTGCCCAAATGGGAGTGGGACTCTCGCTGAGTGTTGTCTTTGGTGGAGGGCAATTTTCTTGGTTGCTGCTGTTTCTGTTATTCTCTTCCCTGAGATCTTTTTTCGACCTCCGTTTCAATAGTCCAGTCAGGTTGCTGGCTGATTTCACCTTCTTAAGTTTCTTGTCGGCCGTGTTGCCCTCGACCGGGGAAATACTCCCAGTATCCGTACTCTTCTCTTTGCCCAAAATGATTCCTTTCAACGACACAGAACTCCCTGTCTTTTTGTGCGTGCGGGACAGAGCAAGACGGCCAGGCTCATCTCCTGGTCTTGTTGCAATTCGTTTCGGTTGTGGTGGGCTGTTGATGTGCCGCTCTCCAAGTGGACTGGCAGAGTTGGCAACTTCTCGACCGGATGGTTTCTGCGGCTTTACAGGGCTAACGTTGTCCCTTTGACGCCCTCTGAGGACGTCTCCCACTGAAGGAGCTCGATTGTGGTTCGCTCTTCGGCCTCTTTGTTGAGGTTCTGGATCCTCAAAGATTTGAGCAACCTGATGGACGGAGGGTGCCATGGTGGAGGGATCGAAGAAGATATATTTGGGCACGGTGCCTATTCAGATACAGTTTCTCATTTCTACAGAAACATGAACGATGCTAGAGCACGGGCAGTAGGACGATCCATAGCCAAGGCACGGATGTGGACGTGGAAGTGGCCTGGCCTCACGACAGCCCGCGTTGGAATCGCACCTGCGTTGTTTACCCTCGTGCGGCTGCCACAGCAACAGACTTGGCTTACCCGAATCACGTGGAAGGCTCCGAACTCAGCACTTGAACGACAACGCTTACAGCCTTTTGATCATCAATAGACCCCTGCAAACCATGCCTTTGTAGCCACGTGGAAATTAACCGTGCAGACAGTGAGACATCATATTATATCCTTACAACATGTTTCTAACCTACTGCAAGAATTAATAGCATCCCACATCTGCCTCTGTCCTGCAGTATCACCGATACTCCTTACCGCCAGGCTCGTCGTATCTTGCTCATGCTTTTCGTACAATTGTCTTCATTATGCCATCCAAGTGATCAGAAGCTCCCATGAGCGTGGTTGGTCTCATGATTTCCAAATCCACAATACCCAACCAGGGACAAAAAGGGATATATGACAAAGTCGATGCGCTAGGTTCATGTAATCATTGCACGATACTCTGGCGCCAGCGATCAATTTGCGCTCGCTGTCTGGGATCCAACGGTGGGCCCATCATCGGGTCCTGGATATATGGTTGAGTACCATATGAGTATGGATATGTCTGTTGCATATAGGTGGGCAACGGTGCGCCCAATCCTCCATTCATATACCCGGCATTCTGCGGATACCCGTAAGCTCCATTTAAAGCAATATTTTGCTGAGGATAGCCCCAGTTTGGGTTCTGCATCGAGTTGTATACCTGATTCGAACTGGTCCTTGGCAGCCCTAGTTTTGACTGGGCACCAGCAGGATGAGCTTGGAGTAAATTAGCCAGGCTATGCATGGTTTTGACCTGATGAATGCCCTGCGGGTTGGCGGCTGCTTCCTCCTTCAGCCGCTTTCGCCTCTGTGCTAATGTTTCTTCCATATCCGGTGTTTTTGATGGTGGGGGGACGTCGTTCGTGCCATTAAGACCTAATTGTGAGGTCAACTCCTCTGTAAATTGGCCTCCAGTACCTTTCTCTTTCTCTAGCTTCATCCTTGCTGCCCTCTGTGCTAGAGTCTCATCTTCATCTTCGGGTAGGGTTTCTTGAGCTAGGCCTGGGACTTCCTCGATGAATGGTGGCCGGCTTCCCTCCTCAATCTGACTCTTAGCCTCGGGTTTCGAAGTTTGAACTTGCCCGCCTCGCAATCTCGCTCGTCGTTGACTCAAAGGCTCGTTCTCCTCCATTTCCCGCTTCTCAAGGAGACCAATTGGTCTATTGGCATTGGCGTGCTCTGCTCTATCCTTTTCGGGGAACAGGATTCCGAGAGGTACATCCTCATCATCAAAGTTCTGCTTGTCCGCTTCATCATGATCTTCCCAAGCCAAAGTGACATGCTTGGTCTTTCGGGCTCGCTGTTGAAGTTGCGTAACAGCATCCAGCTCAAGCAAAGTCGAGTGCATGCCATTGGGGAAGGCGTCTGCCGCAGTCCGATTACGCAATCTTTGTTGTTCCTTGCGCATCTGTAACTCGGCAAGGAGAGTCGTTGGCGCTGTCGAAAATCCTGGCGGGGCGACATCCTTGTCCTCCTCTTCATCGGGTATCTCATCACCATCAGGCGCTATAGATGCAGCCGTAGCTCGGTCAAGTTCATCCCCACTGGCTTGGTCGTCGACATCTAGATTTTGAGAGCCTCTTGATTTTGAGCGCAGCAGGCCCGAACTGGAGAGGGCAGTGCTTGACCGTCTTGTCTTGAGCATTGTGCCAATTGAACTCCGGCGTTTCTTTGTCTTAGCTTCGTCTAATTGCATACTCTTTCTAGGGGAGGCGTCCGGACCATACACTTCCTTTCCAAGATGACCAGCAATTGGATGATCAGTGAAGGCCGACACAGGAGCGTGTGCGGCGGCGTCCAAGATACTGTCCAGCGTCTGGACAGCGGAGCCGTTCTTGAGTTGGAGATCCTGAGTGACACTAGGCTGTTCGAAAAAAGCGCTGGCTCGCAACTGGGGTGGTAATTTGAGTGCACTGCCTGGATCTTGTATTTTGGCGCTATCTTCCTCTTTGAGCCAGATGGCCGATTTGCGCGCATCATCTGGGATGCCACTCAGTGCCTGGAGCCGACGTTTGTCTCGCTCACTAATGTTGAACTTTGAAAGTCTCTGTGGGAGGTTCAACATGACTGGAACTGGCGCAGGATAGTAGATCATTCTTTCTCCCGGTTGAGGTTCTTTGTAGGCTTTCGAGTCTCGTGCAAGTGGTGGTTGATGGAGTGATATTCGTCGTGACATAGCAGCAGCTGATTCATGGGACACAGGTCCGCCGTAATGCACTCCATCAAAGTCGTTGAACACGGCTTGAGCTTGACGATATGTTTCGTTGGAAGCGGATGTAGTTGGCCTCTCCTCCTGGACTGACCCATTGGACGTTCGTCGCAGCGGATTGGGCCCCGTTTCGTCTTCAGGATAAATGGAGATGGAGGTAGTACGCTCCGGACTGAATTGCAACGGCCGACCTTCCAAGGTCGGCAAAACATGGTTGAGATGATTGTCCTTTGAAGATCGCCGTTCGATATGGTGCTGATGTGTACGTGGCCCCGAGCGGATTGAACCAGACGGAGACGTGATGTGGTATCCTGAGGGAGAATATCCTCCTAACCTGGCCGTCTGGTTCACGCCAATAATGGAATTCGACCATGAACCAGTTGAGTACTGTCTCTGGACTGATGGTCGAATAGGGTTGTCCAAAGTCGCCGGCGCAGAGGACTGCCGCTCCAGTCGCTTTTGATCTTGCTTCATCTTATTCAGCTCATCCTCAAGGCTCGAGGTCATGCTCAAACGTTCAGCGCTTTCTTCCAGGCGTTCCACATTTTTGACCAAGGCCCCTTGCAGCGACTGTAAATCTGGGGTCGGATGATTCAAGGGCAGGTGACGACTGATTGAGGCTGTTCTGATTGGAGGGTCCTCTTTCTGGAATGCGACTTTGTCCTGTGCGGGTGGGAGAACGTCCATTTTCGATCGCAGTGCGAGAGGTTCTGGATATTTGGGCATGGGCTCCTCGTAGTCATCCTCTTCCACCATTTGATACGATTGCGAGGAAGACAAAGACTTAAGAAGAGACCCAACGCCTACGGCATTTGGTCCAGTTGGAGAACCGACCGAGAGGTCGCCATCTCGGGAGAACTGATCGAACAGTGGCAGGGAAAGCGGTGGACTGGAGATTTCGGGAAGGATTGGGGAACGGGCGGGTGAGTAGGAATGCGGATCATGGTGGACAGAGTCAGCAGCGGACTCGCGATATACGGCCTCATGCTCAGCCTGGGCGACCGAGGCATACGCCATCTGATGGAGCCGACCAGTGTTGCAGGACGCAGGAGCTGAAGCAGGAACCAGGTCACAGGTGAGATGGATGAGGCAGTGGTGTCTAGTGTCGTATATTTGTAGGGGACGCGGACCCTTACACGTATGAAGGCGAATAGACTCTGCAGGTCATCTTCGGGGCCATGGTTCGATATAGAGAGGGTCTGGTGAGACGAGTCGGTGGATGTGATGTCCTCGAGCCAGCCGTGGGTAAGGTTGAAGGCACAAGGAAACCAAGACGGAGACAATGATCAGATAGCAAAGGCGCGCATAGACATGATAACTGCACGCAGGGAATCTCTGTACGGAGCGCTTTGTACCTGAAAAGGCGCAGTTTGAACCTTTCACCGGATAAGCATAGACTAGCGGCACTGGGGGCCCGATAAAGTGGGCATTCCCGGGCATGGCTGGCCTTGGGCTGGCTAAGATTAGGGCACAGTAGCGACCCATTTTGGGGGGCTTCTCTTTAACTAAAATTTTTGGGCTGGTGGCAGATTGAAACTGCCGCAACACCAGCAACGCGACTCAGGGTTGCGCAAGCCAAGGATTCCTTGACACGCACGAAGGTTTCTTCACTTTCTTCACGGGGCAGCCACATCGTCTCATCGTCCATCTTGTTGCCATATCAGTCTACCAAGAAGCTTTTCCACTCTCCGTTCGATAGTCTTGCCCCTTTGTACACCAAAAAGGAGCTTGAACCTCTCGTGTCGATCAATAACCTCGTTTCTCCTGTCTTGTGCCGGGTTTCCGCATTTCCCAGAGATACACAATGTCTGCCAGGTACACCAATCATCGCCAATCGGCCCTCTCTGTCGACCCTTGTCCTGCCCTGATTCCCGAAGTATCCACTCCGTCCTCTATGCCTCTTGAAGAGATTTGAACCAGGTTGTCTACTCAACGTGTACTCTCCTGCTATCTAGAAAAGCCCCAGGTCCGCCTGCCAGTGTCGATCAAACCAGTCTCAAGAACCTCGTATCTTACATCTGGCGCGTAGTGCAACAAGAACTGGCAGGTCACATTCACAAATCGAACGTGCCCTGTTGATTTCTCTGGTTGACAACCTCCTAACGATTTGGCAAGAGGTGCAGGTTTTTGGCACACAAGACGTGTACCTATACTGTTACGGGGCTGTCTACGAGGACGAAACTACATATGTTGCGCTCCCGTTGGCCCTGCGGCCTGCCAGCAAATGATTGACAGGGGGAGAGCGATGTCGAAATCCACAGCTTACTGAGCCCAGCCACCTTCTCAACCAGGGCTAAAGATAAACAATACTGATGCTGATACCCAAGAGCAGATCTTCTTCCTGCAGACAAACTAGCATGCGATAGCTACCAGAAGAACGATGGACGACCGTTAATCAACCAGATAAGGCATGGAAGCTGGCCTTGCCATTCATCTCGCTTCCTGGTTGTCACCACAGTGCCACAAGCGGCCATTATCGATGTCTAAATGAGCCTCCAAAGCTTGGCAGCCAGCCTCTGCTCCATCGTATTGTTAAGAGGACTGGTTGCGCTCCACGGACTTGTCATCTGCTTTTTACCTTCGGCATTATGTACAGCACTCGTATGCAATCCACTAGGTGCAGAATGTTTGATGGACGCGGCACAGGCACAGTGATGGTCGGAGATATTCAGATAGTGACCGACAGTGGAACCTCAACCTGGGCTTGCGCACAGGCCCAGTAAACCGAGCCGATATCAAACTTAGAGCAAACAAGATTTCAGACACGGGACGATTAGACATTGCTTCGTGGTGATTCGGCAATTCTTTCTCAGACTTCCATTGGCCTCACAACTAGGTTCTGGGATTGTGGAGAGCAAATGAGAAGATTCAGGTGCCGAGCTATATGATGGCACCATTTCCAACGGCTGAAGAGGGCCAGTGATGCTAAACGAGTCTCTGTTGAGGTCACGAATTGTGGGACTGTTAGAGACTGTGGGATACAGCCCGCCCGTGATTCGATGCCAACAGTATTCAGTATATAGAAACACTGAAGACGCATGAGCACCGACGAAGGACCTGATTGTGCCGTCCCTATGACATCCTATGGGGTTATTCCATCATATCCCAACACGATGAAGATAGATTCAAGCCCCCACGCCGAGACCGTGGTGGATGCCATCAGGCAACCAACTACTCATGTACCTGAAGACAGGTACCGAGTACAGAGTCCAGGCGGATCAACTCACAGAATCCCCCATGGATTTGCTATTTTGAATATGTAGGCTCATTTGGCCCATCCTTCCCCGGCGTGGACAACTCCATCAAACAGCGCTGTCAGCCTCGTTGTTTTGTTTGACATAGGAACAGGGTTGCTCCTAGATGGCTTTCAGACGAGGCAAGGACAGCGATGAGACTCGACACGTCTGATAAAGGCTGATGGTATTGATATTTGTGGTCAAGTGTTGCTTGACTAGCGTCTGCTAACGGCTTATCAAAAATGTCCGAGCCGGATGAATCAGCGACTGTCAGCCTTGAGGCCTGTTCAAAGATAACATGCTTTTCGAAATGCATGAGCAAGGGCTCCAACCAAGCTCCCAGTGCGGAGTCCACGATGTTGACATTGCGAATCGAGAGAAAACATGTTTTGGACACCCTCCAAATCTTGCGTTCCTGGAAATCTCTTGCAGCACGGCTCCAAATGGGATGAACATGGCTCAACGAACTGGACCTGGGTTGGTATTTCGTGTGCAACTGAACGCCATTTGTTCAGTGACGAGAATTGTGACTACGGCGGTAAATCCTCAGTATCCACGACTAATCGCGGTATCTCAAGGTCCACGCATATTGCACCTTGGCTAGACCCAACGCCACAAGATACCACAAGCTTCCCCCAAGATATCTAAGATGGGCGACTCATGCAACGAAAAGCATTAGACCATTGAACGCAGAAACCCCAGAAGCCACCATGATAGGCTTGCGGCGCACCGACGCTCAACTTTGATCCTCCTCCGAAGCTATTCTCGCACACGTCCTTGCCCCAGAAATCCTTCTTCTGGCTTTAAAAAGTCCGACCGACCGACGTACGTCATGATGACTTGTGGTGAACCTTCGGCCTCCGAGTTCTCCCTATTCGGGCGTATTGTGTATATCTACCTCGTACATGTGTATTGATTACTCGTATCATCAAGCTGACTCGCCTCGTCGGGCTCTCGGAGGGGAACCCCAGGCAACGGATAAGCTACTACGTTACTCCGCACTTGGAAACTAGATGACTCTATTCATATACGTAGGTAGGTAGGCCGGTAGGTACTGTAGGTGACCCTTGGTGGGTAATAGGTACTTGGCGGTACCGCACCCGGATCCTTCGCGCATGTCCTTACTTGGACTTGCACCGAGCACTTGTCTGAGTACCGAATACACGAGGATTTCATCCCCTTCAAAGATGCAGGCAAGCAAGTAAGGAATGACAGGGAAACTAGAACCATATGTTTTGAGGGCTATCTGTACAGACCCTACATATGTACATATGTACATCTATATCTACGTGCGCGGTCTGTGATATGATCATGCACATGTACATGTACGAGGTACGAGGTTCATATGAAGGTATATGTTCAGTGCCTAATGTACATAGTATACGTAGGCTACCTATCTAGCTGTATGTAGACTGCTTTCACGGGTAATCTTTTTCTCGTCTGTAATTCCCGACCGAGGACGAGGAGAACATAGAACCAGGCAAGGCGTGTCATGACTTGGATTCTTGGATTTCGATGTGTATGAGAGAGAGGGAGACAGAGAGAGAGAGTCAGTCAGGACTTTACACCGATACAGCAGATCAGGTCGAGGCTAAGGAATGAAAAACATTAGAATAGAATAGAACAGAATAAAAGTTCGTAATTGGGTGTAAAGGAATTAATTCATCCTGGTCCAGTCGTGTCAATCTCGTGCCAGCACAGAGGCATTCCAGTCCTTGCATCTCTCGTGATGGCTTTGTGGCGAACGAGCAAATGGAAACCCTCGTCATCTTCATGCTTCTGATCCGAACAGATTCACTTTTCTCCGGGGCCATGCGCATACGATACTATCCATCTACTCATCTTGCCACAGAAAAGCCCTCTGTCGTCAGCCCGTCAATTCAAACCTTCTCGCCTGGAATCACATTTTCGTCCTCGCTAGAGTCTCCGCGGACAGGAATCTGGTGGCTCAAATCCGTGTGGGTGACCTCTGCCATGTCCTCATCGTGCTCCACATTCAGACTCCTCCCTCTCCTCTCGGGCCCAACAAAGGTGAGCAAAATGGTATAGGCGTATACCGCGCCCATAAAGATACAGATGACTTTGCCGTAGTTGTATCTTTTCACGGCTTTTCCCTCCTTGTTGATCAGAGGTTCAAGAGGATACCGTTCACCAATGGTGGACTCGATCGTAGAAGATGCCGACGAAGCTAGGTTGCCTAGTTGGTACGAGGTACCCACAACGAACGTCCGCAAGGAGCCAGGAGAAAGCTCCATAAGGTGAATGGGAATGACGCCCCATGCACCCTGTACACAGAATTGCTCAAAGAATGCCGCCGCAATGACAGCCTTGGAAGTGACAAAGGTGTAGGGGTACAGCAGTGCTCCGCCGACGATGGAAATAAAGATAATGCTGAATCGACGACCAAAGATCTGCGAACAATATCCGATGGTGGTGCCACCTGTCATGGCGCCCAAGTTGGCTACAACCTGTGTAACGGTGACGGCGTCGGCGGAGAATTTGAACTGGTTCGTCAACATGGTTGGGTACAAGTCCTGGGCTAATTGTTTGGTCAGTAACCTTAAGCCGAAGCAGCGTGACTGGTAGAAAGCTTCTAGGACACAACTTACAGCCGTGGCTCATAAAGTTAAATCCCGCCATCAAAAGCACCATGTAGATGAGCAGTAGCCAGTGTTTCTTGAGCGCAACTCGTCCTTCGGAAATGAAAGTACCAGCCAAGCTACCCTGCTGCGCACGAAGAGCCTGGCGAGCGCGGAAAGTATTGGTCTCGGGGAGACAAAGACGGAACAGAATGATCAGCACTGGAGGGCACGCGCCGAACCAGAACAGCGGTCTCCAGCCGTGCGAGGTGGTATTGACCAAAGCACGAGCAAATGCAGTGGCAAGCAGATATCCAAATGCGTAACCTTGCTGCAGCATCCCAGAAATGATGCCACGCGCCTCTTCGGGGCAATCCTCAAGTGCGGTGGCTGCCGCGTTGCCATACAAACCACCCATGGCAATGCCAAAGAGCGCACGCACGGCGAGGAATTGACCGTAGGTTTGAGTGAAGCCGGTGCCAAGCTCAAGGGCGATGAAGAGGATATTGTTGATGATGAAGGGCCTGGCGATTCTATGTCAGCAAAAAAGTTCAATGGACGGACGCATAGAGGGGTTGCCATACCACTTCCGCCCATATCTATCAGCAGCAATACCGAAGATGGTTGATCCCACTGAACGGAACATGAGCACCAACGTGATGCCCCAAGTTATGTCAGTGTTGGACTTGTTGAATGTTTCGGCCAGATCAGACACAGTGAGCGAGACGGTGAAGAAGTCAAAGGCATCCCACGACCAGCCAAAGAAGGCCACAAGGAAGAAAAGCCATTGTTGGGTGTTCAGCATGGCCAGAAGCTTGAAAGGGTTGGGCGCCTTTGCCATAGGAGGCTTGAGGGTACTGAGTCTTGTCGCGGCATATTTGCCTGGAGACATGTGCGCGTTGTCGATCTCGTACTCATCGCTGTAGTGACGGGCAGCGGGTACAGTCTCCTTGGTAGGAGACTCGATGTGAGCCATATTGACTGTCGCAGCTCTTGCCTGGTTGCTGGATCACACTTCTACTGAGTCTTGTGTAGCCTCACGCGCTATAGTGGACAGGCCAGACTTGGGGGAGGAAAGACACAACGCATTGACAGCAGGCGACCAACCTTTTATCTTCCTTTTCCCCCACAAGGACAAATGGGCGGGTGGTCATGAGGCCCCTGCAAGGGATGCTGGTTCGACCTGGTCCCATTTTTCACCTCGCAGCTCGTGGTCGCACGCGAGCAGGGAACGGTGACTGATCGGCACAGACCCGACCTTTGGAGAGATAGGTGGTGTGGTTACACGGCACACGGACTTGAGGGATTGCATTTCTGTGGTTGGTGGAATACTGGCGCAGATCCTTGGTGGAGAAAAGACCCAGGATCGCAGGCTCGTCTCAACGGGCACGCTGGCCGTCGAAATTGCGGGGGATCTGAAGGAGCAACGAATGAGACGAGGCTGAGAGACGAGGTTTGCTGCGCTAGAGTGTCAATCACAGATGGGACAGCGTGACATCGGCCGGCCTTCGACCGGCGCAAGTCGGGGATGGATATGAGCATGGGAGGTAGAAAGTAGGACGGACGGAAGTCACCAACGTATCTCTTTCGGTGTATGTAATCATGACGCTGCCAATGACAATATGACCACTGTTCTCCATTCTGGCTTCTGGATGGCCTCGACGAGGATAGATCGGGACGCAGACACGAGAGAGGGATGGAAGAGTTCGGATCGTGTTCTCTGGACATTCCATGGGATTACTCTTTTGGGTGTTTGTGAGGGTTCCGAATGATACTCTGTGGCATTTCTGAGTGCAACATCTCTTCTGATGTCTTTTCGTGGAATGTCTGAGGGATCTCATGTGCTTCAGACAAAGTGGTGAGCTGACTTCAGGGTGCAACTTGGCATACGTTGGTGGCGGATTCAACGGGCGACAAGTGTCATAGCCAAGCCGTGTAGCACAGCTGGTCAAGGCCCTTGTTGTTGGGGGCGTTTTGCTTGGGGTTGCTTAGAGTTGCTTGGACAGTTAGGCAGGTCTAGGCAGGTCTAGGCATTAGGTGGGGGAACCTCCTCCCTAGGTACACCTATAAGCTTGCCTCACCTCCCCCCTTTGCCCCTACGAGTACCAACCAGGTAAATCCTCCCACCCCCAGATGCCAGAAAATGCCCCGACAGGCTCCGCATTGAACCATTCCGTCTATCCAGATCCGTCCTCCTCGCTCTCACTTTTACCCGACCATCTCAACCTCTATCTGACCACTTTGTAAACTCGAGCCCACCATTTCGTTTATAGTCCAAACACCGAAACATTTCCTGTAAACAGGTGCTCCCTCTCATGATAGTCCTCCCCTCGCTTACCGCCGTCGCCACCATCTGCCTTCTGTTGCTCCCGCTATCGCTTCTTCGTCTCGGCAGACAAATCCACTTTCTCCAGATGATCCAACCCTCGACCTTCGCGGCAACGTCAGGATAAACTTGGTTCCGGATCTTTTCTCGCAGGCTGCTCATGCTCGCCAGGCTCTTATGGATTTCCTCAGCCAGCATTCTCGCCAGAAAATGGAGTTTGCTCGGCGTTGAGCCTCGATAGGTGCACACAGCTGGATGGGAAAAAAGCTCTTGTTTGCCGCATCAGCCACTCATAGGTGAGTACTGCGGTTCCGATATACTCCCTCTCCCCGACATTGTAGGCGCATACCGCCAGTCTAGTCACCAGAAGCTCAGTGTCGGCCTTGAGCAAAGTCCCCCCTCGAGTCGACCATCTTGTTCCACTATCCAACAGATGTTGATGAGGTACATCTGGAGACAATCACGATTCTTGTGCGGCCAGCAAACGGCTTCGTCTAGGTCGAGCTTGACGCGGATTCGAAAATGATGGTGTTACTATTTTTGGTGTTACAAGGTTCTGCAGAGCCACTGTCTGAGAAATTGAGAATCCATGGTTCTTCGCATGAACAACATTTTCCTCTCTCCTTGGCGTATAGAGGCTGCCACACAACCAGACAAACAAGCTCTCCTTGTATTTGATGTGTGCGGAAATCCCCCTATCCTGACGAACAAACTTCTATACGTCCTTTGGTTTGGGTGGAGTATAGATAGGCTTCTCCTGTGAGCGTAAGGAACAGGACAGGTGCTGCCACAAGGGCTCGACGTGGCAAGACGACACGATGCTGTCGATGGCTGTTCCACAGGTTATTCGCGGATCCATTCTTGGATCCTGAGGAAATGGCTGGCTCACCAACAGAACATCAGCCTTGACACCCGCTTGGGGAGAAGCGTGACTCTGCTGAAGTATTCTGTAAGAGAAATCTTATGGATGGGCGATCTCTCGAAGAAAAAGCAGGGCTCCTCGAGCAAAGGACCGTTATATGGTAAGTCGCACGCTGTTTCTTCTGTTCTGCGCATTTCTTTCCCTCCAGTCTCTCGTTGATCATATCCCCACCTCCCCCCCGTGCTTTCTTGACCCGATCCTCGACCCGATCCTCAAGTCTCATCTGCAAAACGGCAGCAACCGCGCCCGGCATTCAGACACTTCATTTTATTCCAACCAGTCATGGCTTCTTCTTCTTCATCAGCGTCCTCTCCCATCCCACAGATCTGGCGAAGCATCTCCTCGTCAGGAAACCTCCGGCGCAAACGAGGTACTGCCTCTTGTACGGTCACAGGCACCAGCACCAGCACCAGCACCAACACCAACACGTTGTCGAACGCTGCTGGAGAGGACGCCGCCGCCGCCGCCGCCTTCAATAGAAACAGAAACGGGATCATGGGACCTTCTCCCATCCCGTTGGCCGTCCTGGGTGGCTCACCCATCAACGGGCGAATGTCCCGCTTCAGCGAGGACCTCGGGGAAGACGCGGCCGGCCCCAACAGCAGCAGCAGGAGTAGACCCGGGATCACTATCGTCGAGAACCCGGCCCCAAGACCAACTGAGCGACAACCTCCCTCGCGGGCACCGAGCCCATATATCGCCAGGCCGCCAATTGCCATGGGCGGCACGTCGGGGGAGGCAGAAGACGCCGGCAGTTGGAGCACGCCGGACCAGGACCGGGATCAGGAGTGGGAACAGGCACGTTTAGACGCCTCCCAGGGCGGGAGCGGCTGGGCAAAGGCGTTTGACGGCCTCCGGCGCGAATGCGAGCGGGCGTTCGCAGGCCTGTTTGACCGGCTTCGACCGGCTCAACGACATCGCCGTCGATTTCTTGGTCGTCGCGTGGACCGCTGTGGACTACGGCTGCACCACCAACAACACGACCCCCAGACATGAGGACGCCCGGGAGGAAACACCTCATGATGGTGCTGGTGCTGGTGCTGGTGGAAATGGGTACTCCGGAGCCCGCCCGTCACATCGTCACAGGTCATGGGGGCAGCTGAGTTGAAAAAGGCTAAAAAGCGTCTTCGCCTTCGGA
Organism: Fonsecaea pedrosoi CBS 271.37; assembly: GCF_000835455.1. Classification (NCBI taxonomy): domain Eukaryota; kingdom Fungi; phylum Ascomycota; class Eurotiomycetes; order Chaetothyriales; family Herpotrichiellaceae; genus Fonsecaea; species Fonsecaea pedrosoi. The sequence continues at coordinate 2,432,078 of NW_013550610.1, forward strand.
GACCATTCCGCGCGGTGGTCAAGGCATACACCTGGCCTACATAGGTGCGTCCGGCTGTGTCTGTGCCTTGGAGAGGGTGTCTCTGGGGGTAGTTCCATCGACCCGAATGTGGTCTTGTGTTTGTGAGGCGCGTGGCTGAGCAAGCGAGCCAGCGAGCCAGCGATCGAGGGTAATCTCTTGTTTTGTGTACATGTACTCGATACTAGGTACATATCTGTACAGTTGTTCCATATGAACTTTCTTTCCCGGCTGGTAGAGCTCATCTTTGTGTGCAGATGTATATATTTTCGCCGTGCTCGCGATTATGCCCCAGCCCTCTTAAGCCAGGAAGAGAGCAACGAGACAGCGGCCAACGACGGCGTTCGTGACTCCGGGGTCACCGCCGTTGCGATTGAGACGCCTACAGCGAACGTGGTCGAGACCGGCGGCCTCGAGGGGGTCAGAGACACCTTTCGCGGATGTTTCAGCTGCTTTCCTTGGTAGTGCATCCTCATGGTTGAGTCAGGGGCTATCGTTGGATGGACCAAGGACAGTATACTCGGTACTTCCAAGGGAATATGGAGTGGCATCGAACGTGGACAAGTACAGGGCATTGGCATACAGGGGTAAATGGTGCCGTCTGTTGTACAAAATAAATCTCTCTGAATCTGAATCTTGAGTTCGAGTCTGAGTCTGGTGGTTTAGCCGTTCAGCTGTTCCGAATTTTTTGCGTTTCACTGTCCCAAATTTTCGCAACTCTCGAGGTTCTATCCAGCCAGAGATTCTTCATCCCATTTTCCTGTCCTACTCCTCTACCCCCTTCATGCCCGGCCTAGCGTGACCTGACTGTCGATGCTGGTTTTGAACGAATTACCCAGCACGTCCCGGAAAGGCGGGCCAGGGAGAATTCCCCCTTCTTTCTTTCCAGATCTGTCCCATCCATTCTCTCTGTGAGCAGTGAGCGCCCTTTCCTTAAGCGTGTTGATTCCATTGCCGATGACTAAAGTCCGTTGAACTCGTCCGTTCGCTCGTGTACAAGTACATAGGTGGAAATGTGTTCTTTAACATCAAACTCCACCTGCATTGTATGTGCACAGTTGTCAAAAGAAATGAAAGAGAGGCTGTAGACTGATCCGCGGGGGTTTGGAGCGAGAGTTCTGACGAAGCCGTCCGCGGATCGTGTGGATGCCTCGATAGTGCATTTGGTCTTGCGTTCCCTCTTGACTTTATCTGGTCTGGATCTCGAGTGTTTCGGTCTGTCCTGGCCTGGTTGTGCTGTGCTGCGCTGTGCTGTGCCTTGCCCTCCTCGTTCGTCATGTCTGCTCATATGTGTAGGAGTACGAGTAGTCCGGTCGCCTCGTTCTCGGCTCCTTCTTCTTGGCCCTGCACTCTCCATTGATGTCATTCTCTTGGCTCAGAGATATTGCGCAATATCTTTGTTGGAGCAATGCTCCCATTTGCTATCCGTTCAAACTTCAGAGAGTGGCGTGCGCAAAGCTGAAGTGGTCCGCTGCCCCAAAGGAACATTTCCCGATAAAAGAAGGGGGAAAGTCGTCGAGGATTACACCACAACCCCAGCGATCTCGCTTTTTCTTCCCTGCCAGGAATGGGGCCCCTCAACCCGGATTGGACTGTCGCATAGAACGAAATTCAAGAGTGAGCCTCCGGGACGAATCGCAGTCGAATGGGCGAATTCATTCTTTGGCGGTCGTAGGTGCGAGCCGGGTCTTTTCCAAGGCCGGCTGAATCAACGCAGCAATCCACTCATACGTGGTGAAGAGGATGCCGCCAGCCAACACGGTCCTCCCCAGCCGCATGGTGCTGCCCCTCCAGAGGCCACGGAAGCCGTAGTCGGCAATGACGCCGTTCCAGGCCTCCAGCACCCCCTCGCCCCGGACGGACTGGGCGCGGGTCTTGAGCGTGTCGAATGGCTGTGTGGCGAAGACGACAATCGTGCCGGCCACGGCGCCGTTGGCAAACGTGGTGGCGGTGGTCTGGGGGATGTTGCGCAGCCGCTCAAAGTCCTTGAGGATGTTGTACGTGCCCAGCCGCACCGCCGTGGTGCTGGCCTGCTTCAGCGTCGTCGTGACGTAGCCGCGATACAGGGCCCTGAGGACGCCGTGTTCCTTGATGAGCGTCGCTGTGGCGTGGACGGGGCCACGAAACTTGCGCTCCGAGCGCGCGTCGTCGATCAGCGCCGTCTTGATCCGCTCCGTCGGCGTCACGGCAAAGGTGCTCGCGACGACCCCGGCGCTGATCCCGGCCATCAGGTTCCTCAGCGGTGACAGCGTGCCGGTCTCCGGGTCCTTGAACTGTGCCTTGATGGTGTCGAACGAGATGAACCGGATCGCATCCTTGGCCACCGTCCCCGCCACGAGGGTCGAGCACCCTTTGTACAGTGAGCGCGGGCCCTCCTGCTCAATGACATGTTTGATAACGACAAACGGGTTTCGAGTCGGCGTCTGTTCGTGCAGCTGCACGCGCGTCTTTGCGAATTCGAATGCTGGATATTTGCGCACCCGTCAGACCTTTTTCCCCATTGTAACTTGCCCTGGTCCGTCGACCTTTGAGTCTACTACCCCTCTACATCCCCCAGGGAGCAGAGAAATTGTCCTTCCCCCTGTTCGAAACCGCAAACGCGAGAGAAAAACTTACGATAAGTGATTGTCGCTTCAACTCCACCCGCCGTACCTCCTGCAATCAATGAAACGAGCGGAGATTTGTTCGACCCCTACATGCCCAGTACAGAACGACAACACTTGACAGTTAGAGAGTGCGCTTCGAAGGGTCCAGAACGAGGAATCCGAGAACACGTACATCGTCGGCCACCATTTTGCTTGGTAACTTTTTTGCTGGTGACAAGAATCTAATTATTCCGCAGAACCAAGAAGGAAATCTCCAAGAGAAAGTCCACAAACGGAAAAGACACTATTATGATGGCAAGGACACCAGACAGTCTATATGTCGCAAGAGGAAAAAAAGAGCGTGCACGTCAGGATACGTTGTGATGTATAGATCCTTTCCTTTGCGTCGGAGGATTTTTCCAAGTAATATCAAATAAGTAAAAATGAAAGGGGGGAAATACAAGATCCGGTGTCGGTTGAATCGCCGTGTGTCGCTTGCCAGCCTCGGGTCTTTTCGGCTGAAGTTCGCTCGATGCAGAGACGTGGCGCGTGTTTATCGCGTTTTCACAGCCTTGCGCTTCAAAAGGAAATAAACTCAGCCTCGCCAATTACCAACACAACGACAGGAAGCATACTCGGTCGGTACCTTGTTCTACGAACAATAAATAAATCCATTGTCTTGCAAAAAAGAAAAAACAGCTCGGTACACCCTTCCGGGTATCGCATCTCTTGTTGATAACACATTCGACGAATGCCGATCCCCTGAGTCCTCTGTCTTTCCTTTCTTTTCCTGTAAAGGGCAAGCCGGCCCCTCCAGACTGATTTATGTAGTACATGCACCACATTGGGAACGAGAACGCCATGCCCAGAACCCCCATGATCCCTCACAGCTGATAAGCCCAATGCATTCTTCGCCCAGAGGCTCCAGGTTGTCCCCCGGCCACGGACATCCACGGTCATGGCATAAGCTGTGGTTTGCACCACCCTCAACCTTCTGATAAAGGGAAAAAAAAAAAAAAACCTGAAAATCATTGGCCCGTATTTGTGCAGAACATATCCCTCGCGTCATACCCAGACATTGCTGCACACCGCTCTTCAGATCCTTTCCTTTAGAGCTCCATCGTCCTTGTGTTAGCTGAATCCGTAGGAAAACTGAGAACACCTTCAGCTCTGTCGCCTTCTGCTTGGAAGCCAAATTTCTGGCCTGAGTTAGTGCTGACCGCTTCTTGCATCATGCGCATCCCCTCTTGAGGATCCTTCAGGCTGGCTTGACGGAACGTGTTCTCCATCTCCTTCATTCTCTTCTTGAACGACAGTCGATCCAAGAAGAGTTGTTGTCTGCCCTTTTCAAGGTCGCGGCGTTCGGCTTGTACAATTTCTTCCATCTCTGCGAATTGTGCCATTTTCAGCTCAAACTTCTGGAGTGTCAGGTTAACGGCTGCCGATACCATCCTCGTGATTTCTCTCTCCTCGTGGGAGGCGAGACCGCTGGCACGTGCAGCTGTTGTGGCCAGTGCTGTGGTGGCGATGTCATTGATGACTTTCGATGACCCATTGACTTCAGTACCTGGCTGTTCGATCGATGGGGCAGACTCGTCGACTTCCATCTGGTCTTCTGATTTTACTTGCCCCTTATCCGCGTCTCCCGATGTGGTTTGCTCGGTTCCTCCCATGCCCTTTTCGAGTTGTGCCCGCAGTTGTTTCTGCATGACCGCAATAGAACGGTTCGAGGCCGCGGCGACCACGTCAGGGTCCGCCATTTGAGCAAGGAAACTGACTACTGACATCACAGGATTGTCCAGTTCGCTAATGGCGGTCCTTCCTGTCAACGCCTTCAGAGCAGACGAACCGTTCAATGGTCCCTCTTCGAGGTACTGATCCTGAATGTCGAGTTGCAAGAACTTGAGTACACACTCTTCCCTAGTTCGTGTACCAACATGTTTGGAAATCTCGTTCCAGTCATTGTCGAAATTCTCCAGACCTTCCAAGAGCAATAGAGTTTCTGAGTCGGTCCAAGCGGCACTTTTGTCGGGGATATGTGAATACGCTGGTTCTTCCATCTTGACAAAGTCGGACGAGCGATGGTTCGCCGGCATCCGAGACTGGAAATAGCAGTTCGGGCAGAGGTCGTACTTAAGCTCGTTGGAGTTCGTGGCGCCTGAAACGGGATCTGACTTGGCATAGTGAAAGCGACATCGCGTACAATCGATCCCGCACGAAAAGCAGTTGAAGCTTTTGATGGGCTCTCTGGCAGCTGCATCCATGGCCTTGGTTGCAGCGGCGCCTGAACTGGAGCCGTTCGCAGTCACCCCTTCGCCGTTTGTTTGCTTTTCAGGCTCTTCGGACTTTTTGACTTCCTTTCCTTTATCGTCGTAGACATTCCGTCTGAGTTCAAGGTTCAAATCTGCCTTGGTAGCAGGAGTTGCTGAAGCAGCCCGATCAGTTGCAGGGTGTGGCTTTCCCGGGGTGGTGAAAGTATTTTGAGCTGGCTGGAATGGTTGCAGGCCTCGAGGCGTGTCTGCAGTGACTCTGAAATGGCCTGTGAATGGAGGGCCAATATTAGCCGGGCGAGTTTGTGGATCGACCTGCCACAGTCAGTATTTCATCAATCGACGTATTATGGGGGACTTTACCTGGTAGTTAATAAGACCCCATTGCTCCAGGAAAGCATGTACTCGCATGATCGCGCAGACATCTCCGGCCAAATTTCTTCGACACGCAGTTACTGTAAGATACTCAATAGGGTTCAAGCGGTAGGTGTTGATCATGAAATCGCGGTAGTCCTTGTACACAGCAGGTGTTTTGCTGCGGTTTCGGCTGTTGAAGAACTCGGGAAGCGACTTCTTCTCCAAGGCGTGAATCGTGTGCATGTCAAACCATGTGCTATAACTAGGGAGGATGATTTGATGTGTTTGCGCAACGAGGTGGGAATTCGCTGCGGCTTCGAGGCTGGATTTCGCCTGTGCTGCCTGACCGTCTGTGGCTTGTGTCGCGGCTGGAGTATCTTGAGAGTCCTCGGCGCCATCCTTTTCAGCATCAACGTCCTCGACTTTCGCATCTTCTTCCACGCCGCCCATCTCGGCATCCTCCTGCTCGCCGTCTGGATCATCTTGAGCCGGCGGTGCATTGGGGGCATCTAGAGGATTAGCCGACGTGGTACCATTGGCATCGGCTGATGGTTGAGCATCTGCAGCGTCTCGTCAGAATTGTTTCCCAGCCAAACGGTACTTGCAAATGCACAGGGGAAACGGCAAGGTGATGCGCGTACCTGGTGATTGTGTCTCTGCATCTGCGGCAGCGACTTCGACATCATTTGCGCCAAGGTCGACAGCGTCTGAAGACTCATGCTTCAACTCGGCGGGCTGTTGTGAATCGGCCATTGTGGTATCATGAAACTGATGAGATAATTAATCCACCACCTGAGCCCTCCCAGTCCTCCAGGGCTTTGCGCGAACTTCCCGGTATGTGCCAAAAGGTGCACAGAGTCTATCTCAACCACTTCAAGCGCCTGGGACTCTAAGGTGGGCTGAGCACATCACTCCGGGGGGTGCGTTTTGATGTTTTTGGCTGGAAATTGAAACCCTGTCGCGAACTGCGCCGCGAACAACACGACCATCCAAGTTTGCGGCGAACGAACTGCGGTCCACTGCCAAGCTAGTAGATCACGTGTGTCAATGGTAAATAATTAATCCGGGCCGATTCCTACGATATGTGACTCGTCTTCGCGCAAGATTGAAATAAATTTCACAAGGGAGAAATGCAGAAGCGCATGGCTGCTGGTGTTGTAGTGTTATGAATTTCTCAATCAAGAGATTGGCTGACTTTCTCCAATGCGTCCGGAAGGTGGTGTTGTGAAATTTCCTACACTTCAAGGGCACAAATACGAGAGGCACTTTCAATCATTTCCGTCGTCTCTATCATCTCCAATGTCCCTAAGATTACAAACAACGCTGAGAGCAAGCTACTTGGCTTGATCAAGATATGGATCTTGAGGACAGCTCGATAGGATCTCCTTCGATAATACCGAACGATAGGTGTTTCCAATGATATCGATTCCAACAGGCGAGGCGACGAAGGTAACGGACCGGCATCCCCATCAAATTACTCTGCACTTATCTCAGTTGTGATATTGGACCTCTTACCGATTTATATTAGCCCTCCAATATTCCGCCGAGGTTGTAAAACCACAAATGCCCGCTGCTGGAGACATGTGGACATGGGCCTCGTATAGGACACTGAGGTCTGCTTGTTCCAATGAGCCCGCCATCTACTCCTGTGAAAAGCGCCCCATTACTCCTCGACTAGAAATCTTGACCTCTTTTCGTTTCTTGCGGTGGTACTCCCTCTCAGGAAAGACCCTTGAATTTGACCGTCTTGTGGCAGCTCTCGCCGTCCTCGTGTTCATGATATCGACACCCGTTACCCTCTGTTGGATCGTCAAACAATAGCCCACCACTTCCCTCCTTGATCGCATTGATGACGTCGACGGCAAAGTCAGGGCTGATGGCAAAGCACTCCCTGTAACTGGTTGCATCTTTCTCCGAATTGGGGTCCATGATCTGTCTCGCAGCGATCTTGCTCACGAGTTTGCGGAATGGAGAATCTGGAGGGGTTTTCTCATAGATGGGCTTCATCTCTTCCGGACCGGGGACAAGTCCTGCTTCGTGACATCCTCGCCGGAATTGGTCGATGGCTTGGTTTTTGAGTTCTTGCAGCCCTATCGTGTCGCAGAGGAGATAAAGTTTCTGGCATGTGAATGCATAGTCCCACTTGACGTCTTTGGGCATCCAAGAGACATCATCAATCTTGCCCTGGTACAGCCATTTCACAAGCAGTTCAAATGCGTTGGGGTCCTCGTCTCGGAGCTCGAGTTTGCCGTCATTGATGCGCTTGTGCTCACCGTTGACTATGAAGGACTCGTCAAAGAAGCGCGCATGATGGACCAGAAGATTTTGGTGTAGAGACCAACGGCGGCGCTCAGGCCCGACGAAGACGTCCAGCAATGGGCCGGATAACAACCTTTTTCTCGCACGCATAGGTCAGCGCAATCTTATCACTCAGAGTTAGACCGGTGTCTGATATATCAACGCTTCATCATGGGTTCCCACTTACTCCGCAAACTTCTTCGCGGAGATATCTCCTATGTTCTCTCCGGGCATCTCAGCCTGCGGCGACCGGTAGCGGTACGTCGAATAAATGCGATCAAGTGTATTCGGCGGCTGGGGGGTCGCATTGGTGCGCAAGGCGGGTTTTATAGGTGTCTCTGAGACAAATGGATCGAAGCGACCGGAAACATGCCCCATGCGACATTGTTTTAGTTATTAATACTCGATGGAATGTAGCAAAGGGTATTGTAGATATCACGACTGCTGCACTGCTGAAGAACCCGAGATTTGAGAGGCGAAAAAACGCAGACGTGTCTGACAATGGAATTTTCCCCTCTTCACTGCCAATTTCCGCTCCAACCACACTAAAGTTTCGCCTAGAGACACAACGTCGAAAGGAATTAGTTTGGTCAGGCAAATAATAATGGATCGAGCGTTGTATGACGAAAGCCCTGACCACTTCCGGAGTTGAGCTGCAGGGTCCCGCCGCCTCCCGTTACGCGTTGCAGTTGGAGAAGCGCGTCGCGCGTGTGTGAACAACCAGAGTTGACACTGTTAACCATTTAATTTTCAACTCGGATCCAGACCGAAAGAAAATGCTGTTATTATCTGACGACTGTGAAATAGAAGATCTGAGCAACAAAGACAGCACTTCTAGACACACCAAAAGCCTCGACATCATCCCGTCGTCTCCGAACCAGACTGACATCGAAAGCATTTACCTCCGCAACCTCGACGACAAACCCGACTCGAATAGTTCTACACATGCAACCTTGAACAACTCTGATGGTTTTTTATGCTCTTCAGGATCCGAATATAGCCTCACATCGGACACAATGGTCTTCTCGTCGTCTCCCATACACTATGCGCCCAGTTCCTCCCCTCTCCCTGTTCCGGCGAACAAAAAGAAGCGCCGACTCTTCCAACCGTTTCCCGCTGAACAGCAATCCAAGAGGACTAAGATGGTTGGCGGCTTCATAGCGGAGGACGACGAAGATGAGGAAGAGCACAACGCTGAAAACAGGCCCAAGGATAACGACCTACTGTTGCGGACAGAAACAGGCCCAGTCATTCCTCCACCAAAAGATCTCACAAGCCTCGGAGGTACAAGTGGCATATCACAAAATACAACGAGCCTACATACTTCGCCTAGTCCAGATCTACCTCCTCTCCCTCGCCCATTACTCAGAAAGCGGCAACACGGAGGTGTAACCCTCCAAACATCTTCTGGCGCTGCATTGAATATTCCCATCAGACAAAAGGCCGAAGCTTTGTCGTACGAGAAGACCATTGCGCAACGTTCAGTCACCGCTGAAGGCCGTGCCAAAAAGGCATATTATGGCATTGAAATCCATAAGCTTATGGATGATGCTAAAACGCTCCAACAGCTTGATGAGTTTGAGAAGCAGAGGAAGAAGCAACAGCCAGCCACGACTTCGCCCACAAATGCTAAATCAACCGGCTCAAACGCAATGTTACATCAGATGTGGACGGAGAAATACCGCGCAAAGAAATTCACCGAGCTTGTGGGTGATGAGAGAACCCATCGACAGGTCCTTCGATGGCTCAAAGGGTGGGATGAAGTGGTCTTCCCGGGAAGTGCAAAATTAAAATCAATGAGAGCCTTTGACGACAATGACCCAAGCCGGCAACACCGAAAGATCCTGCTTCTGACTGGCCCACCTGGTCTCGGGAAGACCACACTGGCTCATGTCTGCGCCAGGCAAGCAGGATATGAGGTGCTCGAAATCAACGCCAGTGACGACAGAAGCCGCGACGTGGTCAAAGGCAGAATCAAGGATGCCCTTGGAACGGAGACGGTCCGTGGGATCAAAGAACAGGGCAAAGCTAGAAAAGCCGGACGCCCTGTCTGCGTCGTTGTCGATGAAGTCGATGGCGTCACTACCGGTTCTAGTGCAAGCGGTGGTGAGGGCGGATTTGTCAAAGCATTGATCGACCTTGTACAACTCGATCAGAGAAACTCCATGGGCAAGGGAAACCAGGAAGCTCCAAAGGGTAGAAAGAAGGGCGACAAATTCAGAATGCTCCGACCGTTGATCCTGGTATGCAACGACGTCTATGCACCTTCGCTTCGACCATTGCGGACGAGCTCCATCGCTGAAATCGTCCATGTTCGGAAAGCACCATTGGACAAGGTCATCGCTCGAGTCAAGTCTGTCTTCGAGAGGGAATGCATTGCTTGTGATAATGATGCCGTTCGTCGGCTTTGCGAAAATGCTTGGGGTCTGGCAATGCGAAAGCAGAGAGGGCCAGGCTCTCGGGGATCCGGAGAAGGCGATATCAGGAGCGTGCTTGTACAAGCCGAATGGATCGCACACAAACTGCGCGCCAACGAAAACAAACCCCGCCTCACGAGGCAGTGGCTCGAACCTCAGCTTGAAGAAGCTCGAACGGGACAGAAAGGCCTTGGACGAGGCGGTGTCCGAGAGGTTGTTGAGCGGATATTTCTAGAAGGAGCCGGCTTGCCTAACCTTCCAGCTACTCTAACTGCAGACGACGCGAGACTAGTTGCAGATTCGAAAAGTAATCCTGTTGGAGTCGCGAATCTTCGCAAGCGAGCAGCAATCACCGCCCTCCGGGAGATGGTTGACACCTGTGGGGAGCATGACCGGGTCATTACTGAATGCTTTGCCACGTATCCAACCCAGGTATTCCAGGACGATGTACAACTGTCTAAACCAAACGCAAGTTACGAGTGGCTTCACTTTCACGATTGCTTGTCGAGTCGAGTGTTCTCAGGACAGGAATGGGAATTGACGCCCTACCTGAACACCAGTGCCTGTGGGTTTCACCATCTCTTCGCCACTGTCGACAAAGGTACGGTGGCCTGGAATGAAGAAATGCCTGAGGAAGAGGTCAAGGATGTCCACCCGTTCAGTGGCCTGAAAGCAGACTTTGCCGCTTATGAGGCGGAAAAGCAGAATCGTACCTTGCTCACTGAGCTACAGTCGAATTTCTCAGGGTCCTTGTTGAGATTGTTCAGCTCTGTGGACGATATTGCGACAGAGCTGATACCGAATGTAGGTAAGATGTTCGCGCCAGATGTGAAGCCTGTCGTGATCGGAGGTTCTGGGAGCTCCGCCAGTGTCGCCAGCGTGCGGAAGGAGTCTGAGAAGAACTGTATCCGCAACGCAGTTCGAACCATGTTGGCTCTGGATGTTTCATTCGAAAAAGTCCGCGTGGAAATTGAGGGCGGCGGTGCTCACTCGAACGGCGGCTATGCATATCGGATGGAACCGTAAGTTGTCTTCCCATCGAATCAGTCTCTTGCTGACACAAAATTACAGACCTCTCGATACGCTACTAAGTTATCACATGGATAAGTCAAGTTCGGTCACCGCACCAGTCCGATATGCAGTTAGACAAGTGCTTGATCAAGAACTCAGGAAAGAGAGACTATTGCAAAACTCAGTTGCCCGACACGCTCGCTCGACCATATCTGGCCTTAACGGGATCACTGATGAAGAAGCCGACAAGGAAAATGAAAGCCCAGCCGACAAGGCGAGGGGAGCGTCGTCGAAGGACCTTGGAATCAAGCGCGACTTCTTTGGTCGGATCATCAACGAGAGCCGGCCTACATCAGCCGGTAAAGGCGTAAAGGAGCAGCCAGTAAAGATAGGGACTAATGAAAGTCGAGTGTGGGTTTCATTTCACGAGGGCTTCTCAAACGCCGTTCGGAAACCGATCACACTGAGGGACTTGCTGGACGGATTTTGAGCCCGAAAATGAGCACAACTGGCAGAATAAGAAAGCAACTAAGTCTTGGAAAGGGTGTTCGCGACCGTTGCGGTTGTGCATGCCATGAGATACGAGCGGCGAGATGTTGTTGTAGTCCAATGTACGGAGCTATGGGTATTGATACTTGGTAGTATCCATGCTATATTGATATTCCGTCTGCACAAAATCCAATACGTCATGTTCTTGTAAGGAGATGTGTAGGGATCAATTATTAGCACATGCATGAATTGACCGAGGCTTGTTGCGCCCCCCTCCAATGAACAGATTCGACAGCAAACACCGGACGCTTCCCGCCTCGCCGCACTCTGCATTATTACATGGAGCATGTGAACAGAGCTGGATCGTAATATCAACTCCAGGCATCTGTCTCAATCTTGGTCATGACGATGTGGTTATAGAGCCCTTTTGGTTCTCTTCACCACCTTTGCTCCCTTCTTCTATCCCGCGCCAGACTCGCCCTCCGCCGGCACAATGGCGGTTCAGTCCAAGCTGCTTCCCCCAGGCCGGAGTGTCAAGCAAATCATCTCGCAGTTGACGTCGCTCTACCTCAAAAATCGCACCAATATCTCTCGAACCGTGTACATCACCCTAGTCGTCGCACTGATCCATCGAGTCCACAATGCCATCTCAGAGCAAAAGGCCGCAGCGAGGAGGCAGGTCGAGATTCAGCGAGAGCGGACTCGCCACTCCCAGCTGTCAACAGAAGGCGGAGATGCGAAGAACGAAAGACAACAGGAGGAACATAGAAAGAAAAGAGTCGAAATCAACAGAGAGTTCTTCCGCAATCTCCTGCGGCTCCTGAAGATCGTGATCCCCGGCTGGAGAAGCAAAGAGCTGAGACTGATCGTCTCGCACAGCGTCTTTCTCGTCATCCGCACCCTGCTGTCCCTCTACGTGGCTGAACTTGATGGCAAAGTCGTATCGGCACTGGTCCGGGGCAAAGGGCGAGAGTTCGTGTTGGGTCTTGTGTGGTGGATGCTCGTGGCCGTGCCCGCAACCTTTACGAACTCGATGCTTCAGTACCATCAGACGCGCCTCGCTTTGGCCTATAGGACAAGGCTCACACAATACATCCACGAAAAGTATCTTAACAACATGACCTTTTACACGCTCTCGGCACTCGACGATCGAATAAAGAACGCTGACCAACTCATAACCGTCGACGTGTCTCGCTTCTCCAACTCCCTCGCTGAACTCTACTCGAACCTCGCCAAACCCATTCTCGACATGGTCATTTACAATTACTCCCTCTCAAAGTCTGTTGGTGGAGAAGGACTCTTCGCTATGGCCCTACTGGTACAGATATCCGCCAACGTCATGCGCGCCTTGACACCTCCGTTCGGGAAATACGTCGCCGATGAGGCGCGGCTAGAGGGGGAGTTCCGGTTCCAACATACGAGATTGATCGACTACAGCGAAGAGATTGCATTATATGCAGGCCATGAGGCTGAAAAAGACGGGCTGGACAAGGGCTATTTCACATTGATCAAACATGTGAATCGAATTCTGAGGAGACGGTTCTATCACGGCTTCATGGAAGACTTTGTCATCAAATACTTCTGGGGTGCTCTCGGCCTGCTTCTTTGCTCATTGCCCGTCTTCTTCAAGATCCCAGGGCAGAACCTCACTCCGGGAGAATCGAGAGGCGACCACACGGAATCTTTTGTCACGAACCGGCGCATGTTGCTGAGCAGTTCTGACGCTTTCGGCCGCATCATGTTCTCTTACAAGGAAATAACAGAACTCGCAGGCTATACATCTCGTGTTGCTGGGCTGCTGGATGTCATGGACGAAGTCTCGGCAGGCCGATTCGAGAAGAAACTGGTCAGCTCAGCTTCGACGGAAGAAAACGCCGCGGTGCTCAGGGGGCGAGGGACAATTGAAGAGAGCGAAAATATCGAATTCACCGACGTCCCCATCGTGAGTCCCAACGGCGATGTTCTGGTGAAGAAGTTGACCTTTGCGATCAAACCGGGGGATCACCTGTTGATTGTTGGTCCCAACGGTTGTGGCAAGTCCTCCCTTTTCAGGATCCTTGGTGGGCTTTGGCCCGTCTATGGCGGGTCTGTCAAGAAACCCAGATTCGAGGATATATTTTACATTCCTCAACGTCCGTATCTGAGTCGAGGCACACTGAGAGATCAAATCATTTACCCAGACACCCTGCGGGAATTTCGGGCCAAAAATGGGTCCGAGGAGCAACTGAGGCAGATTCTCGCGATCTTGGAGATCGAGGCCATCATCAATCGACCTAATGGGTGGGACGCCGTGGAAGAATGGCGAGATGTCTTCTCTGGAGGTCTGCAACAGCGGATTGCCATGGCTCGCCTCTTCTACCACAAGCCCAAATACGCCATCCTGGACGAATGCACTAGCTCGGTAACTTTGGAGATGGAAAGGAAGATGTACGAGACAGCCAAAGGGCTCGGCACGACACTAATGACAGTGAGTCATCGACGAAGTTTGTGGAAGTACCACAGCATGATCCTGCAATTTGATGGACAGGGCGGGTACGTGTTTTGTCCGCTGGACGCGGAGAGGAGGATCAAGCTGGAAGACGAAAAGGAGGAGCTGGAGACGTTGCTCAGGGGAGTGGACGCGTGGGAGGCACGGCTCAAGGAGTTGGAAGAGGTTTGAGGTTACGTTGTTGACCAAGCACCAACTTTGGAGTGCTCACGGATCACTGAGTTATCCTATTGAGCCATCAGCCATGGTCTGACTCGACCTCATATCCGGATGCACGCGTCCTGGACTTTCTGCCATACTCTCAGCATTGCAGCTCGGACCGCCAGAGCACATCGCTGGTGGTATCCTTGGCTCAACCGGCATGGAGACCTCAAATTCAGAGTCGAAACTACAACCCATCAGGTGCGAGAGTTAAACACCCTAAGCGAGAGTTATGTGGATGGTCTTGAAGGCACCGACGGAGACAGGGCTCTTCGTTAGATGTACGTGTTCGATGAGGACAGATTGGAGCGGTGAGGACGGCACTCCAGATCAGTCGACGAAATTCCGGCAACATTCTGCGACAGAGGCTGGTTTCCGAGCAGTGTGGATGTCTTTCAGGACTTGGTGGACAGCATGGTGGAATAGATACACAACGGGAAGAGCTTTCATAGGCGAATTGACGCACCAAGGCCTTGAGGTACAGACTGGACGACATGCGAGGCAAGGAGCAGGGGAACACAGTCCCTTTGCGCAGTCATCTATCTGTATACTAGGTTCTCATATTTCAGCATGAGAGATGATGCACCAGCTAGAAACTGATGACGGTCGAGGAACTCTCACCTGTCTGTATATCCACATAGATAGGGGTTTTTGATCGGTGATGCAAGGGCGAATACCGATAGATCATCTTCTGCACCAGGCGTGATACAACGACGTACAGTACATCGATACATACATACTGGACGTTTATAGAACCGATCTACCCCTGATATGGAGATGCATTGTCGGACAAGAGAAAGAGAGAGAGAGTGCTGTAGAGTCCTTCCTTTTCTTTTTATAGGAAGCCATCGATCCCATTACCTGGTCACCCTGCTCCATTTCGCCATCCCTTAATCCCTTTCCATCGGTGTCAACATCCCGCTGTGCTCTTACACGTCATGTTTTATATTTACTCCAAGTCCCCAGGTCCTAGGGTTCCAGGTCAGCATTCCACGACGCTCTTCCATATTTTGAATTATATATACTTGATACTCTGTCCTTGTGCGGTATCTATGCAGGTAGTAAAATCCTCATCGAGACGCACTGCGCACGCGCGCGCACTGCTTATACTCGAAATGTAATCTCACCAACTCCACAGAACCCACAAAAACTTCCTGCTTCTCTCCCGTTTTCCCCACACATTCCTTCCTTCCCTCCGGATGACAAGGACAGGTATAGACACAGGTACCAGGTACAGGTACATGTCAAGTCCAAGGATAATCTGGAAGGAGAAGGGACGGGGAAATCATCCAATGTGGGACCGGGACGATTCCTTCGCTTCCTCCAATCTTTACCTAATTTACTTGTAACTCGCTCGTACTTGGAACTCGTAAGCGAAGATTCGTGCGTGTTTTTCCGTCGAGCCGTGGTCCAGATTCGAAGCTTGAGAGGCACCGGACGCGGGGGATGGACATGTACATGTAATCACTTAACCACATCGAGCACCTTACAAGGTACACAAGAGCCCAGCTGGCCACTTGGCTTCACTCATTCCCATTCCCATTTGCAAATATGTAGATGGAACGGTATAATACCTTACCCCAGTACGAGACACTCGGTTACTTGTAAGGGGCGCTTTTATGGATGCTTTATTGACGTTGATAGCGGGTAAGGGGAGTCCTCGCTCAAGATGGTGGACTATTTACGCACATATCGGATACACTATATCCCGAGTACATACCGGTACATTCGATAGTAGGGGAGGACCAAGTACAAGATTCTTCCCTCGTACTTCCTCCTTGCTTCTACAGCTCTTTGAATGTTCGTGGGTATGGACATCAGCATCAGTCATCTTACCGGATATGCTGCACTTGTGCCACCGCTGCTGCTTGCTGCTCCGGGCGTCCTGTCGTTGTTCACGACTACCACTCGCTTTGTCAGAGATGAGGATGAGGCTGAGGCTGACATCTCCAGACCCACGAGACCCACGGATAGATGGCCTAGGTCATTGTGCGTATCGCGCGTATCCTCGTTGCTTGCTGGACTTGCCGGATCAAATCAAACCAGCTCCACTCGTGGTTCTTACGAGCGGTTGTATATAAATAAGATCAACACGCACCCTCCGGTAATCACTGTGCTCAAGCACCACGCCGCTCAAGACCAAACAAAAGATGGCGTCGTGGTCGTGGTCGTGGTTCCAGCTCCCACCAGAAATCCGCAACAGGGTATACGAGTTCGCGTATGGGACACTCGTCTTTAAACCGCTCCAGCGCCCCGACTCGACGACGCAGATGCGGATGCAGATGAACGAGTCGACTCCCTCTCCGGCATTCTCGTCCTTGGCGGTGTGCAGACAATGGAACACAGAGGTGACGCCCTACCTCCTCCCGAGAGCCACATTCGACTTTACAGGACACCCGGGAGATCCTCCTCCGCCACAGATGGTCTCTCCCAAGACGTACGAGGCCATGCGCCACGTCGTCATCCTGGAGAGCCACTGCTTCAACTCGGACTGGCTGGACCAAGTCTTTGCGAAGATGGCACAGGTGCAGACCATGACGATTCGGAAGATGGGCAGGACGAGGCCTGGAAATAACAACGACAGCGTCTTTGACGGACCGGGACTGACGCAGGAATTTCTCGACAAGGTCAAGCTCGACCCCATCAAGACGTTGTTGACGGGCTATCGTTTCGACCATCTCTATATCAAGGAGATGTTGAAGGCTGGAAGATGTGAGAGGAGAATCTTGCTGGAGGGGAGCTTGTGGCTGCGGCTGGCCGCTAACGCTGACAGTACCATTCACTCGGTACGGGGACCGGACCTATTTCATTTCTTTCCTATTTCTTCCTTTTGCTGTCCAAATCCCGCTTGCTTTGCTGAACTAACTGGTGTGTGGCGATAGAATTATACCATTGATCTGGAGTCATGGAAAGTGCGGATCGAGGGAGTCCTCGAAGGGGCCGTCACAATATCCGATATCCAGGCACAGGAACCTGCTCCGCCGGTCGGCCCAGTCTACTTCGAGGACGAAGAGGGAATGTTCGAGTACCTCTTCAGACAACATTGGGCATCCTCACGCCACAGCAAATCCTAGGTCAGCAGTACTCGTATTACGCATACAAACCTACCTGGTGGTCATCCGACGATGCAGATCCGACAGAATTGGTATTGGTCTTACCTCTCTCCCATCGTTCACTGTCAAATACCCAGTCCCAGAGAAGGGATGTGCATGTGATGACAGGCGTGCAATGTTTGGTGAGCAGATGTCTAACAGAGCCATGGGGACAGCGTGAGATATGATACCAAATAGAGGGAAAACAAGTCAAGCCGGGATGGCATTACTGCTGTTTACCACTCCCCTCGGCTCCCGGTTACATAACCTTCAGCAGTGAAAGCTGCCGTGAACACGGCTGGGATAATCATGTGACGATTTGGATATTCTTACCTCTTCGGTTTACGCTCTTACAGTCGGCGTAGGGCGAAACACCAAATATGAGGTCAAACGGGGAAACTTCTGACGCCGTTGAAGGCCTCATCGCCCCGCGAATAGGGCTCCTAATAGGAGGAGCGCATTGGATCAGGCAGTCAAAATAGGAGTGCGAAACCGTTCTTGGAGTCCGTGGACTCGACCAAAACATTTGTCACCGCAAGGTGTAAGTGGGCTGCTTAGCTCTGGACCATCTGCCCAGAATACCTGCATATGGTTTGAACATGTGAGAAGGCAAATTCACAAAGCCTATACCATAAACACACGTGTTCTGCCAGTTGCCGCGGGAGACTGCACAACAAAGGGGTGAGGATCTCCCAAAGTTTACAATCCAGGTGCGCATCGAATCGTCCGATGCCCCCTCACAACAGTGCGTGTATTCCATGTGGTTCGGACGACTCGTTGAAAACGTCTGCGCTACGATGATCTGCCCATTCTCTCGGTCAGAAGAAGGCTGTCTCCAGATTCTCATGGAAAGCGGAAATGTTTAAACCTTTAGTAACGGCCGAACGAATAGGTTGGCTGTCAAAAGAAATGCAAGAACTGGGCCCTGCTAGGAGCGGAAGAGTATGCGTTTGTCGGCGGAAATCGACTGGTTTAGCAATGTTGGCTCGAATGTCCCTTGGAAATAGATCCTCCCTCGAACAGCAGTCGACAGAGTCCAGACTACATCCCAACATTCGTCCAAACCGTTGAGGTGTTTGAAACATGCACCGGTCGAGCTCTGATCCTCAAATCTGGTGGCAAGAGTGCGCAAGACTGGCTGGATATTCCAAAGCGTTCAGGGGCACGGTAGGCATGCCACACTCGGCTGGTAATGACTACCTGATTGAGCCGGATGCTTTGGGCAACAACATTCAGTTGAGTTGTGCATGGCCTTGATTTTCTGTTAGCAACCACGCGAGTTGTAAAGGAGGGTGACAACCTTTTAAAGCAATATGTAGATCGCGATGATCAATGGGTCTTTATTGCTCGACTTTTGAGACAGATGTTCTTGTCCGCGGCGGCATGATTGTAGAGTTCCCTATATACTTTTTCCATACTTTTCGGGTAACTGTGCTGTGCCGTCCTCGCCCATACTGGGACTAGGACTTGTTATACTTTGTTCCAGAACTGTCGCTTCTCCCCTTTCGGCATTGGAGTGGGCAAGGCGTCAAAGTCACAGCACCAGATACGGGCAGACTGATTCGTTGCGGTCCAGATTGGGTATCTTGGAGCCTCTGTGGAAAGCACCCATCCCATCGCTCTTGGACTAGTTGTGCTCGGCATCCAGCCGAGATCATTCTTGATTCAGGAGACGGCCCGCTAAGTCACCTGGGAGCAGATGAAGGCTGGTTTCGTGGGGTTCGCAAGAAGCAATTCTGGATCGAAATCCACTTCCGCGGGGAAGAGAGGGAACAGTGGCCAAAATGTGTTCGGAGGGCTTGAAAAATTCGTACGAGCGAGTATCGAGGGCATTAGGAGGACGAGGAAGCACCACATCCCCTGGCAGGGGCGAGAAAACCCCTTTGGAGAACAACCCCCCTGGAATACGCATAGATCGGAGATGATGGTCGGGTGGCTCTGTGTAACTCGTAGGCTCTCGAATCCGTTCCTCATCCTCGGTAAGGACTGGGGTATCAATCTCTGATTGATTTATGGAGACGATGGATATGATCTGAGTGAGATGGCGATAGTGATAGTGGCTTCTGCTGGTGCTGATGATGATGATGATGACGACCACCAAGGTGCTGATCTCAAAGAACGGTCCCTGCCGTTCCCGTCGGGAAGGATGAATTTGCTGGCTGATCAAAGTGCTTGCAGGCTACAGTGGATGAGTAGCGGGCACCCGCTTAGGCGGTCAGTCTGGGACTGCAATAGTCGTTGATCAAAAATGGGCAGCCCTAAGGCCAGTGTACCGAGTAGTGGGTGCCTATTCCCACCCCCGGAATTTGCCTTTGGAACCTTCCCTGTTCCTCGAACAAGATCAGCGTAAAGGCCGTCGGCCTCTGCAAGGTACGCAACTGTATGTTCCACTTTGGCCGATCACACTCATTTATTACACAATCTAGTCACCACAGTCATATCGTCAGCTTACGAAACATGGTGCCAAACGTCGTTCTTTGTGTTTCAGCCTTTGATGACCAGGCATGCCAGATGCCTAGATGCGATGCGAGCCTCTTTGAGCAAAAATACACGAACCTCCGACAGACAGTGTCAGGTTAGAGGCGACATGTGGCAGACTTTCAGCGCAGACAAGAGATGGAAATCTAGATCCAGCCGAAGATGGAAGGTTCACTGGTTCAGGAGGACAATTGTGTAACTCAAAGTCAGCCAGCCATTCGATAAGTCAACAGGCAGTGAAAGCCACCAGGCTTGTGGCCGCTCAGCAGTGCCCACCTCGACACACCACAACCTCCGCTCATCAAAGTTCGACAGGGCATCTGAGCGGAAGAGCGGAGACCTGCTCGTCACCTTCTCCAGCCTAGGAGAATTGCTGCATCACCTTTTCAGAGCATGAGAAAGAGACGTTGTCCACTGACTCCAGAAACCTGCGCACACTCGCATCGAGAGTGTCACTCCCAGGGGTTGCTCCAACCCTCTCGCATCGTGGTCTCCGAGAGCGACCCTCTGCACCTCGGATCGCCCGATCATACCTCGTATTCGAGCACTGAATGACGCGAAGAACAATGACCAAGCCCCGCGGTTCATCCAATTTTGTACGCACCTTACCTGCTTGGGTAGACTTAGCCCAAGTGTGCCTGATCAGCTTCGACTTGGCCTCTTGGGGTCTCATGATCACGCCAAATTGTCAAAAGTGGGCTGAAATTTGGGACCGTCTGCACGCGCAGCCGAAGACTAATTGCCGACCACCTGGTTGGGATGTCCCCAGTGAGCCAGGTACGTAGGTGATTGCCAGACAAGGCATGAGCCCTTGACGTACAACTTCGGGAAACTACTTGACAAGCCATCAAATTTGGACTGGAACACCCCTGTGATCTCTGTGATTGCAAGACTCAGCGATGCAATTGCAAAAAGGAACACCCGGCAACACGTGGTACCCTGGCCTGGCTAGCGAAGTGGCCTGGACGTTCTTGGGTCTCGTTCTCGTGTCGAAACCCATATTTGAAAGTTGCCCTTGCAACCGTACCTGGCGCCAAACCCAATGCGAGATGCAAGGGGCTCGAAACTCTCTGCTTGCATCACGACATTCAGCTGAGCCAGTCAGCCAACCAACAAAGTTCCAAACTTCCCGGCCCACGTCGCTGGAGGTAAGGCTTGTCCTTTTGCAACCATCCATTACGGCAAGGAGAAATGGGCCCTTCAACCTTCTCAACTTAGCTGGGTGGTGCCACCTTGACCAGACACAGCCTGCAATGGCGTTCTCTAGGACCTTGGTTGCAGAGTTTGTTGGCGTGGTTCGAGATCCCTTGGCCGCTTACATTGGCTCTTACCGCGATGTAGCCGTGCATTTCCAGAATGAGTAGTCTCAAAGATCCTAGTGTCCGGTTGCTGCATTGACATGGGGTTTCTGGCTAGTAAAGTCATCGACATGGGTCCGGGACGGTGCGGGATACATAAAGAGACTGGGCGTCCTAGCCGCACCATATCTTCCTCTCACAAGAAACTGACTGCCCTTCAGCATTAAGTGCTACAACATTGGCTGGACAGGACAAGACATCGACAGACAACGTCGAGTCCAAGGCAGGCAACACTCCATCCCGACGATATGCAGACTGTTCCCATTATAAGGGAGCCTACTCCCCGAGCAACCTCTTCGCCGACTCGCTCTCGGTCAAAGTCGCCCACACAGAAAAGATATTCCCATCTTCTCTACTTGTCAGAGGCAGAGCGACAGCTCTATGTCTCTAAGATGGAAAAGTCCTCAGCTTCATCTCTTCGCTCTTCCAACTCTGTCCGGTCAAATCGCACCGCCTCATCTTCGGCAGGGTCACAAACCTCGGTATCGACAGGTGATATACCAAAGCTGAGCATGCCTGTACCTCGATATGTGGACGACCATTATCCCTTGATCGTCACCATCCACCTGGACAACATTCCTGCTTCGGTGCCAAAGGATCATCCAGCCTTCTGGTGTGCACGTCAAATGGCCCAGATCCACAACACCATCATCCGTGCTCTGAATGCAGCGTGGAACCAGGCAGTCTTGGTTCAACCTGATAGCCAAGAAGCCGCTGATTTCCTTCTCTTCAACCAAATGCTCTTCAACACCTTGAATCACCATCATCATGTCGAGGACGACTATATGTTCCCAGCAATTGAAAAATTGTTGGGCCAACCCGGCGCAATGGAAGATAACACCAAGGGCCATAATTCATTTGCCGAGGGACTCACAATCTTCCAGAAATATGTTTTCATCACAAAGCCAGCCGAGTACAACGGATCCACCCTTCGTCACATCATTGAGTCATTTGCGCCCAATCTCATCCAGCATCTGCATGATGAGATTCCCACCCTTGCAAGCCTTCACACTGTGGATGGCAAGGAGCTGACGAAGATCTGGAAGCATGCGGAGCATATGGCAACCAAGGACAACAGCTTGTACACCGACGCCCCCTGGACACTGGGGTGCCAGGACAAGTCTTTCACTATCGACGGAGAGAAGTGTGGCTTCCCCGACGTACGTTGGGTCATCGAGGCCGTGATCAGGAATTGGCATGCCAAGAAGCATGCAGGAGCTTGGAAATTCTGCCCCAGTGATCTGTCTGGCAAACGGCGTCTGCTGCCCACGTCCTAAGTGGCAAGCGCTGGTTATTCTTTTCTTTTGTTTGACATGATTTGATGACCATTATGTCCCTGGGAGGGAAGATCTCCTTGTATATGTCTAGCGTTCAAGCATTGTCCTGTTTTCAGCGGGGATGGGCCTTGAGGCGGGAGAATAACATTGTATTCTTTTATCTTGGGAAAAATTGTACCATATTCTAGTATCCATTCTCCCTATACCGAACCGTTACTGGTCTTCAAAAGCTCGGGAAATAAATCCAGAAGTTGCGAGAGATCGCTAATTTGATACTTGCTCGCCTTTTCTGGTGGATCGGGCACGCCCGGCTCGACTAGATGGACGGTATTGGTCCATCCACGCTCGTATGCTGCTCGGCAATTCAGATAAGAGTCGTCCACGTAATAAATGGGGGTCTCTGGTGTTGCGCCAGCTTCCCGCTCTGCCTTGGTGAACATCTCCGGAAGTGGCTTGGGAACGAGTGGTTGTTGAGAATAATCGCAGTATGTGATTCCCTCGAAAAGATCGTCGATCCCCAGTAACTTCACGACACGTGTGCCGTGGGTAATATGCGCATTCGTAAAGAGCCACAGTTTGACTTTTGACTTATCGAAGGACTCCAGCATCGCTCTTGTTTCAGGATGCGGCGACAGGAGCTCATCTAGAGGTAATGCGTCATCGACTTCTCGATTGAAATCTAGGGGATCGATCTTATGGAAGCGCGACAGGCCCTCGATAGCCAAGCCGTAGTCTTTGTAGTACTTGTGGTGTAAGTACGTCGCCTCCTCGGCAGACATGTCGAGATGTGTCACAAAGTACTTGTTGATCAGGAGTGCCATATGGTCATGAACTTTTCTGGACTTTGGATAGAGGCAATTGTCGATGTCGAAGAAGAAAATAGCCCGCTTATCGGCCGTTGCGGTTGCGGTTGCGGTTTCATTTTGGACTGAGCCCATGGCTGTGTTTGCAAGGAGATCTATGATACCAATACAGTGCTATGGCGAGGCGTCAAGACAATAAGAAATCCATAAACCCCAAAGAATGCAGTGTCGTAACAGAATGGAGTAGTTAGAATCGGCCACCGAAGCTCTGATATACGCATGGATGAAATCTATGACTCCTCCGCACAAGTTGTTGATTCACGAGCGGCGTTTGGCGGCGAGTTGGAAAC
The DNA here is from genome assembly GCF_000835455.1 of Fonsecaea pedrosoi CBS 271.37. Taxonomy (NCBI): domain Eukaryota; kingdom Fungi; phylum Ascomycota; class Eurotiomycetes; order Chaetothyriales; family Herpotrichiellaceae; genus Fonsecaea; species Fonsecaea pedrosoi. Next base: position 2,455,570 of record NW_013550610.1, read on the forward strand.
TGAGGTCACGTGAACTTTCCACGTGACTCTACACGTGATATAATGCTTGGCGATGGCTGGGTTGCGGTCCTCAAAAAAAACTGGGGGAGAGATGCACGAAATCATCTCCTTTTCTTCCGCAGTCTCATCACTCTCTCAAGAGGTGATCCCGCTACCTTGTTAGGGCTTCGTTTGTTCCTTGTTGACACGTTTTCCAGCATCGCCTTCTCCCTCTCAGTTGTTGCTCCTTTGATCCTTGCTATGTGTCAGTCCAGGTAGAATTCATCTGTCAGCTCTGCGCAGCTCAGACGCGCGCACACCCCTTAGGCATGTCCGCTTCCGCTGGCCTTCTACTGAACGGCGTTCTGCCCACCTCTCTGCAACCCGTCAATGAGGCTTTGGAATATGAGAAGATACTGAGGATTCGCGACGAGGTATTTTCTGGAAGTCATCCTAGATTGACAGTGCCAGCCCATGCCCTCCGAGTGCCTGCTTCTCAGACCCCATCGACCCTTTCTCAGAACCAATTGAATGTACCTCCTCCGTTTCCTCCAAGCGCATCTCCCAACCATCTTGGGGCTGCTGCTCAGGCCAAGCGTGAAGATGATATCACCCAAGCTCAAACAAAACCAAACGGTGTTTCCGTCGCGACTGCCACTCAACCTACCAGTAATGTTTCTGAATTTGACCCTGTCCTTTTGACAAAGTCAGATGATCTAGTTCGGGCCGAGACACAGCTGAAGCGACAACGACTTGAGCGAGCATTGAGAGAACAATTTGAACATAGAAAAGCAGATGCCCGCAAGAAACCTGCACCCGCCGAGGCGAAACCAGACTTTGACCTACCCGCCATTTTTGCCAGAGTGACTGGTGCTGTCAGGTCCCCGTCTTCCAAGGAAGATGCCGATGCTACAGACTCGTTCGACGAAGATGCCTACTATTCTAGCAAAGCACCCGATTCGACGCCCGAGAGACCTCCCAGCGACTCTGTTGAGGACGCTGATGAAGAGCAGGCAGATGAGCCCTCGGGCCCGCGCGTCGTTAGCGCCGTCATGGGCGCGCCGCTGTACGCCGATGCTGCTGATGGCATCTCTGCCGAAGCTGCGCCGCCTGCGCCTGCTACCGTCCAACCTCCAAAGCCTGTTGCGACCATCGATACTTCGGCGATGGGCATTGATGAGGATGAAGAGGAAGGAGAGTATTCGCCCCCAGAAGCCATGGTGCAATACCCCACTCCCAAGGTCACTCAAGCACAGGAAATGCAGGACAGTAGAGATCCACGCGGTCGCCCCCTGCGCAGATACTCGGAACTGGAAGACGGTGGGGTCAGGCCTGGTTCGCCCTCGGAAGCCAACATGCGGATAGTAAGGAACCATATCACCTCTCCCATTTGCCCTCAACCGTCTCATGTCTCGCCTCTGGCTATAACTAAGGATTCTCCCCTACTACAGAATGCACGTCCGCGCCGGAAACAATGGATTGGCAGACCAGGATCTCCCCCAAGTCCTGATGATAACCAAGCATTGCCCCCTAAGAAGAAGAGAAAGCTCGAGGCTCGGGAGGCTCGCAATGCACGCAAGGCCCGAAAAAATGGCTTGACTTCTCCCGATGTCAAGGAGGAGGACGTGTCCCCACCACCCTTCCACGACGTCCAGCCACTTGGTTCGGGCAGATTCCGATCTAGCGGAGCGGATAGGCCCATTGTCATTGATGACGAACCAGTTCAAGAGGGGCGTTATATACCCGCTCCTGAACGGTATGTGGAATCTCCCTCGCGACCACTTCCACGCCGGGTTGAACAATTGATGCCTTTGAGTGAGCCTCGCCCGTTGTCCAGGTCCATTGTGAGACCAGCTAGAGACGACCAGGACTTGCGTCGCGTGGCAAGTATGCAGAGTCTGCGAGCTGAACCACCGCGAGAATACGTCGACCAATACTACGAGACGCCTACGCGCACACGTGCAATGTCTTATGCTCGAGTGGAAAGCCCTGCCTTGATGGAACCAGGCCGCCCTCTTCGCGAGGTTGCAGTCGATTATGATCAGCCTCCTCCGGAGGTGAGAGTGGTACGCACACCGGCACCTGTCTATCGGGATGTCTACGACGATCGTGACGGCACTTATCACCGTTACACCGTCGAGCCTATGGCGCCACCACCACCTCCCGTCGAAAGAATTTTCATCGACCAGTACGGCAGGAAATTCCGCATTGAGGAGCGTCCCTCCGTTGTCCCTCGAGCAATGTCAGTTCGTGGTGCCGAAGCGGAGCCGCGGTATGAAGAATATCCACGACAAGCCCGTGCAGGCTCAGTTTTCGTCGAGGCAGCACCGGACAGAGCGTATGCCACCGAGATGGCTCCACCACCAGTCTCATATCATCGTCTCGCCGAGCAACCTGTAATGTCCGCTGTGCCTGGGTCCGCTCCTCGAGAATACATTGAGTCGGCTCCACCAAGACGAAGCTCCAGTGTCCAGGTGATGGATCGCCCAGCACGACAAGCCGTTTACGCTGATGAGCGGACCGAGTACCGTGAGCCCATTCGAATGGGAAGCGTGCGGCCACCGCCGGCACTACGGTACGAAGAACCCCAACCGATGGGACTCGTGACACGTGGACAGAGCATGCGTCCTGTCGGTCGCGAAGGAAGTGTCTTTGTGGATGATAGACGGCCGGTCCTACCGGAATATGTTCCTGTAGACCAACCTCGATACCGACCAATGGAGCCAGAGAGGAGGTATGTCAATAGCGAAGACAGGGAGAGACTCACGATGGATGGATCAATGGATGGCAGACACCGAGTAATGGAGAGGTACTGAAATTGCAATGGGGACGGAGATGAGATTCGGGGACTTCCTTGTCTTTCTGCGTGGAGACTTGTGTTGATAATAATCAGAATTGCTGGTGGAGAGCGAGCCACGTATGTGTGTGTTTTATCTGTACAAGTACCTCGTACCTATGGATGGCGTGTATAAAATTTCGCAGAAGCTCAAAATGCGGTTGTGGCTGTCGATGAAGCAGCCGATAATATGAAGCAAGACGAGCTGGAGAACCACTTTCAAACATCAACATGATGATTCTGAAACCAAGCCATGTCAGCCTCCAAAGTGTTGTCTCTTCTCTCTGGTGCCATTGTGCGATTGTTTCACCTTGTCTTGTTCCCACGCGAGTTCGAGTTCTTCTGTAGAGAACGCAGGCTGAGGCTTGCGATTGGCCACACACGAACCAACTAGCCGCCCACCTCATCTTCCTTCACACTTGGACCCCTGCGAATAGCAACTCGTCTACGGAGGACGCCTTTGTCAACACTCAATGCGCTATGCCATGGTCTGGGCGCTTGCTGAACTCTGGAGCCTCTCGGATAATTGCTGACATGGCGCGACCCTCTCTGCTGGCATCCTCTCATCCAACCAACTTGATTCCAATGCCACGACTCCAGGCTTCATCTCGCCGCAAGGCCTCCTTTCCACCTGCCCTCTACCACAGGACAAGCGCCCATGAAGAAATGTGATTGAAGGGCTCCCTGCCACTCTCCACCCGCTCCGCTGCAATGGACAAGGTAGGGAGGACAAGACGGAGGGAGAAAAAGTGAGCTCGTGTTAGCGGGAACTGCGGTTCCCCCACAGCAGCATGCCATGGTCGAAAGCTTCGTTTCATGGCCTTCAAAGATCCCTCTTCCTCTGGCCAGCCATCTCGACCTCTTTTCTTCTCCAAGGAAGAGTGGTAGGTTGTCGGGCTGCAGCTGCAGCTTTGGAAGCATCACGCCTTCCTTGTTTTCGTCCTCTTCTGTCCTTGACCTTTGGTTCCTGGTCTCTATCCATCACTGATGCTGGCATCGTCGACATCTCCGTCAATGGTCAAGCCCTAATCGTGCAACGGGTCGCTTGCAACACCGTGTGTTGAGACGTCGTCTCCGTCTTCGCCAATATGAAGTCCAAGGTCGCGCCGGAGGACTCGCTGGAGCCAACATGCCATTTCGAGCTGTTCGATTGTTTCTTTGCGAGAAACGATGAGAAAGAGTTGGAGAAGCAGCCACTTCCCTCTGGTTTGTGGTTCTCTCCCAGCACGAGCATGAGAGGGATTTATTGACGTATCTATAGGTGTGGAGCGAGAAATGCGCATCATGTACCAACAACCTCACCTGGTTCCACCCATGAAGCTCACCTTGTTTGACGGACTGCCTCCAACTCCTACACCACCGCTCCCTTCACAGTTATCGCAATGGGTTTCTCATGGCAAAGCTTCCCTCAGATCGAGCCTGTCATTGCGAAGACAGGCTGCGAAACCCATCATCTCTGGTCCTCAGCCACCACTGCCTGTGGCACAGCAGCTTCCCTTCCGACGGGCGGCTCACGAGTTTCGTCCACTGGAGCTCAGCATCTACATGCCCAATAATCGACTATCAGACCTTCCAGCTTTCGATAGGCTCAGTTTCACCGACGGCGGCGATATCAAAGCCCCTCCTCGAGCATTGGTGCGGACAAAGTCAGAAGAGTTTCTTCCACACAAGGTTTCTCTCCTGCCTACTCCTGCGAAACCTGCCTCGATGATTGAACAACGCCGCATGTCCCATATACGGCCCGATACATCGTCGACTGTCATATCGATGTCGCGGCCCCCTTCGGAGTACGACGCTCTCCACTCTCACCCCGTGTCGTGGTCATCTTTCCCTGGCCTACCTCCACAGATCCACTTTCCTGGTGTTCGCTCCGAAGCATCTGTGGCCATCCTGACGCCGATGCAAGAGGAGTTTAGCCCTCCTGCGACCTCGGTCGCCATTGGTGACACTGTGCTCGACTTTCCGCGAGACCTTGAAGCTCCAGCAGCGCAAGGTGACCGTATTCCTCCCGAAGCGCCTGCACCTCCCCCGATTGTACCTTCAGCACCCGCCAGAAACTTCTCCAAACCGACCGACATGAACTCGCCTTCGGGTTACTTCCATCCCAATTATCAAACACAGAAACGTATCTCTCAGTGGCTCGCACACCGCAGTCATTCTTCCTCAATCAGTACCACTAAATCATCTTCGACGTCGTCATCATTCGCGGAGCATCGCCGCAAGCGGACTCAATTCTATCAACTCTCTGCACCAGCGGCAGCACCACCCAAACCATTGAGCCTGTGGCCACGCCAGCATCACAGGACAATGACTGAGTCCACTGTCGCCAGCACCATTGACACTGACATCCTTTCCTATGGTGACCAAAGTCAGACAGACGCAACGAGTGTCACCACCATGACAGCCGGGGAATGGCAAGGTCGAAGTGGCCCGGTAAGGAGTGTCTCCAAGGGAGGCGGGACATTAAGACCCATTGTCAGTGGTGTCCCTGATGTGCCGCCATGCTATGCCGATCTCATCAAGGATGCCGACGAAATCATCATCAAAGAAATTGGCGGGCCCCTGCGAAGTCCAGGTGTGGGGGTTGCTTTCTGAGGTGAATGCGGTTGCCGCAGTTCTCTTTTGTTTGACTGCTTTCTTCTATGAGGACATCATCTTTCACCGCTCCCGCACTCGCACCTCAATCGGCTCCGGCAAAGCCAGAGAAAGGGTGTCTTTTGATGCCAAAAGTTGGAGGATTCGTTCGTTTTTGTTGGTGGCTCAGGCATTTGGACCTTCGAGACTCTCGTTGACTTATTTTGAGATACCCAGTCGGTTTGGTTCATTTCGACATTTGGAGCGGGAATCTGGCAGAAAATAGACGCGGGGTGATAGGTTCGTCAACAAGGACGACCAGGATGTGAATCGCGACCACTACCTACTAATGATGCCTTTGTCGGTGGACGGAGGTGCGCGAGTTGACCGGCTCTTGAAGGGCTGAGAAACTGACAGGGTGTGAGTGGTAGATGCGAGATTGTATATACCTTTCTAGAACAAAAATCCTATACGATTAATTGGCATTTGGTGGGCAGAGTTGTATGCGATGTGATCTCTCTGTTCGGACAGGTAGTTACGTGTAAGCTCTTGTCATACGTGGCTCTTGATGACGACTGTGTCTGTCACAATTGATCTTGACTGGCCCTAATAGGAGGAGGAGCAGGAGGAAGAGGAAGAAGACAGGTACGTTACATTTCGGAGACGGACAGATACATATTGTAGGATAGATTAGGTCCAATACCTTTCCTGACTCCCTAACCCCCTGACTCCCCGATGCTCTGTAACGTGTATCTGTTCGTCCCTCTGCCTGTCTATCTGTCGATCTGTCGGTCTATCTGGTCTGGACTAGTCTAGACTAGGTGTGAGAGTCGTGAGAGTTGTGTTGAGAGACAGAGCTGTGCGGGTCGTGCGGGTCGAGCGAGTTGTGCCGAGCGTGAAAGATCCCCGTTGCCTGCCCTTCCTCTTCCTCTTCCCTAGAAAATACAAAAAAGTAGACAAGATATATATTTCTGGGTGGAATGGCCAGTAGAGTGGGAGTGGGATGGAGTAGGGTAGGGTAGGGTAGGGTAGGGTAGGTAGATGGATTGATGGGTAGAAGAGCATCTCCTCTTCTCTCTCTCTCTCTCTTGGGCTGCTTTGCCCCACTCGAGTGTGCCTGTTTTGAGTGCCTCGTGCCTGCCTCTTGCGTCTCGAGTGCCATCACCAAGCAAGACGCACGACCTGTTTTGAGTGAGTGCGAGAAAATACGAGGTACGAGGAGGTACAAATACCACTACTGTGTGAGTACCTATGTACCTACCCACCTACCCACCTACCCACACATGTACCCGTACTTGTACTCGTACCCGTACTCGTACTCGTCGCGGGCTGAACTTGTAGCAGTCAAGTATGTAGGTAGCCAATCATATACATCGGCTTCATGTATTTCAGCCAATCAAAATCAGCGGGTCCTGGGGGGACATTTCCCAAATAGGAAATCAATGGAAATCTTAAGGAAACAGGGAAGAGGGAAGAGGAATAGTTATGCTTGATGCTTGATGCTTGATGCTGAATTTGATCTTCCTCTTCTTATTAGTCATAATTCAAATTAACTAATCAACCATCCTCCATCCGTCCGCTCGAATCACAGTATAAATAATATGTCCCATCTACCTCTTCACCCCAGGACCGCGACGCCTACTCTGACTCTGGCTCTGACACCGCGTCTGTCTCTGTCGCTCCGCGCTTGACTAATACCTGGATTGATTCCTCCTTTCCCCACTTCTTCGCCAAATCCAGCGCTGTGCGGCCATTTACATTTGTCGCACTCATGTCTGCGCCATATTCAATCAACAGCTCCACGATATTCGCACGGTCATCCACCAACGCACACTGCAGTGCGGTGCTGGGCCTTTCTCTTTCGTAATGTTTGGTAAGCAACAAATAATCCGTCCACGCGTTGACATCCGCACCGTGTGTGAGCAACAACTGAACCATTTGAACGAATCTTCCCGCACAGGCCGCCTGCAGAGCAGTGCCATTTTCTCCAGCTGGAGCGTTGACATCCGCCCCCTGTTCGAGCAATAGCTGTACAGTCTCAACCCGATCGTGTCTAGAGGCTTCCTGTAGAGCAGTACCGACCCAATTTCCACCCGGAGCGTTAATATCGGCCCCTTTATCAAGGAGTAGTCGAATAATTTCAAGATGCCCGTATGCTGAGGCTGCCTGTAGAGCAGTACCGACCTTATTTCCACCCGTAGCGTTGATATCGGCTCCCCTATCAAGGAGGAGTCGAACAATTCCGAGAAAACCCTTTGCTGAGGCTAAATATAGAGCTGTGTACTCTTCGTCCCAGCCTCTAGCCATCCGAGCATTGACGTTAGCACCGTGGGTAAGCAGCAGCTGCACGATTTTGACACCATGTAATGTGGACGGGTCTAGTCGGGCCACGGCCGCCAGCAGGACACTACCATGTATGGTGGCAGCATTCACATCGGCCCCGTGATCGATAAGCAGCTGGCAGATACTCAGATGTAGTTCAGCTACGCCACATTCCAATGGCGTGCCATAATCTTCATTCCATCGGTTGGCATCTGCTCCGGATTCAAGCAGAATCTGAGCAATCTCATAGTGACCGCACTTCACAGCAGCATGAAGTGCACTACTATACCCTGGAATTTGCTGGTTGACATCAGCTCCGCTCTCGATCAGGCGGCAGGTGGCGTGCTCGACACCTAGCAGCGACGAGTAGAACAGCGGGAAGTACGCTACCGACCGATAATATCCGGAAAAGCCTAAGCCCATAGATCCTCGAGGATCATACATGTGGAGCCATCTCCAAAAGCAACGAGGAGAAGTTTCGCCGAGGAACCGGTATGCGCTGTTCGAAATTTTCTAAAGTCTGCCGTTTACCTTTTCAACCTCGCAGACATGTTCGTGCCAGAACTCCGCTGCGTATTTGGTCACTGGCCTTGCGTCGGCATCTTCGCCTCGGCCTCCGTCTGTATGGTCTCCGACACCTTTGGCAATATCCTCGTCTGCATCCTTATTTGATTGTGAAAGCTGGTCCAACTGAAGGAGAACCGAAATGGAGCATTCGCCAATATAGTTGTGAGCCTCGGTGGCAGAAACAGAGAAGTAGGCCGATCGCCCAGATGTCAAGTATCCAAGGACGGAGAAATGGGCGAACCTGACCACTTCAATCTCCAGATAAACCCTCCGGGTAAAGTGTTTCTCCGTTTGCATCACCGTTTGTTTCTCCGTCGACAGTGTAACGAGACTGCGACAAATGCGCAAAACTTCTGAGAGGTTGCATAATTCGTCCAGGTCACTCGGGTCATCTCCAGGTCTCAGAACCGCAGCGTCTGCGACCTCCTCCAGTGTCAAAGTGCGTTTCGAGTATACAAGCCACTGAAGAATGGATCGAGCATCGTCCTTGTTTGTTCTTGGAATTGCGTTCAGTATCCGCTCATATGTCTCGTCGAGAGTCTCCGGTAACTCGGTCAGTGCTTGCCTAATGGAGCTGACTTTTGTGCACCCCCCCAGCATGTCAAGCTGGCAGACAACCCAACGAAACCTGCTGAGAATTAGTCGGAGCATTTTTCGGGATGCGGAAATCATGGAACTCGAACGAACATTCCCTTAGCCCCCTCTGTGAGCCTCGTCTCTATGCTAGCTCTGATATTGATCTTGTCCCGCCATCTGCGAAGTGGAATTCCTCCAGAGAGGATTGTATGTACCTTTGGATGTCACTGTCGACCGCAGAGCCCTGGATGGGGAGACCCCCATTTGCGAGATTCCCTAGAGCCGCATCGATATCCCACTCTTTTCGGCTTGTTGTCAGGATGTGGAGGTTCTGGAAACGACCATCGACCATTAGGGTGATCCATTTGAGCAATTGTTTCCTTTGTGCGTTTTTTGTATTCTCTGGAAATTCGTCGAGCGCGTCCAGTATGATATATACATCTTTGGCCAGGTGATCAACGACAGCGTCCAGGGTAGACGTTAGCTCCTCATGGGTAGGGTTTGATCCGGTCCCGTGGTGTTGAGTGTATATTGCTTGGGTTGGATCCGGCAGTGTGGGCTCGTTGGCACAGAGTTGTCTGAGCAGCGACCGGAGTAGAGCGGACATGAACAGATCCTCCTTGTGAGAATCATTTGGGAAATCCTGAAAGTTGAAGTAAAAGTAGGCTAACTTTCCAGCTGTGCCGTCAGAACACAATTCTTTAACAGCCTCGATGATCGTTGAGCTGTTGATTCAAGTTAGCAGAGGATGTAAAATCCCATAAAGTCTTCGACAAGGCGTGTGTACCAGAGAACTGTTTTGCCACAACCAGCTAGATGACCCTAAAATAAGCCCTGCAGTCCAGTCAAAGAAGGAGGGCATTGGGCTAGATGCTTACGAATTCCGTGCAGCCATACCAAGCCCGGCGTTTTGATCCAGCCGCTGAAATCGTCTGACTCCAGAAACCAGAGACCAGTCTCTGGCTCTCTCTGAGCCATAGCCCGGTTATGATTCGATGATGGATTAGTTGAGCCGCCGATCCATTCCAGCAATGTCTCTCGTTCATCGGCTAAGAACATTAGCTTCTCCCAAGCTCATATTGAAACGAAGAAGGAATGTATATCCATCTGACGCCGATGAAGTTGGCTCATCTGACTGTCGTGCAAACCCCCTTTTCTGTCAAGATCGGTCTGAATCTTCTTGACAAGCTCCACGATTTCCGTGACGTTTTTCGATGTGTTTAGCTGCGTTTCACGATTTACCAGAACCTCATCCAGGGTTTTAGAGAGGACATTACTAAGGCAACGATGGCCCTTTACATTAGCCCACTACAGTTCCATTATGGGTTCGAGTTGGAGACTTACCATCCTTCTATTGTCATCGAGAATTGGAATATCTGGATGCAGCGCCGGATTGTGGCGATAGTATCCATCTTCCCATCACGTTGGAGAGCCCAGATTAACTTTCGGTAATATTTCTTCTCCGGGCTTTCTTTCGGGAGCTTCTGTACAATTGTTGAAAGCGAATTGAGTGTCGCGTGGCAGGTTTGGATCGAAGTAAATAAGGCTGAAGTGTCTTTGAACCGTGGGGATGGTCGGTTCTCGCCATTGAGGAATTGGTCAAGCTGCTTCAGTACTTCGCAGAGTGAACAAAGCTCTTGTCTGAGCTCGAGTGATTCTTGCTCAGCCTTCTTGACCGATCTTATGTACTTGGAGAGGATCTCGGTGACGTCGATGGTAAGGCTGAGCAGACCTGCAACGCTGGCTGTTAAACTTAGCGAGTCCATGGTCTCATTTAATTCGCAGATGAGGAAGAAACATGGACATCACTGGAAGCGCTTCAAGTGCACAGAATTCAAATTTTGGTTATCTGGAAAGTGAGGTCAGCGAAGAATGAAAGAAGAGAGCTGAAAACCATCGAAACCTCTTTTTGCGACAACGGGCGGCTCGAGTCGGCGCTTGCTTTGCCAATCAGCCGCAGCCACGTTGGGGCGCAAGGCAACACGAAGTGGTAGGTCCTTCGCGAATGAATGAAGGTGGAAGAATCAGGTTGCCAGGGGCCTGACTGGATTCGCAAAGTGCCGCCAGCTCTTTCCCCAATGTACCGAGTACACGAGGTATTCATCATTGCTAGTCTCAATATGCATCAACATCAAAGGGAGGATGGCCTTTTAGCTCGTGGCATAAATAAAGAGGGATAATAATCACCTCTAAATATTTGAGATGGGCAAAAAGACTGTTTGGCAGTCAAGCAAAAGCGGCTCGAGATCACGTGCTACAGGAATGCCTGGGCTCGTCGATGTTTCGTCACGTGGCCGATTAAAGCAGCCTTGCCCCCTTTCCTGATTGAAATGCTAAGGAATAAAGCACAGTTCCAGGTACCTATATATACATCGTATAGAGGTATATGGTATATAGCATTAACAGACTGGCGTCCTTGTAATATGATAAAAAGTCGCCCGAGTCTCCTCTGTCCTTCCTCTCTCACACGTCTACCTATAGTTCCTCCATACCTCCAATATTGGTGTGCCACACGCCCCCATTATCGCGTGACGCCAATAGCACCCACCCTATGCCATTTCTTTTACCCCAGGAAAGTTTTTGCCAGTATCGTCATCATCTCATCCCAAGATACAACAAATGCACATTAGCACAAAAGACCCGTTGTATCCAAGTGTTTTGTTCCTAGCCCTAGCTTCGATCTAGGGCGATGTCGTTGATGGCCAAATTCTTCTATGAAATCCTCGCCTCACCAAAATTGATAGACGCCAATGACCCAATGGACTCAATCCGTGTGTTGATAGATATCCGCTCAAATTACATGTTGGCCAATTCTCCATCAATCGCTTTGTCAAGGAAGGTGCGCCTCTCTCCGGCGGGTACCTCGCACTGCAGCCTCTGCTCCACCAGCGCCCTGACTTGCTTCTTGGTGACTTTGTCGAGATCTACCTCGGCCAGCACCGCGCGAATCGCCTCGACAATGTCATGGTCACTGGGTCCTGCCGAAGGAACGGTGCGGAAGTCCATCACTGTTGATGCTGGTCGGCTGCCTGTCATACCCACGCCCAACAGACTGGGTCTGCTGACCGAGTGTTGCATGCCACCCTGGAGGTACGGGCTGCGGCTCCGCGGGTTATCCTGGTATGGCACAGGGGAAGGAGACTTCAGCCGCATCTGGCTGCCCAAACTCATCATGCTCATGTTCCGTCCATGCAGGCTGAGGGGTTGGTCCTTGAACTGTGTAAGGCCAGTCATAGTGCTGGTGCGGTTATTGTGCATTGCCGTGAACGGTGTCGACGATCGAGGCGGTGCCATATATGGCCCTGATTGCTGGGGGAAGCCTGCCAGGATCGTGCTAGCTGGTTTGACAGATGAGTAGCTTGACTGCATGTCGTCCATCTCCATCATTGCGGCGTCATCGTGGTAGCCATACTCAAAACCCTTCTCCGGGTAAGTGCCAGAGTTTCCACGACGACCTGGCAGGTTGTTGGCAGCGGCATAGTCGTCCCACCGTTGAAGAGGAATCGATCGGGGATCGAAGCCTTCATCCTGAATAGCAACGACCTTCTTGTCACCCTTCTCTCCAATCACGATTCTCGTATTACCCCATGAAAAGTTGTCTTGATTCCAGAACGAGTAGATTGGTAGGACGAAGCTGTAAATAGGATAAGCGCAGATGTAGATGAGCATCCATCCCACGTGTTGCCATTGTCGTTTGATGATGAAGATGATTGCTTGTAAACCGTACACAGCAGCAATGATCACAATTGAGATCAGGGGAAATTGGCCGGTATGCGATGCGACTCGATAAATCAAGTATCCGAGATAGGTGCAGGTTGCAGGGAGGATCAATGTGCCGAACAAATCAATGAAGACGACAAATCTCATCGAGAAGCAGCAGAAACCACAAAGATCTTTCAAGAAGACGAGTTCGGCAAGGTTGTGAATGGTCGAGTTGATCCACCGTCTTCTCTGCGACAATAAGACGGACCAAGATTCTGGCGCGGCAGTGAGGGCGTAAGCGTCCGGGACAAACTTGTAGGACATGGACGGGAAATGCTTGGTCATCAACGTCGTGAGATATCGATCCTCGCCCAAGGACAACAGGTTCTTTTTGTGGAGAGTATCAACATCGCAGTCTGCATACTCCTGGATGACTTTGTCCGAGATGATGAGAGGCCGTCCCTTGTCAGCGGTTCGAAGGCGATACATGCAGAAACTGGTAAACAGAGGTTAGCGATGGCGAGCGAAGGTGAAAAAGGCAGAACAACATACCATCCAGGTAAACAAGTGACGCTGCCGAACAAAGACTCGAAAGCTTTGGCAAGATGATGTGAGATATAGTATTCGTAGACTTGGATCATAGTCCACAAGCTCCGTTCTTCGTTCTCCAGGCTTGTCTCACCACAGATGCCTGCAATTTTAGCATCATTGGCACATGCGGCAACCAGGCGATTAAGTGAATCTTCCTTGACCATAGTATCTGCATCAACCATGAGAAGATACTCGTACAGCTCAGGGTCGACACCGATGACGTTGTTGATCTGATGGAAAATCTCCAATTCCAGAGGAGACATGGGTGACCTGTGGTGGACACGGTTCAGGAATTGCATCAATAAGATTTGTGAGTCTCGTTTTCCGCGGTTTCCAGGCTTGGACTTTGTTTGCTCCGATTCCTTGCCGACCTTGACGATGACGATATATGGAACAACGTTGCCCTCATATTCGTAAAGCCCTGAGTACACTTTGCCGTAGTTGAGTTGCTCATTGCCATTGCCGACAGAGCGGAAGGGTAAAGCAGGTGGATCGATCTTCGGATCAACTCCAAGAACATCCAGCACAATCTTGGGTGTAGGCCTGTCGTTGCCACCACCCACGATCATCCCATCGCAAATGACACAGATTAGCTTTCTCTTATTGTCATACTGAAGGGCAGTAAGAGAATCGAGGGATTTTCTCAGGTGATCTTCACCCTCAGTATAGGCAGGGACTTGACATATGACGAACTTATCCTGTGCAGCTGGTCGGCGCTTCGACCCAAGTTGGAGCGCCGCCAAAAATTTGATCAAAATGACAGCACACAAGATCAGGGTAAAAGCCAGAAGCAGGTAGTTGTTGACTTGGCACTTTGGAGTATCGCGGAAGTCAACCTTGCCAACATAGAACGCATTGTTCATACAATTCAGACTGTTTGCGAAGGCGGCATCCGTTCCCCATTGGCTCGTAATATCCTCGCCCGGGTTGCCGGTGATCAGGTCTGTCACCTCCTCCGGGAAAAACTTGTATGTGACAAAGTCGTTCATGACATTCAAGGTGTAGAAATAGTCGGTGAGATCGTATATGTTCTGGTGGATGACTACCCACTGCCTCTGGTCGGTCTCAGCTTGTTTCTTGATACTGCCCTTTGTAACGACCAGGTCTCCTTTGAAATAGTCCTTGATTTTGGGAAGGAAGGTGTCACTGTACCAATCCCAGCTATACAATGCTGATTGTTGATCTGGCTGATAACGATGACCGGAGGTGTGGACAGCATTTGGGTACAGAACGGCGTTGGTGTCATTGTGTTGCAGTTGGACACTCTCGTCGACATTCAGACCCGGACAAGCTCGACTCAGCGGTGGTGGAAAATATGCATCCAGGTTCATGCCCGCCAATGGAAGCATATTCTGCGCGTTAGTTTTGATAGCGGTGTCGCTGTGTTGGATTGGATAGAACTTGGTGATATCGTAAACTTTGCCCCGAATGCTGACATAAAAGTCATTCGTACCTGTATGGAAACCGACCTCTTTTGCATTCCAGGCCTTGTCAAAGTTTGGGCAGAGAAGCCTTCCAAACTCGATAATGTAGAAGACGATGAGGCCGTTCAGCAGGAAAATAAGGAACACCAACACCACTTTCTCTCGCCAGGCCATGCGCACATCAGGACGCTTCATGCGACCGATATATCGCAGGGCGATGGAGGGTATCCACCAAGTTAGCGCCCAGACGAGAGATACCCAAGCCTGTCTTCCAGCAGACGTCTTTTTAGACTCCACGTTCCGAGGATCAGCGAGCTCTGGATCCATGCCACCGACATATTGCCCGAGGTCTGGATCATAGACTGCGTCCTTGTGATCGTCGCCTTTTGGTCCAAGGCCGTAGTCGCCGCCAACTGTGTGCATCGTGCGTGCCATTGTCGGCGCAACTGATTTGGCTCGCTCTGTTGCGGCTTGCGCAAGCAAATTCTCCCGACTATCTTGAATGCTCATATTATCGCCCATCGGCGGGAAGAAGCCACTGCCGTTGTGAGGAGTATTGGCAGAGTAATTTGTTGCAAAGGGGTTGAGCGGCTGGCCGAAGGTAGGGTCATCAGAGAAGCCACCTTCGATAGGTTTCATGTCGAGCATTGACTCAGCCTCCCACCAGGCACTTTCACGCATCCAGATCCGTTCTCGCCCGATGATGACTTCTCCATTTGTCCAGCCTCTTTCTAGCAAGAAGCTTTCTACCCCATCTCTGCCGTCTTTGCAGCCGAGTCGGGAGTACCTTGTCACGAACTCTTCAACATCGAAATCAGCGGTAAAGTCGAGCCGCCGATTGCGGTGATTTGCCCATTCCGGAAGTCTCCATGCTCGTAATTGTCTCGATACCGCTCCTGCAGACCACGCGGAAGTGGTCGAGGTAAGAGCAGCCAAAGCACTTGGCATGTCATCAGTAGGGTGGATAGAGAGCTGATACCATGCTCGACTGCTAGCGAGAGTAGCTCCCAGATCAAAGCGGCCTTTCCGGCCAAAATTCAGACCTTCACCATCGACTGGGTAAAGCAATGTGCGAAGAAATCCTCCAGCCTCCGCCTCAGCACCGATTTTCTCGAGGATGCCTTCTCGTCGATCCCGGTCGTGCTCTCTCTCCCGACTAAGCGGTCCTCCTTTGATACCCAGGTCAGCTTCGACCTCCGCAATTGCAGAGTTCATTTCCTTGAGGACAGAGTGGCCAGCAGAAACAACCTCAACCCCATCGTCCTTCATTTCGGCGTTTATACCTTGGGTGTCATCGAAGACATTTCGTAGAGCCACAGCCTTTCCGAGTGGCTCGCCAGGGATTTCGATAACTGTGAGGCTGACTTCATCACCGGCTTGGGTACTCGAATCAGGTGTCAGGGCGCCGGAGCGTAACTCGGCAGCAATGGCATCGTTGGCCTTGCCAAGTACCCAGTCCACCAGAGCCTCGTACATGCCTGCAATCAATACTTCACGATCATCTGTGGAGCACTTCTTAACGAGCACTTCGGGCTCCAATCCAATCAAACCGCCAACATCTTCGCATATATCTTCGAGGACGTCAGCATCAACCAGGAATCCGGTTGTTTCGCCCAGCTTCAACAACCCAGCAAGACATGACAACAGTCCTCGGAAGGACGAGCCTTTAATGCCAATCGATTTCAAAGCTGAACGGAAGTCTTCAGCGGCAGCGGCGTCATCGGCTGTTGGAAGGTATTTAGGCGGATCGTAGTAACCAGATCTGTTTAACAGGGTGTATTTGGATGGATGTTGCAACCCTAGGAACTCCCGCTCAGCTGGAGTGGATGCCGACGTCAGAAGGTAGTAGAAGACGTCAAAAGCACGATGACCGGGCTCGGATGGGATCTTCAGCAGCCCCCTTTCCACATCAATGCCCGAGCCAGACAAGGCGAGCGTGAAGCCAGTCACCGTTCCGGCAAGAGTGACGGTATATTTGGCGGCAAGAGAGGAATGTCTATACGTGGTTGGGTTGAGAGGCGTGACACAAGAGAGGAATGGACGCAAGGCCGAGAGAGCAGTGTACGCAATTTCTGGAGTGGGTAGAGGAATGACCTGCAGAAATGCTTGCAAGAGCGAAGGTGTCGAGGGATGCAGGGATCCCAGAATGATACATCCATCTTCGGCTCTTCGTCTGGCATGTTCCCAAGCTCTTAAAGCGAGATCTGCATCGACAGTACCACCTACCCGTCCTTGGGCATCAGGATTGATCGCACTGAGCCATGTGTTCACCGAAATGCTCGTGCTCGAGTCGAGTTGGTAAGTTTGGCCGGAGGCATAGATCGTGTGTAGGGAGTTGAGAAGAGTAGTAGTCGAGACTTGGGTAGGCTGTTGAGCCGCTGTTCGGGCAGCACCAACCTGCGAAGAGTTGTTCGAGTACGTCGAGTACCGGTTCGCCATGTTGAGGCGAAATTGGGCCCCTGTCGAGCAAAGGGGTCGACCGGCCCTCTGTCAACCACTCGCAGTATTGATTAAGATACAGAATGACACTGCAAATATGTTCAAGGCCTCCTCTTGCAAATTTGTAGCGTCAATCAAGGCGGTTGAACCAGGCTGAGATCGTGGGCGGTTCAGGGAAGGGATGGAATAGGAGCGAGTCGTGTCAAATCGTCAATGCAGCATTTCAGAACGTGAAAAGGGGAGGGTAAAAAGATCCCAAAGCGATGGACTGGCAAATGCTGGCTAGATCTGCTGCAAATAGATTGTACAATGTAAAACGAGAGTAATGTTTGTAAGTCGTTAACGAAGGTGCAGAGGATGAGCGAAGGGGAGCGGGAGCAGGAGGTTGTCGACAAGGCCAACATGGGCCCCGAACACGGCGGAGTGCATCCAAACGTTGTTTTTCCAGGTTAGGGGACTGTGTATTGATCGTTACCCATACCACAGCCTGACGACAGAATATTGACCCATGCCCAGCTCCTCCTCGATCCGCAGCCACGGTCACGCCGGGTCAAGAATAGCAGCCAATCTGTGGCGCCACCTGGGCCTGGGCACCCATTTTTCCGTACTTGAGCCCCGGACATTTGCTGGGCGTTATACTGCTCTAGGCCTAAGCCACTCGGGTTGCTGCAGGGGAGCCCGGGAGGTTAAACAGCCTGTCAATCTTGTCCAGGCCAATCACACCAACGGTCAATGTGCTCCATGGCAACGGACGCGGAAAAGTCAACAAAGCCGCCTGTCAAGCTCGCGTCAAGAATGAGAACCACTTTACGTACGACGCAATAATGAGTCTCCCAGCAAGGTGTTGATGACGGTGTCCCATGTCAAATTTAGTGATGAGACACGGTCATGGATTTAGGACTCGTACAAATACTCGTACCAAGTGAAATGTTTCGATGGAAGAGCAGAAAAAATCCATTTCGCTTGTCCTAGTTTCAGTTTGTTCCCACTCGTTGCCCAATGTTTGGTGGTCGGGTTGCACACGGAATTATTTTGCCTCAAACCAGCGCAGGGCCCAAGCGACGGCGCGGTCACGTGATGGCGATTCGGTCAGCATGTGGCACGCTTCTGCACCGTCTCGCCCACCTGCAGAATGCATGCTGCATGTCCACTCGCATTTGTCTCAGTTGGTCTTACCGGCGACCGGGCTGCATGTGTGTGTCCGTGGTCAGCCTCCAAACCATTACGATTCCGAAGATGGGGTCATGCGCTTATCAATAGCGGCAAAGGATGAGCTTTCGGATAATCCTGTTTGCTTCTGGTGTTGCCTCAGGATGGGTAAATTTGTGTGGAGAGGAAGGAGGAGAAAAGGAGTGCGCTGCCCACAGCAAAAGAACCACTTTAAAAAATTTGGAAATATAATAACGGTGACCCCTTTTCTTGTCCTGGTGCTTCTGGCCTCGAATTGGGGTGTCTGTAGACGACTATCCAGGTACATACGTACGAGTAAAGAACATCCAAGTGCCTTCCTCGTATGTTGCGTTACGTCGGAGATCCAAGCACCCAGTGCCGATCCCAAATAGTATGCATGCGGTGCCTGTTCTGCTGGCCGCATACTGGGCGCATGTACCTGGTACGGACGATGCATTCCAGCTCTGTTTTTATTGGATAGCGAGGGATGTATTTGCTTCGCAAAGGACAATCCCCCAACCTCCTCCCCGTATGACTGCTAGACTCCAATGCTCTTTTCGCTCGCCGCGCAGCAACTCCGACTGATGGCTGTGACCCATCCCGGCCTCGAAAGACTCCGTAGAGGAAAGCTCGAAGGTGGCCTTGGAGGTAACTAGATGGCTAGATAGGGTGTGCATGACAATAAGGTCAGATTTCAGGCGAGGTGAACAACTCACAAGACCGTCATCACTACCCTATACTTGGGGCCCGGAGTTTTATAGTAGAAACTCTCACCTGTCAGCATCATTGGACAGTACAGCCTGAGTCAACACCCACTGCTGGAGAGGGAAACGTGTGCGGCGCAGTGTACGCTTCACTGTCGGGTTGGTGAGATCTCAGACACTGAAAAAGCCTAAACCGCAACCATGCCGGGGTGTGAAAATGACCTGTTGAGTGTTTTGTTTGTAATGACGATTACAAACTCCGCCCATCTTCTTTATCCACCAGAAACCACAGTCCTGGTCTCAAACCCCCCTTGCGCGAAGCCAATTCTGTTGCTTTTGCTGTTCGCTCATCTCAACATACTTCACATTGATTTCATGTATGTTGGTTCTTTCACTCACAATCTTTGATACGACTTGACGAACTCTCGCTATTATTCTCTCGCTCTGCATATTGGTTACACCGGCACATATTGACGCTCGTTGCCCCCTTACGATCACAGTTGCGAACTCGCAAACCCTCTCTTCCAACTCAACAACTGCCCGAAGACGCAAACTTCGTTCGATGAATTGAGAGCTTCAGTGATCAGTACGGCGGTGAGCCGACTCGTGGCTCGTCTGTTGACATATTGTGACGCGTTCAATACATCTCAATCAGAATGGCTGCTCGTGGCAATGTTCCTGCCCACTTGCAGGCTTCATTGCCTGCACTCCCTCCTCATTTACAATCAGATACCCATCTGACGGCCCACCTGGCAAGCCGATTCCATGTCTCTCTCCCAACAGCGAAATTATCCTCGCAAGCGTTGATATGCCTCAATACATATACCTCATCAACTAGGGGACCAAATGGTGAAAAGGAAGGAAGTGCCATGGGCGAGGCTGAGGATCTTGCCCGTAGGGCATGGGCAAGACTGGGAAATAGAGCAGAAGATCAGGCTATTGTGTTCTTGTATGTCTGCTGAATATCAACATGGTTTTGCTATCCTGCTAATTGTGCGACAGCGGAGAATCAGGGTCGGGCAAAACGACTGTCAGGTCACACCTACTTTCCTCCTTCCTTTCTTTCTCGTCCACGCCACTATCCTCCAGGTTGTCCCTCGCCGCCTTCGTCTTCGACACCTTGACTACAACCAAAACTACCACTACCCAAACAGCATCAAAGGCTGGGTTGTATTACGAACTCCAGTATGACGCATCGTCATCGATTCCCACTCTCATTGGGGGCAAGTTGTTAGACCATCGCTTGGAAAGGAGTCGAATCTCACATGTACCGACTGGCGAAAGAAGCTTTCATGTGCTCTACTATCTTTTGGCTGGAACAAGTGCGGCAGAAAAGTCTCATCTCGGCCTCAATGGTCACACAAATATCACCACGTCAGGCACAGGCCTGACAAGGTCTGCCTCCGTGGCACAGAAACGATGGAGATATCTGGGCCACCCAACGCAAATGAAGGTGGGCATAAATGACGCGGAAGGTTTCCAACATTTCAAAACGGCTTTGCGAAAGCTGGAATTCCCTAGAGCCGAAATCGCCGAAATCTGTCAAGTCCTTGCTGCCATTCTGCACATTGGCCAACTCGAATTTGGCACCGGCCAGGCGACATTGACTGCGGCTGAAGAAAGTGGTGGATACTCTCATGAAGGTGGCGAAACAGTCACGGTGGTCAAGAATACTGACACTTTGGCTCTCGTCGCGGCCTTTCTGGGACTGAGTGTCCAGGATCTGGAAGAAAGCATGAGGCACAAGACAAAGACACTCCACCGAGAGCGTGTCACTGTTATGTTGGATCCAAAGGGCGCTCGCGAGAACGCTGACGAACTCGCAACGACACTATACTCGCTCCTGGTTGCATACATCATCGAAAGCATCAACCAAAGGATCTGTGCCGCAGAAGACTCTGTTGCCAATACTGTTTCCATTGTTGACTTCCCAGGTTTTGCGGACCATTCCTCTACTGGTTCTGTTCTAGACCAGTTGTTGAATAATGCTGCCAATGAGTCACTCTACAACACGTGTCTTCACGGTTTCTTCGAAAAGACGGCCGAGATGCTGGAAAGCGAAGAAGTCAGCGTGCCTGCAACCAGCTATTTCGATAACTCTGACGCTGTCCGAGGTCTGCTCAAGCATGGCAACGGTCTACTTGCCATCCTCGATGATCAGACACGTCGTGGTCGAACGGACACACAGTTTCTGGATAGTATTCGAAAGCGATTTGAGAACAAGAATAAAGCGATCACGGTCAGCCGCGCCACTACAACCTTACCTGGTAGCAACTTCGCCACGACGAATCTTTCTGCATCTTTCACGGTCCGTCACTATGCTGGTGAGGTTGATTATCCAGTCAATCGTTTGGTCGAAGAAAACGGTGATGTGGTGTCTGGTGACCTGATGAACATGGTCAGAGCTACTAAAAGTGATTTTGTGGCTAGCTTGTTCGGTCAAGAAGCCTTGAACACTGTCAGCCACCCGTCAGAGAAGACGGCTATCGTGCAAGCCCAAGTCAGCTCAAAGCCGTTGCGCATGCCCAGTCTCTCCCGGAAGAAGCATGATCAGCTGCGCCGGATGGGCAGTCGCAGAGCAGATCGCTCGCCTGCTCTACAGGAAGACGCTGAATCCACACATACTCCGGAAGAGGCCAGGACCAGAAAAACAAAGGCTTTTGCGACAGGATTGACCCAAGGCGCAGCAGCACAGTTCCTCTCATCTTTGGATAATATTACGAAATCGCTGACCGCACCCAACGTCAACAACTATTTCGTGTTTTGCTTGAAACCAAATGATAGGCGGATCGCCAATCAATTCGACAGTAAATGTGTTCGTCAACAGGTTCAGATGTTTGGGATACCCGAAATCAGCCAACGTCTTCGGACTGCTGATTTCAGTGTGTTCCTCCCTTTCGGTGAATTTCTGGGTCTGACTGACGCTGATACTGGCGTCGTCGGAAGTGATCGCGAGAAGGCGCAGCTTGTTCTGGACAACAAACAGTGGCCCGGGAACGAGGCAAGAATCGGCAATACCGGTGTGTTTCTCAGCGAACGCTGCTGGGCAAGTATTGCCCTCACAGGGTCACAGAGCACCGCCTACTTTGGCGGCGAGGTTCCCGCCATTTCCAGGCCTGATACGCCAAGTGCCAACCCCTTCAACGATTCCAAAGCTCGATTAGTTGCCTCACACGAAGGAACCCCCGGCTCCTTCTATGGTGACGAAACGAAAGGAGGGGGTTACTTCGGCAGTCGAGAACTTGACGCCAAATCTGATGCCGGCGCCTCTGCTTTCAACTCTGGAGATATGTTCCGCAATCTCGAGACAAAAGAAGAACTAGCCGAAAAAGGCAACAGAAAGAAGATGGAAGAAGTCGATGTTGTACCCGTTTCGTCGTCACGTAAAAGGTGGCTGGCGGTAGTCTACTTCCTTACCTGGTACCTCCCAGATTTTGCGATCAAGTGGGGTGGAGGCATGAAACGGAGGGATGTGAGAATCGCTTGGAGGGAGAAGTTCGCCATCAACATCCTCATCTGGCTCAGCTGTCTCTTCGTGGCCTTTTTCATTGTCGTCTTTCCTCAGCTCATCTGTCCAAAGCAAGACGTGTATTCAGCAGCGGAGCTGTCGTCACACGACGGTAAGAACGGTCACAGCGCCTATACGGCTATACGAGGCGTAGTCCTCGATCTAGGTGCCTTCGCACCTTCTCACTACCCGAATATCATCCCACAAACGTCGCTTGAGAAGTATGCTGGTTTGGACGCAACGGGACTGTTCCCAGTTCAGGTCTCGGCTCTTTGCCAAGGAAAAGACGGCCGAATTGATCCCGCCGTTCAGTTGGATTATACGACAACAAATATCTCTGGTTCTGCCACAGTCATCAGCACCACTGACCCCAATCGCCGGTACCATGACTTCCGCTCTTTCACCAATGACTCACGCCCAGACTGGTTTTTCGAGCAGATGATCATGTTGAAAGCCAACTACAAGAAGGGAAGTATTGGATATACTCCACAATATGTGCGCACCCTTGCCAAAAAGTCACGTTCTATTGCGATATTAAACGACAGGGTCTACGACTTCACCACCTACAACCAAGGTGGGCGCAGCACTAGGGCTCCTGCGGGTCAAACAGTTCCGGCCGGAGTTGACACCAACTTTATGGATGACCTTGTAGTTGAGCTATTTACACAACGGGCGGGACACGACGTCACGAAATACTGGAACGCTCTTTCCATGGACTCTGCGCTGAGAAGTCGGATGCAGCTCTGTCTTGACAATTTGTTCTTTGTCGGCGTCACGGATACCAGAAACTCGGCGCAATGTCTCTTCGCCCGGTATATCCTCCTAGCTATTTCCATCCTGCTTTGTACCGTGATTGGATTCAAATTTTTGGCTGCACTCCAGTTCGGAGGCAAGAACATACCCGAAAACCTCGACAAGTTTGTCATCTGCCAGGTTCCTGCGTATACGGAAGACGAAGAGTCTCTTCGTCGAGCTATCGACTCAGCAGCGCGGATGCGATACGATGACAAACGCAAACTCCTCATCGTGGTCTGCGACGGAATGATTATCGGTCAAGGAAACGATCGACCAACACCTCGCATTGTGCTTGATATTCTGGGTGTGTCAGAAACAGTCGATCCGGAACCACTGAGCTTCGAATCTCTAGGTGAGGGTATGAAGCAACACAACATGGGCAAGGTATACTCTGGTCTGTACGAAGTGCAAGGACACATTGTTCCCTTCTTAGTTGTTGTCAAGGTCGGCAAACCCTCGGAAGTCTCCAAACC
The DNA here is from genome assembly GCF_000835455.1 of Fonsecaea pedrosoi CBS 271.37. Lineage (NCBI taxonomy): Eukaryota > Fungi > Ascomycota > Eurotiomycetes > Chaetothyriales > Herpotrichiellaceae > Fonsecaea > Fonsecaea pedrosoi. Next base: position 2,479,230 of record NW_013550610.1, read on the forward strand.
TGGAAATAGAGGGAAACGTGACTCCCAGATGGTTATCATGCGCTTCCTGAACCGAGTTCATTACAACATGCCCATGAGCCCGCTAGAACTGGAGATGCATCATCAGATCAGGAACATCATCGGGGTCAACCCAACGTTCTACGAATTTATGCTCCAGATTGATGCTGACACAGTTGTGGCTCCCGACTCGGCTACTCGCATGGTTTCGGCATTCCTGCGCGACACAAGGCTGATCGCTGTTTGCGGAGAGACCTCACTCTCTAACGCCAAAGCATCTTTCATCACGATGATGCAGGTGTACGAGTACTACATTTCGCACAATCTCACCAAGGCATTCGAGTCGTTGTTTGGTTCTGTCACATGTCTACCGGGTTGTTTCACCATGTATCGAATCCGAGCTGCAGAGACGGGAAAGCCACTTTTTGTGAGCAAGGAAATCATCCAGGACTATTCTGAAATCCGAGTCGACACCCTCCACATGAAAAACCTGTTGCATCTTGGTGAGGATCGATACTTGACCACTCTGCTCTTGAAACATCACTCCAAATACAAGACCAAGTACATCTTCCACGCCCACGCCTGGACCATCGCACCCGACAGTTGGAAAGTGTTCATGTCTCAGCGACGCCGATGGATCAATAGTACTGTCCACAACCTCGTCGAACTGCTGCCACTGCAGCAGTTGTGCGGTTTTTGTTGTTTCAGCATGCGGTTTGTGGTGTTCCTGGATCTGTTATCGACAGTCATCGCCCCTGTGACGGTGGCTTATATTGTCTACCTCATTGTGCTACTCTCTACTTCATCCGACGTTATTCCCTTGACAGCCTTCATCTTATTGGGCGCAATCTATGGTTTGCAAGCCATCATCTTCATCCTTCGCCGCAAATGGGAAATGATCGGGTGGATGATTGTGTACATTCTGGCCATGCCCGTCTTCTCTCTGGGTCTGCCTCTGTACTCGTTCTGGCACATGGACGACTTCAGTTGGGGTAACACGCGTCTTGTGAACGGTGAAAAGGGTAAACAGATCTTGATCTCTGACGAGGGCAAGTTTGACCCCGACTCGATCCCAAAGAAGAAATGGGAAGAGTACCAGGCAGAACTCTGGGATGCGCAAACCCAACGGGACGACGAAAGATCCGAGATCTCGGGCTACAGCTATGGCACCAAGTCGTACCATCCTGCCGCATCCGTCTATGGCGGTGGTCCTGGCCTGTATGAAAGCAGCGCACATCTCATGGCTCCCTCTAGGTCTGTCTCACAGCTCGACATCCACCCACCAACATATGAAAGAGGATACAGCCATTCCAGGATGTCTCTCGCGCCTTCGGACATGATGGGCGGCGGCATGATGGCAGGTGGTCAATCCGTGGCCGACATGGATATGGCCGACTTGACCGGATTGCCCACTGATGACATGATTCTGAATGAAATCAGGGATATACTCAAGACGGCTGACCTCATGACCGTGACGAAGAAGGGCATCAAGCAAGAATTGGAGCGGAGATTTAATGTAAATTTGGACATTAAGCGAGCGTATATTGGAAGTGGTAAGTAATGCTCCTTGCTCGAACCTTGGGCAGGAAAGCTAACATCTGGCGCAGCAACGGAAGCCATTCTCTCGGGTCAACTGTGATTCATCCGCACAATCTAGCGTCTGTCCTGCTCTAGCGACATGTTTCAATGGCAGATTGCAGGAGTTTAGGATGAGTAAACTAAAATGGTTGGTATTGGTAGACATTTGGTTGGAGGAGAAAGGACTCCATGGCTAGGTATAATCACTGAGGGAGCGATGAATTGCAGCATTTGTAATCGATAGGGAGACAGAAGGGCATCAAAACAGCGTAGATGGAGGTGGATTTCCAGGAATCTGCCATGTATACCAACATTTTATGCCTTAGAGTGTTAGTCTTCTACGAATTTCGGGACTCGTGGTACGGGCGCCCAATCCTGTCCAATCGCGTACCTTGTAAATCAGTCGAGAATCGCATCAAGTAGGCCAGAGTGAAGAGGGAGGGTTGATTAGCGGGGCTGAAGAATGGTGGTTGCTCGCTTAATGCAATAGAGGAGCTGAACAAGCTCACCAAGCTTTTTGTTGAAGCTTTTAGAGAGGGAGGCCTTACGAGTTCAAGTCCGGCCCCAGGCGGCTCCAAAGGGCTTAGGCTGGCCCAAAGCCCCTAACGGCCCCTAGAATCCCCGCTTTGGCAGGATGCCGTCATCATGAAATAACCCCCAAGTGCCCCCCTTCAGCCCCCATGGTGCCAATGACGCCCCAATCAAGGCCCAGAATGACCAAGGCTGCTGGGCATCGCTCACACGACAAAGGATCGAGTCCAAACTTACAGGCCAATGGCCGGGACGCTTGGTTGTACCTTTCAGGATTCAGGGTTGGCTTGCGTGGCCCTCAGTGATCTGGCCCTGATCCTTCTCTCTTCCCGCGAACCCACCGAGAGCTGCCCTCCAGGGCCACCTGTAACAAGGAATCCATCACATCCCTCGGTTGCGACTCTGTTCAGATTGCGCCACGACGCACAGAACTAAAAAGGCAGTCTCAGCGCCTTGGACCTCTGGGGCGCTTCAACCATTCTCCCTCGAGTGACGCCACAGCTTGCTGTCGCGATGATACCCAAGGGGATCTACGACCTCTGTCAGAACCGCGAGTCGATTACATCGCAATTGGCCCAGGATCCGTCCATTTCCCCTCATGCGGCTGCCAAAAAGCTGTTTGGTGTCGATATCGACGACGAGGTGGTTACCAGGAAATTGGACCTGGGAAAGGAAGAACCAAGTGATCTGGAAGAAGCCCGAAAGTGTGGCCAATGGGGTACATCCAATCCCAGCGATTTGTTTCTGAGAGTGAGACGACCTCTTGACTGCAACGATGCCGCAAAGCCCGACCCTGACTCTGTTGCTAGATCTATCATGATGTCCTGTGCACACTGGAAAAGAATCCTTTGGTGGGCGTGTGCTCGCCATCGCTCCTCGGAAGCAATGGAGTGTGCCCGCTCACAATCATGGCGACGGTTCCCGATATCTGCCGACACATGTCCAACGTGATCGCGAGGGCAGAACAAGAGGTCTTCCTGGCGACCAACTTTTGGATGTATTCAGAACCTACCCGGCTGATCACCAACGCGCTGAGAGAGCTTTCGAGAAAGGCCGTCCTGACCAACCGCCGGGTCGTCGTCAAGATCATCTACGATCGGGGAAGTGCGAAACAGGTGAGTTGACGTCCTGCCCGCTGGCACACATTCATTGACAGCACGAGCTTGTAAAAAACCACCTCATCGTGCCACCCAGCGAATTTGCAGATCCCAATGGCAAAATCCGAATACCCCATCCTGATGAGCTGCCAAACATAGATATCGAAGTCATGAATTTCCATCGACCAATGTTTGGGACATTTCATGCCAAATACATGGTTGTGGATCGGCGAATTGCGATATTGCAGAGCAACAACATCCAAGATATCGACAACCTGGAGATGATGACGCAATTTGAAGGACCAATTGTTGATTCATTCTATGATGTTGCGCTCATCTCATGGCACAATGCTCTCAAGCCACCGCTACCGCTGTTGAGCCGACCTACTGCGGATTGTTCGATTCCCACTTTCACGAGCGACAGTTATGCGACCATGTTCGACGAAAGCGGAAAGTTGGTTCCCGTGTATCAAGCGTAAGTTGGACGCACTGAGATATGTGCCTGCGTAGCGCTGACCTTGACACAGACCCACGCCAATCCCTGACGGCCACGAGAGCCTTCGAGAGATTGCCGAGCATGGATCGCAGATGGATTTGCCCCAGCACACATCACACGAGCCCCACTACGACCCTGACATCAAGTCTGAGGTGCTACGCGCTGTAGCATGTTTGAATCCACGGGAGGGCGAGACACGGATAAACGCGATCACCCGCCTGCTGAACACGACGATTCAACCTGACACGAAAGGGAGCGCAGCGGATATTGAACCAGCTGATACCATGACGCCACTCATTCCGATTCCACGACATGATCCTTTCCCGATGGCCATGGTCTGCCGACAGCCATGGGGAGCGCCCACCAAGCACTGCTTGTACACCCCGCAAAATGCAGCCTTCATGTCTGCCCTCCGTCATGCGGCAAAGTCGGTTTTTATCCAGACCCCAGACTTGAATGCCGAAGCCCTCCTACCCGAGATTGTTGCAGCTTGCCGACGAGGGGTCAAGGTCACCTACTACTATTGTCTGGGATACAACGATGCGGGAGAACTGCTGCCCATGCAGGGCGGACACAACGAAATGATCGCAAACGGACTGTATCGCGACGTGGGACCCGAATATCGCGATAACCTGGACATCTACGCCTACGTCGCCAAAGACCAAATCCATCCCATCCACAACAAATTCAAGCAGCGGTCATGTCACATCAAGCTGATGATCGTGGACGGCCACATTGGAATTCAGGGTAACGGTAACCAGGACACGCAGAGTTGGTATCACAGCCAGGAAGTCAACATCATGATTGACAGCCCACTGGTCGTGGGCAAGTGGATGGAAGGAATCCGACAGAATCAAAACACGCACCTCTACGGCAAAGTCGAGAACGAAGGACCTGATGCTGGATGTTGGAAGGATCCGAGAACTGGACAGCAGGCCGAGGGTGCCATTGGTGTCGACCCAGGCAAGTTTGCATGGGCCAAGGGGGTTGTTGGTGCTGTACAACGGGTACGAGGAATGGGTGGGTTTTGAGTTGAGCTTGTCGCGAATGTTTTCACGATCGGTATGACGGGGTATTGGCTATTCGAGAGTATTTTGGGGGAATCTGAGTATTTTTGTTTGTGGTGAAAGAATATACGAGCGATGGATGGTTTCAAGCACAAGTATCTATTCCATCTACCTACCCTATAAGCCTGTGATTTGGACATGATGTACATACGAGCAGCTCTTTGCGCCATTTCATGACAATTCAATCTATCTCCTTCTCTACTTCTGCTCTGATTAAGATCTCAGACTCTCTGTCCCCGCCCCTCCACTTGCACCATTGTAACGGAGCACCCGTCTGTTATCGTCGTCGTTATTGCTATTGTTTGGTTCTTCTTCTTCCCGTTGACGCACTCAGCAGCAGCAGCAGCCGCCGCCGCCATTCAGCTGACAGGATTTCCCGGATTTTTTGTCGCACCCGACCGCGAAAAACCTTTGGGCGATTGATTGGCCCCCGGGCCTGGCTGGTTTTCAGCTCTGCATTGGAGGCAGTGACACCTGGACCAGCGACATCTTGTGTCCAGTGTCTGGTGTCCAGTGTCTGGTAGAATCCGCTGCAGGGAGAGTTAAGTCCCGCCCAGCCCAGGCAGCCACCGACTAACACTGTCCAGAAGTTCCGTGTAACACACCTTTGGTGCTGCAAGATTCATGATTGTCGGCAAACTCTTACAGGGATGGTGTCGGTGCGAGGTCGAGACTCGTCCAAATGGCCAACTCGACTCAGTTATGCGTTTGTGCGTCAGACGTGTCCTTGCGAGACTGTGGCTTGCGTTCATGGATGAGCAACGGGGTGCAGGTGCTGGTGCGGGTGCGGGTGTGGGTGATGTTGCTCTTCTTGGAGGAGGAGGTATGTACTGCATGTAAGGCTCTGCTATAAATGCCCTTGGTCCCTACACCTCGTGGACATTCTCAAGTTCAATCGCCCTTGGATCCTATTTCGCGTTCATAGAGCAGCTTCATACAGAAAATATCACGTCGATCAAGCATCAGCAATGGTCTCTCACGAGTTCAGGCGAGTCCCGCCTCCTCAGGCCTCCATGGGCCATCGGCTCCCCCAGGACCGGGCCCATATCAAACAATGGCTCGCCACCAAGCTGGAACAGCTCGAGAAGAGGCGACAGCTTCACAAAAAGGCCTCTGTCACGCTGGACCCCAGCATCGTCGCCCTGCAACAACTCGTCGCGGCCAGCCCCAACCTCACCAAACTCTCTAGTGACATGTTCACCCAGATTCCCCCTGCCTACAAGGACGACCCTACTGGCAAGCCCCAAGTTCGTGATTTCGACACGATGCTTGGACTCGTCGACATGATTCTCAAAGAGGGACCACAATGGTTTGACATTCAGGACCCGCCGACTGCCATGGGGTTGATCGGGTTTCCCATCAACGCGATTCTGGACTGGCCGATGGGCACCTTAGCGGGTTACCTCTTTTTCTTGGACAGCCAGGTCAACAGCATGTGGCGAGGCATCCTGAACGTCTGGGGCTCATTCCTCGAGAGTCCCGCGTCGACCAGTTGTCTCAACGAAACCAGTGGGTGGCTTTCTGCTGATGCTTTGAACATTCTAGCCGCCAAGGGGAATGATGGCAAGACAGATTACACATTCCAGCAGCTATATGTCTGCAACCCGTCCCTTCCATTCTTTGGGTTTGGTTCCTGGGATCAGTTCTTCACTCGAAAGTTCAACCCTGGGATCCGGCCCATCGCCTTTCCGGACAATCAACCCACAGCAGAGCAGCCGGATCCGACGCGAGTCATTGTCAATGCTTGCGAGTCGACACCTCTCCAATTCGCCACCAACGTCAAGCTGCACGATACCTTCTGGCTCAAGGAGCAGCCGTACTCTTTGGCTGAGATGCTGGACAATCATCCCTGCACCGAGCAGTTTGTGGGTGGATCGGTGTATCAGGCATTCCTGAGCGCCCTGTCGTATCACTGTTGGCACTCGCCGGTATCTGGGAAAGTGGTGGCCATTCGCCAGGTGCCAGGGTCGTACTACTCGGAGAACCTCTCGCAGGGTTTCGATCCAGGATCACCCGACGCCGCCGCCCCGAATAACTCCCAACCGTATATCTCGGCCGTGGCAGCACGCGGAATCATTTTCATCCAAGCCGACAACCCTCAAATCGGACTGATGGCCATCGTGTTCATCGGCATGGCGGAGGTGTCTTCCTGCGAGTTTACCGTCAACGTAGGGGAGCGGGTTGACAAGGGCCAGTCGATTGGTATGTTTCACTTCGGAGGCTCAACCCACTGCATGATATTCAGGCCGCAGACGAATTTGTTCAGCCACAACTTTGTCAACCCGCCGCCATGGGACCCTAATGCCTCGACCAACCTACCTGTCTGTAGTGCGCTGGCTGTGATAACGCCGCCTTCAGGTGGCGATTGAAGGAAGGACGGAGGAATATCAATGGATCACGAGCAATACCAAGGGGTTCACGGTATCTGGCGAGCGGGTCAGAGATTTGATAGTTGGTCAGTAGCAGATAGTCTTTTGTTTACCTTGGCACGTGCTTGGGTGCCGTGGGTGCCAGATACTTGCGGCATCAATTCCGCTTTTCCTCCAATACATTGCGCCATCCTTTCTCCAATATCAGGCTCGTTCCACTTTCCTTGAAGACTCTGCTGAGCAAAGCACGGCAGATGCATCGGCTGCTTACCTAGTACCTAAACTTGAACAACCATCGGACACTGAAGCCGGAAACTGGGGTTTGTTTCCGGTGGGGGGCCTTAAGAGGAGGAAATACAGGACACACTCATCATACATACCTACACCTACGAGGTACACATACAAGAAAGATTGGGGCCACCATGGGGACAGGTCCAGATGAAATGCTCGTTCCTGCGACATCGGCAAACAAGCAACCAGTGCCCAACCCCACACACCGAGAGTGATGGACAAGCAGAACCAAGCTCGCCGCCCACACACACAACACACATACCCCCTCCGCCCTTGATTTCCCTTCTGGTTATTCGTTCGAGCTTCATTGACTGGCCGAGCTATTTCTCCATTCCATCAAGAGCCGAATCAATGCGCCATAATAACCCTGAACAAGTAGTTGCTGGGACCTTTTACCCCAGTAGATCCCCTTGCCGCCATCCTCGGCCAGCATCGGGACACCACCGCCTCTTCCTTTGTTGCCCATTGAGTATTTGAGTGAATGGCACTGCGATATTTGAACTGAACCACCCGTCTCTCTGGTTCCCCCTTCCAGTCTCAGCTCTAGTTTGTTGTGCATCACGCGTCCAGAGTTTGTTGCTTGATTTGGACCTCTCTCCGTTTGACCCACGAGCTTGCCTGCGGGAACTGCCCATCATACAGAGCAGGACAACCACTTGCAGACCGAGCTCCGCCATGAGTTCGTACTTGAAATCGTACGCCTGGCCTGTTTGCGCTGATAGAGGGTGCAAACATGCAGACTGACCATGACTCGACCAGACCTTACACCACCTCAACCGCCTTCTTCGAGGCCATCTCGGAGGTAAACCCCCCTGGAGAATTGACTTGTCCCGTGAATGTGTCCCGTTTCACTGACATCAAACCGCAATGCGCAGGCCGGCATCACTCATGTCTTTGTCAACCTGGGCTCGGACCACCCGTCCATCATGGAGGCAATCACCAAAGGCCAGAGGGAAAAGGGAGTGAACTTCCCCAGAGTCATCACCTGCCCCAATGAGGTACGCAAGGAAAGATGGGAGAAAGATGAGTGCTGGTGCGGCACTCTTAGGAGCTCTGGATGTGAAGGCTGAAACATGAGGAATCTCATATAGATGGTTGCGCTGTCCATGGCCGACGGCATGGCGCGCTTGACGAACAAACCCCAATGCGTTATTGTCCACGTCGATGTCGGAACCCAAGGTCTGGCTGCGGCCGTCCACAACGCCTCCTGCGGCCGCGCACCCGTCCTCATCTTCGCCGGCCTCTCCCCCTACACCATCGAAGGCGAGTACCGAGGGTCGAGAACAGAATACATACACTGGATTCAAGATGTGCCGGACCAGAAACAGATTGTGGCGCAGTACTGCAGGTATACCGCCGAGATCAAGGGCGGCAGGAATGTCAAACAAATCGTCAATCGAGCTCTCCAATTCGCGACCAGCGATCCCAAGGGACCCGTCTATCTCTACGGGGCCCGTGAGCCTATGGAGGAGGACATTGAGCCATACTATCTCGATCAGCAGGTGTGGGGACCTGTGGCTCCCGCAGCTCTGCCACAAGAGGGCGTGGCGCTCATCGCGGAGGAACTGGTCAAAGCTAAAGAGCCTTTGCTCATCGTGGGCTACACCGGCCGCAATCCTGAGTCGGTGGTCGCCGCCGTGGCTTTGGCGGACAAGATCCCTGGTCTTCGGGTCCTAGATTGCGGAGGTTCCGACATGTGTTTTCCATCAGATCACCCGGCGGCGCTGGGACTACGGTATGGTACCGACCGAGCCGTAACCACTGCGGATTTCATTCTAGTGGTGGACTGCGACGTCCCTTGGATTCCTAAATTGTTCAGACCTAAGCCAGACGCCAGAATCATCCACGTTGACGTTGACGTGCTGAAGCGGCAAATGCCCGTCTTCTATATCTGGGCGTTTGCTCGATTCAGCGCTGATTCCGCTACCGCGTTCAAGCAGGTCAACGAATATCTGGCCTCAAACGAGAAGCTCTCTGCGGCTTTGTCAGACGAGGCCCACGCGGCGGCGGCGAAGAAGAGACAAGAGTCATATACAGCACGCTGGGGCGAATTCAAGGCATTGGCCAAGATACCCGAAGACCCGGCGAACACGGCGATCAATCCTCACGTACTGGGCGGTCAGATCAGAGCAGCCGTGCCGCAAGACACCATCTTCGCCGTCGAGGCTGTCACCCTGAGCACCTTCATAGCCGACCAGATAGCGCCCGTGCAGGCGAAAACGTGGATCAACTGCGGCGGCGGGGGGCTGGGGTGGTCCGGCGGCGGCGCGTTGGGCATCAAACTGGCGTCGGATTTTGAGAACCGCGACGTCGCGGCCGGCGACCGGTTCGGCACCAACAAGGGCAAATTCGTGTGCCAGATCGTCGGCGACGGCACGTTCATGTTCTCGGTGCCCGGGTCCGTGTACTGGATCGCGCGACGGTACGACATCCCCATCTTGACCGTGGTGCTGAACAACAAGGGCTGGAACGCGCCGCGGCGGTCGATGGTGCTGGTCCACCCGTTCGGCGAGGGCAGCAGGGTCGACAACAAGGAGCTGAACATCAGCTTCGACCCGACGCCCGACTACGCGGGCATCGCCAAGGCCGCCACGGGGGGTCAGGCCTGGGCCGGGACCGTGAGAACCGTGGCGGAACTGCTCGACGCGCTGCCCCAGGCCGTCGAGGCCGTCAAGGGCGGCCGCTGTGCCATCCTGGAGGTCAAGCTGTTTGAGAAGTTGCCCGACCCTGAGGAGGCGAACGTGAAGACGGCGGTAGCGGCGCCGAGTAGTGGGTGATGCGTCTAGACGACTGACTACCTACCTACCTACCTACCTAGGTAGGTATGGAGATATGTAGGTAGGGAGCTAGGTAGGTGAAACAGGTGACACATGGCAACAAGGTACATAGATTGATATCACGCACAAATACCCAATCAACTATTGAATACTCTGTTCGGATCTGATCGGATGGCCTATTCATCGGCCAGTTCCCTGTACATATATTACGTGACACTCGAGGGAGAGGGATAGGGATAGGGATGGGGAGAGACAGAGTACTCAGGTATGTAGAGATGGATTGACAGTACATGTCCACACGTCGACACGTCCATAGGCCGTACTCGTACTCGTACTCGTACAGTATGTAGATGGTAGATGGTAGCGTCACACGGTCACATACAGTAGACACGCAGAATGGAGGAAAACTGGGCAAAACTCCGCGAGATATAGGTACGCAAAAAATGTAATAACATTATTTGCTATGGGACAGGTCATGATGATGTGGGTTCTTCATTTCCCCTCCTACTACTACCGCCGCCGCCGCTCACTTCTTCCCCTTTGTCAGGCAACCGTCCAGGTCTGGCGACCCTGTCATTCTATTTTGTAAGAAAACAGGGTTCCTTCTTATCTTCCTGTGCGCATCACAAACTCGATCTCGACAAAGGACCAAGATCCAATACAGCCGGTCACCACTAATTGGGCAAAGATGGCTGCATACATATCTTTTCTTCCCGAGATAGCCCGAGATGGCGCTCGGTAAGAAAAGTCCATCTAAAAGACGGAGCCCTTCCTCTCGACATCTGCAACAATCTCCTTGTTGAGGATACCGCCCTCACTACCCATGTGCTCGGCAAAAGTCTTGGTAGGCTTCCACTTGCTCGAGGTACGCGGGGTTGACTCTTCCATCATCTTGTCAACCTGTTCCAAGGTCAGACCCTTGGTTTCGGGGACGAGGAAGAATGCGTAGATGAATGCACACGTGCACAGGCCGCCCCAGATGAAGAAGACCGAGGATTTCAGGTTGCCTCTGTCCTCGTTGACCATGTAGGGTGTAATGACAGCAATGATCTAGGGAAGAGGTCAGTTTAACCGATCCAAAGCACTCCAGGATAGCACCACGGGAGGCTACTTACCGTGTTCCAGAGCCAGTTAGAGGCGGTCGAGAGACCCACACCTCGGGAACGGATCGGAAGAGGGAAGATCTCTCCGATGACAATCCAGGCGCCAGGACCCCAAGTCGAGGCAAAGAAGAAGATGAAGATGGCAATAAAGGCGATTTGTGCATTGACCGCCGAGATGTTGTTGGCAATGCTGTCACCGTCGGCGTTGGTATGGGTGTGGTTGAAGCCGATCGTGACACCGATGATGGCGACAAGGAATTGGCAAATAAGCATGCCCAAGGCTCCCCAGACGAGCAAAGGACGACGGCCAAACTTTTCCACCGTGTAGAAAGAGATCGGGGTGGAGCACACGTTGACCAGCGTGAAGATCAGGGAAATTAAAAAGGTGTTGTCAATTGCGCCAGTCGACTGGAGGAAAGGCGTAGAGTAGTAGAAGATGAAGTTGACACCGGTCCTGCGAAAGTGTCAGCCAACTGCGGACGCTACAAGAGGCAGAGCTCGGATTTTGCTCGTGGGGGCATTTTACTCACCACTGCTGCATCATCTGCAACGACGTCCCGAGAATAGTACGACGCAGGTTGGACTTCTGATGCCACAGGCCTCCCTTGAAGCAGTTGTACCAGCTGGAGAACCAACCAGAGGACGGAATCATCTCACGCTCGTACTCGTCATTGGCGATAATTTCGGCAATTTCCACTTGGATGTACTCGGAATCAGTAGGCTGACCGCGGAGGCGAGAGAGTGCCTGCATAGCCTTCTCAATGCGGCCTCTCTTGACAAAGTATCGAGGCGAGTCAGGCAGGAACACCAAACCACCGCCGAGGATCAGACCCCAAGCAAACTGAATTGCAATGGGAATCCGATAGGAGCCAGTGTCTGATCGGTGTTCCGTGGCATAATCGACACAGGAGGCCAAAAGGATACCGATCGTGATGCAGAATTGATACCCAGCCACGAGGGCACCGCGAACCTTTCGAGGACACTATAAACACACGACAGTTAGCTGGAGAGCAACGAAAATACACCAGTAGCCGCGACTTACGATTTCACTCATATACAGAATCACAGTGGCGCTTTCGAACCCGACACCGAAACCAGCAATCAGACGACCGGCGACAATGACACCGAGACCGTGACCGGGCCCAGTGATCATTTGAATGACGACACCGATAATATAGATGAGGCAGCCTGTGATGACGGTCCATTTACGACCAATGATGTCGGCGACATCACCGGCAATGAGGGCGCCGAAGAAGGTTCCGCAAGACAGGATGGAGACGATCAGAGACTGGTGGGGCGACGAGAGAGCTGTGGCATCGGGGCCTTCAATGATATGGATGAACAGCTTGGAGCCATTGACACCATTGATGTAACCGGAGTCATAACCAAAGAAGATACCGCCAAAGGACGCAAAGGCACAGATGAGATAGGCTTTCCAGGTCACTGGAGCCTCGATGCGATTGACATCGTTGGTAGTAGAGAGAGCACGAACCTCGCCCGGCATGTTGGACTCTTTGGGGGGTTGAAACAAGACAAGGAGCAAAGAAGTGCTTGACAAGAAGTCAAGAGGGAGACAAGAGAGACAAGCTTCTCAAACGAGGAGACAGCATCTCTTTAAAGAAAGCTTTGGGCAGAGGCAATAGGTCCCAAGGGGAAAGTCACAATTGCAATGGAACTCTGGAGCTTTCACAGACCTATGTGGCTTGTTACTGGTCACACGCCTCGGAGGGGTATTGGGATGTGGAGAAAAGTCATCTGCTGCAGGTGATTGATACCAGGAATTCCTAATCTGAACAGGGCCATGACCCATAGGGAGGTCGGTCGAGACTGGCAGCAGAGAGGGCGCGTTGTCCACACGGCAGTGGAGGTCCCCTCCTCCATCAACATGGCGATTTTCTGGGAGGGAAAGAATCTCCAGATGGAATTTGAGTGGTCGGGCAATCGAAGCAACCCACAGAGCACCATGACAAGGGGAAATGTGGGTTAGTAGCGTGCCAGCGTGCCAGCGTGCCAGCGTGCCATCGCCAGAGTTTTAGTTGCCCCCGTGATATAGGTGTTTTGGTGAAGAGGCTGCATACCATTGGAAGGACTGCATCACCTTGCAAAACGCGGAGTTACGGAGTTGGTCCAGTTTTGTTTTCCCGCCCCGCGCAGAGAAGCCAGCGAGGCTCTCCAAGCCGAGCTCCTTGCTGATCCATGGGCCTACCGCTGGCCTCCACCGTGGTCCCCAGTTGCACCAGTGGGTGATGTTCGGTGACCTGCCCCAAACAGGACTAAAGGGCTCCGGGGTGGCTGAACGACAGCCTTCTTTGAGACACCATCAGACGTCAGAGGCGGCGGCTCCATTGGCCACGGGTGCTCGCCAGAAACTTTCAATATTGGCATTTTGACGTCTTTGTTTCCCTGCTTGTCTTGGTCAAGGCGAGTCCGGCTCTTTCTTGCTCAATGCTTGGCTCCCTATTGAAGGAACGGGATCCCAGTTCCAGGTCTTAGGTCTTTTGGCAGGGAACCCCCCCTCAGTCCCCGTGGGGCAAAACGCTTGCAACCAACAATGGCTGACTGGTGGTCGTTCGTTTAGCACGCTGTAACGTTGGCCAGGGATGTCAAGGTCCGGGGGCGCGAAAAAAGCTTAGGCGATTCGCAAAAAAATCTCGTGAACTAACCTCGACCGAGGACGGAGCCTCCGAGATTAGATTTGCGGAACTCGCTAAGCGGGGATAGGTATCATCGTTGTCGTCCCATGGGGGTGTGTAGAGCGAGTATTACTCGTACTTTTGACACAACGATGAAGACATTTTGTGGCGGGCTGCTCTGGCAGAACTTGACGTTGAGAATCGTGGGACTAGGTTCGGGCGAGAGGAGGAATGACAGTGGGAAAGAAGCCAATGCAGCCATCGGTCGATGAGAGATGATAGACGGTGACGGGTGATGAAAGTGATGTGAGTGATGACGACAAGGTGAGAGGAAGGAAGAGCTAGAGCTACTGAGAAAAATTCAAGAGAGCCACTGAGAAGCCCTGGCGCAGGTCAATTTCCTCGGGTATTGGATGGTGCGAAGGTTTGAGCGGGAAACTCGTCCAGCTTGTAGTGCAGGCAGTGCGGGTTGTAACCGCTACCAAAAGTATTTGACAGCAGCTGATCGCGAGCCAGAGGTTGATCAATGGTGCCTAGAATGCCTTAGTAGGCATGTCCAGGCTGACAAGGAAAACTTTAGGGCAAAAGAACCCCGGAGGAGGGGCGTATACCTGCCTAGGATTTACCTAGGGGCTTTGGTTACCATCTACGAGTATTGGAGGTGGCTTCAGGACCACCTAAAGAAACCTTTTCTTGCCTGTTTACTCAAGGTGCCCAAGTACACTTTGCACCTAGGTAAGTATGTAGGCACGCACTGTATACCTAGGTACGCTCTTACGCACCTACTGTAGGTCCAAGCGCCTTCCCGTGGCTGCGAGCCGCTAAAATTATTCGGCACAAAGCCAGCAAACATTTTTCACTCCAGCCATCATCATTATTACGACCTCAAGAACCTCAAACTCCGTCTGGTGTGGCATTTTCAACGGCCAAATGCCCACAACGATGAGACGACGCAAAGTTTTTCTCATTGTAGTTGAGCTCCACTACCATCAGTGGTATGATTGATCACTCCCTCCTGAATCCTTCTAGAATCATGATTCTCTTGCAGCTCATTCACCTGGATGGAGTAGATTCCCATCTCGACTCCACTCCCGCCATGCAACATAGCTTAGTATGACCCGCCTTGGATCTCACTAACGCTCCTTGTAGAGCGAAGATTTGCCGATGCTACCTCACCATGACTGTTGTCGCCTCCGTGCATCCTCTTCATACGAGTACCACTCCAGCACATGGACTCCGCGTGGTCATTTCCACGCCTCGGTGCCCAACAGAACGCATAGGTTGCAACCATTTCGGCTGCCACCTGCCCCTGCCTCTCATTTTGCTTCGCTGGTATAGCCTTGCCTTATGAGGATGCTGGCTGGCTGACAGTACACTGCGCGCAGCCACAGGATCGTGTTTGGATATCCCAACACTTCCATGCACAGGATCTCGACCCGAAGACGATGCTCGCATCATGAGAATGGGTTGTAGCCATTTTGGTTCCGAACAAGGCCGTGCCTGGTTGGGTCTCTGTGCTTACTCGTACACACTCCGAATGAAGACGAGACACCGCCCTTGGACTGGAGCCTTGTGATACCGAAGTCGATACGAAGGTGGCGTCGACATTTCTGCGAAGTGCCGGACATGATAGTCAGGTTTGGGACATTGCGTTCGTCCACCCTTGCGGCGGACTCATCAGCGCAAATTGATGATGCTCCATAAGGGGCATTACCAAGTGCATGAGCAAGCCCGCCCTGTTGTTAGAAGCGATTGGGACGTACTCCTCCATTGACACAAGACAAGCTTCTTCTCGGCGACGGAGAGATCGTCCAGATAGGCAAGGCTGTCACGTCTGCTAGACCCTTGCCACAAGTGTCTAGAAGCCAACAGATCAATAGTCAAATGAGGGCAAATTGCTAAACCAGAAAGACGTCCCTCTTCCTTTGAGAGTGTCAGAACTTAGCAGAGCTCTTGCCTGCTTCAAATGAGTTGCTCGAATGAAGTTGAAAATGCATACCGTTCCATAACTCACTCTGCTTGGAGCTCACATGGTCTTCATCGCTCCGTTCATGATATGGTAGCAATGTCACCCGGTTAACCGCTTCGCGGACTTCTGTACTCTTTGTGGACTCGGGTTGTGGGAGAAGGCTCAATGGCCAGCGTAGATGCAAGAAAGTCTAGGACAGGTCTTTTTCGACGGTTGAGTTATCAGTCCTATAGACATCCATGACACAGTGACAAGGACCAGTGATGAATGCCACTGCAGGTTGAGTGCGATTTGTTGTCGAATGCTTTGCCGTAGTAGCGTCAGTTGGAATGTTTGCTCGACCGGATCAATTTACGCGCTCCACGCGCGACGCGTCCCTTGATACGCGACACCTTCTCCTCCAAACCCATGGGCCCCATTCTATTCTCCTCTGCACAGAACCTCCCTCTACACTCACTCCGAACAGGTCGTGCACAATGGCGCTCAGTACTACTCAGCTGCGCGATGAAGCGGTCCGCAATAGAATCAGACTTGCGACTGAATTCCTTGACCCTACCGACGATGAAGCCCGATCCTATCGTGCCGACATCGTTTTGATGCTAAACCGCGGTCTCAGACGACTTGTGGTTAGCATTGACGACATTCGATCTCGTTCTCGAGAACTCGCCGACGGCATCCTTCACGCGCCCTTTGACTATTCTCTTGCCTTCGATGCGGCGCTGAAGAATATCATTGGCACCATTCCCAACCGTGCCCCTTTCGAGCAAGATGAGGACCGTTTATATTACGTGGCATATTCGGGCTCATTTGGGGAGAATACCTGCAACCCTAGAACATTGGGAAGCTCCCTGCTCAACAGAATGGTCTGTTTGGAAGGCATTGTCACAAAGTGCAGTCTGGTCAGACCAAAGATTGTCAAAAGTGTGCATTGGAATGAGAAAAAGGGCACTTTCATGTTCAGAGAATACAGGGATCAGACTATGAGTGCCAATGCCCCTGCAAGTCTGAGTGTGTATCCACAGGAAGATGGAGAGGGAAATGCTGTACGATGAACTCTTGTTTACCTTGTTTTTGTCGTGAAACTAACTTGAATACAGTTGGTCACAGAATATGGCTATTGTACCTATCGCGATCACCAAACAATCAGCATCCAGGAAATGCCTGAGCGAGCACCGGCGGGGCAACTTCCTCGAAGCGTGGATGTTCTCTTGGACGATGACATGGTTGATCGCGTCAAGCCTGGGGACCGAATCCAGTTGGTGGGCATCTTCAGGTCATTAGGGAACAGAAATGCTGGATCGGGATCATCGATCTTTCGGACCCTTATCTTGGCCAACAACATCGTCCTCCTGTCCTCAAAAGCCGGGGGAGGAATTGCTCAAGCCACAATCACGGATCAGGACGTGAGAAACATCAACAAAATGGCTCGTAAGCACAATGTCTTCGACTTGCTGTCGCAGAGTCTGGCCCCCAGTATCTATGGGCACGACTACATCAAGAAAGCAATATTGCTCATGCTCTTGGGCGGAATGGAAAAGAACTTACCGAATGGCACCCACTTGAGAGGTGATATCAACATCCTCATGGTGGGCGACCCTTCAACAGCCAAATCCCAACTACTGCGCTTCGTGCTCAACACCGCACCATTGGCAATTGCGACTACCGGCCGTGGCTCGTCCGGAGTCGGTCTCACTGCTGCCGTCACGTCTGACAAGGAGACTGGGGAGAGGAGACTCGAAGCCGGTGCCATGGTTTTGGGAGACCGTGGTGTAGTATGTATTGATGAATTCGACAAGATGAGCGACGTGGACCGTGTAGCCATCCACGAAGTCATGGAACAGCAGACCGTCACCATTGCCAAAGCTGGGATTCATACCTCCTTGAACGCCAGATGCAGCGTCATTGCAGCTGCAAACCCTATTTTTGGTCAATATGACAGCAACAAAGATCCTCACAAGAACATCGCTCTTCCCGATTCCCTCTTGTCTCGTTTCGATCTGCTCTTTATCGTCACGGACGATATTGATGACAAAAGAGATCGGGAGGTCTCGGAGCATGTCCTTCGAATGCACCAGTATCGTCAGCCAGGGACTGAAGAAGGAGCTCCTATCCGGGAACAATCCAATCAAATGCTTGGAGTTGGTGTCCAAGAAGATCAGAATGCCAGTCAGACATCGTTGGTCTACGAAAAGTTCAATGTGGTGCTCCATTCCGGTTTTATGGCTGGTGAAAGGACAAGAGGAAACAAAAAGATCCAGCCTGTCAGCATGGGCTTCATCAAGAAATACATTCAATATGCAAAGAGCAGATGTAAGCCGGTCTTGACGGAAGAGGCGAGCCACTATGTCGTCAATGCCTATGCCAATCTTCGAAACGATGAACTACAAGCAAACAAGCGCAGAACTAGCCCCATGACGGCAAGAACATTGGAGACACTGATCCGATTATCGACTGCCCACGCGAAGGCTCGACTATCTAGCCGGGTCGAAGAGAGTGATGCAATTGCGGCAGAAGAGATCCTCAAATTTGCCCTTTTCAGAGAAATTGCCGTCAAAGGTGACGGGCGAAACAAGCGACGCAAGACCCGTGATGCCAACGATGATACCTCGCAAGCGGAGAGCGACTCGGAAAGCGAGGACAACGATAGTGACGACGACACCCCATATCGTGGGACGAGGTCCAGCGGTGCTCGAGGGCCCAAGCCACAGACGAGGAGTCAGCGTTCGACCCGCACCAATAACACAACAAACGGCACGTCACGCGGAAGAGTTAGTAGCAATGCGAATGCTGGAAGCGATGATTCAGCAGAGTCGGACGTGCAGGCCAGTTCCTCCCGAAGTCAGCGACAGACGGGTGCAGAATCGCAATTGTCCCGCATGAGCATAGCCAGCTCTATACCCAGTTCCCAGCTACCATCGACCCAAGCCGACTCACAGTCCCAAGGTCCGAATGCAGCACCGTCTGGAGGAGAAGCAGAGTCAGAGCCAAGCATTTCTCAGCCACGGCTCGCCTCTTTCCGTGCTGCTTTGGGCGGCCTGACCCAGACGTCGTTGTTTCAAAATGACATGGCTACTGTCGCGGATGTCAGTGCTGCCGTTAATCATCGCGTGTCTGAGGCTCGTGGGACTGAATTCTCCCAAGAGGAGATTACTGCTGCGCTTAGGACAATGAATGAGGCGAATCAAATCATGTTTCTGGAGGACAGTGGGGAGGTTTACACTCTGTAAAGATCATTTGTGTTTTTCTTTGGGTCAATGAATGGCTAGGTGTCCGAACATGAGGCGCTGAGTGATATATATAGTATTGATGTCCAACGACAATGATCAGTGAAATGACTTTTGCTCTACGGTTTCACTTGCACTTTTCTAGCAACTTTGATAGCGGAAGACAAAACAGTGAATCGACGCCAGAGGTCATCCGGACGATGGTGACGACGGTTACTCTCACTTGAGATTGTCAGGCTCGATCGCAAACGGCGGTCCTTCAGCTCTCATCGAGGTACATAGCTTGTACGACAAGAGCACTCAACTGAGGCAATAACAAGTATATCAACCGATGACCTGCCATCACGTTGTCCATAACATAGTCACAGAGTAAGTATCGCGTAAGTAAGTGGCTTCAACTTCAACGGAGGACACAGAGATTGATGCAGGTGGTCGACATCGATGTTCCGGATTGAGACGACGGAGATGGAAATGGAAGATAAAATCTCCAGAACACTAGACGATGAGATGGAAGGACAAGGAACCTCGAGTATGAACTGGATGTGAATTCCGTTGTATATAACCATCCGTGCCTCCTTAGTTGATATGTAATGCAATATACACTGGCTGGAGTGGGCGCGCTCGGCAAGAACAATTATCCGTCCTGCGCTAGTCCGTTCCCGGCGAGGCCTTCCTCACCTTCATTCAACCACGCAACCAAACACACAGCAGAAGACGAACCCGTCTATCTCACACACGCCGCGAGCAGTGAGATCACCTCACTGCGCTCATCGCATGCCTTGTCTTCCTTGAGCCGCCATCCCATCTCACTTCGCTGCAGACAAATCTTGACTTCCACGGACCCCCTCAACAACAAGGAACACCGTCGCGTCCCACTTCCAACCGGCGCTCTCTCACTCTTCACTAACAGGCTCTTGCGCTGCCGCCAACTCTGCCTCAAGCTCCCTCACGAACACTTGGGACTGTCTCGCAAACATGTTCCAAGCTTCCCAGTTGGCCCTTGCTTGATAGTCCTCCAGTGTCTGGTCCTGGAGTTGTCGATTCTGGCAGCGCCAGAGGAGTCGGAGCATCTGGACGGGGTTGGCTGTGGTCATGCGCTCCCCAGTGTCACTCGTGTAGGCGTCACTGATCTGTGTCCCCCAGTCTTGGCGGCGTTGCCTCCACCTCCTCATTTGTGCGTCCTCATCTCCCACATGGTGGGCGAGGATCGCTTGCTGAAGCTCACGACCTCTTGCCTGGGTGATTCTTGTAATCTCTTGCAATTGTCTGGTCGTGAGATCAGATTCTGCAAGTATTGTCTGGTGGTGAGAGGCTGACGTTGATGTTGCAGCACTAGCTCCAGTGCCCAGAGCGCCGTGAGCATCTTGCTCGTTCTCTTCGGAGTCGTTCTCTGCATTTCTCCTTTCCCTCCTGGGGGGTACCCGTCGAACCCCTGTCTCTTCGAAGGCCATTCTATCTATCTCTCGGCCCATGGCCGCTTGAATATAGTTCCAGGGCCGGGTTGCCCCCCTGGTATTTCTCATATCGGTAGGCATGAGGTGCCAAATTCGATCGGCGCCCCACCCTTCAGCAAGAAAGATGCGCAGCATTGTGCCCCAGGCGTGCCTTGGGTAGAAGAGGATGATTGATGAGAGGGTGAGTCCTGCGGGAAGCGGAGTGTCTTGATGAGGGTAATGCCCTCCTCGGTGGCGGTCACTTCGGCCACGCTCTATGATAAGAGGCACCCTGGTGACGGGGTGGCGGTCACCATCCCTGAGGACTAGATAATTTTGACCCGATCTGAGCCCCGTGCCCAACCTTGTTGCACTTGTTGGAAATCGGAAGTTTGCAGGTACCAACTGAGGTGTGTCAGAGCGAGGAACCACTGGGCGGCTTCGTGGTGTGCGAACAGGGTTTGTGTTTGCTTGCTGCCCTGCCGGTCCAGGGGTGGTGGGAAGCGACTGTTGATTCATTGTGTCGACTGAGGACTGAACAATGCTTTTCTCGGATGAGGATCGAACAAGGCTTTTCTTGCTTGACGACTGAACGAAGCTTTGCCTGACTGAGGACCGAATGAGGCTTTTATTGAATGGGTATCGAACAAGGCTTTGCTTGATTGAGGAATGAATGAGGCTTTGCTGGAATGAGGTTTCCAGGAGAATTGTGCTGTGGAATGAAGATGAGGAAGGAAAATTTTGGTCGAAGAACGAAGACGCGCTTTGGGGGTTTGGGTTTGTTTTGTTCTGTCCGGCTGACCTACAGTCGTGAATAGACTGTCACAGCTTTGAACGCGCCAAGGAGGATTGATATCACTTTCAGTGCGGTGCACTGAGGCAGTGACTGTCAGACAACTTGCCTCTTGACGGGATACTTGGCTCGATGACCATGATCGCACTGCAGTCTACAGGCATCGTCAAGTTTGCAAAAACCGACTTAAATGCTGAGGCCATGCAAACAGACCGCACTCATCTTCGATGACACCAAACAAGGAGAGGCTGCAAATCCCACGTCATGCGACTTATACACATGTTCCATGGTTCATGTTGCTCTCCAACGGCCCACTAATCAGCAGTCCTGAACCTCGAACAACGACGAACCAAGATCTCAACTATCTCCGCCCTTAGCCGGTGTTTCCAGCGCTGTCCACGCGACTTGAGCAGCAAACAAAGTCGTCTGATAGCTCACTGATGGCAACTTTCGAAGTGGCAGTCACCAGCTCTACTGTGAGCGTCTGTGAGACAAAGAGATCTTGGTTTCCATGACACACTGTGCACGGCTGGGGAACAACAAGGCTCTGTTTGTCAGGGGTGACTGGTCAGATTCGGCAGTCGACCTGTTGACAGGACTCTGCCAGTATAGCCGTGAACGCAGACAGGTGATTCTGGCTCTCAATCCCGTCAAGCTACCTACAAGAGGACCATGCAAAAGTCTGCGGAGGATATAAAGTACATGGGACTCACAGCTCCATCAGTCGCGGGTTCATGGCCTGCGACATGATCTGACTCAAGCAAAAGTGATGCAAGTTTCCTTTGGACATTGAATGGCGTATACAATCCATTTTTCCTACGAAGAGACACTGATTTACCATCTCCCAGCAGAGAGATAAGTCCTCTTCAACGGCGCCATGGCCTGTGCATCAAATCAATGAGCAAGAAAGAAATGGGTGGTGCAAGCACTTTGAAGCTGCCTCGAAGGCATGCTGCCTCTCGAGTTTGTCAGCTTCGCAACTACCAGCAATTTACACGCATAGAACCTTTCGAATACAACCGTGCCCACCTGTTCTTAACCATACCCGCCTCGCCGCCTACTATCTTTCGAGATTGATAGAGCAGGGAAGAAACAACTGAAAAGAGATCGTCAGAACCTATGGCTTTGACTGAATGATTCGGTATTGGATTGACGGTGCTCAGCACCAGGGCAGATTGCCGTCACTCGCTCAAGTAACTGCTAGGACTGCTCAGCCAACATCTGAACACCGATTCACTGCTCTACTTAACACACCCGTCTCCATCCACTCCACTCCATCAGTCGTGCTTAAATTCGTGCAAGCGATCAGCAGGAGGTTCTCACAGCAACAGGCCCCTAAGAGGAAACACGACCTATATCTCGGTCGTCATCCTCGGCAAGCGGACGCCCTGAAGTCGTCGTACAAAGAAACCCAAGATCCTATCGTCTACACGGTAGACTCTCCAGGTACCGCCATGGCCATCTTCAAAGACATCCTGTTGCCTCCATGGAAGGCTTCAGTCACAATGCTCATGCCCCATGTAGTCAAGGGAGTGCGTCACCGTGAAACTCCGCCGCATTCTCTATGGCCTCCCGCAACCACTCTTCGTCGTTGTCAGCCAGCTCCGGCAACCCCGAAGATGTCGTTACCTCGTTCTCATCCGAGTTTCCGTCGGCACTATCCTGGTCAAAAGCTTCTGACAATATCACCGCCCACTCGGATTCAGTCTCTTCATACGCAACAGGCATGTCAGCGGCCGTCAAATCCAACGCGAGATCTAACCCACCATGGATAGGCTCCCATGGCAGAGGATCCAAATCGAAGCCTTCAAGCATATCTTGCATCGGCAGATTGGGAGACAAAGCGACGTCTTCTCCTTTGATGGCTGAAGTCGGGTTTTCGTCGAGGTTCCCGTTTGCATCTGTGGCCAAATCCGTAGATTCCAATTCGGTGGTGGATTCGGCAAATCTCACTCGCTTGGCAGGTTTCGCTGCGGTCGGAGAGTTTGGTCTTTTTCGCTTCGAGCCGTGTGAGGACAGTGCACCTGAGTCGCTAGCATTTGGCGTTCTGTCAGGCTCCAGGCTACTCTGATGAGAGAGAGGGACGTCTTCTGACTGCGGATGTGCAGGGCCAAAGCCTGGTTGCACCGCCTTGGAGGCATCGCTGTCAAGGTCTGCGGTCCATGACAGTACTTCATCCACCAGCCCGGCCGTCAATGCTCCGGCCGGTATCGCTGCCGCGAAGTCATTCAATCTGGCCAATCTGGCGATCTGGACCATCAGAACATAAGACACTGCCGACTCTCGAGCCGTACGTAGTGGCTGAGATGAGACCTGCACATTCGGAGAATCCAGCATACTTATGACGGGCGCCGCAACCAGGTCAAAGATTGCACTTTCAAAGGCTGGGCAATTGCGAATATTCCGAAAGCTGAAGAAGCTCTCGCTCGCAGAGTTGCATGGCCAGTTTGTCATGCGCAGAATGAGTCGCTTGCGTTGGAGACCTTGGCTAGCACTATACACGGTGTCGGCATCGATGATCTGACCAGCACGCACTCGCGACTGGCTCCAGTAACCCACCATGCATTCTTTGTACCGATGCAGGTCTTCGGCCGAATCCCAAAGCTGGTGCTCTCTCCCGTTGTGCTTGAATGTTCTTGTCAATGCCAGTTGTCGAGGGGATCTGTCGTCTCTGGCTTGACGGTGAGGGTATCTCCGAATCGCTGGAGCAGTGGGATTGGGAAACTTGCCCTGGAGTTTCGACGCGCCGTATTTCTCAGTGCCGTCCATCATGCATGGTCGGATCTTTGGTGCAGTGCACAAGGCGGTGACTTCTTCAGCAGAAAGGCTCGACAGGCGGGCGTCGAGTCTCTTCGTCAAGAAGTTGGCTCGGTTTGCCCAGGCCTTGGATTTCGTGATGCCGAACGACTTGAACTCCTCGATGGCCTTGTCCGTCAAGCAGGAGTATATGTCAGTGGCCGACCAATGCCACTGGATGAAGGCGTCAAGGTAAGACCCGCGAATGTGGTTCGGATACTTGCTGCAGAGCTCTTCTAGAGACGCTTCAGGTGGGGTCGGTTGGTCAAAATGAGGGAAGGATGGCAGTTCGGAGTAGACACGAGGTTCGTTGTCTGTCCTATGCTCGTGGACTCCTGGTCTCGACCCCACCGATCCTGCTAACGGTGTCAGATAGGTATTTGTATATGGTACTATATAGTAAGGAGACAACTGACCGTACTTCATCGAAGAACGCACTGAAGCACGCTGTTGCTTGTCCATGGGCAGAAGCACTACCGCTGTCGAAGAAGTATCGAAGGCTTTACTGGCAAGGGGAAAGAAAAGGAGAAGGTCAGGTAGGTACCTGGTGATAGGAAGATACCTGGTGGCCCCTTATCGCCCACGGTTGATGCTATTTGAGGGGACAACGAGCTGCTGCTGCTGCTGCTTTGTCTCTGCGTTTTGGGCCTTTGAGAGTGTGTCGGAATTGCTGGCTGGCTTTGCTTTGCTTGCTTGCAGAGGGATGAAGTAACGGCTTCCGAAGACGATCTTGTTGCTGTGTTGAGTTGCACTCTGAGAATGCAGATGAAAGAACAGGTACACTTCGCTACTACTTAAGGGATCGCCGTG
The DNA here is from genome assembly GCF_000835455.1 of Fonsecaea pedrosoi CBS 271.37. NCBI lineage: Eukaryota > Fungi > Ascomycota > Eurotiomycetes > Chaetothyriales > Herpotrichiellaceae > Fonsecaea > Fonsecaea pedrosoi. The sequence continues at coordinate 2,504,194 of NW_013550610.1, forward strand.
GTCTTCAGCATCAGCATCCAACCCCGGCGAGGCTGTGGCATCGAGATGCCTTGCCTTGCACCCAAAGCACAGTCGTCGACAATGCCTGAGCATACTGTCTCGCTGGACGACAAAGCCAACAGCCTTGGCCAGGGGCAGGGCAGGGCTGCGTTCCCCCGTGCAAACAAAGGACATCAAGGCAAGATTTTGAGACACTAAAACTGCCTTGGACAATCAATTCAGTTCAATTCAATCTACATGGGGCAGTTCGAAGCAGGGCAGTTAACGGAGCAGAGCGGAACCCGCCGCGTTGTGAGTCTCAGTTGCTGTAAAGGAGGTGAGTCTCATTCGTTGCTAATAGGGGTTGTTCCTTTGTTATGGACAAGACAGTTGACTTTCCTCAAAGCGAGCCAGTGGCTGAGCACTCACATAGGGAGAGGGAGAGAGAGACATGCGAAGCCTTCACTTCAACGGAACTACCTCACCGCTTCCGCAGCATTTCTCATATGCATTGCCAATACCTAATGCCTGATACATAGACAACAACGAGAAGGACGACAAAAAGGGGGTTTCGACCAATTGTTTCTGTCTCGGGTACTGAAAGCCTCTCTCCCTGATAGATCAGCCTTGTCTGTCTCTCTCTCCCTCTTTCTTTCCGCTTTGTCCCAGACCGGACGGCTTTCTGTACGAGCCAATAAAGAATAGACAGACGAAGGAGAACAACCCCCCCCCCCCCAAAAGACAACAAAGCCCACGCGTGGTTGATGCCCAAATGCTCCAATGTCCAATGTCCAATGTCTGCCAGAGCTTATTCAACCAACCAATCAACCCTACTCGGCGCCTAGCTACCCGTCTAGTGTCCAATTAGGGGGTGGGAGAGAGAACTCGCTTAATTACCTCCTGTCTTTTCCGTTTCGTCTGTCCCGTCTGGCGTTTCTGGCTTTTCTCACCTCATCCCCATCTCTGCCCTCCTGAAAAATAGTCTGCATGATTGTCCACGTGAAGTCTTGCTGTCAAACAAAGAACCTGAGAACTTCTACGAGGGGGTCACGGTGGTCAGGGAGTCAGGGGAAATTCCCAGCCTCGTCATGCCTGGTCGAAGCCTTGCGGAAGGGCGATTCGGCCAGCCTCGCGTCGATGCCTGCAGCCGGACTTATGGACACAGTCAAAGTGAACTGAAAAGAGGCATGGAGGTATCCAATTCGATCATAATTCAATTTGACGACATTTTGATTCTCAACATAGTAGCCGAACAACGATAAGCAAAATAGTGCTACTGCCATAGAGAGCACCTACATATACCGACTCAGTAACTTTGTACTGATATTTGTAAGGCAGTGGGTATCAGAAAGTCAGGCAGGTGCTAGGTATTGCTGCCGGATGCTGTCCTACGAGGACCACACCAGACACAATGCCGACAGCCCTTGAAGCCAGTCTCCATCACCTCCACCACGCTTATAGCAATGCTGTCACAACCTCCACCTCGGTGACAGATTTTCACATCTCATCATTATCATCACCCCTCTACCACTTTCGCCCCCGTCACGCCGTCGGCTAGTCATTCACCCTTCAGCTTATCCTGCGTGACCGTGAAGGCGTCATTGAGCAGTGCTTGCTCTTCCTTAATGTGGGTGGCTTTCAGACCCGTCGCGACTGAGGCACTAGGATCTCGGCCTGCGTACATGACGTGCCGTCTGTTGTGGTGCTCCGTCTCATTCAGTAGCGTTTCAATCCGTGGTTGAACAAAACTCCATGCTCCAGCGTTGAGAGGCTCCTCCTGACACCAAACGATCGTCTTGGCGTTCTTATAAGTGTCGAGATTCTCTTTCAATAGTGCCCATGGGAAGGGGTTGAGCTGCTCGATGCGGGTGATTGCAACGTTCTTGATGCCCTTGTCCGCACGGTGCTTATGCAAAGCTGCATACACTTGACCCGTGCATAAGACGACGCGGTCAATCTCGTCTGCCTCAACGATTCCCTTGCCGTGCTCTGGATCTGGGATGATCCATTGGAAGTAGGAATCGCCCGTAAAGTCTTCCAAGTCGGACCGGGCAAGAGGATGGCGAAGAAGCGATTTCGAGAAGAACACAATCAATGCTAGTAGTAGACAGTATGTCAGTCAAGCACCATGTTTTCCCAGGGATAGTGTTTTTACTCACGTTTTCTGAACTGCCTGTTCATCTGTCGTCGGAGAATGTGGAAGTAGTTGGACGGCGTCGTCATGTATGCCACCTGCATGTTGCAGTCTTGGTGCTGTCGATCAAGCTTGTCTGGTGACGGGAATACTCGAGGCTCCTCATTGCAGAGTTGCAGATACCGTTCCATGCGGCCACTGCTGTGCTGTAGGACCAAGAAGTTAGTCTTGTTCATCAGTCCAGACAGGGTTGTGGAAAAAACTTACCTCAGGTCCCTGTCCATCATAACCATGAGGGAGGGAGCAGACGAGGCCAGACCTTTGCAGCCACTTGACCTCTCCCGATGCGATGAATTGATCAATGATACATTGGGCGTTGTTGGCAAAATCTCCAAATTGCGCTTCCCACATGACAAGCGCATTGGGCGACGAGAGAGAGTAGCCATATTCAAAACCCAAAACTCCGTACTCACTCAAGGACGAGTTGGAGATAGTAAAGGCTCCTTGCTCTTTGGCAAGATTATTGAGAGGTGTCCAGGTCGCTTCGGTCTCCTGGTCGTGCAAAACAGCATGACGCTGGGAGAAGGTGCCTCGCTCAACATCCTGGCCGGACACACGAACATGGTGACCTTCAAGACAAAGGGTGCCGAAGGCGAGAGCCTCAGCCGTCGACCAATCAATGCCCTTGCCCTCCTCAACAGCCTTCTTGCGACCAGCGAGAATACGTTTGAGGTTACGATGGACGGTGAAACCCTCCGGGGCATCAGCAATCTTTGCCCCGATCTCTTTCAGCATATCAGATGGAACTCCAGTGGGAGGATGGGGAAGGACTTCGGTGGCGAGCTCCTTGGGCGATTTGAAGCCATTCCAGGCGGAGGTCAGCCATTCCTTGCCCGTAGGTTGATAGTCTTTGCTTCGATCGAAGCTGTCATTGAGCATTCCCCAAACCCATTTCTTGTGCTCGTCGATGTCTTCTTTGGTGAAGGTGCCCTCCTCGATCAGCTTGTCAACATACTTGTCGATTTGAGGCTTGATGGACTCTATTCGCTTGTACATGAGCGGTTGAGTGAAGGCCGGTTGATCCGTCTCGTTGTGACCCTGCTTCCGATAGCAGACAATGTCGATGACGCAGTCTTTCTTGAAATCAGCTCTCCAGTCAGCAGCCAGTTGGCAGACGAAGTTGACAGCTTCTACATCGTCGCCATTGACATGGAAAACAGGGGCGTCGATTGCCTTGGCGATATCCGAGCAGTAAGGAGTCGATCGGGCGAATCTGGGATCGGTGGTGAACCCAATCTGGTTGTTAACGATGATGTGGATCGTACCACCAGTGGAGTACGCAGGGAGAGCATGGAAACCCAGCGTTTCGTAGACCACCCCTTGAGCCGCGAAGGCAGCGTCACCGTGAAGCAAGACACCCATCGCTGTTTGGTGTTTCTTCTCGTCATCATTGTAGTGTTGAATGGCCCTGGTTTTTCCCAGCACAACGGGATCCTCGGCTTCCAAGTGAGAAGGATTGGCAACCAGGGACAGTTGGACGCGCTTGCCAGACGGCGTCGGTCGTTCAAAGTTCATGCCGAGATGGTACTTGACATCACCGGAGCCTTCGTCACTTGCCTCAGTGGTGCCCGAAAATTCACTAAAGATGGACTCGTTGGGTTTGCGGACGACGTTGCTCAGAACGTTCAGTCTTCCTCTGTGCGGCATCCCAATGACAATGTCTTTGATCCCATAGTCCACGCTCCTGTCAATCATGGCTTTCATGCCCGGAACGAGAGTCTCGCAACCTTCCAATCCAAAGCGCTTGTCGTTGGGGTACTTTGTGGCCAAGAAAGCTTCAAAGCTGGAGCTCCAGATCAGTCTGTCGAGGATGCGGCGCTTGTCATCCACAGAGTATTTGTACGGGGTTGGCACTTCAATCCGGTTTCTGATCCAGTCACATTGCTCTCGATCCGGAATGTGGATGTACTCGACACCATATGACCCGCAATAGATCTTCTCGCAGGCAGCGATGATATCACGCAGTTTCATCTTCTTCCGCGACTCGGTGGCAAATCTGGGGAGAATACCTGGTCCAAGGACAAATTCTTGGTCCAGGTCGGCCTCCGTAAAGCCATAGTGATCCAGCTCCAACTCTTTTGGTCTGCGGTATCCAAATGCTTCTGCCTCGCCACGGATACCAAGAGGATCGGTCTTGGCTTTGTGATGTCCGGTTGACTGATATGCTCTGACAAGCAGCTGGACTTTCAAGTGATTTGTGACGTCTTCGCCTGCAGTGCCGGCCACTGCGCTGGGAGCGAGGCTGGCTGCCCCTTCAGCTTGGGAAATGAGGCCCGGAGGAGGCTGGAATGCTTTCGACACGGGCATCGTCCCTTCTTCCATGTTGTGAAAGTAGGCTTGCCACGAGACATGGACAGACGACGGGTCTTGCTTCCATGCCATGTACATTTCGTCGATGTAGTTCGCGGTGTTGCCTTGCAGGAAGGAATCGTTAGGATCCTGTTGGAACGTTCAGACAATTCTTCTCTCCACACAGCAGCACCTAGGGAGATACATACCACCCCCTTGTTGCTCTCTTCAGCTGCCATAGCATAGCTCCTGCGCTGCATTGAGCTGTGAGCCATGACAGCTAGTGGTTTCCACCCGGCGACGAGGGCATTGCGACGACCTCCGGAGACCACGCTGACATTGGATGAAGTGCAGAAAGCCCTTGAAGCTTGCGCAGCTCGCAAGGGGAGCTTGCCCGCAGCATAGCGATACATGATGTGGGTGGTGATGGTGAGCTAATGATACAGAGAATGATCCATAGGAGAAGAAAACAGGTTCAAATGAGCGAACCGCACCTGAGCCACACCACTGACACGAGAGTGGAAGGCGGTTGAGACTAGGGATAGACAACGAAGAGTCGAGATTGAAGGTGCAAGAAGCGGAAGTGTGAGGAAGTCCTAGATCAAAAGGTCAAGGCTGTTATTACGCAAATCCCGCAAACCAGTTTAGGAAGAGGTGCTGCCCTGTAAAAAAAGTCGCACGTGAATGGGGAAACATAGCCGATGCCGAGACAAGCCAGAGATGCATGAATCATAAACATGATATGATTGGTGCGTCTAAACTTGGCAGGAACGCCGAACCAATCCTTCTCCTCTCTTCAAGTGCTGACAATATACCAAGTACTTGTACATCACCTACCTGTACAAGGCACAGTGTTGCTGAGTACTTGTATACAAGTGTATATATATTTCAAGTTTCTATGGGGTATCATATCGTCATCTCCAATGTACTTTTGCAAGGCCATAATCTATATCCAATCAGGCGACCCTCATCTTTCGCAGGTATACTTCCGCATATTATCCTGCTCTCAGATCCGAGCTCCAGCTAGATACTCGCGGTCAATAACTTCAGTTCCGCTCCCTTCATCCGTCCTTCTCCTCTCCAAAACCCATCCACCATCCAAATCACGAGCATAGCTTACGCTTTCCGCACCACTGCTGGTCCGGCTGTGATGGCCTTTCCGTCTTTCAAACCCAGCAGATACCGGAGACGATGGTAGTTCCTCCTGTGACGTTACTACCACAGGCTCACTCATTTTCTTCCGCGGCGTGTTCTGTGTCAATGTGAGGTTTTTAGAGTCTTCATCTTCTTCCTCCGACTCAGGGATTCCAGCTGGCGACGTCCGCCCATGGATTGAGGATGCCATCCGGTTCGCATTAAGATCCGAATGGGGGAACTGATGGTTGGAAACGTGCGCAAGTGGGGAACTAGCCGGATTCCCTGCTGCTGAGCTGCTGATACTCGACGAGCTCCCTCCGAATGTTCTGCCTCTGAGCTTCATCAGTCCACTAAAGCTCATATCATCATCATAACCCGGGGAGTCAAGTTGTTGAAGTAACTCCGCAATCCCGGGACTGGGCATCGAATGGGCTGAAGCAGGCATCCCCCCTGGTATCGCCAATGATACCACCGAGTTGCGAGTACTCCACTCACTGCGTTCGGTGATTGGCGTCAAGCTGGGTTCCTGGAAATTGGCCTTCCCACTGTGACTTCGCTTTACCCCGTTGGATCCCCGGTCCGCAAAGTAGCCGCCATTAACAAGCTCTGTATTGCCTTTTCCGTAGGATCGAGCATAAAACCCAAACTCTTGACCATAATACCCTTCGTCGTCGTTCTCCAGGACTTCGGCGTTAGCCTCTGCAATCATGGGATCGTCATCCATATCATCGTCGAAAGGAAATCCATCGTCCTCAGCAATGGCGGAGCCAAAATTGTAGCTGATACGGCTATCTTCAGAGACGACTCCATGCTGACTGCTTTCAAATGGCGACTGTGAAGTATCATCTGAGTTCTGACTGAAGCTGACCTTTCGATCAAATCTGCCATTTGCAGCAGCTTGGTTGGCTGCGAACGCCAAAGCGTCGTGATACGCAGCGAGATTCGTTTCGGTGAGTCCGGTGATGGAGCCACCACGACCGAAGTTCCCGTGGCTATTCGGAACAACTTCTCCGGAGTTTGCGTTGACACTGTTCTGATGATCATTGTGGTTCAATGAAAGTTTTTCGACGGCGTCCTCCCAATGGTTGACAGCCTTCACTTCCCCGTCCAGACCCGCTGCTTGTTTGGCTGCCTCGAATTTTCGGGCATTTTCAGCTGGTATATCGCGGATTCTGCCTGTATCGTCATCAAATAGTTGTTCGTCAAAAGTTGTTCCCGAAGGATCCAATTCGATGTGATCGAACTCGCCATCGTCAAAATATAGGTCTTCATCATCAAAAACCCCTCCTTGAGGACGAGAGGTCTGCTGAGAGCGTCTGCCGTGTATTTCGGCCGTCGTGATGCCCAGCCCTCCGAGCATCGGCACCTTTTCAACGTCAACGACGCTGTCGTTCGGAGGAAATTCTAGATTTCCATCTTGGAAAGACTCTCTCGAGTCGGCAATCCCAATAGCAAAGCCTTCGTGGTCGCGGGGAGTAGGCTGTGACGCATTATTGGTGCTCGTGGGACTAAATGTCATGGATTGAGGAGTAAAGTGGAATCCTTGTAGCGATTGTCGCTGTAAAGTCGTGGTCTTGACATCGGACGCGATCAATTCTTCGGTTTCTGATGGACCGTAACGAGCCACAAGCGCATTCCCTACCGGAATGTCGTTACCGAAACCATCATCTTCGTCAAAGTCTGCGTTGACTCCAGGGATCATTTCCTCTAGACCGTCATCCGCATCGAAGTCATAGTCAGCATACTCGTCCTCTTCGTCTCCATCCGGCACAGTGGTCTTCTTGATCGCCTCGTGTTGTTTATGTTTCTCTTCGAGCAACTTCTCTTGCGCTGACGATCCTCCCCCTCCGATCTGAAAGCTAAATCGTGAGGAAGTACTGGTCATGTGCTTTGGAATCGCCGCCGGTGGCGGAATATCAAACTTTGGGGACGGTGTACTCTTCGGAGGAGGCGTCGGAGGCGGTGGGGAGGCTTCTGGGGAGGCCTCTCCTCTCGGGGGCAACGGTAGATTCTCCTTTCCCGGTGGTGGTCGCTGCGGTGCTGGCTTGCTTCCTTCCTCGTGTAATCCAGGCCTGGGATCCGGCCCTGCTTGTGGAACAGCAGACGGTAGCCGTCTGGCGAATGCTGGTACGCTACTCTCATCTAGGTGGTCGTTGGGCATGGTGAGTGTATGAATATTGTGTAGGTAACCCGTCCGTTCGGGTTGCAATGCTGGTCGGTCATCCTGAAAGTGTTCCTTGAACATCGGGCTGTGTGGCATACTTGGTGGTCCATTTGGGACCAATCGGGATTTGGGTGAATCATTGCTTCTGCTGGGGTCTGGTCCGTACCCAGAACGCAACGCTGGAGATTCTACACTGCTGATGTCGTTGTGAGAATAAAGCCTTCGCGATCGTGGAACAGAGAAGTCATGGACAACTTTTCCTCGGATACTTGGGTCAAAATTATCTGGCAAGGCCGGTACCGACAGCGTGAGATTAACATCCTCGAGTCTCTGATTCTGGGAAGACCTGCGACGGGCCAATAAACTCATTGGATTCAGCAGATTCAGCCTGCTCTTTTTTCCCGTATGTCCTTTCGCTGGAACTGCTTCATCATGCACAGATTTGTCTGATATTTGGGTGGAAAAGCTGTAGTTTCTCAGGCTTGGAGACAACGCATTGTCTCCGAGCTTGACGGGCGGGTCAAGCACCTTTCTCTCTCCAGTATCGAGACGGACAGAGGGCGGAACAGCAGACGGCTTAGATGCGGAGTCTGATCCTATCACTGGGGATTTTGCATAGGAGATGGGAACAGCGTTGTTCCGCTCGATCGCGTCACTTGTCGCAGGGCGGGCAGCTTCGTCAGGCGGTCCAAGCCTGTGGCGCCCAGTTTCCTCGGACGATCTCTGTTGATGTTTCGGTTCGACCGCAGGGGATTTGAGAAAAGGAGGGACGGATGGTACGGACGCAGAGCGGTCGTAGAGGGGAGATGTGAGTGTGAGGTTTAGGCTGAGCGAAGGGCTGTCCGACTCATCTGTCGCGGACGGCGTGTCGATAGGACTGAGCGCCTCGCTGTATCTATTTGGACGGTCAAGAAGTCGTCTTGGATAGGAGGGAGAGGATGGTGAAATCTGGTCAGATCTCCGCCTGCGACGCTGCAGAGGGGCATAGGACGGCTTGTTGGCGTTCATATTGTAGTCCTCGAGTAGCAACAAGTGGAAATAACCGCTGGAGGTTCACTCTTGACCATTCTCCGACTTCCCCCCAGCCTAGAAGGACAAAGATTTACGGCTGCTGCATTGCTAAAAGGGTAGAAGAACGATTGCTCGGGCGCGCAAATAAATGGTGGACTCGACTGCGGTGTGCAGTTCTCGCAGGCAATGGGTGCGGTCCGTATCGAAGCACAGACTGGTAGCGGGGCAGTGTCGAAGAGTTTTCAGATGAGAAATGCCGTGGAGAGATCTGAGTACTGTTTGCTGTTGACAAGGCTGGATAGCATTGAGACGAAGAGTGTGTTGACAGCTTAATTCCACGCATTCGGATGTCGAGACTTGATCCGTCGCGGGATGAGAGTGGAAGGGTCGGCCAATCGAGGTGCCACATTGGCAGTCGTCAGCCCATCTCCACACCACTTTTTGAAAGGCGTTTGGGAATAATGAAACTCGGGAACAGGCACTTGCCTGACACCTGGGCACGGGCTCGTGGGCGCTGGCCGTTGGTACTGGGCAAACGGAGCCAGCCCCCAAAGAACAAGGCGGCCATTCCCAAATGGGGTCAGATGGAAGGAGCCAAGGGGTCTAGCGGGCCTCTAGAGCCCGGAAGCAAGCCACTGGGCTTGGAAAGTCTGGGGCACGCCCGGTGCGGCGCCTATCGTTAGGCACTAGCCGCCTAAGACCAGTACCGAGTACTTGTACGAGAACTCTGGTACTTGGAAGCTCCCTGGATTGAACTGGTATGGCTCTCGAGCAAAATGCGTGACGACGAAATGTCAATCCCATCTCCCTCATCACTATCACTCAACTCGATCCCATCAGTCTATGAACAATGACAACGTGACGGACAACAGGAAATAATCATGTCCTGCCTAACCTCTCCCCCGCAAGTCTCAGCTCTTGAACACTTTTCGTCGCATAATCCAGCAAGTTCCACGTTTCGTTCTCCCGGGAAATCCCTCTTCCGCCCCCGACTGCTTCATGTGTACCTGGCAAGCTGGATTGAGAACCCTCGTCACACCCTCTCGAGCAGCGATCTTACATGAGTCCTCCTAGAGATAAAAACACTTTGAGACCTTCCCGCTTCCTGCCAGAAGACCGATTCCTGGTCAGCTTGAAGCCTGACCAAGTCCGTTCCAAGAAAAGCTGCTTACTCCAGGCTGTGCCACCGCCCGGCTGCTTCGTCACTCCTTCCCCTCACCGCAAAGAGATCATGATCGGAAGAAACCGTGTAAGAGGCAATAGTCACATTAGCCACATAGGGTGGTAGCAAATGATTTAATACTTTTCATACTGTCCTCACTTCAACTTCTTTGTTTTCCTTTCTGCCCAAAAAGACCCTTCCTCGACAGCGTCATCATCATGAATTGCCCCTCACGCACAGACGACACCGAAGCACACCCGGACTGGAACCAGAACCCGCAGGCCCTGAGCTCAGACCTAACGACCAGAGCAGACCTCAATGGAATTGTGAATCTCAGAGAAGAGAGACGCACAGAGTCAAGTCCGGATAATGACGCCCAAGAAGACATTCGGGTCATGCCTGTCGACAGTCCAGAATCACCCTCCCGTGTCCTCAAATCACCCACCGCTGTCAAGGTTGATCCGCTGGAGCAGCAGCGAGCGGCCATTCAACAAACCCACCCTCGAGGATTTCAATTCTTCAGCTCCCCAAGTGCCTTTTTGAACAAGGCTATAAACACAGCGCAAAAGTATGCAAAATTCGTGGGTCCGGGTTTTCTCATTGCCGTTGCCTACATCGATCCAGGAAACTATGCTACGGATGTCGAGGCGGGCGCGGCGACGAGATATGCTCATTTATTCATCATCCTCATGTCCAATCTGTTCGCCATCTTCTTGCAATCTCTTTGCATCAAGCTAGGGAGCGTCACCGGGCTCAACTTGGCTGAAAATTGTCGGAAACATCTGCCCAAGTGGTTAAATCTTGTTCTTTATTTGTTTGCGGAATCTGCCATTATAGCTACAGATATTGCAGAGGTAAGTCAGGCTCTTTGCTGAAGCGGCCTGTTCTGTTGGTATCTATCTAACCTTGAATCATCCAGGTCATCGGTTCAGCCATAGCCCTAAATCTTCTTTTGCACATCCCTCTGATTGCAGGATGTGCAATTACGTTGGTGGACGTCCTGATTCTTCTCCTTTTCTACCGTCCAAACGGCTCTATGATGCACCTGCGTCTGTTTGAGTATTTCGTCATGAGCCTCGTCCTTGGTGTTATGGTATGCTTTTGTATACAACTCTCATTCATCAAAGACACTAGTGCCGGAGAAGTATTCAAAGGATATCTTCCGTCTTCGGCAGTCGTTGAAGGAAACGGTGTCTATTTGTCCTGCGGTATCATTGGAGCAACAGTCATGCCTCACTCTATCTTTTTAGGCTCTGGTGTTGTGCAGCCACGCCTAAAGCAATTCGATACGCAGAACGGGCACATTGTCGCGGGCGAGGAATCAGACAATGAAGAGGAGAAATACGTGCCCTCCATCTATGCTATCCGAGCCTGTCTCAAGTACTCGATCGTGGAGCTTGCTTCTTCCCTCTTCACTTTTGCCTTGTTCGTCAACTCGGCCATTCTCATTGTCTCAGGAGCGTCGCTTTATCCGGAAACAGAGGCGACAGAGGCAGATCTTTTTGGCATCCACGACCTGCTCAGTAAGAATCTTTCCAAGGCAGCAGGTACTATTTTTGCGCTGGCCCTTTTACTGTCGGGTACATCTGCTGGCATCGTCTGCACCATGGCGGGCCAGATGGTGTCTGAGGGCATGCTGCACTGGACTTTGAAGCCCTGGGTACGCAGGCTGATCACCCGATCCATCAGCATCGTCCCCAGTATCATCATCGCAGCAGCAGTGGGCAAAGAGGGCTTGAACTCGGCCTTGACTGCCAGCCAAGTGTGCCTCAGTGTCATCCTGCCGTTTGTCACTGCCCCCCTCCTCTGGTTCACCTGTCGAAGCCACATCATGACTGTGAGGACGGACAACAACGGAGAAGCGGTGAATATGCGGAATGGTTGGATTGTCACGATCCTTGCTACGATCATCTGGCTTGTGCTAGTAGTGATGAATGTGGCTTTGCTGGTGCTTGTTGGACTGGGAAAAGCGTAACGTTGAGACCTCTTCTCGATCGGTGTGGAAGTTGGGATGTGGTGTGGAAGTTGGGATGCGGTGTGGAAGTTGGGATGTTGCGTGGTGAAGGGGGAAACATGATCAGTCTCGACTCGCTGCCATGTGTTTCCTCGCAGCCGACTGGATGGGAGATGTTGGGTGGGAATTGCTGGGTTCTGGCGCTACATAAAGATATGGAAGGTAGATACATCAAAGCATACTCCGTGGATAGCTCAAGCCCACATCCATTCAAGATGTGGCGGCCTGAGGAGAGACCTCGGCAGGTTGCTTCATCCTTTTCTTCGCCTCCTCGCTCAACTTATCCGCCTCTTCTCTAGTAGATTCAGGCAACTGACCCAAATTTCCCAGCTTATCGAAGAACCATATCCGGAACTGTTTCAGAGTGAGTTAGCACGGCTATCCAGAAGTTATCCCCGTCAAGAGAAAGGCAATGGGCAGGAAACTCCCTCTTACCCCGTCAAATGGCGTGCCCTGTCCGTGACTCGGCTCGCAGATGAAGACGAAATAGATGATTGTGGCCGTGATCAACGTCTGCTGCAGTAGCTTTATGGCCTTGTTCCACCTGGGCCGCGCCCACTTCAAGGCGGCCCTCCTCCTGTACGTCTTCTCGAAGTGGAACTGTTGCTTGGGGTCGAGGTTGCGGAAGTCGGGCGGCCACTTCTTGCGCGCGCGGTACGGGTTGTTGGTCACGCGGAAGGGCGCCGGCGTGTACGACGCGGACGGCTTGGGCGCGATGCCCAGCAGCGACAGGAACCATGTGTACGGCGTCAATCTGGTGCCTGGGATTTCGACCGGCGGGGGCGGGGAGCGGGACTTTGGGTGTGCGTAGAGCGGTCGTGGGGTGGGGAGGGAGGATAGGACTGAGGAGGAGGAGGGCGATGGGAAGCTGTCGTAGGATGCGTCCGGCTTGGGTGACGATGCAGCTGAGGGTGGTGCTACCTGGCGGGTGAAGTTTGAGGGTGCGTATGGCGACGGAGAAGAAATGGCGTGGGATGAAGCATGGCGGCTGCTACTTGGGACGATGGAAGTGCGCCGACAATGCTTCATAAAGACCAGAGCGCGAGAGGCTCTCGCAGATGCCACCATGCCTGTAATGCGGCGAGGGGAAATATCGCGAGTGCAGGCGTGCTGAAGCTTACAATGGGCAACGAACTTGCCTGTTGAGCACAAAACGACTTGAGGTCTTGAAAATGCAGTCGGAAGAATAGATTTTCCGATCAGCATATGAATTCCCGCACTACCTGAATTAGGCATTGGCTCCGGTGGCTCTAATTACAATAATAATCATCGGGGTGACCGGTGACCGATCCATGACCTCATTCGTAGTTGTTGCGCTGCAACACGCACATGCCTCGGCATCAAGCAATCCAACAAACGCATATGCTACAGAGAAAATTGCCAGGAACAGATTGAAGACGGTATCATGGACCTTGTGACTTCGGTGATCATAAATCATTCAGACATTTCCCACACTCCTTGATCCTCTTCTTCTCGTTCTCTCCTTCTCATCTTGACTCCTTCCACGTCTATTTTCTTTGCTACCTTTCATAGTGATTGTGCCCTACGAGCCAACATGTCTGCTGGTATGTAACGCCCCTGCGATCTGTCCTCGTGTCACTAACATGTGAAACTCTGGCATTATAGCACAAGCCCGCCTCTCCCAGGTTTCGAGCCACCTCGGTGGCAGTAAGCAGTCCATCCTCTCCAAATCCCCCGACGATGTCGTCGTCACCTGTGCCATCCGCACGCCCTTTACGAAAGGCGGCAAAGGTCTCCTGAAGGACACCGCCGCCGCGGACCTATTGGCACTCACTTTCAAGAACCTCATTGAGCGCTCAAAGATAGACCCTAGTCTTGTCGAGGACATTGCCACGGGCTGCGTGCTTGCTCCAGGAGGTGGTGCCACCGAATACCGCGCAGCTGCTCTCGTTGCTGGCTTTCCGGAATCGACCGCTGTCAGGTCCCTAAACAGACAATGCTCCTCTGGTCTGCAGGCATGTGTGGACATTGCCAATGCGATCCGAGCCGGCATGATCGAGATTGGCATCGGCTCGGGTGTTGAGAGCATGTCTTCCCAGTACGGACCCGGTGCGGTCACTGAATTCTCCGATCTTCTGGAAAACCACATGCAGGCCGCAAACTGCAAGGTGCCAATGGGTGTCCTCTCAGAACAGATGGCAAAGGACCGCAAGATTGCTCGCGCTGACCAAGATGCATTTGCCGCCTCATCGTACCAAAAGGCTCTCAAAGCACAACAAGCCGGTCTCTTTGACGAGGAGATCGCCCCCATCACCGTCAAATACACCGATCCCAAGACCGAGGAAGAGAAGACGGTGACGGTCACAAAAGATGACGGTGTCAGACCAGGAATCACGGCCGAGTCCTTGGGCAAGATTCGTCCCGCTTTCGCAAAGGACGGCTCCATCCATGCTGGCAACGCTTCACAGATCTCCGACGGTGCCGCTGCGGTCCTGCTCATGAAACGCAGCACCGCTGAACGTCTGAGCCAACCCATCCTAGGAAAATTTGTGGCAGCCTCTGTAGTTGGTGTGCCGCCTTTGCTCATGGGTATCGGGCCGTGGAAGGCTATCCCCGTGGCCCTCGAGAAGGCTGGTATTTCCAAGGATGATGTGGATATCTACGAGATCAACGAGGCCTTTGCAAGCCAATGTGTCTGGTGCGTCAAGGAACTGGGCTTGCCTTTTGAGAAGGTCAATCCCAAAGGCGGTGCTATTGCCTTTGGCCACCCCCTAGGCTGCACTGGCGCCCGGCAAGTGAGCACCCTCTTCACGGAGCTGAAGAGGACGGGCAAGAAGATTGGCGTGACGAGCATGTGCGTGGGCACGGGAATGTAAGTGTTTTCTTCTCTTCCTTGCTTTCATCCACCCACCCTTTTCTGTGTCTTCTGAGTTCTCCGCTAACAAACTACAGGGGCATGGCTGCTGTATGGGTCGCCGAGTAGTATAAGAGAAATACTTAAAATATACCACCAAAGTACAATATCAGCATCCGGGTCCGCAAGAGACCTCGACCTACCATCCATCGCGGTCTCCAGTGTCCGGTGCCTGCGGGATGAATGGAAATGAGGAAAGAAAATAAAAGTAGAACAACATGATCAGATCAGGTCTGAAGATGCATGGCCACTTATGTACAAGCCCGGTTTCATACCTCCAGGCCTTGTGGTCTTTTTCCCGATCTACTTTTCGACTCTGGACGTTGAGTGGGGAGCTATTTGCCACAGTCTTATATCACACATCTCCTCCGCCACAGTATATCTCTGCGTGTGTTCCTCTGTGTCTGCGCAGCGTGGGTTCCGCTGGGCGTATCAGGATCTGGGAAAAATCGGACACTGTAAACTGAATACTGATGCTGGGTGCTGGAGAACAGGACTGGATTGGACGTGTGATTGGGTGTATTCATCGGTGTGTATCTCGGTATCTAGGTACATATACCCTCACAATACTTATCCTTGTATTTGTCCTGGCACCTGTACTTGTACTTGTATTTGCTGGATACATCGCCACCCGCACGCATGCACGCATGCATGCATGTAACGGAGGTACTAGGTACTTACCTCCCTAGGAACTCATCGTGTCCATGTTAGGAATATTATTATCGCGAGAGATTTCTTTCTCGATACGGCAAATCTGATCTGATGGATCTGACTTGTCGGATACCAACATCAATCCACACCAAACATGGGTAGCTGGATAAGGTAGCTGGCGGATCGCAATCAAGGCACATGGAATATCCGTCACTGTTTTTTCATCTGCAATTGTCATTATCGAGCCCAAGTTTCTACCTAGCTATCTAGGTAAGCTGATCTGAATGAGCCCACACCAGTCCATGTCACTGTATCTCCCGTGATGAATCTTAGCACACACCCTCGCCCTAACTTCCAGCTGCCAACTCTCGCCTTGTGTCCATGTCTCGTTTCCCTGCCGAATCCCTCTCAGCCAGTCATTCGTTCAATGTACCGGCTCCATATTGCTTGTCCTTGTCAATAGCCACCAGCTCAATTCGTTGACTTCAGCTCCTGTTTGATCAACTGTCTCCTGCTCGTCCATTTTCATAGCCACCTTTGGTTCAATTCTTTCTTTCGCTTGTGGTTGCAATGGTCGTCACCGTACCCGAAGATGTGTAACGAAGCCCCAATCAGCACAACACCAATGTCTCTTCTGCCACGCTCTTATCTCTCGGTCCGACTGTCATATTTGCCATCTCGTGTGGTGGTTACGTTTCCCTTCTTGTCCACTCAAGCCTCGTGCGTATTCAATTTCCCATCAATCCTCAGACCGGCCATCAATGCCCTCAAATCGCGGCTCACCTGCGAAATGCTCGACTCGTTGACCTCTCCAAAGCGTGAGAGGGAATGAAAGAGTGCTTCGGAATCTGTCTCGCTGGGGTCATGGTAGCCTGGACCTGACAGGCGCACGCCGGCAGGATGGGATGCACTGTCGTAGTCAGAAGTGGTCGAGGACGCAGCGGACGCAGAGCTGGAGTCTGACTCGTACCCGCCCTTTTGACTCTTTGAGGCAATCGATGGTCCGGGTCTGCCCTTCGACTTGGCGTTTGACTTGTGATGATTCTTCTTGCCCGTCTGTTTTGCCGTGTCACTGTCGCTCTCGCCACTATCCTCACTCCATCCATCATCATTCTCACTTTCCCAACCCTCTCCACCACTAGCACTATTGTAATCTTCCGCGTCTTCATCCACTGCTGCCACCACATCCTTGAAGGTAAGTGACTTGGACGTCGGCACCTCATAAACTTCGGTTACCTCGATCCACGTTCTGACTGTGCGTTTCTCGCCGTGGTCCCCGGCCTCTCGCTTGACCGAGTGTTGATGTCGCACACTGCCATACGTGGTGATTTTGCTCACGTGCTCTGAGAGGTCGAGACGAGATACTTGAGATCTGACGCTGCGTAGCGTTGGCTTGGATCTAAGCAGGGTGTATTTGGCAGACTTGGCCGAGCGTGGGGATCTGTTCTGCTTGTTCTGTGACTTTGCAGATATGGCGCGGTCCTCTCGGTCATGAACAGCTCCAGGGTGCTTTTGCTTGGGTGTTTCCTCGACCTTTGCTTGTTTTTCATCCTCCTTCTCTTCACTTTCGACAGTCGCCAACTCTCCCATCTCCATTTCTCCACCTCTCATCTTCAAAGCTAGTTCCTCAGATCCGGACGCCGCGTCGCTTGCCGTGAACGTACTGTTCGCCCTGCTTCTCACGTCCGAGATCCCGAAGGTCCTGCCCTGGTCTCTGACCCATTTCTCCGCGGTTTCCGCGTCTTCACGACTCGCCAACTCAACGGTATATTCATTCTTCAACAGTCTCGGTTTTCCACCCCTCGCAACCTTGGCATCCACAAGTCCTCTCTTGATGGCGCGGGTTTCTTTTTCGAAGGCTTCCGGGTCCGTTGCATGCTGAAGGCGGTACTGTTCAACGAGCTGTGGTTCAGAGATACGGTGGAGACTCGGAAGAGTGGGCATTGACAGCGCTGCTGCTACCGAGTGTGTCTTGTGGAAGATGGTGTCGGGAGGTGTGGGAGGTGGAGGTTGTAGGAAGCCACGCGAGCGTTGAGAGTCTGTGGTTGCTTCAGTTTCCGCTTGAGAGGCATTTGTTGGTGTCAGGTCATCGTTGGCGTAGATGTTCTGCTGGTCCTTAGACCCAGACCCTCCACCGCCGTGGAAGCCAGCGACGACTTTGGGAGCATTGCCACGTTTGTCTGCATTCTTTGTCTTCATGGGTTTGTCTGGTTGATCGCTGTCGTCGCTGTCATCCTCTCCTTTGCCTTTTGCCTTTGTTTTCCTTGCGTCTTTCACGGCATCACGCCAGAGGCTGATCAACTCGCGTGCTTCCTCGCTCGCTTCGATCCTGGAGATTGGACCCCAGCTGACCTTCTGCACAGGATCAGTGGTTTCGGTAACTACTGTACCACCGGGCATGGGGCATTGTACCGACATGACAGGTACAGACTCCGACTTGGTTTTGGTAACACCATTGTTGGACTGGTGTCCGTGGCGGTCACCCTTGTCAATCTTGCGCATGTGGACAGGAACTCTCATGCCAGGAAACACCGCTTTGTGGTATTTGTTGCTCGTGGCTGACATGAACTTTTGTGGCTTTGCGGAAGCAGGACCAGTGGCACCTGGTGTGGCCTTGCTGGCTTCGGCTGAATTTGCAAGTCGTCTAGCTGCTGCGCGACTTCTCAAGAAGGCGAGACCGGGCGTGGGATCATGACGAGGTTTACCGCCAGTGCCAGTGCCTGTGTTGCCCTTGCGATATTGTACAGGATCAACTCCATCACCTCGCGGCCCGCCATCTGAGTCGCTATCAGCGCCTTGTCCCCAGGTACTACTCATCATTGTGATTGCACCGCAGCTCGCGCGGCTTGAGGGCTGACGAGTGAGGCTTTGCAGCAGAACAGGATCCTGTGCAGGATGTGACCTTGTGGAGTCTCCCAGGCAGACCAACGGCCAGGGAGGAGGTTGAACGCGCGGGTCCAGGGGCGGTGGACGCTTGACTCTTGCGCCTCAAACTGTCTCTCAGGTCAGCGCGATGAAAGAGAAGCGCGCAGCAACGATACAAACGATGGCGATGGCGCAGAATAGGGAAGGAGCAATCTTACAGAAGACTCGGAGAACACGGTGCGGCAAAGGTAGGTTTCGTTTTGCGCGACTGAGGCAGGGGGAGAAAGTGAGGGTAAGGCAAAAGACAAACGGCCTTCGTGATACTTTGCGAGGACAGGACCAATTTCACAGCACTTCACTTCACAACAACGACAGCGAGGTAACGTGACAACCGCCAAGCGGCAACGGACTGGAATCACTGTTCTGCTCTCAAGGAAGTTGATCCGAGAGTCACATACGCCAGGCAGGAGACTTCTTTGTGATCAGAGTCTTCCATCAGGACGACACTGTCTGTCTGGCTTCTGAAAAAACAAGGGGGGGTTTTCCCACGTCACCATACACGATGAGATCAATAGCCTTGTCTCTTCTTGGGCATGTACGGCTCTTCGAGGTATTTGATATCCTCATCGCTGAGCTTGATCTTGCACGCCTCGACTGCCTCGTCCATCCTCTCCTTCTTGTTCAAGCCCACAATCGGGCAGACGTCCTTCTTGCTCAGACACCAAGCAATGGCAATCTGGGCCATGGTCTTGCCCATCTTCTTGGCCACCTCCTCGACCCTCCCCACGATCTCTTCGTCGACTTTGTCTTCCTTGGCGCGGATCCCAGTCTTCAGATAGTTGTCCGTCTTCTCACGAAGGGTGTCTCGGGTTTTGTAAGGACGGGCCAAGGCTCCGCGTGCGACGGGCGACCACGGCACAAGGCCGACGCCCGTGTGGTTGCAGTAAGGTATCATCTCGTTTTCTTCTTCCCGATAGATCAGATTGTAGTAGTTCTGCATCGAGATGAACTTGTGCCACCCGTGCTTCTCGGCGACATTCTGCAGTTCTTGAAACTCCCACGCCGCCATACTAGAGGCACCGATGTAGCGGACCTTGCCGGACTCGACCACATCATTGAGCGCCCTCATGATCTCCTCGCGAGGGACCGACCGGTCGAGACGATGGATCTGGAGGACGTCGATGTAGGTGCCCAGCCGCGCGACACTCTTATCCACTGCATCGAGGATGTGTTTGCGGCTGAGACCCGTCTGGTTCAGCATGTCGCCGTCGTTGACCGAGCTGGCAGCAATTCCACTGCCAGGGGTGTCCGGAGTCACGCCGAAGTAGCACTTGCTCAGAATCACCAGGCGCTCGCGGGGGATGTTGTATTGCTTGATCGCCTTGCCGATGATCTGCTCGGATCGACCGTGGCTGTACACGTCGGCGGTATCCCAGGTCCGGATGCCGACCTTGTACGCATATTCCAGCAGGGGCAACGAGTCTTCTTCATTCAGGACCCAACCTTGCCACTCTGGCGTGCCGTAGGACATGGCTCCCCTGTTCCATTCCCGGATTAGCATCGCCTCCTCCAGTCTCTGGATGGTTCTGGGTTGTGAGTACTCACAGGATGACCTTGGAGACCTTGAGTCCGCTCTTCCCGAGGTTTTGGTACTCCATTTTTTGAACTGTCTGTCGAAAGAAATGATTTGATTCTTTGGGGACTTTGGTCGAATGTTAAAAAGAAAAAAAAAAACAAGAAAACGACGGAATAGGTTCTGACGAGCAGGTTTGGCTACCTTTTATACCCCGACGGCTCAGGGTTCGGGTTCAGGTCTGAAACAAAGAGCAAAGAGCTGGCGCCAGATTTTCCTTTGCACGACTCCCCTCTTCTGGCACCCAGGGTATTGACCACGTTGGTCGGTCGGTCGGTCGTCGTCGCAAATGTCCATTATCTCCAGCTTTTCTCCATCCCAGGACCACAGCTCAGAGCGCCGCCAATGGGCCACCCGTCTAGTCGGAGCTAACACGATAACGGCCGAACGTGGTCTTTATCACCGGGAGAAAAAGAGTCTTGCTTGGCAGCACGTGCGGTTCAATGCGCCCGCCCTCGCCGCCGTACCCGAATCTACACTACTCAATGAGGTATACATAACATACGGCGCCCACTACGCCCGATACTTGACCGCGCGTCCTAGTAAATGATGGTACTACAATTAGTGACAAAGTATCCTATCAATCAGTAGTAGCTCCCTCGTCTCTACGTATTGGACGAGAAGACGTCGCTTGACACAGGGATGTTGGGGAATCTAGTAGTCTCAGCCCTTGATAGTGTGTGGATAGACTATTAGTCTCGTAATTAGTTAGCTATCGCTCCACGGTCGTAAAAAACGATCGCATACTATTCCTCCTGTCCACCTATCCCTTTTATCCCGATTATATGTCTCTCTGACGATCAGTCTGGTTGTTTCCCGTGGTCCGGACTTTGTAATGTTATCCCCCCTGTGTATCCTGGGTCCCCATAGACAGATGGATATAACAGAAGAAGGTTGCTGATTGCCAACAGTGCTCACTTGCATGATCTGAGCCATCCTTCACCTCGTCCTGGTCTAAGACCGACAACCCCAACAGGCAGTATGTCGAGGCTTGTACTGCACTTGGACCTCGCATCGCAAAAGGCCCAAGGCGGAAGGATCACCGCTGCCAGTGGCTTTCATCATACGAGATCGCGACGGCCCGTTGACTCCGGCATTCACAATTAGTGAGGGTACAGTGGCGTTTCTTCGAGTGCTCATGACGAACAGGAGGAAGAACTGCGAAGAAGTAGGCGACACTCCATATGGGGGGGGGGAATACTGGGCGGCAAACTCCTGTGTCCTGTGTCGTTCTGATTTTGAAGAGGTAGAACACAGGACATAGTTTGAGCAATTGGGCCGCGAAGCGTTGTTGAAGCGTACGGTGTTCGGCGATTCAGAGGGCAGTGCTGAAAGGGAGCCTTTTGACCTGTGGCAATCCTCCCAGACTGTTCCTGATCTGCGGATTCTCGCCGTGATTCAGAAGGAGCCGTACCAGCCTGTCGTTGCGCTGGCGGACAGCCTCGTGTAATGGTGTTCCCAGACCGAGGCATTCGAACTGGTAGAACGACACCGGGTGGTCGTGGAACATGAGTGCGTGCGGCGAGGCACTTTTTCTCAAGAGGAGCTCCACGACATCGTCTCCACGGTCGGCTCTGACGGCACAGTGTAGCGGTCGACCATGCTTCACGAAGGCGCCCAGCTCGAACAACAATTCGACGACTTCTCTCGAGGCCGACCCAGCTGCGATCGACAATGGTGTGATGTCGTATCTGCATTGAGCTTTCGGGTCCGCGCCATGTTCAACGAGCCATCTCACAAGCTCCGGGTCGAATAATGCGTCGCTGTATTGTGTCGAGGTATCGTAAGAACAGCAATGTAGACCTTTACTCACGCCAGAGGAGGAGGCCAATCTTCTCTGGTCCACGCATTGACGTTAAAGCCACCTAGCAGTAGGAGCTCGAGCATCGTGTATGAGCATTGTTTGACCGCGCTGATAAAGGTCCCGTCCCGTGGGCTTCATACCATTGGCTAGGAAAAGGTCGACGATCATCAAATCGTTCTGCTCAACCGCAATTCGCATCGCCTCGACTTTATCGTCCGCCTCTAGATTTCCGCCTCCATTCTCAGCGCCGAACTCCAATAAACACCCGACTGTCTCGATTTCAGACGATGTCGTTGCACGCGTTAGGGGACCGGGAGCAGACAGTATTCTGGCTTTGTAACGGAACATGCGAAGTCTCTTGGTGAGGATATCTTTACGAGGTTGGATATTACCCCATGTTTCAGGAGCTAGCGTGTCCAGGTGCAAGGGTGCCTTCAGTCATTGGCGTGGCTGCGTGGTCGTTCCGATTCCGTTGTTGTCCTCCCGCTCTTCTACAATCCCAATAAGGACATGTCACGAACCAATGGATTTATATGATGGAACCCTGGCCACTGACGCAGCCTCGCGCAAAGACTTATCCCTATCGGATATCGACATGGTAATCCTTGGGGTCGAGGTAGGCGCAGCACGGTCAAAGTCCGGGCATGAGAACGCTGCCTCTAGTACTATTGCTCTGGAATGGGACACCGAACCAGTGTGCCCTAAAGAAGAAAGTGGTGCATTGTCCATGAACGAATTGAAAAGCATCTTGCTATTATAGCCGCTTGAATTCTGAACAAGGTATTGTTCTCCGCCAAAGACAAATGTAAGAAGGACCTCAGACACGTCCAACCCTCGGAAGGTTCTGCTGGCCTTATACTTTATATGCACCCAATTCTTTTTGGTTCCATCCTGAAAATGCTTTGCCTGTTGCCACTACCTGCGTGGGGGATATGCACATCATCATCGTCGTAAAGTTTCGGCAGATCATGCCATGTACTCCCTCACCGCCGCAATGCCTCTCCTCTTCTTCGCTCCACCCTGCAATGCCTGGGCCGCATTGTCATTTGGCTGCCCATCTCCAAATCCACATCCTCCGTCTCGAGTTTGTGCAATGATTGCCCCTGCGCACTTTCCAGTGTTGAAACCACAGCATCCCGATGCGCAGTCTGCATCACTAAAACATTGCCCTGTGATGAATTGCGAAGCGTCGGCTTTGCCCACGTTTTGAGAGCCCGGGATGCTGCTATCGATGGGTGGGTTGGAGCCACTGGTTGTGCCAGTACCAGTGTTGGCAGTGGAGGCAGTGTTCGCCGGAGCCGGCGCAGAGGTAGCAGCCGAGGTGGGTTGTCCTCCACGAAGTAGTTGTGCAGCGTTATCATTTGGCTGAGCGTCGCCGAATCCACATCCGCCATCTCTTTCCTGGGCGACAATGGCACCAGCGCACTTTCCACTGTTGAAGCCGCAACATCCTGAGGCACAATCTGCGTCACTGGTACAGGCGCCGGTGATGAATTGCGTTCCAGTGCCCACGTTACCGTTGCCAGATCCCGACGAGGGGGGAGAGGAAGTGGCAGCCGCAGGGGCAGGTGCGGCGGTTGCAGGAGACGTCGCACCAGCTGCGGCCGCTTGTGAGCTGAAGAAGGCTTGGGCTGCGATGTCATTGGGTTGCGCGTCACCAAAGCCACATCCTCCATCACGCGTCTGGGCTATGACAGGACCGGCGCACAGGCCGCTGTTGAAGCCACAGCAGCTGGAGGCGCAGTCGGCATCGCTCGTACAGGGACCAGTGATGAATTGAGTACCTTGGCCGAGAACCAGCAGAGCCACTGAGTGTCCAGTGTCAGCGCGTGTCGTCATCGAGGGAAGCGATTGGAAATATACTTACAGTTGAGGAATAGAAATACAAGTGAGGAAGATCTTGAAGGAGTGTTTGAAATCATTTTGAGTATATGTCGCTGAACTGAACCGGCAGTTGTGTAGATAGAATGAATGTGAAATGTTGTCACAAAAGGTGAACAGATAGAACAGAAAGAAGGAGAGAATAGAACTTGGTTGATGGAATAAAATAATGAGAAGCTGCGAGATACACCGTGTATTTGAATAAATCGTGCACTCAGGCATCAAAGATGCAACCTACCTTAGAAACCCCTTTTCTGTTAGCAAATGGATTCCAGCTGGAGATCAATCCAGATGTCACGAGGCTGGATGGACACGAGATAATTTCCAATGAAGTGCTGGTGCAAGATGTAACCTCACTCCAATCGACAAGCACATCAACAGAAGAAGACACTGCGGATCAAACAGCGAAGGGCAAGGCTGAGACGGTAGTGAAGGGGTTCAGCCTCGTCGAGTGTCGCAGCTTGTTCCAGCGGTCAAGGGGCATGCGGGGATCAGCCTGGCGATTGGCTACGGCTCGCTCATCTGAAGCACCAATCGTAACACCCTTAAGCCCTGTTTGAAGTCGAGTTTCACTTTGTCCACAAACGACGGTAGGCTTGGAAGAGAATCCACAGGAATGGATTGTGGCTGGGAGAGGAGGTACCGAGGACAGGAGGAGGATGGGGTAGTTGTTCGATTGACTAAGAGGGCGAAGCCATCGTAATCGTCGCTCATAGCTGCCTTGACCATTATTGACCAGTGCATCCCCCTTTTGTGCAGCGCGTCGTAAAACAATGGGCGAGTTCGAGGGACACGATACACGTGGACCTGCGTTCTCGTCAACAACCCCGGTGTTTCATGCACTTCGGCGGGAAGATGGTATGCAGCCTTCGCCAATCGATCGACGTATTCTACTGTTAGAGGAACCGAGTTGAAGCGAGTTGTGTGTTGACCGCGGTTATTGTTGTGATACATACTTGTAGGAGGTTCGCGACGGAAAACAAGAGTTTACTGGGAGGAGACACTTGTAAAAAGAATCTCCAGCCTGTTTTCCAGGTGGTGCGGGCCTAACAATTGGCGCTGGTGCTGCCCAAGTGCTTGATTCCATGGCTAGTTGATGCCTAAATGACTCCCAGTACCATTAATTAGGCTCCGCGGCTTGCACCGATGGTAGCCTGAGCTCTCTGAGCCCTTGGCATATTCGACGCCTTCTAGTCTTCCCCCTCAGTTTCGTCTCAATTTGCCCAAGCATGCTGCGCTGTGCACTCATCATGCACCAGCTATGTTAATGATGGGCGCCACCAAACCAAAAAGCCACCGTACCTGCTATTACCTCGAGTTGGTGGAGGATGAAATCCGCAGCCTGGCCTCGAAACGTTCCAGTTGTGCCACCACGACCCATCGAGAGTTACATCGTACAGATCAGACCTGGCGTATGACGAGATGCTCGCGGCAAGATACTGCTAGGTACAGTCGACTCGGTATCACCTGAAACCTCGGGCCATTCATTATCATATCGTCATGATTGAATGAAGCCAAAGCTTCCGACCACGGATATGTGCACACAATACGATAACATGGCATTCTGGGCCTCACTTGTGCTATATTTCATTTCGCGGACTTGTCCGGGTCGAGGCAAGACATGCACGACATGTTAGATAAATGAAGAGGTTGACTTCGCAGGTTGTTGATGGACGCCGATATTGTATACTATTCCCTCGATGACGGACATTATCAGAACTGCCCCCAACGGCTACCAGGAGGTCAGAACTGGGCTAGGATGGCGAAAGGTGCTCTCTCCAACCAGCACCGAAGCCACCTTCAGCCTTCCCGTCATTGATATTGGTGATATAGGCCATCCTGATCAAGAACGTCGAAGGGCTGTTGCACAACAGATATGCCATGCCGCAGCCAATGTGGGTTTTTTCTATGTCAGTAACCATGGTGTTCCGGACACAGTCGTCGAAACCATCTTCTCAGAATGCAAACGCTTCTTCCATGAACTGAGTCTTGAAGAAAAAATGCAATATGACACAGAAAAGCATGAGCATTACTATGGCTATTACCCAATCAATCTTGACCCTAGTCTACCTGCAGGCGCAAGTACGTCCCACGACTCCCTAAGACTGAGCATTCCTGACATTTTCTAGAATTGAACGAAGGTATCAACTATGGCTACGAACCCGCCGTTGACCCCGATGCTGTTAATCCAAAGAACAACGGTGACAACTGGTGGCCGTCGGAGGAGCGTCTTCCTGGCTACGAGAAGAACGTCAAGGAATACATGTCTCGTGTCCTCGTGTTGAGTCGAGCTTTGCTGCGAATGTTTGCCCTCGGCCTCAATCTGGAGGAGAACTCATTCGACCACCTGGCTACCAAACCTTACTCTATTCTCAAGATGGCACATTACCCTGGGGTACTTGCTGGATCAGAAGAGCCATCGTCGATTCGTCCTCACACAGACTACGAGCTCTTGACGATCCTCTTACAGGATAATATCCCCTCCCTCGAGGTCCTGTCTAATACCGGACAGTGGATCCAAGCAAAACCCATTCCGGGTACATTTGTGGTCAACATCGGGGATTCCATGGCCATGCTCACCAATGGGCTTTTTGTGTCCACCATGCACCGAGTTCTCAACCACTCAAGGCGGGACCGATACTCGGTCCCATTCTTTCTAGGAGGTGAGCATCTCTCTATCAGTCATCTCAATGCAATCTGCTTACTTTCTACAGCAAACCAGGAGGCGGAATTGAAGGCTCTTGAACAATTTGTCACGCCCGATCAGCCGCCAAAATTCCAGCCCGTGACTTCGGGGGAATACGTCCGCCGATCTTTACAAGCGGTGTATTCAAAACCGAACATAGAGATAATCCGGGACACGATCGAACTTCAAGGGTAGGACACTCTCGAGGCACATGTGTTTGGAGATGTGGTGAAATGCCCAAGGTACACAACACAAGCTTCCTCCGCTTCTGTCGGCCTCAACGCATGAACTTGTACGCGTGAAAGCGAATTGTACTGTCACACGATCCATCTCCAGCTATCTACAGCAGGTCCACTCGATCACTCCGTCTAGATGTTGCTACTTCGCGGGTCAGATCCGACACAGCATACCACAATATATGTCAGCCTCGCCTAAGCTGTCAGCAGTTGATTGATCCTTCGGTATGGAGCCCCAGTGTTCTCCCTATGAGCACATACGCCAAACGATATCTACGGTGGATTCGCATTTGACGTGAAACAGGGATCTGGCTTTACGAGGTGCTCATTTGCTAGCATTACAGGATCTGTCGTCGTAACTGCGGCTGCCCATGAGAACATGAGAAGCAGATCGACACATTCTCTACGCTCGTTGGGAGGCTCCATACTTGATAATCATACAAATGTCCCCGGGTCATCTCATGAAGGGCGGGTCACCGGGCCGCTTTTGCACCCTTTTACTTCATCCGGTTAAATTTGTGGAATATGCATACATACCTGTCTAGTTTCGAGGTTGAACAGTCCAGACTGGGATGCCAATGCCCAGGCAACCCATTTGTGAAACCAATTCTGCCCGCGACAGGGGCCGTATTACACCACTGTGTCAATGCATATAACTTCTCACAAAGCCGAGCATGTCGCTTTTTCTTTCAACGTCCCCTCGGTTCCTCGTCCCCGAGACACTGCGTAACCGTCGTGCTTGACCGGGTCAGTTGCGCCTTGACTCACTTCTTTCACTCTTTCACAGCGGGAAACAGGATGGCCAGACACGCATCCACAGCCAATCCTCTAGACAGTCCCGCCCCGAGCGTGGGACAAGACATCCAAGTCGACGCCACAGCCGTAGCTGCAGAACCCATGAACGGCGTCGCCGCCCATGCGCAAGTCGCAGGTGTCGTTGATATCCTAGAAGGCGTGAATAAGATACAGAAAAAGTACGACGAGGAGCGGCAGAAGCGGCTACGGCCGGACGGCGACGCGCAATACGTGGACCTGGCGCTGTCAGAGCAGTTCAAGCACTATCGAGAAGACCCCTGGGTCGACGAGCGCTCGGAAAAAGTGACCATCAAGGACGGCGAGCACGTCAAGTATCTCATCCTGGGGGCTGGAATTGGCGGCCTCCTCTTCGCCGTCAAGCTCATCCAGGCAGGCATATCGGCGTCGGAGATCCGTCTCGTTGACGCCGCGGGAGGTGTAGGAGGGACGTGGTATTATAACCGCTATCCGGGTTTGATGTGCGATATAGAGTCGTATTGCTATCTTCCGCTTCTTGAAGAGATGGATTACGTCCCAGAACACAAGTATGCATACGGCCACGAGATCAGGAAGTACTTGAACGCAGTCGCAGACAAATACCATCTCTCGGACACGGCCATGTTCCGCACCAAAATCAACACCCTCGTCTGGGAAGAATCCAGCCGCCAGTGGAAAGTCGGCATGACCAAGGAGCGCAAGTCAGGCTCTCAAATGAAGATCGATGTGACTGCGGAGTTTGTCGTTGCGGCATCTGGCCTGATACTGCATCCGAAACTCCCTGCCGTTTCTGGGATCGAGAACTTCAAGGGTGCTTCGTTTCACACGTCGCGCTGGAACTATGCTCTCACTGGCGGTTCTCAAGAAAATCCGGTCCTTGACAGGCTCGCTGGGAAACGAGTGGGCATAATCGGGACTGGCGCCACGGCGGTCCAGGCGATTCCGCAACTTGCCAAGTATGCCGGACACCTCACTGTCTTCCAGCGGACTCCTTCCTCTGTCGACATACGTGGCCAACGCGCTACAGACAAGGACAGATGGACTTCTACCGTTGCATTTCATCCTGGCTGGTGGAGGGAGCGGAATCTCAATTTGGCAGCCCACATGTCTGGTGCCCTTCGACCCGATGATAGAGACCTTGTCAACGACCAGTCGACTTCCTGCCTCTCATACCGTGGTGCGATTGGAGGGCCTGATCTGCCATCCTCGGTGGAGGAGATCCCGGCCTTTGTGGCACGTTTGCACGCTGTGGACCTGCCCCGCGCCGAGCGAATCCGCCAACGGGTTGATGAGGTTGTAAAGGATACCAAGACTGCTCAGGCGCTCAAGCATTGGTACACGACGTGGTGCAAACGACCAACATTCCATGATGACTATTTACCGTGCTTCAATCTTCCGAATGTCGAGCTTGTTGACACAAGTGGAAAGGGTGTCGATCGTCTCACGGCCACAGGAGCCGTTGTGGGCGACGAGGAGTATCCGTTGGACATTCTGATCTTCAGTACTGGTTTTCGCGCCCCTGGAATCGGCAGCCCTGCGTTTCGTGCAGGTATGGTAAGTCATGCTCTCTTCTTCGGAGTGTTCTATATCTCTCGGTAGAGCCGCTGCCATCTGGCCCGTCTGTTTCTGCATCGGGCTAACGAGGAACCACAGAAAATTACCGGCAGGAATGGCAAAGACATGGACGCGAAGTGGGAAGAAGCCGTGGCGACTTTGCATGGGACTATGACACACGACTTCCCCAACTTCTTCATGCCGGGCCCGTTCCAGGCGGCTGCAACGGGGAACCAGACTTTTGCGCTCGACATCATGTCCAGCCATGTGGCCCATGTCATCAGCCAAGCTCAGGCAAAGCATCCTGGCCAGAAAATAGTAATCGAGCCAACGAAGGAGGCGGAAGAGATCTGGTCAGGGGAAGTGCTCAAAAGAAGCATCGCATTCGCGGGAATGGCGGGCTGTACGCCTGGTTATCTCAATGGAGAAGGAGTCATGGACAGCTTGCCGATGGAGGCGAAGATGAAAATCGCTAGGATGAGCATCTGGGGCGAGGGCATCCAACGTTTCATGGAGACGCTTAAAACTTGGGAACAGGCTGGTGAGCTCGAAGGGTTGGAAGTGAGGCCGGTCGCGTCCTAAATTGGGCGATGTTCAGGTTCGGACGAGAGGCATCTTGATCAATAGAAGAAAATGGCTGTAGCCATTGTGGGGGACCATGTTAAGACGGTGGGACGGAATCATACTAGCCGGTTAGACACGCCATGAGAGAGTATCTTTTCGTCTGCATGTCATGAACCGACCGGAGGTTGGGAGCTTGCCTTCTAGTAGGAAGTTGCTCAAGACACCAGTCGCAGCACAGCGCGAATACGACTCAGATGGCCGGTATTATTGACATGGCGTCTCAAGCGTGTTTTCGTGTCTGATCTGCAACCTCGGATGTCGGGAGAATCTACTGGTCCCTTGACGATCGGAAGGCACATTGGATAGAGACCAGGTGGTTGGATTGACGGGACTCAACTCGGTCAAGGAGATATCCTCGTGCCATGGAAGACATCATAGAGCAACACGATGATCGAATTCCCATCTACATACTCTGGGTATGTATGTAGAAGAAGGAGCTTGTCAGGATGGAAACAATGCGATCCCCGGCCCCGGATAAAAACACGTTCCGGCGCCAAGCCCCATGTCGGTAGTCGGCGTCCCGGTCGTGCCATCACCGCCGACTGCCGGTTAGACTTCATCTCTTTTTCTCCTCTGACATGACCTCCTTTGTGAAATATTTGATGCTTTGTTGGTGGTTCAGCAACTGAGGGAATCCTCACGCTGGATGTTGCCGGGTGGATTGTCTATCAGCTCTCGAGGACGCCCCAGGATCCACGCAAACTTGACCCCAGCATTCTGGATACCTCGGGGTATGACCAATTTTACTCTCTGGGTACGGTGAAGGCAGTTGCAGTCCTTCCTGGAGCCGTTACGCTCGATGGAATATGTGGAGATGTTCGGAAATGAGACTGAATCCAAGCGTTTGTGCTATTAACGAGGCTATCACCTGGTCCCTGTGCCAGGACTTCAAGAAGCCGCCAGCAACCCTACAAAACAACAGGTTTCCCTTTCACTGAGCCATGACCATGGAACTACCAAGGATATCATGCCCCTCACGACTTATATTTTCTATGGGAGAGTTGGACGTGTGAGATCTGGGTCATGAAACTGGGTGTATCGCCATCACCAGCTCTCAGAACTGGAGCCGGGGGACCAAAACCAGGCAACTCTACACCGGGAGTCACTCTTTCTCATGACGATGTCATCCTTTCCAATATGTTGCTCTGACCATGGAAGGGAGCCATCGCCTGAGACGAACGCTGCCTTTGTGCTCCAGGAGGTTGGCCCAGAACGACCGCTGAATGGTTGGTTCCTCAACCCAAAAATTGTCCCAGGCAACCATCCTAGGTAACTATGCTCTAGTCAATAAGGGATATATGGGACCGACACACAGATCCGGCTTGAGGGTACCATCCCTATTCACCACTGGTGGCGCGAGCTCACTGCATCCGTCCTTAAACAGGCTTTATAGCAGACGAGTGAGGCCTCGAAGCACATGCTTTTCTCGCCAGAAGGACGGTATGATTTCAGGATTCAAATTTTTTCTTCATACCTCTGAAGTGTACTGCAAGTTAGGTGCCGTTGCAACTTCGAACAGGAGACTTCAGGCGCTGCAAGTTGATCATCAGGAACGGTAGCAAAGTTGACAAGTCTGCCACCATCGCTGCCCTACCATCTGTCTCAAAACGCAAGCTCGAGAAGTTAGTCTGCCTGCAAGTCTCTGGCGCGGTGGCAACCAGCTTGTTCGGATCCAGAAGCACCCGTGCTTTTCCAGGAGTGCGCAGCAATGACTGCACGCCGCGCCAACTTCACGAGCTAGATTGCAATCGAGATGAGCTTTTTTCTGGTCCTTCAAAGGGATCGCATGAATATTCGCCCCCAAGATGACTGGTGTCATCATCTTGGCCGTCAAACTGACGATGGGAGCAGGGCAGCAGTGGTCTGCGATGATACCAGAGATACCCGGAGATTTCGGGAATCGAGACAACAGCACTTCTTTCAGGCGAAACATGTCGCTTGTTGACCGGTGGCGGCGTCCAGAAAGTGGCTGAATCAGGAACGAAACCCCCCAATAACGAGTGTGGAGGGCTATCGAGATCTGAGTGCACATGACAGGCCTCTACGGGAGCACGAGGAGCTATCTGATTGCGATTGGGGGGCTTGGGATTGGGGGTTTCCAATCAGAAAAGATATTGAAGTGAACACCTCACAAGCACAGCAATGCAGCCCGCAACTGCCAGTAAGTTTCGGAGTCGACACAAGTCGAGCGGCCTGGGCTGATAAACTAACCATAATTGGGGTTGCACGGCGGCCAGGGTTGATGCATTATTATATGTCTACCGGCGCCGACATCCCATTATCTTCTTGTCGACATTTTTGTTTCCGCCAACAACGACACCCCCAAAAATTATGTTACCGATGATTCCATGAACGGCCCCAAGATCAAAGATACTGACTTGCCCACCGGCATCGAGGCCTTGCGACAAGCCGGCATCGCCCATATCGGCGCAATAACCACAGAGCCACAGTATTCTGGGGCGCCAGCCACGCACATCCTCCAACCCCTCTCCCCTCCGAGGTACCACAATGTCGATACGCATTATTATTCCAGCTTGTCGCCGAGCGACGCCGGACATGATCAACAGCAAATACCGGGTCAATTAGACTACTACATGCAAAGCCCTGACCACGCAGCGGAGATGGCAGCCAAGGAAGAGAGGCGCAAACGCAACACCGCCGCCAGTGCACGGTTTCGCATGAAGAAGAAACAGAGGGAGCAGGCCTTGGAACGGAAGATGAGCCAGGTTCAGGATAAGAATGCGAAATTAGAAGAGAAGGTCAATCAGTTGGAAATGGAGAATAAATGGCTAAAGGATTTAATCACGGAGAAGAACAAGAGACCTGTGGGCGAGTACGGAGAACATGAAGATGATCTTGAGGCATTGGCACATGGGCGTATTGTCAACGGGGCGAGCGAGACTTGACCACGATGGATAGAGTCGAGGTTCAGAGCCCTTTTTCCTAGGTATACAATCTTTTCAACGACAACTCGAAGTATCTTTGAAGAGGGGGAGGGGGGAGGGAATCTGTGCTTGGTCAAACAAAGAATCAGCGCAGGATGCCCGCGGGCGGCACTGGTCACTGGGGAGAAGTTGATATCAGGCATAACGACGCATCTTCATTTTTCGCACGAATCTATGCTGTTAGTTTTGATGACCAACATCTTCCTAATTCCTGCGCGTTCACCAGTCAAAGATAGTCAGTTCCTTGTATGTTTCGCATCGGACGGGCTCCATTTGAAGTCGTCATTAGAGCTGCGATGAGGATTGGGAGTTGTGGTCTGATCACGCCATTCTGTGGGACAAGCACGCCTAAAAAGGGTTTCTAGGTGGGAAGGCACAGCCTAGTGAGCCCCAGAAAAGGACCCAGCATGCCTATTGTAGAACCCCTTGACGCCCGGAAAGGAGCATTTAGGCTTGTCCGGCGCAAGCTCGGGGGGAGCATCTCCCCAGTCTCACCGCCAGAAACAGCCGTCTCGACAATGAGCAAGTCCATTACCACGTGCAATTTATCTGAGGTGAAGGCGCAGGTGTTGGAAACAATGGTTTCTGATATAATTGGAGTGACCTAGGTGCAGACAAAATAAATCGGACACAGCAGAGGAAGACGCCATGGTCTGGTGGACGTCGTCGTTGCTTGTGCTCCTGGCAGCTGTAGCAAGCGGCCAGGCCAACGACTTGGAGCGCAGCCATGGAATCAGAGGACAGCAACCTCTCACTTCCAATGCGCAGTCCAGCTCCCGACCAAACATCGTCTTCATCTTGACTGATGACCAGGACCTGCGCATGAACTCTCTGTCTTATATGCCCCATGTGAAGGAGCACCTCATTGACCAAGGCACATTCTTCCAGCGCCATTACTGCACCATCGCCCTCTGTTGCCCGTCACGCGTGAGCTTGTGGACAGGGAGAGCAGCTCATAACACCAATGTCACCGATGTCAATCCTCCCTATGGTCTGTTCCTCTCCCTCGATACCACGATCCTGTAGGACACCTACTGACTACGTTACCCTGTAGGTGGCTATCCCAAGTTTGTCAGCCAGGGCTTCAATGAGGCATGGCTTCCCATCTGGCTGCAAGATGCTGGCTACAACACATATTATACGGGCAAGCTGTTCAACTCCCACGGCGTGAACAACTACGACTCGCCGTTTGTCAACGGTTTCACCGGTTCCGACTTTCTCCTGGACCCTCACACCTATGAATACCTAAACGCCAGCTTCCAGCGAAATCGAGAGCCACCTGTCAGCCATGAGGGAGAGTATTCCACAGACGTCCTCGCCAGGAAGGCGTATGGATTCCTGGAAGATGCCATCTCGGAGCAGAAGCCGTTCTTCTTGACAATTGCCCCCAATGCTCCTCACAGCAATGTCAAATTTGAGGAGAGTTGGTTCAACGGGAGTGCTTCGGCTCACACAATCACGACCACTCCCCCCATCCCGGCTGATAGGCACAAACGCTTGTTCGCAGATGCTGTGATCCCGCGTACCCCAAGCTTCAATCCAGACGAGGTGAGACAATCGCTCGCTTCCAAGGCTTGAACTAACCATTTGAATGCAGCCTCACGGCGTGTCCTGGATCAGCACTTTGCCCAAGCAGAACCAGACAAATGTCGATTTCAACGACGAATTCTATCGCAACCGATTACGTGCCCTCCAAGCGGTCGATGAGATTGTTGATGGTGTCATCGCTCGTTTGAAAGAGCATGGGATACTCGACAATACCTATGTGTTCTACTCCAGCGACAATGGCTACCACATTGGTCAACACCGCCTGCAGCCGGGCAAGGAGTGCGGCTATGAAGAAGACGTCAATATACCATTGATTGTCCGTGGTCCTGGCATATCAAGAGGGAAGTCAAGCGACCTAGTAACCTCCCATACGGATCTGGCGCCTACCTTTCTATCTCTCGCGGGCGGGCAAATTCGATCCGACTTCGACGGCAGCATAATTCCTTTGACTGCCAATCAACTCGATGATGACTCTGTCGACACGCGCGGAGAGCATGTGAACATTGAGTACTGGGGCTTTGCACTTGCAGAGGGCAAATACGGGAGTGCAATGTACTGGAACAACACCTACAAGGGGCTTAGAGTGATCGGCACCAACTATAATCTGTACTACAGTGTGTGGTGTAGTGGTGAACACGAACTCTACGACTTGAGGGTATGTCAATTCCGCGTCTCGTGTGGGATTCTTACAATACTGACAACTCCCAGAACGATCCTTACGAGACACATAATCTGTTCAATTCGAATCACTCTTCGATCTTCGAAGTTCCGACCACAGCGCCGGCCACTCTGCCAACTGTCACCACTTTACAACACCTCATCTCTCGGCTGGATTCGCTGGTCATGGTTCTCAAGACATGCAAAGGACGGACTTGTACACACCCGTGGGAGACACTCCATCCCCACGGCGAGGTAGGCAACCTGCAAGATGCCCTTGATGCACGCTACGACGACTTCTATGAGCTCCAGCAGGAAAGAGTTCGGTTCGAAAAGTGCGAGAAGGGCTACATCCTAGAGAGTGAAGGGCCTCGGCATGTGAAAGC
The DNA here is from genome assembly GCF_000835455.1 of Fonsecaea pedrosoi CBS 271.37. Lineage (NCBI taxonomy): Eukaryota > Fungi > Ascomycota > Eurotiomycetes > Chaetothyriales > Herpotrichiellaceae > Fonsecaea > Fonsecaea pedrosoi. The sequence continues at coordinate 2,539,281 of NW_013550610.1, forward strand.
ATTTTCACCTGGAGATGACGGACCCAGAGGAGGAGTGCATTGGAGTGAGCTAGTATAACACTTCACCGTAGTATAGAAATGTCGAATCGACATCTACCCGCTTGATGGGTTTATCTCAGTCCAGGCGTGCTCGCGACATTTGCCTTCGCTTGCGCAAGACATTGAATTGTGCCTGCAGCCGAGAGGTTCCACTTGATAGACGTTGGTGGCGCGCTGAAGGCCCTGATAGACGTAGGGGGCTACAAGTAGAAATGCTTGATGCTTGATGCGTGCTCGCCTCGTGTTTTTGCGTGATCACAATGCGGATCCTTTCCACGGACTGGCCTTCCCCGTCAGGCCCCTTCGAGCGCCGTCCAGCCCATCTGCGCATCCAGCCGTGCCAGCTTTTGGTTGGGCCTGCATGCTGCCCGTTGTTGACCGACCTTTGGGTGGAAACCTCCGAGTTGGGATTATGACTGGATCCAGACACCAGTCACACACGAGCCGATTAAATATGCTGGGTTTTATTGACTCTCGCCTTTGCGAGACCACCGCAATACACTGTCATGGGGGATAGGGATGAGGACAGAGATGGGATTGGGCATGTCGCCGCAGATGAGACGACTGCGCTGCTGCGGACCGACTCCGAGTCCTCAGACTTTGACCAACAGTCATACAGGACCTCATTGCGCCGACATTCCTCTGCCAACCTCCCTCCGTACTACCAAGATCCTACACCCGCAGACGGCGCCACTGAACCCTCGTCGGCGCTGACCATCTGGACCATTGTGCCCGTCTCACTTCTCGGTGTGTCTCATGTGTCTCAAGTGTCTTCACGCGGAGCAATGCTAATCTCCTGATAAGGTGTTTTCGTCTCCAACCTCGACGGCAGCCTGATCATCGCATCGAGTCAACAGATCGCCTCAGAGTTCAACGCGCTGTCAAGTGCGTCGTGGCTGATCACCAGCTTTGTACTTGCACTATGTGCCAGTCAACCCCTTGTAAGGCGCCTCGAATCATACCAAAGGGCCGCCGCTGACCCGTGTCTCGAACAATTATAGTATGGCAAGCTGAGCGATATCTTTGGCCGGCGGAGTAACTTGAGCGTCGCCTACATCTTCTTCGCAGCAGGATGTTTCCTTTGGTGAGTTTCACCGACAAGTCCGAGGTACTGGGCGTGGGCGTCTATTTATTCGATCGCAGTGGTATCGGTCGCGAATACTGGCATGTGGTTGCTGGTCGAGCCATTTCTGGCGTTGGAGGTGCTGGCATGACGGCGCTGGTATCTATCATCATTGCTGGTACGAGGACATGATAACCGTACGGCCCACGACCGACTCGACTGACCTACCTGCAGATGTCGTCCCTGTGAGAGAGGTCGCAACCTGGAGGAGCTACGTGAATATTGCTGCCACGACAGGACGAGCGGCTGGCGGACCCCTGGGCGGCTGGCTCTGCGACACAATCGGCTGGCGATGGTGCTTCTACGGCCAAGTCCCTCCCACGATCGTCGGTCTCCTTCTCATCCTCTGGAAACTACCGAACAAGACGCCAAGAACGGTCAAACCGGACGAGGAAGCCTCGTTCAAACAGAAGCTGGCGCGGGTGGACCTGGCGGGTGCTGTCACCCTGATCATCACCATCGTCAGCTTCCTCCTGGTGTTGGAGTTTCTGAACGAGGACCTCCCCAGGGTCTACGTCGTGGTCCCGGCTGTTCTTTTCTTCGGGTTTGTGACTCTCTTCTACTTGACTGAGAGCCGCTGGGCCAAAGAGCCGATCCTGCCCATCGAGCTCCTCACCAGCCGGGAGACCCTGACGGCCTACCTCCTTGCGGGACTTCAGATGACGGCCCAGTTCAGTCTCTTCTACTCGGTCCCCATCTACTTCCAGATCGTCTCCGGCTCGAGCGTGGGCAATGCGGGACTGCGCCTTGTCCCCGCCGTGGCGGGCAATGCCACCGCGGGTCTGCTGGCGGGCTTCACCATCTCCAGGACAGGCCGGTACAAGCTCTTCACCCTGCTGGGCAACGTGGGCGGCTGCCTGGGCTATCTGATGGTCCTCCTCCGCTGGCGCCGCGGTGCGATCCACCCGGCCGAGACGTTGTACCTGTTCTTGGGCGGCTTCGCGTCAGGCACGAACCAGTCGACCACCTTTATCCACCTCGCCGCGAGCCTGGAGCCGAGCAAGATGGCCATTGCGGGCACGACCCTGTATCTCTGCCACAACCTCTTTCTCCTCGTCGGCATCCAGTTTTCTACCGCGCTATTGCATTTCCGGTTACGGAGCGATTTAGAATCCGGACTAGAAGGCGTCAAACACAAGAAAAAGGTGCGCATACAAACTCTTTTCTACTCTCGAGTCCTGCCTGCCCTGTCTTGTCCTCTCCTTGGTGCTTCCATGATGCGTATTATACGAACCCAGCGATGCAGACGAAGGATATATCTTAATCCTTCGGATGCCTAAAGCTCTCCCTTTTATCCTCTCAGTTTCTCATAACCAGTCTTTACATACTCGATCACCCTTGGGTCCCTGCTTCGAAGAGACAGAGCCAATTCCAACAAACCCATAATGCTAACGTCGGGGACAACCGCACAGATCATCGAATCCGCCGTCTCCAGCATCAAATCGATCCGCAACCTTCCGCCACTCATCAGAGACATCGTCGTGCGAGCCTACCTCGACGGCCTGAGCTGTACCTTTGGTAAGAAGCATTTTGTTGCTATTTTCCTGCTGATTTTATTTCATCTATATAAACTAACCGTAACACGCTTGTACTTTGCAGCCATGTCCGTGGCCTTTGCCTTTTTGGGGTTGTTGGTCGCCATCACGATGAGGGAGAAGAGATTATAGAGAGGAGCGGGTGGCGGGTGGCGGGTAGCGTGGAAGGGGATAGAATGGGGACTGAAAGAGTCTCCGTCTTCAATATGATGAAAAATGGGCGTGTGAGAGTGTGATAGGGTAGGGTAGGGTAGAGCAATCAGAGGGTGATGGCGCTTTTAGAGGAGAGATGGGAGAGGAAGTGGTAGGAAATGGAAATGGGAAAGGAAAAGGAAAAAATATACTGTGTCATGGTCACGGTCATGGTCATGGCCCTTTTTAATAGAGGTATCATAAAAGTAATCCTAGGTGAATGGTATTATGGTAGAGGACAGGCAGGACATTAGAGTATTATTGTTATTTCTGGGGAGAAGAAGGAGAGAAGTAGAAAGTGGGAGAGGGAGAGGTAGGCAGGCATATAATATGGCATCAATACTTTTTTCTTTTTTGGCGTCTATCTATCTACCCATCTACCAGCCTGCCAGTCAGCGAGTCAAAGAGTATAGAGCACAGAAACTGCAGTTCAGTACACTGCGGACTCTCATCCGGGTGCATTCATTCCCTGCTGCGACTGGTGGAATCCGTTCCCAAGAAGCGTCGACGTCGTCAAGACTGGAAAGAACCGATTCAACCTTGTCCTCAACGATATCGCTTGCTTCCTCGCTGGCTCGGCTGAACTCGACTCAGTGTCCGAAGCGGAAATCCAACCTCTTGTTTCCCTTGTCGGTGGTGGTGCGGAGGTAATGGATCCGCTCCTCGCGGGTCATCGAGTACCAGATGTTGTCGCGCTCGGCGTTCTTGCGGACGTAGTAGATCTTTGCGCCGATGAAGACGATGATGTTCCAGGCGACGACGCCCAACAGGGCCTTGTTGCCCGTGTAGTAGTAAGGGGCGTCGCCCTTGCGGTAGATCTGCGAGGAGAAGATGTTGGACGCCTGCACGGCCATGTTGTACAGCGAGGAGCCGACGGTGCGGGTGCGCACGGACCCGGCGTTGCGCGACGTGAGCGCCACGAGGATCGCGTGGATGTACGGGTAACCCACCAGGAGGGTCGACAGCGTCCATTTGGCCCAGTTGGAGCCCGAGAATTGCGGCGGCAGCGCTACCAGCGCCACCAGCAGCGGCAGAGCCCAGAACTGTGTAATCACGCCGAGGAGCAGGCGTTGGTTGATCTTCTCCGACACCCACGTCCAGAACAACAGTTGTATGATGAAGAGCGTGTACGCCGGGATGGTCAGCAGATTGGTCTCGAACGTGTCGAACCCTAGCGCCTTGCACGTCAGGGTGATGTATGCCTGCGGAGGTGTGCTCGGGATCGTCCACGACAGGCCGATGAGGTAGATGGGCCACATGTCGTAATCGGTCAGGGCGGACCAGAAGAGGTCGAAGCTGAGACCTTGTCGGTTGTGCATGGTCGCTTTGCCGGGATCGTCTCGCAGGATGCGGGTCACCATGATGACCTCTTCTCGCTCTGTGAACCAGCCGTTCTTCGGGCGGAGGAGCCCCTTGGTCCAAATCTTTCGGCCGCCTTTACGGGCAGCGGCGTTGCGGGCGGTCTGAGTCGGAGAGGCCGGCAGATACAACCACGTAAAAATCCCGATCAGGCCGGTGAGCGCTCCCTCGATCGCGAACAGGTACCTCCATCCCTCGATGCCGCCGTGGCCACGGAGATGCAGGATGCCATATGCAAGAAACGCGCCCACAATCTGGGTAGATTGGTAAGATGTCCAGAACCAGCTCAAACGCTTTGGGAGTTCCGCATTGGTGAAGAAGTAGCTCAGGTACAGGATGGTATCTGGAATAAACCCCCCTTCAATGAGGCCCAGGAGGAACCGGCAGACGAAGAAGCTGTTTTTTCCGGATAATGCCGCCTGCGATGCCGCAACTGCGCTCCAGGACACCATCTGGATGGGGATCCAGGTATCGGGGCCAAGCTTCTTGCTGATAAGCTGAGAGGGAAGCTCGGCGAACAAGAAGGAGCAGTAAAAGATGGTCATGCCGTTATTATAGTCGTTGGTATTCATATTCAAATCGTCTGCGCGCTCGTCAGCTTCCTGCTCATGCTATCAGGGATGACCCATCAATCGTACTCAGCATGTTGTCAGACAATGCCTGGGTGATATTGCCTCGATCGAGCTGGAGTGCAAAGAACATAATGCATGCTGGAAGGGCAATTCGCCAATCGAGCTAACAGACGGGTTAGCCAGGAACAAGAATTGGTATTCTGAGTAAGGAGCAACAACATACTCTTCTGACCAGAGCCTTTTCCTCTTCCGGAGACCACTCAGCCGAGGGATCGAAACGATGTGTGCCCTCAAACCCTTCGATCGGTTTGTAGATTTCCGTGGCCTCCGGAGCCTCGAAGACGTTGTTCACGTTCTTGACGAGTGAGTTTCCATTCTGCTCAAAAGACGACGTCTCTGAGTCGAGATCGACGTCCGCGTCAACAGACACATGGCTGATGTCCTTGCCACCAAGCTGCCACCACTTCCGTTGTCTTGGCTTTCTTGTTGCTTCCTTGTTTCTTTCAACGGTGGATGGCACCACCTGGGACTCGACCGATTTGTCCATGGTGACTGTAAGCCTTGGGACAAGATGAACTAGATTGGAGTGCGACGCTTTCCAAGAGCCGAGAGTGCAGGGGGCAGCAGAGGCTTATATAGAGCACGAGCCCACTATCTTCTGCCACTGCTCGGCATTCAATGCTTCATCGATTATGGATTTTTTTCGGCGAGGTACCGGCCACACAGAAAAGTTCTAGACGACGCCTGCCAGGGATGATCTACTTGGTTTTCTTCAGAGATTATTGCCACACCAAGCTGGTGGATGTTGTTGTCAGATGGTGGGATGATTGCGTGATTCGGAACGTGGTATTGCTGAGACCTGTACCCTCCCATTTTGAACGTGGTCTGCGAGGGTTGTCTAGCCAATATGATGCCACATCCACCAGCATCTCGACAAGACTGTCTGCGCCGGCCATGTACCGCTCCATCGGACTAGATTTGGCGTGCTGAGGTTTGCTGATCCGTATGATCGCGGGGAAAGAAAGCTGCAATGAATTGACGACTGCGTTGCACAAAATCCTGCAGTAGCACCTTGACCGAGCCAAGAACTCGAAGGAGAGATGCCCGAAATATCTATCCGGCAAATAGGCATCTTGCACACCCGATGCTAAGACTCCTTGTCCCGACGCGTGCCAACCTCAGCAGACGAAGAGGCTAACAAAGTACTCAGTACAGGAATTCGCCAGCGCAGAGTTGACAGCCACATGCTTTGGTTCGCTAAGTTGGTGTGAAAGGGGCAACAACGTGGTGGAGATAGGGTTTGTTCAGAGATGGCGTGATTGGCCGAGGGCGATTGCAAGCTTGATGTCGAAGTGCGACCGACATCTTGGACAAACAGAGCACGCCATCACGGGCATTCTGACACCTTTTTCCATCCACTCTGGGCTGGTCGAGTCGTTGTCCAGGCCGCGATGGGCGAGTTGACCTCTGCAATGGTCGACAATTTTGGGCTTGTCTCATTGGTTCTTTCGTCAAGGCAAACTGCCCTTATCATTCCCACCAAAGCCATCTCCCACAATGGCGAACGAAGGGGGGCTGGGCATTTTGTATCGCTGCTCCGTGCATGTCAGACATGGATGTCAGCACGTGGAATGTGCCGGGGTTCTTGGGAGACCACCTCATCGATCAATCCATAACACGATTTGGCGTGAGTGAAACGATGTCCAGGCACGGATAGTAAGTGGTGGTGGAGATTGTGGAGGAGCTTGGTCAACCGGAGAGGAGCTGGGGTTGTCTTTGACGCCAAGTCTCACGTGACTTGTGCATAAAACTCCATGTGCACAATTGCACTATTGACGGGTCAAGAGCACAGCTTGGCGTGCCAGTTAATAAAAAACCCAAAAATACAACCTCGAATTTTTACGTCGTTACGTCGTAATACCTCTGTTCTACCGAGATTCTTACAGCCGTCTTCCCTCCATTCTTGTCAGCGCGTCAAACACGGCATTTTTCGACACCTATAAACATTGGTATGAGTGAGTGACCGGGCCCCTTGAGTCTTGACACCACACGCGCCGACCCGCTTGGGATCTCGTACATCGACGTCCATCTAACCATTACCGTTACCATCACTATCACCCTCACCTGCCTCTTTACTTTCTCTTCATACAGAAGGGCTCAGGAGGAGGATTGGAAAATGGACATGTCTCTCACGAAAGTTAAGGCGACTGGTGGCTTTGATTCTCAATTCCCGGTACAAGATACAAGGTTCAAGAGGGTGTTGTTGTCACGGTACAGGCCACAACCTGTTATGATATATCCGACCCAGCCCTAGAATCCATTCGGTATACAGTACCATCCCATAGCATACCAGATCGAGTCCCTCCGTTTTTAGGGGGCAGGAGATGACCTTTCTCCTGCGCAAGAATCCAGACCACCTATCTACAGGGTATACCGGAATCCCGGTCTGCCCTCGATGATGATCTCGCCCCTGTCGGCCTTGCGGTTTGCACGCGTGTAGAGGAAAAAGTTCTTGCAGATCAACACAATGGTCAGTGCTTGCACGGCGATGATCGTGTCGAGCCCGGGCCTGTATTGCGGAGCGTCCTTTTGTTGAAAGGCGTTGGATGCGATGATGCCGCCGATACCAGCGCCTGCAAGCATGACAGCCGACGCGATGGCGCGCCGCGCTTGGCCGACAATGTTGTTGTGCTGGTAGCTGAAGATGGCGGGGATGCTGGCGTTGTAGGACGGCAGGCCCAGGAAGACGCCGAAATACCGAACGCTGGGGTTTTTGGCGTAACCAATACTGGGAGCCCGAGTTAGCAAAAATCGGAAACCTTCATGAATGGCAGAAGAACTTACATAACAACACCGGTGATGGTCACCACGGCATTAAAGAGGATGATCGGCCCTCGAGTCATCCAGCGGTCGCCGATGTAGGCCGCAATGTACATCCACTGGTTAGGAGAAGTAAGTCAGCATATCATGTATGACCCAGTACGGTTGACTGGACAGACTCACAATGACCGCCAACACATAAGGGGGGAATATCAGTATGTAGGTCTTGAGGAGTGAATAGCCGAAGCCGCCATTGAGGATCAAAGGCAAAAAGTAGGCAAAAGCGTATGCCACGGTGTTCTGGTCGAGCATGTCAGTCTTGTCACTTGTCAGAAAGACATCCTCCAAAACTCACGTTGCACATGAGAAGCAGACAAAACTCCCAGACTCTCCAGTCCTTGAGGTGGGAGAAGATGACTCTCGGGGTGAATCTCTCGGGCACGGCGTCACCACGATCTCGTTCAATGCGAGCCAGGACGATAGCTGCTTCTTCCGGGGTCAGGAAGGATCGGAACCCCAAGAGAGACGGGCGAGCTGCCCTGTCCGGGAAATCGAGGAGGAAGAGGAGGACGAGGACGGCAATGACGACGGTCACGATTCCCTCCATGATGAAGATCCAAGACCAGCCAGGGACCCCTCCGAGGCCATCCATCTTGGACAGTCCGTAGGCGATCAAGTTGGCCAGCCCGGAGACCAGCAGGCCACAGCCGTATATGGCGCTGAAACGCACCTGGACCTCGTCTCTCTTGTACCAACACGACAGCAGGAAGACGATTCCAGGGAAAAGTCCGCCTTCAAAGGCACCAAAGATGATGCGGCACGCGAGCAGAGTTCCCCAGGTCTTGGAGAAGCCCATGCCGATGGTAACGACACCCCAGCAGAAGCTGATGACGCCCATGAACGTGGCGGCGCCGACCTTGCGCATGATCAGGTTGGACGGGAAGTCGAAGAGGATGTAGCCGATGAAGAAGATCATGGTGATGATGGAGTAGCGGTTGCCGATGGAGATGCCCAGGGCCTGGTCCATGCCAGCGAGGCGGGCGTTGGGCAGATTGAGTCGATCCACGAGCGAGATGGCATAGACGATTCCGCACAAGGGCAATAGTCGGAAGTCAACCTTGCGCCGAATTCTCTTCTCCTCGGCCAGGTCGATCGCATGATCCGGGTCGAGTGCCTCTTGGAGATGGATGTTGTCGTCGAGCATGCGCAGCGCGTGGTCGCCCTTCTCGTGGTCGCTCGAAGCCACAGCTTCGACGTGGGTGTTGTCCGCCGACATGCTCTTGTTCTCTGCCTCGACAATGTTCGTCAGAGTCATGGTGGACAAAGCTGGGAGGTCCAAAGCTGGTGGTGTGCTCTGGTGTATTTCTGTCGTGTTCAAGCTTCAACCTCACAGCACAACTCAAAACTCTGGCGGAAAAAGGTATGAGCTCCTCGATTTTGGACAAGGGGCACGATCCCAAGATATAAATCTATCAACACTCCTCCTGTTCTCAGACCATGCGCTCTTCTCATTCCGGGGCAAGTCCCCGCCACCCCAGACACGTACTCTAGGAAATAAAGGAGAAAAGAAGCCGGAGACCAGGCCTTGCAGCGACGAGAGCAAATGTAGGTACCGTCGTCCATGATTGGATCTCGGTTGATCCACCACGTTCATACTATATCACAAACGGAAATATTCCCTCGGAGCCTATATCAAACCGGCATTTCGGATGTGGCGGCGGGGCATTCCGGGGATGTCTCAGTCGAGGACTCGACCTTCCCTCCTCGTCTTGCTAGGGAGGGATACCGGTACCTGGTAGCGGTTGTATCGTTTGCAAAGAGTCTCTTCCTGAGTCGGAATATGAGTACCGAGTTCTGGACTTACTCCCTGGACGATAACAACAACGAAAAACCCTGTCAAGGGGAAAGCCGACAAACCGTTAGGCCCTTGCTCGATTTATCTGTTCTCTAGAAATTGGGCGAGTGAACCTCTCCCTGTCATTCATCGGTATAAGACTCTTATCGAAGAGACTTCTGTTTGAGTTGCCATCATTTCCTGTCTCTATTGTCGCGCAACATCGAGCTCACCTTTTCACACCATCACCATGTCTCCATCTATCGAAAGCCCCAACGGAGACAATGGCGCCGTCAATGGCACTCATATCGAGAAAGACAAGATTTCAGCAACTCCTACAAATAACTCTTCTGTCGAGGCAGCACCAGCCTCCGTCTCGGCCAAAGAGTTGATCGGATACCACGAAGCTTCGCGGTTCGCCGGCGAGTATCTGGCAGGCAAGGTCCGTCGCACCATCGAGCAGTGCCCGGGGCTTGGACGACATATCCTCGACGTTGGCTTCGGGACAGCGCTGGCCCAGACCAGCCTGAGCTACCGCGAATGGGCCCTGGTCAGTATCGCCACGCTGACGGCGCTGGGCGACGTCGACGATCAGCTCAAGGTGTACGTCACGGGGGCGCTGACCCACGGCGCCACGATTGAGGAGATCCAAGACATTTTCCGGCACGCCAACTCGTTCGCCGGCGCTCCCAGGTCGGTCAATGCCGTCCGCCATACCCACGACCTCTTGTCGCAATGGCAGTCGGGGTCTGAGCCGCGACAGTTGCCACTACCAAAAGGATACACCGAGTCGATCGTTTTACTCGGCGACCACGAGACCATGGTCCGCGACACCGGCGGTTCGGGGATCCCCATTGTGCTCATCCACGCCCTCAGCATGGACGGACGAATGTGGCGACAAGTTCTACCACTTCTCGCTGCCTCGGGCACCCGTGTCATTGCCTACGATCTGCGCGGCCACGGATACGCGCGCGGGGCACCCCTCACCCGCGATCTCGAGCATCTGTGCGCCGACCTGGCCCTGCTTCTGGACCGGCTGGGCGTCGAGCGAGCCGACGTCTACGGGGCCTCGTACGGCGGCGCAGTGGCGCAGTACTTTGCGCTCGACAACCCGCAACGCACGCGGTCTCTAGCGGCCATCGCAACGGCGGGGAAAGCGACGGCCGTGCTGGCGACGCGCGCGACGCGCGCAGAGGAGCACGGCATGGACTCGCTGGTGGCCGAGTCGGTGATACGGTGGTTCCTGCCCGAGACCATCGCGCAGGACACATGGTGCGTGCGGTACGCCCGCGGGTGTGTGCGTCGGGCGCGCGTCGAGGACTGGGCCGCCGCGTGGCGAGCCATGGCCCGACTCGACTGTCTGGAGCGGCTGCCATCTCTCAAGACGATGCCCGTGCTGTCGCTGGCCGGCAAGCAGGACCTCTCGGCCACGCCGCCCATGATGAAGGCCATCGCCGACGCGTGCACCGGCAACCCCAACGTCGAATACCACGAGATCGACCCGGGCACGCACATGATGGCCATGGAGATGCCAAACCCCGTGGCCGAGAAGCTGGTCGCGTTCCGCAAAAGGGTTGATGGGTTGGTACACAAGTAGATAGATAGATTCCTATGACCTTTTGCCCTGAGACCAACTTCGTTTCTCTTCTTCTCCATCTAGATCTCGGACACGTTTTAGACAAGACTCGAATTTTGTTACGTCGAGGTACTCTGTTTCGCGCGGGGGAGTGTCTGGTAGCGCACGCCTAGAGAAGACAACGAGAAAGAATAGAAGTGTCCTTTCCCCTCGTTCACGGGCTCCCTGTCCCTCTCCTTTCCCATTTTCCCGTATCCTCGTAGCAATCATGCAAACGAAAATGGATTACCCTCTTGACGATATGACCTGGACAGGTCCATCGTCACGAGATAGATACCTAGATACCTAGGCACTCTTTTGGTAGTTGACTCTCCTAGTCTCAGTGGCGCAGCCAGAGAGAAAGGAGCTCCCACATTTGTGAGAAAAACCTGCTTTCCTTCCTTCGGTATTTTATCCCAAAAAGGATAAATCACCTCGGATGGTACCCACACGCCTTAAAGTCCTAGCTCACTCTCGGCTCTCCGCAGACTCACAGGCTCTGCCGCTCACGTGGCGCTCTATTCCACTCTGACGAGTACTAGTGGTTAATTAGCCTGCACAAGGTACCTGTCCCCCCCACAGTGTACCGAGTACCGAGTACCCCATGGAGGGAGGCTAGGCGGAGGTCGAGGTCAAGGTCAAGGAAATGATTGCAATCAGACCGGTCCAGGCTGTACCAGCAGGAGACAAAGACGAGCAAGGGACGGACAATACATTACCACTTCCGCACCCAAAAGTCGCTTTTTTTAAAAAAAAAAAAAAAAAAAAAAAAAAATTGGTCTTTACACCAGTTTTACCTGGGTAATCACCATGGTACTTCAATACCTATAGGACAGATATCTCGTACTGGGTAAAACACAACATCTCGACTCTAAAATTCTGTAGATTTTTGATTCGCTTATCATTATCTCATTATCCAGGTCATTTTCTTCATGGTAAGTCCCCCCACCAAGACATCACACCCGACCTAGACACGACGTTTCAATTCGGTGTAGCCTCTGGCATGCGGTACTCGACGCCGCCCACGCCCGGAAAGTCGATCTTGGTCGACGGCAGCTCGTACTGGAACATGGGCGTGTGCTGCCTCTTGCTGACCCGCCACCCGGCCGGGGTGCGGCGCAGCTCGTCCCTGAAGTCGACGACGCGGATCACGATCTTGGGCTCGTCGGCCTTGAGCATCGTCGCCTTGATGTGGTACTCGGCGCGCGCTGTGTCGCCGTGGCCATCCGTGTCGACGGTGATGAGGAGGCTGCTGAGGGCGTGGTCGACGGGCCCGAACGCGGCGTTCAAGTCGACGATCACATCGCGCATGGATTCTCCGCCGACAAATCGACGGAGGCCGCCGCAGTACGAGAGGTCCGCGTCGGGGGTGAAGACGTCGCGCAGGAGCTCGAAGTTGCGGCGGTCCAGGCCGTGACAATACTGGTCGAGCAGACGGCGGATGGCGGCTTCATCGGCGGCGGCGGTTTGGCTTGTCATGGTGCTTTCGATGCTTCGAGTCTCTTGTGGGTAACTTTCCTAGTCGACGGATTCCAAGACATGCAATTGAAGGGTAGGGACCAGAGAGACAGAGACGATGAGTGTGCGTATGTTCGGAGGATGACTTGTCCCAGTGTCGCAATCTATCTCGACTTTCAGCAAAGAAGACGCTTCTTAAAACCCTGTCAAGTTGTCTCGTCGATCCTAGTACAATGTACGAAGTAGTTTGAAGGGTGGTAATGTAGGTAGATACCTTTCCCAGGGGGTTTTTTTCCTCTTGGTATCCATTGGTCAAAGCATTATACCACAAAGAGAAATATCACCGAGGTAAAAAAGATTGGGCCCAGCCTTGTTCCCAGGTGCCCTCATGAGAGGAATGTCCAACAAACACTGTCGTTTTCTCACTGGCCGAAGTTTTGTGGGCTTTGGTCCCTGTCCACCTCGATGGTGATCCGCCCAGACGAGGACTATCTCATGACGAACTTGACGAGTCTGCACATGGTGGTGTATGTAGTCCGGGCAAGTCCGGAGAGAAAAAGGTACAGGAAAGGAGGAGAGACTTCGACGACAGATAAAACAACAGATAAATATGTGAGGTTCTGCAGTTTGCTTCCCTTTTCTGTGTCTTGAGCGATATCATCTTCTGCCATTCTCCCCCACCACCTCAACCCAACCATGGCAGCTGCAGATGTCGTCCCCGATGCGAGAGATATCGTCCAAGACCCTCCTGAATTGTCCCTGAAGCCTCGTTCGGCAGGGCACAAACAGACCAACGGAGATGTGGAACACGATGCAGAAACTCCCCAACGACCACACGAGAACGAGTGGTACCGGTCCGGTTTCTCGTCCAACGGCTACCGCATCCACGAGGAGCCGCTGCACACGCGACGACCGATGCGTGTGCTGATCGTCGGCGCCGGGGCCGCGGGGCTCCAGATCGCGTACAAGGCGCAGCGCCAACTGTCCAACGTGACGTTTGCCATATACGAGAAAAACTCGGCCGTGGGCGGCACCTGGCTGGAAAACCGGTACCCAGGCTGCACATGCGACATCCCCAGCCACTCGTACCAGTTCAGCTTCTGGCGCAAGCCGGACTGGAAGAGCTACTACGCCGGCGCCGAGGAGATCCGCCAGTACCTCCAGGCGTTTGCCGTCGAGAACGACCTGGAACGCTTCGTCCGCTTCGGCCACCGCGTCGACGAGGCTCGCTGGGACGCCGAACGGGGTGTATGGAAGATCAAGGGTCACCTAGCGGATGGCTCCGAGTTCACCGACGAGGGCGAAATCCTGGCCTCGTGCCACGGTGTTTTTAAGTATATCCCACAGTTCTATAGGTACTTGTGCACAGTGAAAATGGCTGACGTCCCTCGCCCTCAGTTCGTGGAAATATCCAAATATCCCCGGAATCGATCAATTCAAGGGCAAGATCATGCACAGCGCCGCCTGGGACGACAGCGTCGACTTGACCGACAAGAAAGTCGCCGTTGTCGGGGGAGGTTCCTCGGCCGTGCAGATCATTCCGTCCATCCAGCCTTACACAAAGGAACTACACGTCTTCTTGAGGTCGCCCGTCTGGATCACAGCTGGGTTCGGCGCGAAACACGCTGCGCCGGGTGGCGTCAACTTTGACTGTATATACAAATCATTCCCCCCCCCTCCACTTTTCCCAATAGAGACTGACCGGATACCAGATTCTGAGGAGCAAAAGAACAAGTTTGCCAGCGACGAGGCCGTCCTTGACAAGTACTGTCGAGAAGTCGAGGGGGAGCTCAACAAACGGTTTACCTTGGTAAGACTTCAAACCTGAAAGGCTCGGTCGGCTCTTCTCATCTCCATTGGAAGGAGGGAACCTAACGTTCTATCCCCTCCCACGCAGATGCACCTCGACAGCGTCGACCAGGCCGCGTCGCGCGAGTTCGTGGCCAAGAGCATGTTCCAAAAGCTGGCCGGCGACCCGCGGCTGACGGCGCACCTGATCCCGCAGTACGCGCTGGGCTGTCGCCGCATGACGCCCGGGTCCGACTACCTGCAGTCGCTGCTGCGGCCCAACGTCGAGGTCATCACGCAGTCGGCCGCGGAGGTCACGGAGATGGGGCTGGTGGACGCCTCGGGGAGGCACGTCGACGTCGACGTCATCATCTTCGCCACGGGCTTCGACACGAGCTTCTGTCCGCCCTACACCCTGGTCGGGGAGAGCGGGCGGAACCTGCGCGACGAGTGGGCCGACTTTCCAAGGGGATACCTGAGCGTCATGGCCGAGGGATTTCCCAATATGTTCCGTGAGTACCTACCTACCTACCTATCTACCTACTCATCTACCCACCCTAGTCACCCAAAGTGACCTTGTCCCCTTTTACATGATTATATCAATATCATGGTCCCATTGTTATTAATACGTGAACGTGTGAAAATCCTTAGTCTTCATCGGTCCCAACGGCCCAGCTTCGCACGGCTCCATCCTCCCTATCCTCGAATGGCACACGCGGTACATGTTCAAGATCATCTCGCACATGCAGCGGACGTCTATCAAGTCGCTAGGCCCGTCGCGCGAGGCCGTTGCGGATCTGTACACGCACACGCACGAGCTGCTCAAGCGGACTGCCTGGTCGAGGTGAGAAAGAATTTTTCGATCCAACTTCCCCTACCCCCTCCCCCTTTACCTCTACAGGACTTGCGTTTTTCCTGACCTTTTCCCTTTGAAATTCTAGCGCCTGTAGATCGTGGTTCAAAAACGGCCGGGTCCACGGCCCCGTCACCGCCATCTGGCCCGGCAGCCGCCTCCACTACTTTGAGGTGCTGGCCGAGCCGCGCTACGAGGACTTTGTCATGACGTACCGCGACAGCGGCAGCGGCAGTGGTAGTGGTAGGGGAAACCGGTTCGCATACCTGGGCAACGGGTACACGCAGGCCGAGCTCGACGAGGACAGTAATCCCGTGTGGTACTTTGACGTCTTGGGCAGGGAGCTCGCAATGGGGAAAAAAGCGTTTGGGGTGGTAGAATAGATAGAGAGAGAGAGAGAGAGAGCTTTGGTCACCTCTTCTCTCGATAGAGCTTATGTGTGTATATATCCTCTCTTTATAGATGAATGGATATATATTATATGTACACTGAACTGTGCTTCATCTCTTACTATTTTCGTCCGGGACAAGGGAGCGAGCGGCCCCCGGCTACATGCGGGGTTTTAAGTTCGCGCGATTTCCGGGGGCGAAAGTTCTCGGCTGCTGCCGTCTCGTCTTGATACCAAAAGCCGAGTGGATCCCCTTTCCTGCCCCCCCCCCCCCCCCCCCCCCCCCCCCCCCCCCCCCCCCGGGGCCCCCCAAATAACCATCCGTTCGAGACGCTGGATGATATTATTTCTTCTGTGCTTACCTCGATTGACGTAAATTGCTTGCAATACTGACGAAACCGTCCCTTCAAGTATGTCTGGTTGGAAGCGGCATCAATCTATCGCAACTTGACCAGGCTCGCGTGGCCCGCGCACCGATTTGGCAAAAGTACGTAGCGATTTGAACCCAAGGAATGCAAAAAAAATGCCCCACCACAGACAAAGGTGTCCGGACGCGTACAGGTACCATCCTTTTCCCCGCATTGAATCAAATCGATTCCTGCGAGTCCGGCGACCCGCTGAGCTCAAAAGGACATGGCCACGTGAAGTGGAAGCATGAAGCACCCATCCCACCGCCCAATCGAACACCTCGCGATCGTCATAGGCGCCTGTGACGATCGGGAGTTGGGAGGGTGATCGAGGTGCGATGGAAGAGGCGAGGCAGAAGTCGAAGAAGCGAGAGCGCCAGGCCATATATTCTCGTGGTTCTGTTGGAAGGTGTTTTGACATGTGAACTCGGCCTGAAATGGCTACTTCCATGTTATACCTTTGTCACACCGGTTGACGCTATACCAATAGCGACACGGCTGCCCCAATTCTGGTGTGGACTTCTTTCTCCCCTTCCTGCAAGACCACGTTGACTGCGGCTGATTTTTATCTGCTGGACATAGCCCGCGCTCTGATTCTCATGGACTTCGAGGTTCTCCCATTACCCGCCACTCGATCATAAATCTCAGGTTGACTTATTGACGTCACTGGGATTGGACAGGAGTGCCGGATTTTACCCCATCATAAATCGACAACTTACGAGGCGGCTCGAAAGGGGGCTCAAGAGATGTTCAGGCCGGAAAGAGTCAAAGTCTTGCTTCTTACTTTCAGTTTCAACGATCTGGATCTACACAAGCAAACCAGAAAGATTCATGGCGATTTTGAAAGTCTTGGATATGAGGTTCAAGATTACAATATCAACATGAGCGACCCTCTATCCGGGCTCAAGACACACCTGAGCGAATTTCTGGTCAAGCCTGACCAAAGTCACCCGACCCTACACATCATTTACTACCACGGCCATGGAGGAATTGTTGACAAAAACAAACTTCGACTGTTCAGGTAAGCCTTCGAAGTCATACAACGGCTCCATTTATTACTCGTTCATTCCTCCTAATCTCGCTTTCTAAAGCCACAACATTCCCAACAAGCCTATCGAACTTGGTACGGAACTGTCCAATCTCGGTAGCAAGGTTTCGAAAGCCTTGGAAAGCAATAAGAGTGGGATAATTGTCCCTTCTCAACTACGAATGGCCCTGGAGGACACTCGGTATGTCACTATCCGAAGAACCCCTCGCAGCCGAGCCCACTGCGACGTAGGTTAAACACGATCTAGTTTCCAACCCGTTGCTGGGGTAAACTGGGAAGAAATTCAAAAGACGATTATGGACGCCAAAACCCACACGATCATCATTCTTGACTGCCGTGAAGCCGTATTAGCTTCAGTGACAAGCCAGGAGAATGGAAAGTCGTCTCAGAAACCGGCCTACCAAAAGGAATTAATCGGCGCATGTGGCTGGGGGTTGTCTACACGGAACGATATGAGCGAGGCAATGTGCACAACCTTCAAGGGCCTTGACAAAAAAGATGATACCATGTCGACGATCACCCTTGTGAGCCGGATGAATCACCATATGGTGAAGTCATTCGGCGGAGTTGGTACGGTTCCACAGGCTGTCCGCTATCTACTTGGAGGGTCAACAGTGGAAAACATTCGCCTTCCTCGACTCAAGGAAAGGCCCCCACAGACCACTTAGGCCGGCTAAAGTGTCGGATTTGGTGCAGGTGGTGGGGTGGTATTGCCAAAGTCATGTGTGGTTCTGTATCGTTACCGACCAACCTTCATGCGGCCACCCCACGGGGACAGACGATGGAAGGTCGAGCAAGGATGGGGCATTCAGTGCACAGATTATTGCTACTTTGAGACAGCATAGGATAAGTATATAGCTGGCTCAACCCCCCAACCTTAGATACAAGCTGAAGTCAACTTCGTTCACAATCTTAGCCCCTACCTAATAAGTATAGCCATTGGTTGTTGGTATACTGTTGGTATCAAGGTGTACGTCCAATGTAAGCGCACAACCCTGCTCCGACTAACCTTGCGACCTACCACTCCTTCCTATCAAGCAAAACCATTTGATTCGTTGTTCGAGGAACCCCCCCCCCCTCCGAATACGATTTATAACATGTATGTTCATGTCGTGTCTAGGCGAATTAGCTCTCGATTTATTCACGAAATGCCATTATTCCAGATTCCAATCACCCAGGTGTACACGCATGGAATCAACCCCCCGGGGCTAAAACTCACCTGGCTGATCCTAGTCCGCGTGAACAACGTGTTGGACTATTGACTACGAATCCCGTAGCATCCCCGTTGTACGAAGAGCCCATTACGCGGATCCACCTTCGCAAGTTAGCACAAGGAGACGCGCCGAAGCCGGACGGACGTCCATGTCCTCAGGACCACGGTTGAGGCGTGGATGATGGACGGGGGGTTGCAGCTGAGCCTGCATGATGTACGGCAAGAGAAGGTCAAATGAATGCATCATCGAGGGGGCACAGGGGTCAGGCGCATAAGGGGCCCGATACGGCGAAACGGGTCCCTCTCCTTGAAAGTGCCGAGGGGGCCGCGAGAATCGAGCCATCACGAGGCTAATCAAGGGCACACTCGTAGAGACGAGGTACATTTTGAAGGAGCCGGAAGGGACAATAATCAAAGGGGAGTCCGGAGTGGCGGAGAGAATTCCGGCGACGAGGCGGGTTTTGAAGGAGATTTGGGGGAAGTAGGTTGGAAGAGAAGGACAAATGTAATGGGCGATGGGAGACGATGTTCTCATCGCCGTCAAAAGCGGCCTCACTCCCCCTTCCCGAACGAAAACGGTAAAAGAAGAACATAATATTATATGTGTACAGCAGAGTACTGGTCCGCTCTCAGATATCTCCATCACCGTTGGCGTACGTCTTCTTCATCTTCTCCATCGCCTCCTGTGTCAACTCCTGCCGATTGATGCGCTCCAACACATCATTCTTGCGTGTTCTGCGATCGCCGATCCAAATCAGCAGCCCGGCCGTGGCATTGCAAGTGATCGAACAACACAAAATGACCGTCGTCAACGCAAAAGGACGTTTTTGGTAGTCGATGCTCCACGTGACGGTGCCTAGGGCAATCTGCAAGAGGGAGTGACAGTCCAGCAGAACCACGATGACGACCAGGAGTCGCAGGGGGAACGCGTGGTGCGTCTCCGTCTCGTGCGGTTTGTAGAACGTGTGCGATTTGTTGAACTTGGCGCCATGGTAGTCCAAGAGTCGCTGCTGCTTGTGGTTTAGTACGCTATACTCGCCCGGCTCTTCGAGGTCCTCCTTCAAGCCGAATCGTTTCTTCAGGTGGAGTTTCGCAGCTGCTTTATTGAGTACTCGATCACGGCGGCGTGGTTTGGGTTTGGGGACCACAGGCGGCGGCATCTCGGTAGGGAGATCGTTGCGGTTTCTCAATTTGGGCATGTTATGCTTCTTGCGGGTCGACCAGGTGAGGTGATGGTAGTGAGCAATGAAGATCATATGGTACGTGTCAACAGCCCGGAAAGGGGCTAGGCCGTCGCCGACGATGGCGAAGAGTGCAACAAGGACGTTGTCAATCACGTTGATGACATACAGTTGCTTGCCACCGACGTTTATCCAGCCTGCGTTTGGTTATTCGATCAGTTACACATAAATCTGGAAGGGCTCTGAGGGCGTACCGATGAGGAAGAGAACCCAGGCCAGACCAAAAAGCGTGATCAAAGTCGCATACAGTGTGATGCAGAAGCCCAGAGCTAGGATTCAAAGTCAGCACTCGCAGACGTGCGATCGAGGTAGACAGGCTCACGTTGGCGAACATATTGCAGAAACCCTTTCATGGACCTTTTGAATTTCGACCGGCGTGAGTGAAGCATATGTCGAACATGATCATTGAGTTCTAATCGCTCTTGATATGTCCACCCTGACAACGATGCTCCTTCAGGAAGGACCGCATATCGAGAATCACTGAGCTGGGAGTTGATTGTGGCACCGGTAGGAGCTCGGTATATGGGTGCAGGCCGTGTTACCTTTGGCGGTTTTTCCTGCTTCTGTTTTTCCTTCTCTCCCGGCTTCAGTTTCTGTTCAACATCTTGCAAGAAGCTTGTGAGTGAGAATGTCGGTCTTCTATTCACATATTTACCCAAGTCGGGAACGAAAAGCGAGTTTTGAACGTTGGTCAGAGATATCAGAGTTTGAACTTCAGGATCTGACGATACTGGTGAGCACAGAAAGTCTGCGAGGGGTGCAATGTGCTAGGCTACGTACCCAATGCGTCGAGTGCATCAACCATACCTGCATTGTAGTCCCTTTCAGGCTGTATAGGATCTCTTTCTGTGTGGCCCAAACCTAGCAAGTGACGAGTTTTGTTCCACAAGTTTCCTACCCTGCCATTATCGGTCTCATCCGTTTCTCTGGGATTAGTGGCATAGTCGTGGACTGCGCCAATGTTCGCCTCAGGCCTAGGAGTATCATTCCTGTGACGAAGAAGTCGAATGCTGGGGAGATAAACATTGTCGTCCCTCGCAGCAGGCAAGCGTCTAACTCCAGGATTCGGCTCGTCTCGCAAGGTAGGAGGATGAATCGATGCCGGTTCCTCGATCGGTGGTCGCGCCGCTGTTCTGGCAGCATCTTGTGGTGGTACGGTTTCGGTGGCTGCTGAAGCTGGGTTGCTACGTCCCAACTTTGAAGACGCGACGTGGACGGCACCACGCAAGCGGTCCATCCCAGAGCGTGCGAGTCTGTGGCTGTCCACAAGTTGGCAGTGCCTTTGACAGCGGCAGTACTGCGACGCACGCAGACAGCGTACTCATATAAGATGAAGCTGGCATCGTCGAGCCTGTGCAGAAGAGATCGAGATTGTCAATACGATCGGCCTGCCTCCGTAGCGTCTCGAAAACTTGGAAATGGACCTGAAAGCCACAAAAGCCAAATGCGAAATGATGTCATAGGCTGTGGCCTCTAGCTATTAATGGGTGAAGCTATTACGCGCCAATCGCTCCTTAGAAACGTGGAAATTGGGGGCGATAAGGTGGGCCGGCTGGGGTCATTAGGCTCTGTTCGGCAATCTGCAGGCACCAGATACCTAAGGACCAATTGGCACATGATTTTATGGGGTCTACGCACTCTAGCGACACTCGGGGCTTTGTCGCCTGTGGCTGGTCAATGAACTCCTGATTAGCGACTCGATCGGCCTCCGTGTAGAAATGGCAAAGACTCAGAATTCGTCTCTTTCACCGAGGATGCCAGACGTGTGTCTCTTGACTGTCGGATGGGTCTATTCCCGAAATCCGCAGGATTGATGGAGACTCCAGGTACCGGCGCCGCAGGTGCGTTCGTGAAAATTTGTCGCGGGTCACATGTGTTTTCACTGCTGTTGGAAGCATCCACAGACCTTGAAACGTCTGTTGAAACGGTCGTACTAGAGCTCCTCTGAGTGCCTTCGTCGAATGTGCTCTTCGAGGTTTTCCCTCTTCGTAAAACCTGTTGCACCTGTTCCTGAACTTCGGATGCAGTGGGGGTAAGGGCACAAGACTTGCTCACGTGGCGGGAGGTGCATCTTATGAACTTCGCTCTAGTGTCTCAGAAGCCCGCCTAAAAAGGAGAATCCCAAGTGCGACTCGCATCCCGGTTCCTGGCTCTGGTAAGGTCTTTCGTGGATGTCCATATGTTTGTTCTATTCACAGACTCTCCGAAACCTCTGTACAGGTTTGCCCTGACAGTCAACGTTATCGCAAATCATTTAGCCCTTTTCGTTACGTGGCGGTATTCGGGTTCGGTGGATTTCCCAGACAGACGGTGTAATGACTGGTCGCCGAACTGGTGCAGGAAGATCAAGTGGTGGTGGAGTCTTAACTCGGGTATGAATTTTGACAGGTGCGTCTACCGGCTTGAAGCGAGCAAGAAACTGTCATCAACCGGATGACTGCGATTCAAACCCGATTGCATGCTCTCTGGCTTTTGCTCAAGAGGACCCTCGGAATCGCCAGTACTGGCTTCTGAAGGACCAGGATTTGGGTCATTAGGGGCTTCGTCAAATATGTCGAAGTTTAGCAGGTCGCCAAAGTCGGGAAGCTCGGGATAGAAGTAGGCTGTGGTAGTGATTGGGGGTGTCTGTGGCATAGGTTGACTGTTCTCGGCTCACTGGAGGCGGGTAAAGAGCTCTTGAATCGAGGCGCTGAAAATTGACTGTGCACCAGCCGACTGCAGCCATGAGGTCACCTCGGCAGACTCGGTTTGAGAGGACCTTTCCAAAAGTATCTCATGCAGTATGGATGGGGCGCGCCGCTGAAACTCGCTCAGAAACCCAGGCATCTGAGAAGGCTGAATCGATGCGGAACGGTCTTCAGCGTGTATGCTCGAGGGTGGCTCAAGGCGTGGGAAAATGATGGACCATATACACTTCCACGCCTCTTCTGTGGTCTTGCCAGTCCACCGTTTCCTCAGCTGGGCACATTGCCACTCAGATAACAGTTCCGAGGAGGTGTTTTGCTGATATGTACATGCTAGTTCTGCCGGGGCCCGAACATGCTCCTGTAGGCTTGGCTCGTTTTCAAAGACCTCTAAACATCGCTGACAATGATAGTCTGGCATCTTGTGAACGCGGTAAAGATGCTGCTTCAGCCTCGCGATGTCTCTGAGATAAACACTCGAGCAACCCCGATATCTCTTCTCCGAAGTGTTGGCAGGGGAGTATCGAGCTGGATCATACTTCCAATAAGGGCAAGCAAGTAGCTTCTTTGTGGGCGGACTGCGCTCTGAAGAAGTGCGCGCCTTCTTGGGTGGTTGATCTTCTTCGTCATCGTCTGAGGGATTGTCGCTGTCTTCTCGATTGCTATTGCCTCGTGCTGAGCGACGGTGAGGACGCTTCGATGATGTTGACTGAGCTGATGAAGCCGTCAACGTTCTACCCTCGGAAGTCGATGATGTGGAGATATCCTTGGGAGATCGATCTCCGTGGGTGCTAGTGATTGTATTTCCAATTGGCCTTGCTGATTCATTGGATTGCATCACATGCAAATTCAGTGACTGTTGCAACTCTCTCTCCCAGGCATCTTCGACCCTGGAAAGAGGCGTAGGGCTCCTCCGTCGCCACGGTGAAGTGCAATGCTGAAATTGAGCAGTTGGGATTGGAGATGATATTCGATCCATGTTCTGATCATTCTTTGGCCACGACAAAAGTCTCCTCAGATTATGGCATGATAGAACCCGATAAACAAGTTCAATCACAACTTCCCTTCTATCGCGCTGTGGTGAATTGACTTGTAAGGCCTGCATGAGAGGGTAATCTTTGAAAATATACGTTGGCAGTCGCATGTGTGTTCGGGACCTGGATGACAGATCCCTGACAGAGTCGCGGCGGATTGCTTTCCGGGATCTCTCGCTCGAGAAGTCACTGTTAAAGGTAGAGAGGAGATTATCGACAATAACAATAGGAGAAAGCTGGCAGGTTTGTTGTCTCGTCGCGTCTTGGTTTTCGCCCCGTACGACCTGGGCATCGTTGCCATCATTCGCCTCGGAGTTCATTTTGAAGTTCTCATTGATATGGTGCAGGGGATCCTCAAAATAAGCCCCTTGGCTCGTTGCCCACAAACGGTGATGGCCCTGTTCATCCACGTGGACTGGGTCGTTGGGTTCATTGTCATCATGGTATGAGCTCGGACGGACTTTGGACTGTGAAGGACGTTTGGTAGCAAGTTTGGTAGCAATCACATCCGGAAGGAGTTTAATTGCAGGGGCAAGCGTCGAATTGAACTGTGCAACCGAAGACAGGCGTTTCTTCTCATCGACCGTCCGCTTCCTGCTAGGTGTTAGTCTCAACTTGTTGGATGAGGTCCGAAGCACCATGTGCGCATCGTTGCCATTGCTGCTCCACACCCGCAGATTGTGGGCATCGGAATAGAAGGATATTTCTGGAGAGCCCGCAGCAAATCTAGAGTCCGTCAGTGCCTCGTCGCCGTCATTCTCGTCCAACACCATATGGTCAGGTCGACTTTCGCTGGGAAAGTATGCCATGGTTCGCTCTTATCTCTGATTCCGATCCACGGCATCCGCAGCACAAATGATCAAACCTGGAAGAATGAAAAGAAGTAGAAGAAAGCCGGGGTGGAGCGCCCTGGGCCTCAAAGGTCTACAACGGGCGTGCTGCCCTCATCAGATGGAGAAGGTATGCCGGATTGAAATGGTGGTTAGTGTGATGTGTGGCAATAAAGCGGCGGGGATTCATCAATACATCGACTCCAGCCCAGGGTAGGTATATATCGTGATACCTAGGTATGAATGTACACGATTTCCGACTTCCCTTCAGACATCAGACAGTCCAGAGCACGTTGGTCTACGCGTTGTCTGCATGTCGATGTGGCGAGGTTGGGTATGGCATAGCCGAAACGGATATGTTCATATACACACACACACATATATACATATACACGCACTAAAAAGATAATGATTGTCTAGCTCCCCATCTCTCGCCTGTATCAACTAAGCGTCCATACCAAAGGATGCGTCGAGCACGTGCTGGAACCCGTCGAGGCTCCAAGGGTCGGCGGCCGTGGCGGCAGAGGCCGTGGCGGGCTGAAGATCACTGATGCCAGTGTGTCTGTCAGGAGTGAGGGGATCAGCAACTTAGAAAAAGACGGGGAAAGGGGGGACAAAGGTTTTCGACCCGTGTACTCGGCACTCACAGGGGATTCATGTAGGACTCGCCAAAGTCAAAGGCAGACGTGTCCATGGGCCACGGACCGGCCGAGAGGAATGGGTCGTTGAACCAATCCAGCGCGTCTCCCTCGTCCAGCAAGCCGTCCGTGTTCAAAGCCGTCTCATCGTCGTGGTCGTTGTTATTGGCGACGGCATTTTGTCTCGTGGCGGTCGTGGTCGTTGTTGGTGACGATCCCACCGGGCCGCTGCTGCCCCCGCCGCTGTGGTAGTGGTGATGGTGATGATGGGGCCGCTTCTGCAACATGGCCTTTGCCGCCTCAAAGAGCTTGAAGGCAAAGTTGGCGCCCCAGTACGTCTCGCGCAGCTCCGACACGACCATCATGCACACTTCCAGCTTGGACCAGGCCAGGTTGTGGATCAGCGGTCGGCTGGACCGGCACTCGTAGAGATGAATCTGCATGGCCGTGATGATGGCCGTCAGGCTGCGGTGCGTCCGCCCGCCCGTCAGGGCTGTGTGTCAGCAAGCGTGTGCTTCTAAAACGAGAGAAGTGGCAATCTTCATGGAGGGACTCAACTTCATCGGCCTCAAATACTGGACCATGTCCTGTTCGATCAACATTTCGACAAGGTGATTGATTCGGACCGCCGCCGAGCGAGCCTTGCGGAGCGACTCTACCTGTTCAGGTGTCTTGACGCTGTCGGGCGGATCTCGGAAATTGATCCTCGACCGATGTAGCACGATGATGACCGCTCTAGGGAGAAAGAGAAAGTTGGTTTTGTTTTCCCGGGGGGGCAGGCAGGTGGCAAAAAGCACTCTTTTGGGAATAGGGGGAGAAGGAACACAAACTGTCTCAGGAGTTCAAACTGGAACTCGTTCAAGGACGCCACGGAAAATTCGTTCTGATGGTCCAGACCTCGTGCCGATGACCGGCAGTTTTCCAAGTCGGTCTCGCACGACCGAAAGCAATCATGGTCGAAAGGCGGTCGTGTGTTTTGCCGGAGGATCTTACCCAGGACCACACTCAGATGGATCAACCGCACCCAGATTTCCGCGTGCTCTGGCATCGCGGCGGGGAGGTACTTGGCGGCGACGTCCGGGTCCAGGTCGCCCAGCTCCATGGTGATGTCGTCGGGCTCGGGCATTTGCACCTGACAGTCCTCGAGGTTGATGCGCATCGGGCGTCCCAGGCCCAGGCACAGCCAACGGTCTCTCATGAAGCACGACCACCAGATCCGGCGGAAAAGACGTGACCGAAGAGTGGCATATGGACTTAGTGAGCCCGACCGCGGCGTGCGGTAGAGTCCCATGACTTGACAAAGACCGATGGCGATGCCCATCCAGTGCCACGGCCCACTTCGGTCTTCGGGATCCGAGTACCAGAAGCCCAGCAGCGTCACGGATTGGACCACGCACACCTTGTCGTCCTCGTAGTCGCTGTCGTACAATGCCTGTCTCGAGATGGTAAGCACTCTCCCACCTCCCCTGTTGGGGGTCCCTCCTACCTTGGCCCTGGCGTATAGTGCACGCTTCATCGCTTTCCTTGAAGGATAACCCGCCGTCTGCAAATCTTCCGGAGTGGCAAACTGGGACGGAATTAGTCATTGGCTGCGTAGAGAGATGAGTGAGGACACATGGGGTCTCACGTTTGCAGCAGCAAGGAGAACACTCCACAGTAAGAGCAGATTCATGGCTGTCGCCCCGTTGCGGGCATATTGAGACAAGAAGTGGCCGGCGTCAATGACAGGCAGCAGAGGGTGGACGTGCTCAAAGTACTTCTGGACCAGGGCATCACACACCTCTGCCGAGGGTAGGTCAAAGACTCCCTTGCTCTGGAGGTAGATGAGGTCGTTGGTCTGCCACGCCTTCTTCGGCTTCGGCGCGTTGCGTTGATGGTGCACAACAGGTCTGATCCCTTGCGGTTCCGGGTCTTGATCGGCACAGATAGCCATGACGGATTGGACAACGCCCTGCGGATCCCCTGCACTGATGGTCAACTGAGTTCGGTTGTGCTGTCGCGGTCTACGACTGCCTTTGACTTACCGGCATAAAAAGCTCGATGACGATTGAACGGGCTGTGGGATTCCAAAGCTTCAGCAAGCGAGGCGTTATTTCGCCCTTCGTCTGCGACATCGTCATTTCCTGACGGACTCGAGACGGTGTTTTCGACGACGTGGGTCTCTCGGGAGTCATCGTTGTGGAAGATTTGATGGTCTCGATGCACCAGGTTGGGTGAGAGACGGACATTGGGGCGCTCCGAACTCAACGGCATGGAAGAAGAAGCATCCACGTTCTCTACCAAGGGATCGCCTGCTGTGGGAGGAGGTGGAGGCGCGAGGGGGGACGGCGATCTGGTACGTCTTCCCGTTTTCCGTGATGTCGTGGATCGCATGCTCTTGTTCGCTCTTTTTCTTGATCCTTGATGTTCAGTCCACGGCCTTCGGGATAGAGAACTCCTTGTGTGATGAGAGGAGGAGGGGGAGGAGATTGACATACACCCGTCTTTTCCTTGGAAGAACCTCGCATTCTATCCTGTCGTGAAGGCAATTCGTGCAAGGATAGCCCGTGACTGTGACATTGCACCGCACTTTTCTCTCTTTGCATCGCTGGCAAGCTACAGCAGACCGTCTTCCACCCGCGGATTGGACAAATGCCAGCCTGCCTGTGCTGCTCGCAGTTGTGGTCGACATGCTCATGTAGAGCTATGTAAGGTTGATCATCATTGCTGTCGTCTGAGAGGTAGAGGTGTCGAGCGAAGAGAGTTAGGCTAAAAACAACAGAGCATCCAGACTTCAGCCCTCTCTACAAGCCTTGGATTTAGTCAAGACCCGAGTGCCGACTATCTGGAACTTACCATGCCTGCAGCCTTAAGTAGAGCCCCAGGCGATGTTACGGGGGAGGGTGATTGGGAGGTAGGAGACTCCGCGGCTAAAATGGCTTTGATGGGTTTGAATGTAATGACGACAAGTGACAATAAATGTCCATGAAATGAAATGACAATCAAAACACTCGGTATCGATCTGTACCTCGTACAGCTATGACTGAACGGAAGAACAACCTAGTAAATTTCGATCAAGGAATTACTTTAATGCTTATTAGCGCTAATACGTGGAACTTATCGGACACTTTTTATCATCATAACACCACTATGTAGAATATCGCTAGTCAAGGTCTATCCCAAGACAAAGATCACGTGACTTCTGTGCTGACTAGTAATCAAGGATTTAACCAAAGGGAACTACCGACCATCGGTCCATCGCTACATCGCCACTCACCAGAATGCCCTGGTAGTACTCAAGGCCGTAGAGACTTGGATCTACGAGGTACTTGTTTAGATTAGAAATAATTGTGCCGTGTGCCGGCGCCAAGAATTCTCTTAGCCATGTTAGCCACATAGGGGATAGTGTGGTATCACCCTGATCCCCAAAACGGGGTCATCAAGAGGCAGAAACGTGCTTCTCGTGCCTCTGTCGTGCTTCACCATTCGGAGCGTGGGCCGCGTTCAATCGTATGGTCACGATCGCACCCGTCCTTCAACAAGTACCCTATCGAGTGAGTCAAAATGCGCCCCCGAAAACTTTTCAACGACAGAATCACATACGATGCTTCCGATTCGCGCAATTCCTCCCTTGGATGGTGTAAGCTCCCTCGAGCACAGCGGCTTTCTGAAAGACCACTCATCGCAGAGATAAGCCCAGTGACCCCGCAACTTCCTCTATCAAGGCGAATTAAACAGACAGGACAAATATTGCGTCGAGAAATGCACATATGGCACCATCCTGCGTCAACAGCAGCGTGCCTGCATTCGTAGGTATACAATGCTGGAACCGGAAAAATCTATAAAGTTGTGCTGTACCCAGGGGTCGAGTGTCAAGGATCTGGTGCAAGGACCGGAAAGCTGACGATAAGACGCCCTGATTGATCTACTTTCAAAATGGCACCCTCCGCTATCGATGTTGAGACCCCTGTACAGGACTTCATCAAACAGAAGACTGTGTTCGGAAAGGAGCCTCTGAAATCGTCTGGCTCTCTCGACCAATGGAAATCGGTTGACCTTACCCCCGTTATTGGTACCGAGTATCCCGAGGCAAATCTCGTCGAGTGGTTGAATGCTCCCAATGCCGACCAGCTCCTTCGCGATCTCGCTATCAAAAGTAAGCCTATCCTGGTCCTATCTCTGGATAAAGTTTAACTTATCATATCAGTCTCGGAGCGCGGCGTTGTCTTCTTCAGGAAGCAGGACAATCTTACCAACGATATCCAGAAGCAGCTCATTCAGCGACTCGGCGAGCTGACCGGAAAACCTGCGACTTCCAAATTGCATATCCATCCTGTCCTAAACTCAGAGAGGGAGCTGGGAGGTGATGACCCGGAGATCAGCACCATCAGCTCGGTGCAGCATGAGAAGTATTATAAGAAGACACCATACGACCAGAGCCACAAGAAGCAGAGCAGTGCGCAGTGGCATAGCGATATCGCATTTGAGCCAGTTCCGGCGGATTACACCTCCCTTCGACTGATTCAATTGCCTCGCACCGGAGGAGGTCAGTGACGTGTTGAGACCGAACAAAAGCGAGCATTACTGACAAAGGCACCAGATACTCTATGGGCTTCGGGATATGAGATCTATGATCGCATCAGTGAGCCGTATCAGAAATTTCTCGAAACGTTGACTGCCACCTTCGCTCAACCTGCGTTCAACGAAGTTGCCGAGAAAGGAGGCTTCCAGCTCTATACCAAGGAAAGAGGCGCACCGGAGAATGTCGGAGGCGAACTAAAGGCCGTCCATCCCGTGGTTCGAACCAACCCGGTGACCGGATGGAAGAGCATTTTCCCCGTGGGCGGCCACGTCCGCCACATCAATGGCTTGACCGAGCAGGAGAGCAAGAATCTCCTGGAATGGTTCTTGGACCTCGTCTACAAGAACCACGACCTTCAGGTCCGGTTCAAATGGGAGAATTCCAACGACATCGGTGAGTGATCATGGTCCCTATTGGAAGTGCGCATCTGACCATGGGCCAGCTATCTGGGACAACCGCAGCGTGTTCCACTCTGCGACCTTTGACTATCGTGGTGAAGGGGACCGCTTTGGAAACAGGGCCGTTGGTTTGGGCGAACGACCCTACTTTGATCCCAACAGTACCTCGAGGAGGGTAGCGTTGGGGATACTAGAGAAGTAGATGCAGCAGCTTGCGACTCGTAGACTATGCCCATGTCAGCTGGCCGATCTCACCTGGCTTTGAAGAATCAAAAACATGACTTGTATGCTTTCCCCCCTTGGTGAATACTGAACAACCTCGTCACTATGTCTAATTGTAGATACAACAACCTATAACATGTCTCGGTATCCCGCTACATGCCTCCACACGTTCTCCCTCCAGCAGGTTTCCTTGCCTAGGGGTGTCTTTGGAGCGCTGATTTTTACTGACAGGCAATTAAAGTGACCCAACCCTTCGAGACTCCTATTGCGCGAAACGGGAAACGGTATTTTGAGTCGGGGTCACCAGCAGGTATGATTTGTCTTTGTTGGTTTCGGGTAGTATACCTATTTGGGATACATTAGTCCTAATTAGGCGCGCTAGCGAGCTCCCAGTCTCTATTCCCTACGACGTAGGTACGCCTTGACCCGTCTTCCTTTCAGATTCTTTATCTACGACTGACGTAGGTGTGATACACAGTCTTGAATCTTTGTTTTAGGTACCAAAAATGGACAGGTCGTTAGTTCCTGGTCCGGCTTCGATGGACAGACCGGTTGCGGCAGACACATTAAATTCCAATTCCGGCTGCCAAACAACAAAGAACGAACGCGAGGCTGTCTCTCTTCCTCTGGGAACTGCCGCGACATCAGGCAGTTCGCACACATCTATCTACTTCTCGCCTCGCTACGCCTCCGTTATATAAAAAACATCATGTCGAAACCGATCGTCCCAGCAACATGGGTCAGAAAGTCTAGACGCAAGCTTACGAGGCGCGCATTGAGAAGATTGGATCGCAGGAACGAAGAAGCTGCTTCAAGTTCCAGCTTTCCGGATCACAATTCGGACAATCTCAGCACGCCAAATCCTCAAGCTGGGTCAGAGGATCAACAAACCACTTCTTCGGCCACCCATTTTCTTCGCCATTGCAGAAAGGCCGTCTTACAGGACATCAAGAGATTTGCCAGAGGGGGCGGACCAGACCTCACAGACTTAACGCAGGTACGACCAAATCCATGTCGCATGAGATACCAGTGCTGACCGCGATCCAGTCCTCACTTTCAACCGCAAAGCCGAACCGTGCCATGCGTAAACCTCGTCCAAGTCCAACTCCCTATCAGCAACACCACGAGACCTGCTCGACGAATCCTCCTACCCGCAGTTCCATACCCACTGAGAGCGCTGTAACTTCCGGGCCTTACGATAGGAGGTTTAAACAGTGTCTCATTGACGGTGGTGTTTATCCCCCAAGGTTCCTAGATTACCGTCCAGAGGGGCCGGTCCTGCCAGCCAATTGGGAAACGATCAGAAGCCGCCTGTCTAAATCCCGACCTGCACTTTCCCCGGATGTCTTCACGGATCAGCACTTCCTGAAATTCCAAGAAGAAGATGCGGACGCAACAAAAGAGAACCAAGTGGAGGCCGTCTTCAAGCAATATGTCCGAACTGATGATCGTCACCGGACCTGCAGCGGGAGACTCAACTTGAAGAACCTCAAACCTTTGTCGTGGGAACTAGCTATACCAGCAAGCCCGGACCTCTACTATGGCACTATCCCGAACCAGCTACATGCACGGGTTCGTCATGAGCTCAGTCGAGAGATTGTCCCTACAACACAGGAGGACCTTCCGATAGTGCCCAATTTCTTCCTGGAAGCCAAAGGCCCAGAAGGCGTGCCAGCAGTTGCAAAACTTCAGGCTTGCTTTGCTGGTGCACTGGGAGCGAGAGGTATGCATTCCCTCGTTTCATACGGGCAAGGGGACATCGAGGGCTCCAACAATGCCTACACCCTGACTTCAACCTATTGTGATGGGGTTCTCAGGATGTTCACTACCCACCGCAGCCACTCCTCTACCCAGGGAGGGCCACCTGAGTATTACATGAATGAAATCGGCGCCTGGATCATGAACTCTGACGCTGAGGGTTTTCGACGAGGTGCCACAGCCTACAGGAATGGCAGGGATTGGGCAGAGGAACAAAGAACTCTGGCAATCAAGAAGGCAAACGAAAGAGCAGCCAAACATGGCCCAGTCAACGAGGGGCCCGTTGACTCTGCTGGTTCCCGAGAGGAGATCGCCAAGAACCCGGACTTTGCAGCAGTACAGAGCCTGGGCGCAACTTTCGAGTCCGTGTCGACTGGAAACTCCCACCCTCTTGTTGGGGAATCTTCTTCGAACCAGGTCAGTCATGATCACGGAGCCGGTGCCAAACGCTCGCACCCTGACTCGGCGGACTCACCACGGCCACGGAAAAAGCAAAACACAGGACTTTGAATGAAACCCGAAGGTACCACCTCGCAGGCATCAGATGCAGACTTTATTTGAACACCAGAGGCTTTACCAGCCAAAGTGGTATCAGCCTACTTGGTGATGCTTCTCCATCGACAAGGTCTGAACATTTGGGGAGATGGGAGAGAACACTCGTTATCGTTGTTTTTCTTTATGATACACCGGACTTCATCAACAAGAATCGCCGAAGCCAACGCCGACGGACTGAGTTGGCGCATTGGAGTTCGAATTCGACTTCAACTTAGTAGGGCACAGGAACAGGGTGTCGTGGGGCACAGGGGCACGACATTGGGGGGACAGAGACACTGTGTAATGGGGACGATGGTGCTGGGTTACCTTTTTTTTCCTTTGTTGGGTTTCTTGGGGGAGGACGATCGGAAGGGGGGAGGGGAAGATGGGGCCGAAGGGATTCATTTGTACGAGTACTGAGCCGCATTGGCACATGCGGGTTTGTGATAATAGAAGGGACATTCACCATTGCTCGAGATTGTATTTCTCCAGCGACTTGGTCACAACTTCGCGCCTGCGAAAGGTTAGGATGGGTTGGTTGACTGACCAACTGATTTGGTCTCTGCTGTCGAATTAATTCAGCAACTGACTCCGACTCCGCCCACCCAGGAGAAGGTAACGCGTAACTACGTAACTGATTCCTGCTTCTCCTTGTTGCCTCACACACACACACACACACACACAAAAGTTCACGGGTACGTTAATTCCTCACTTTTTTTTTGGCCCAGCCTCGTCCTCTCTTGCTTTGCTTACATGCTTGCTGACTTAGCGCCATAGCCACCATGGGTGGAGTGGGTGGTGGGTGGGTGGA
Organism: Fonsecaea pedrosoi CBS 271.37; assembly: GCF_000835455.1. Lineage (NCBI taxonomy): Eukaryota > Fungi > Ascomycota > Eurotiomycetes > Chaetothyriales > Herpotrichiellaceae > Fonsecaea > Fonsecaea pedrosoi. Next base: position 2,572,236 of record NW_013550610.1, read on the forward strand.
TTGATTAATAGTGGTTATGTACCTCGTACTCAGCGAGTCGGGTACTCAATAATGGCATCCTCCCGGTGGTCCTTTGCCGTGTCATCCCCGCACGCATGCATGCGTGCATGGTGCGCCCTTCCAGGTATACATGTATGTCATCTTTCCACCTTCCAACCCTCGACGGACGCTGTACGCCCACGTATACGCTATACGCTAAACACACGACCAATGACGAAATTTTCCAAGAATTTCAACCTTGGTGGGAAAGGGAGGTTTGGGGGTACAATACCCGGAAGGGGGAGGAGAGGGGAGGACATGCAAAAAGGAACTTGGGATACATTATCATGTACATGACATCAATAGAGATGTGATATGAAGCGAGGTGGTCGTAGGATTTGGAGTCGATCGGTCTCGTGTGAGTACATACATACGCGCATACATACATACCAATTCGTCAATACCAATTCCCCTCCACCCCAAACGACCACGTCAACCCCGAAAAAAAACGAGATGGAAGTCCAGCTCAAAATTGAGTGTCACTGCCACCTCACATCCTTCTCCCTCGCGATCCCGTCGACGGAGCTCCCTCTGAAATCCGCGCTGTGCCACTGCTCCGCGTGCCGCCACACGACGGGCCAGCTGTTTGCGACCTGGGCCGTGATCCCCGCGGAGCTTCCGGGCGACGTGCTCAGCGGGGGCAACCTGGTCAAGTACGCATCGTCGCCGACGTGCCAGCGCTGGTTCTGCAAGCGGTGCGGCGCCAGCGTGGTCAACGTCGACGAGAACGGGGGGAGAGGCCCGGCGGAGTGGGAGGTCGGCACGGGTGTGCTCTCATTCGACGACCCCGGGGGGTTAGAAGGGAAATTGAACCGTGTGCAGCTCTGGGTCGAGGATGTCAAGGGGGACGGAGGCGCCGTGGGCTGGATCAACCAGGGGGGACTCGAGGGGATGGATAGGCTCTGGACAGGACGGGACAGCGAGACTGTCAGTGATGGCGCGGTCGGGGATCTCATGCTGCGCAAAGTCGAGGCCCGAGACGACAGCCAGCGCCTTGTCGCGCAGTGTCGTTGCAAAAATGTCGGGTTCGAGATCTCACGGCCTCCCGGCGACTACAATGCAGGAACCGGCAGGTTCGAAGCGAGCCTCGATGCCTGCACGTCCTGTCGGACGGTGACTGGATTCGAAATCACCTGTTGGGCCACGGTGCCGAAGAGTCTCATCACTGCGAAAGCAGATCTCGACTCTCTCCTAGACGATCGGGCAAGGCTGGGTCACTACAAGACATCGTCGGACGTGAGTCGGTATTTCTGTGCAAGGTGTGGTGCAACCGCTTTCTACTACAAGCACGGCCTGGATACGATTGACGTTGCCCTCGGACTTCTGGAGCCTGAGGTCGAAGGCGCCGTTCGAGTCGAATCGTGGCTCGAATGGCAGAAGTATCCCAAGAGCGTAGCGTATCCAGAGGACGCCGTCGACAAAGCATTCGTCAGGAAACTCGCGGAAGGCATGAAGCACTGGGAGAGTCGCTGAGAGTCTGTCAGAAGAAAACCTTGTTCTCCTATCCTTGAGCACTCAAGCAGAAAGAAAAGTCACATTGCTTGTCGCTTGTAGGACTCATTGGATTACATGCTCGTGCTATACATTATCTCAATTCTGTGACCTGCTTAGCTGGCAAATCTCTTCTCAGCAGCCTTCCAGTTGATGACATCCCAGATGGCGCTGAAGTACTCGGCCTTTCGGTTCTGGTACTGGAGATAGTACTGGGTATTGTTAGCAACTCCAAGACCTTGCAGAATGACATGGGTTTCCTCTTACAGCATGCTCCCACGCATCAACGCCCAGCAATGGCTTGTATCGGCCGACGACCGGATCCTGATTCGCATATGTCTGAATCGAGATGTTGCCGGTCTGGGTGTCCTTGACCAGCCAAGCCCAGCCAGAACCTTGAATGCCGGCCAAAGCTGCATTGAACTTCTTCTTCAGCTCTTCCAAGCTCCCATATGTGGTATCAATCACCTTTGCCAGCTCTCCCGAAGGGGGTTCGCCGCCGCCGGAGTTCTTGGGTGCGAGGTTCTCCCAGAACAAGGAGTGATTGACGTGGCCACCGCCGTGGAAGTTGATCAGCGGCTGGAGAGCAATTTTCGCAGCAATGTCGTCCTTTGCTTCGGCGGCAGCGTACTTGTCTGCGGCATCATTGTAGGAGTTCACGTAGGTCTGGTGGTGTTTGCTGTGGTGCAGCTCCATGATCTTGCCGGAGATGGCGGGTTCCAGGGCACCATAGTCGTCTGGTTGAGGTGTCAGCTTGGCTTGACGAGGTAGATGCGATGGATCTTTCGAAGGCTTCACTTACAGGAAAGGTCTGGAAGGGTTGCCTTCGTCCGAATAAAGGTTTTATCGGCCGTAGTCAGGCATCGGGCAGGATGGGTAGCTCCAATAGCTCTGAGGGTGGAGGGACGGGCGACAGAGCGGAATAGCGAGGCCATGTTTGAGACAATTGCTGTGAAAAGGCAACCAATTGACCAGGTACAGAAGAGGCAGAGACTTCTGAGAAAGGGAGTTGAAACTGAATGATGAGGTGCTCCGTAGCCGGTGTTTATTGGAATTGGAGAGTTCGAAATGGAGCTGCACCGAATTACATCACTGTGCCTATTCCGGAAATCCTCGTACGAATTTCGGCCTCCACGATGGAGTTGCCCAGAACTTTTTATGCGCAGGCAGATCAGATCGGAGATCGACAACTCTCTTGCATGTGCCACGACATCTTCTACTACACGCGACATCTTGCGCATGCGATGTCATTTTGCCCAGACCATTCATACCGACAAACAGCCCTCAAAAGACAGCCTTCTTTTCCGCCCTAGATCCTGATGCCGTGGCAACATGAGCGACTCTTCGGAAGACGATCAACCCTTCAACCTTCGCGACTACGAGGACGATGAATCTGACGATGAGCGACCACATAAAAGAAGGAAGACGACAAAGATATTGCGCAATCGTGGGCTGGGGTTCGTCAAATCTACTGGTCAAGAGGAGAGGCAGGACGAGGCAAAAGACGGAGAAGATGAAGATGAAGAAGATGTTGACGACGAAAGACCTTCCATGCGTATGGGCCTGGGAATGGGCGCTGGTATGAGTGGATTTCGAACCGCCTTCAATATAGGCGAATACAACGACGACGAAGCAAGGGCAGAAAGAGACACTTCGCCCATGGACATGTCTCCCCAAAGACAATCAGAAAAGCCTGTCCGCATGGGTCCCTCAGCATTTGGTGTCGGTGGCCGCATGAACAAAAATTCCTTTGCGGCACGGATGATGGCCAAACAAGGGTATGTCGAAGGTCAAGGTCTAGGGAAGTCAGGACAAGGAATCACAGCACCTATTCAGGCCAAAGTACTACAGAGTCGGGCTGGTTTGGGTCAGGGAAGCGGCACACCAGAACCTGCTCGCAGGAAACAAGACGCAGGGAAGGACAAGACCTCTTCTAAAGGTTCGACACCCGGCACAAGCACACCACGAATCAAGGCACCCCCGAAGGCCAAATATGCTGTCACCGCAATCGAATCGAGGGGCCTCCACGTCCCCGAGGCAATGAAACAGATCATTGTCGATGCAACTGGAGCCGAAACCAAGACTGTTACCTCCTTGTCGGGCTTCTCGACGCCTACCAGAGAAGCCTCACCATCACCGGCTCTCGAAGCTGCAAAAGCCACTTCCCGCATAAAGCTCCAGTTGCAGGCTTTTGCCGACGCTTGGGACTCGACAAAGGACCAAGAAACCCATCTGGAGCAGGAACAAATGCAGCTGGGCGCTGCATTGGCATTGCACGAAGAAGAAATACAACGCTACAACGACATCATTTCGGCATTTGAGCGGGTCAATGTGGACGACTCGAATGAACCTCGGAACTGGAGCTCTTCTATAACCCGCCTACAGGATATCCAAGTCCGCTTTGTCAATTATATCTCTGAGCTCTCGCTTCCTGAACTCACTGCTTCCTGCCTCGAAACCCCCTTCAGGCGTGAAATGGTTGAATGGGATCCTCTTTCTGATCCCACTCACCTCCTTGAGTCCCTGAAGTCGATTGATCAGCTCCTTGAAGTTGACAAGTCAAGATCTTCCCGCCACCGCAAGCGAACCACCTACTTTGAGTCATTGCTCCTGTTGCACTGGTACCCGCGCATACGCACGGCACTGTCCAAGGAATGGGACATTTACGACCCAGACCCGGCGTACAATTTGATTGATGCTTGGACGCCACTACTTCCCCCTTTCCTCGTCCACAAGATCCTACATGAAACCGTTGTTCCGCGGTTAATCGAGGCTGTCAAACGATTTCCCAAGTCACTCGATCCAGGCACTTTTGGCAGCGGCAGAAGCAAAAAGTCTAGTAGGGCTCCGGACATGCACACCTGGCTCTTCGACTGGTGGACGCTTATCTCTTCCGAGGCGCTCGACCTCGAGCGGTTCCCCGAACTGAGATCCCTGGTCAAGTCCAAAGTCGATGCCGAGTCGTGGTCGCATTGGAAACCGCTGCTCGGGTCGAGGAAACCCAAACTGCTGCCCTCCGCCACCCCTGCCGCGCCACGTACCGCCGCCTCCACCACGACGGCTGGCCTCGCTGAGGCGATGGAGGAGATGACATTCAGATCGCTCGTCGAGGAATGGTGTTCGGAGCACAACCTGCTCCTGCAGACGTCGCATAAATCCGACGCGTTCGGCCGGCTGTTGTTCCGCCTGCAGGACGCCGAGAGGCGCAATCGGGGAATCCTGGTGTATTTGCAGGACGACGTGGTGTTTGGGGCAGAAGACGGAGAGCCGTACGCGCTGGACGAGCGGTTAATTGCGAAAGCGAGGGGGAAGTAAGCCAACAGGACTGGGAAGCTAGACAGAGGTCTTTCAAGTGTGAGAGAGAGTGGTAGTCTGAGATAGAGATCGTAGCCGAAAGCCTTTCAGGGGACAAGAACCCACATTCAGGACTCGGGAGGGAGGATATGAAATCACTCTTCCTCCACCATCCTCCACATCCCCAGATCAAACGTACATAGTACAAACCCCGGAGAGGGAATTACCTCCCCCATTCCTACCTATTTGTGTACATACGTACATACATAGCTTGGTGTTCAGCAAGGGATTGGGATTCTAGAACGCCAACGCCGGAGTCCTGACTCCTGACTCCTATCTCCTGCTTGGCTGAGTCGAGTCGGTGAACGGGGAACCTTTATAGATAGAATTATAGGAGAAAAAAAAATCGGCATGTCGGTAACGGTAACACTAACACAAACACTAACAGGGGCGGAGCAGTGGGAGGAGCATGCGGGGATGTGGTGAAGACGAGGACGAAGGTGCTGTGGCAAGTAATCAATGAACTGTCTATCTATCTGTTTGTTTGTTTGGTATTTTCTGAAAAAGGAAAGTCGAAAAGCGTATTAATTAACGCACTGCACTTCCCCTAGATAGATAGATCTGTAACGGAAATGGATGGAAGTTCGGCCCCCGTTTGTTTGTCTATAATACTAGGAATAATAGGAATACTGGGTACCCAAGCTGCCAAGCTAAAGCTATGTAAAGCACTGTCTTCTGTAGGTTGTAAAACTCCCGCGCCTGACAACGACGATGACCAGGACAACGACATCACTTTCTTTTTCCGAATAGACGCTCGCATTCAGATGCTGTGGATTCCCGAGATAGGTTGAGAAATGAATAGATACCCAATATATGGCTGGCAGAGAACGATCCGACCGCAAGAAGCTTCCTTCTCTTTTTTCCTCCTTTCCCTGAACATTGACCAATTCAAATCTTTGCGAGTCATAAAATATCATCAATCCAGGTGGAAAAAACATGTCGGATCCCTTCCCATCTAATCTCTCACAGCGTGCTTGCTTCTCTTGCAGGAAAAATAATTGTGGTACTGCTCCCTCTCTTGCTCCACCCATTCCGTCTTCTCATGTCATGTCTGGGTCAGATCCAAAACTCTTGTCTTTGCTGTTTCTGGCACTTTACATGCAGGCGGCACCGTCAATGCCGATGACCTTGCCGTTCACCCACTCGCCGTCTTGGGAGGCAAGGAAGCAGGTGACACGGGCAACATCAATGGGCTGGCCGACACGGTTCATGGGCGACCATGTGGCAGCGTACTCGTCGACCTGGTCATCCGACAGGTTCATGCCGTTGGGAATGTACTCTCTGCAGACGGCGTGGTACATATCGGTCTTGATACCACCGGGGGCAACGGCGTTGACGGTGATCTTCTTGTCACCGCAGTCGATAGCCATGCAGCGGACAAAGGTCTCAATGGCACCCTTTGAGCCCGAGTAAACGGCGTGCTTGGGGACACCCTTGGCCTGGCCCGTGATGGAACCCATCAGGATGATGCGGCCACCGACCTCGAGGTTCTTGTAGGCTTCCCGGGCCACGAAGAATTGGCCTCGGGTGTTAATGTTGAAGACACGGTCGAATTCTTCTGGGGTAACGTCCTTCAAGTGGCCGAAGGAAACCACACCCGAGTTCGAGACCACGATGTCCAGCTTGCCAAAGTGCTTCTTGGCCTGCTCGAACATGTCGACAATCTGTGAGACATCGGATACGTTGGCTTTGACGGCGATGGCGTCGCGGCCGAGAGCCTTGATCTCATCGACCAGCTCGTCGGCGGCCTTGGAGGAGTTGGCGTAATTGACGACAACGTCGGCGCCACGACGGGCAAGTTCGAGAGCAGTCTCACGACCCATTCCTCGCCCTGTTTTGTGCCCAATCTGTTAGCCTTTGTCTTCCTTTCTCTCCCATCTTTTCGGGTGTGGGAAGAGGCGGTGAAGAGCCAGGTCGAACGTTTCTTTCCCAAGGGGAAAACTGTTCGCGGCCTTCGAACCGGGACTCAACCTTCTCTTTTCTGAGACGTACCTGATCCAGTTACAAGAGCAACTTTGCCAGTGAGGAGGTAGCTAGGGACAGGCTGGTCGGCAGCGGACGCAGCGCCATTGGCAAGTCTGGTCGAGTTTCGTTTAGACATATTGGAGGAGGCGGTGTGGAGGGATGTGTTGGAAATTGAGCAAAGGGTAGGAAAAGAGTATCCAAAAGGTTGCAATAGATGAGAGCAAAAGGGGGGGATATGTACAGCACTTGAGGAAGAAGGGAGTCAAGACGAGGAAAATGAGTTTTATTGAACAAAAAAGGTCACGGTGTTAGGATAAGGGGTGGTGATTGTTTGTGTCCCCCTCCCCCCTCTCGGTCCTCCCTCCACCAAAAAAGTTCGATTGGAAATATTATTTTTAACAGTCCATCAGCCGCAGCTAATGCTCTGGGTGGGGGACGGCGATCGGCCTAGTTGGCGTAGCGGCCACTAATGAGGGGCGTTCAGGGTCTCCCAGTTATTGCCAGGGGCCCGACGCTGAGGGGCGCTTGTCACTGGTTCACGGGGATCTTCCAGGTGCGAACTAGTGGAAGGAGGGGCATCTTAACGACCTACCGTCCAGTTGGTGCCACCACCGCCTGCTGTTTTCCCTTTGTGCCTACCGAGACCGTCCCTTGCCTACCTTTAGGGCCGCTGGGCACTAACGCATAGCCACAGGGGGGAGGATGAACAGGGGGCATCACACCCCGAAAAGGTGCACCTGGTAGCCACCTGCAGATGTCTAGGTGGCCCTTTCGGTCTTGGGGTCGACGTTGGGAACTTGTGAGATCTTCTCACCGCCCCCGGGTTCCGAATAATCGCTGAACATGACTTGATTGAGTGATTGGGGGCCATGATTTCTTTTCTCTATTCCCTTTCACATCTACCGCGACAGCATTATTCTGCTCGCACCGTCTCTTTCGGGAGTCTTGCTTATTTCCTTCCTACACCAAACCGGGAACGAGACTCTGACCTTTGTGAGAGCCCTAGATCCGCACCTCAGAAACTCTCAATGCCCGAGACATGCGAGGAAACACACTCCTTCCCACCCGCCCGCGTGGTGCCCCCCCAAGCCCCCCTCGGTCACACTCCCACACTCGGGCCCGGACTAGGTCTGGCTCTTCGGCTTCTGACGAGTCGGCAGCTTTGCACGATTCTTCAAAGGGGCCACCCAAAAGGGGGGCCAATATTTGGTAAGGAGGAGCACGAGGAGGCCACAAGAGCGAGACACGTAAAGAGATCTTCGCGTATCATTTCTCTTGTACGAACCGCTACCCCAAACGTTTTGTCCGTACTAAAGTGAGATTTTGTGAGAAAACAGAACTATCTCGGAGATTTGTCTTTACTCCTTTTGATGATTTGAGTCCTACAGGCACTTCTAGACCCGCCTCACCGACAGATGAATGACTCGGTAAGGCTACACGCTAAAGCCACCAGTCTCGTCTCTTGGATGCATTTTTGGGACATGCCTGGGTGATAATAATATTATCTGTATCGAATACCCATTTTTGTGCTTGGGGTTTGTTCCAAGACAAAATATCCCCCCTCCCCCGGCCCTGCTTTCCCGTCCCAGTCCTGCATAAGAAACCTGCCTATGTCTGGCAAGCAGCAGAACTTTCCTCCGCGGGCTTCATCCGCGTACACATACCGTTCTGTTGATTTTGCGCGCCGCTCGATTTTCCTTGGATCGGATGTGCGTACGAGTACGTACGTGTACACCTTGGGACAGAAATCCACGCAAAGTCCGTTGATGAGACTATCTGAGGCGGTGGTGAGTTTGGAGCCTCGTGGCGGACGCCAGTAGGAGAAAAAGGGGCTCCGATAGCGGGGTTGTTGGACTCCGGCGCTAAGAGGTTGGCAGTTGACAGGCTTTACAGGAAGCGGGACTATTGAGGATGAGCTACCTAGTAATTAATTACTCATGGTGCTCGATAAAGGGTACAAGGGGATGCGATTCCACGTGGGGTCCACGTGATAGTATCCGTGTCTGTGTCAGCTTGTTCCACGACAACTGAGGCATCATCATAGCTATGGGATGTACACTCTTGACAATATATCGTACCAATCCGTCCCCGACGCTGTGGTCTTGTTGCCATTGAAAATTCGACACCGTCACAGATGCCAGGCTGCCGGGACTGATATCGAGACTTGAGACAGGGACTTGACCTAGTGACGCTCAGAGCGAGCACCATTCGGCCTTTCCCACGGCAGCCCATAAATCTCATGTCGCACGCTTACTTGTTGATTCCCCTGTCCACGAGCTTGTAGCTCGGTAGAACCCACTTTATCAATCTGGCGTGGTTGGACTTGTCACAGAGGGTCGTAGCACATCAGCACCTCCTCCTCCGCATAGTCCAAGTGTGAAGGCAGAGACATCCTTCAAACTAGCCGTGTCAACGGGTTGGGCACGATGCTCGCAGCCGACGCACTTAATAGTCGCCTTACCACAATATCCTGCGTCCGGTTGTCACCTCAGCGCAAAGATTCTGGCGTCTTCAACAGCAACTCTGATCATCTTTTTCAGCTCGGCTTTCCAATCGCTTTCACGCCACTTCTCCCATCGGCCGAACCCTTCATCAGCTTCTAGGTTCAACGTCTCATAACCTTCTTTGATGACCTTCTGAATCGCGGCTGGCGACTGATGCGTCTTCTTGCCATGCTGTGCTTTCAATAATTCGTGATAATGAGATGAGACGCTAATCAGGGCCTCGACCGATCGCTTCAGGGTGTCGGACTGGGGACCCCCATCGCAATATGATTGTTTGAATCTGTACAGAACTTCGTTCCCCTCAATGAGCTTGTAGAAAAAGTCATCGAAACTGGCCGGATCAGGTAGAAAACCGTCACCCTTTGCCAAACAGAATGCAGTTAGACTCGCAAGCGTCGCACACAAGTCTTCCCGAATGTCTCTGAGGTGTTTCAGGTCAGCGGCATACTGCGTGAGAAACCGCATGAGTGACAAGAGCGAGCCCCAAATATACGCCCAATGATGCTGAAGGCGTGTCTTGGTCTGTTCGAGGTGGGTAACGATACGTAGTATGATACCCAGCGCAAGGCTGTACAGGCGGACGTCCAGTCTCTTTCTTAGGTTGTGGCTAAGAATATCGGTACATACATCCAGAATGGCAGTCGCAGGGATCCTTACAGATGTGACCAATGGAAGGTGAGGTGGCCTTTGACGACATAGTCGAAATAACGCTTTTGCATCCAGCGAACAAATTTTTTTGACCAATGCAGGGTCTTCCACGATGATCCTGATAGACAGCAGGCTCAAGACGGCGTATGTTGACTGTCGTGGGCCACGATAGGCATGGTGTGAGATATACGAGGTCATTGACAGGAAGGCAGAAAATGGTGTCTCCTTATCTTTCTCGGCAGGTAGATTCAGAAGATTCGCAGCAAATAATTTGTTTGCTTGGGTGAAAGAGTACAGCGAAAGGATACAGGCGGCATCTTCCCCGGGTAGAGAAAGGAGCATAGCCTTGGCTTCCTCTTCTGATGGAGGTGCTGCTTTCTTTGCGTCAGTTGACAACGACCGAAGTCCAACCATGACAAGCGTCGAATTCAAACTCCACGGTACAGGATAATCATCTTGAACAGACACATACTGGTCACGTATGACTAGACATGCAATGGCAAAATTGCGAACCAGAAGTCTGATTGTTTCCTCGTTGACGAAGTCTTCTAGCCGGTTCTGGTACACATTTTGAGCTTCGAATTTGTTGTAACTGGACAATATGCCAATGACCATAGATGCTTTGAGGCTGGTTGTGGGAGATTCGGGTATATCGTGGACATACTGGATTGAAGATGAGAATAACTTCTGGTCAGAGGGAATGTGCCTACCTTCATCAACGCCGAAAAGAGATCGCGGTGCATGAAATAGGTGACCAGACTTGAGTGGAAGCCGCCGGCAACCAGTGCAAGGGCAGTATCAAGTGCTTTGCTTCGCAACGAATCCTTGTCCGCCTGGCGAATGGTTGTTTCAAGGATGTGGACGAGATCAGACATTGACCTATCAATCGTGTCCAGCCCGGAAAGTACTTCGATCACATCGGTATTGGGGTTGGTGTACTTTTTCGTGAATACGGCGCACAGGAAAGCTGTCAGGTTCTTAAAGGTGTCAATTTCAATGCGTTAATCAGGAGCAAATTCAAGAGTAACGTACGTCAAAAGCATTTTCGTTCCGGGAGGAATCTCCCGAGCCCGCTTCAGTTATGGCACGTTTGAAGAATACCCTCATCTGCGTCTAAATAGCCGTTAGACGTGGGAAATGGGCCGATGCAAGCGTGAGAGCTGACTATACTTGCATATGGACAAGGTCGAAAGCTGTCATGGGCTCGAGAATATCATAGAGACGCTGCTTGTCAGGCTTGTGAAGGAAGAACTCCCGCCAGAACCCCTCAGATGGCACCGACTCATCACCATCCTCATTTGCGAGAACATTGAATAGATGGAGGTAGAGTTGGATGATTTTGGGTTCGAAGGAGTCTGGCCTCGTTTGTTGGGTCAAGGGAGTCTCCATGGCGATGGTAGGAGTCCAGAGCTGAATTAGTTGCGGAGCCAATCCGATCTCATAATCTTTGGTTGAGGCGAAAGTTGGTACTATGGTGGCAAGAGAAATGATCGAAGGCTGCGGCAGAATTGAACGAAATATGCAAAGTTGGACTGACGGCGTTGACCTGTTTAGCCTGCAAATGTGATTGATGGCGACAACACAATTGGCTGATGCCAGTGTCAGAAGTGCAGAGATATTTGTCTGCTGAGCAAGTCACTCACGGACAGCACTTGTTTTGAGCCCAGGCCATCACGTTCCATATGTGTCTACCTCGTCTACGTCCAGCACTAGGCAGATAAAGAAACATATCAGACCAAAAAAGTTGCATTATCTGTGTCACGTGTAAAAATATGCTGTCACGTGTTAACATTACCGTGTCACGTGAGTGTTGAAATCAGCCGCCGCCGATTGGCTGGTTGCTGGAGCGAAGTCGGCTGACAAACTGGGATGCAGAGAATGACGGAACTGCCTCCCCAACCTGCGCCTCCATGTTCAAGATATACATACCCCGTACACTCATACTCCTCCAGTTCTAGAGCCTCTCCTCAGTACCGAAAAACGGCGCACTTACGACAGACCTCTAAAATGTCGACGACACAATTTATCCCAGCAACGTCTTCATCCATTCTCTTCTTCCGGGCTCTGGCAATTGCCTCGGTCGCGAGAGCATGTCCGCACCATTCGTTGAGGACCTTCTCTTCCAGTATAGCCCCTCGACAATCATCGAAGAGAGAGTTATACACTGCGCCGTCTTATCAACCCCATACACTGCCTGCCGATTTTCCTCTCCCTCCTAGAAACACCAACATCCCTGACACCTCGATCGCTGGACCCAACCCGCAACTCAGTGAAAAGAGACAAGACAAAAGAGACGCCGTACAGCAGAACACACTAGAGGAAGCTGCAAGTATAAGCGTACCAGAAAGAGTGGCACAGAAACCGAAGCCAGTACAGACGGCGCAACCCGAGCAGACCAAAACAGCGAAACCCCGGCGAAGTAAACTACGGCCTCGGAAGGCCGCCATGACCATAACACCCAATGCGCTTGTCCATCTACGCGAACTTCTGGATCAACCCAATCCCAAGATGATCAGGGTTGGTGTCAAGAATCGTGGCTGCTCAGGCCTCGCATATCACCTGGAATATGTGGACAAGCCCGCTGCCTTTGATGAAATTGTTGAGCAAGAGGGGGTTAAAGTCCTAATTGACAGCAAAGCACTATTCAGCATCATCGGCAGTGAAATGGACTGGCAGGAAGACAAGCTGAGTGCCAGGTTCGTCTTTAAGAACCCCAATATCACTGAGCAATGCGGTTGTGGCGAGTCATTTAGCGTCTCATAATAGACAAATGGATCGAATGCTCCGAACCCAGCAGGACATATTTACGAGAGCCAATACAATGGTCAAGACCCTGTACAGCCAATCCCTCTATATGGCAGCCCGTTATTGAGAACCATGAGCATCCCCTAGTACACACCCTTTTCATAGTCGATTACCCGGACATCGTCGAATCTGGGTCCGTTCTTCTTGACAAATGCTTGGTGTATTGGATCGGTGGCAACATAATAGTCTCGATCCTCCTTCGAAGCGAACTCGACAACAAACCCATGGGTGAATCCTCCCTTTTCAGTCGGTCAGTCCCCGTCTTTCGACTTCGCGAATGAGTGGCGGGACTGGACGAACCTGAGCACCTTCCGGGCTGTTGTCTACTCCGCCTGATGAGGAGACAATATATGGCTTGTTTGATGTTGGATGGATACAAGTGTCTTTCAGTGACAGCATATCATCGCAAAACTGTTTCTGTTAACTATGGTCTGCCAATGCATCGGTTGTCAAGTCCAACCTCTTTTCTCTCGGTTTCGCTCAGTGCAGATTTGAGTTTGAAAAGGACGATATGTACAATCGCCATTTTTACGATGCTTCGGTCAAGTCTTGCTGCTATGAATGAAAATGTACTTCCTTATGACGACCCTGACTCCTGTTCTTTCCGGATTGATCATCAAATCTATTCGTGCGGATTGTCAAGTTGATGTTATCCCAGCCTGCTCGATAGCCTGCGGACACTTTTGTGCGGGGTACATGTATGTCCATTGCGTTGCCCCTCTGAAGCTTGTTCATCCTTTGGTAACTGCAGAGAGAAGTATTCCTCGTGCACAGTCAACTTTTCTTGAAAGAACAATACTCATCACATTTCCACCTCACGAGCTCCTCGAGCCTCTCGCGTTAGTAACCGAGACGAGATCCTCCCAACGATACCTGCACTGCCACTTGAGTTCAACCATTCCGCTTGCCCGTCCGTTGCTCCGAGCATCGATATCTGCGATAACGGTATATAATCCTAACCTCGCGCCTCAGAGAAAACCACCTCTCTAGCCGTCGGCTAGAGCAGCCGGGGTCTTCCCAATAATCCTTCCTTCCCTCGTTCCCAACATGGCTAGCCACTCTCACGACGGCGGGCCTTCTCACTCTCACTCCCACGACCACACAAATGGGGCGAACCATGGCCACACGCATGAGATCCTCGACGGGCCGGGCTCATATCTGCACCGCGAAATGCCCATAGTGGAGGGCCGCGACTTTAGCGATCGCGCGTTCACAATCGGGATTGGTGGGCCAGTCGGGTCAGGAAAGACAGCACTGATGCTCGAGCTCTGTCTAGCCCTCCGGAAGGAATACAATATCGCGGCCGTGACAAACGACATCTTTACAAGAGAGGACGCCGAGTTCCTGACGAAGCACGGCGCGTTGACGCCGGAGAGGATCGTGGCGATAGAAACGGGAGGATGTCCGCACGCCGCCGTCCGCGAGGACATATCGGCCAATCTCCTCGCGCTCGAGGGCCTCCACGCAAAATTCCAGACCGACCTGCTCCTGATCGAGAGCGGCGGCGACAACCTCGCGGCAAACTACTCGCGCGAGCTGGCCGATTTCATTATCTACGTTATCGATGTCGCTGGGGGGGACAAGGTGCCCCGTAAAGGTGGCCCGGGCATCACGGGCTCGGATCTGCTCGTGATCAACAAGTGCGATTTGGCCGACGCTGTGGGCGCGGACGTCGATCTGATGGAGCGGGAGGCGAATAAGATGCGCGAGGGCGGGCCCGTCGTGAGAGCCGTCATCAAGAACGGCGTGGGCGTCCACGAGACGGTCGATTTGATCCTGTCTGCGTGGAAGAGCACCGCGGGCTATCAGCGAAGCAAGGAGCAGTGGGCCAAGGGCGTACCGAGGGGAAGCGGCGAACAGCCCGCTGTGAACAGGTATACAAGTGTATTCGCTGGTTCAAGGTAACATGCGTTAGTGATATGATTATGAATGCTCGGAGTCGCTATTCATTCACAACAGCTGGGCTGTCGGGCATGGAAGGAACTAAAGGACATTACGGCACTTTACTAGGCGGGATAGTAGGAAAAGGAGGATCTTTGCGGAGGACAGACATACATATACATATATCATGTCTGTTTGTGCGATTTGGACTACCATTCACCGTGACAATCCTACACCCCTTTCCTAGCAAATCTCGACAACGCCGGCCCCAACTCGAGTTTATCCTGCTTGAGTCTCTCTTTCTCCCTTTCGGCTCTCTCCTTCTTCATCTCCTCCAGTCTCATCCGCTTCTCGTCGATGATATTCTTCCCACCTTTCTTCCGTAAGTACCTCCTAAGTGCACTATTCTTCCCTCTGGCCCGGTTCTTCTCTCTCGCCTTCAACTTGGCCAGGGGGTCCTCCGCGGGCGCGTCGAGGTCCTTTTCGCGCCTGCGCTGCTCCGCGCTGCGTGCGTCCAGCGTACCGATGAAATTGGGGTCCAGAGCGATAGTCTCTGGTTGGAGTTTGGTGAGGAGAGATTTGACTTCGGTTTCTTGTCTCTTCTTGCGCGTCTCGTATGGATTGACCTCGAGGGCGTCGTAGTTGGGTTCGCCAGCCCCGGGGACGATGATGCTGCTAAACCCTTCCGAGTGCGAGATCCCGAGGATATCATCGAATGGACAGAACTGGACGTTTTCGACACGGTGGCCGTCGTTGCCCCAATTGAGATAGGGGGACTGGACCTTCGGAGGTCCGGATGATGGTGAGGTGGTGAGGAGGTCTTTCCAGATCGTCACAGCTGTACCACTTGCTACAGCCGCAAGGCCGCGGTCCGATATACTTATCGAAGACGCGGGTTGTCGTGTTGAGTAAGAATGTATCTCTTTCCACGTCCGGATGTCCCAGAGTTTCAAACGTAGATCTTGTCCACCACACAACATGTAGTTACCTGAACGGTCGACCGCTATTGACCGCACAGGACCAACGTTTGATTGGATCTTGACCAGTGGCGTCGTAGAATTGGGCGACCAGAGTGAGACTGTACCGTTCTGATGACCGACATGGAGAATAGCATTGTAGGGATTTTGAGCAAGGGCAGTCGGTGGCCCTTTTCGGGTTGGGTGTTCAGCCACTATCTGGCCAGTTGATGTGTCCGTGTATCGAAGGAATCCACTATTCTCGATGCCGGCAAGGAGGAAATGGTATGGGAGGAATTCGAGATGCGTGGTCTCGACATACTTTCTGAGGCAATGGATTTCGACTCCCGCATGATCGTAAATGTAAGTGTGTTTTTTCTGTGCCACAGCAAAATATTGATCGTTGTGTAGCCATTTCGCGTCTCTTACTGTCTCGTTCAAGTGTAACTCGCATCCTGGTTTGCCTGCGCGCCATTCGCACGTCGCAATATGGCCTTTTCTGCCCGCGAGGAGCAAACTGCGCCCGTTCCTCGTGTAGTCGGAGACGTATGGCCCCAGATCAAGCCTGAATTCGATGGACTTGTGTGCTTGCTGGAGACCAACCGCATCCAGGATTTCCTCTTGCCGGACCTTGTATGTCTTCTCAAGTTCCGTCTCTGGTTGCAGAAATCCCTCCTCGTTCTCGTACAGTATCTCCGCATCTTTGGCATTCAAAGCTGCAGTACGGTATTTGGTCTCGATTCTTTTCAGATTCGCCCGTAATTTCTTATCCTTGACCTCGTTCACTCGAACAGGGCGCCCTCGGCCATATTTCCTGCGTGCGTCGGCCACTCGTTTCTGATTTTCCTTGTCTTCGGTGGTCAAAGGCCCTGTGCTCGTACGTTTTCGTTTGGTGGGAGGTGGAAGATTTTGGATGGTGAGTTGACCGTCGCCATTCTCAACGAGGCTCTCCATTGTTCCAAAATTATCTTGTGAGTTAGACGCTTTACAGTGCTATGGCGCTCGATCGAAAAAGATGGTCAAAAATTTCAAGCCTCTACTACCCGAAGTTGTACCGAGCTCCACACCGCCAACTGAGGTCATTTGGTGACCACTGGTCCTCCCACCCACCTCCTGCCACGGTACAGAGCACCAACGGAAGCCCTCAACGTGTTGCTCCTGTGCATATTATCCTGCGTACACTCAGGCTGTGGATCTGACCCCCCTCGTCCCCTCGGTAATAAGGCCAGCTACCTAACCCCACCTTTTCACGCCTTAGCTTCTGAACAAGCTTGACCAAGGATTTCTCCTCTCGAGTCAATTGAGAGGCCGTCGTCTGCGTTGATTCGAAATCTTGTTTGAGCATGTTGCCCCAGACCTGGGAAGTTCCCATCCCTCTCCGTCAATATGCGGCCTTCCAACAACTCCGAGCCACGAAGCATCCCCTCCAAAGCTAAGGCCCCTTAGTACCGCTATTAGACTTCCCAGACTACAGAGCCGTCGCCATGCAGCGCGAGGTGGTCAGCCTCACTTGTCTGTGCCTTGAATGAACCGCCATGAAAGTTCTCATACGAAAAGCTGACGAGTCCGCACACGTCAGCGGCTGCAAATGAAGCTCTAGCTCTCTTCTCGGGAATAAAAGCTAGTCCTCTGCCGGGTGTCCTGGATTGAAGCTGAAATTCCGTTACCGAACACTCGCGATTCACGAGAAAAATGTTGCTACCTATGCTTCTCTTTGTATTCTATGTTTCAACTATCGCTGCTCAATCCACAGTCACGGTGCGCGACAAAGCCCACAATCTCACCTATGTAGGTTTCACCTTCGCAGGGACCGAACAGTTTCAGGGCATCAACTTTGGGCAGGACACATCTGGCGCCAACCGCTTCAAGCCACCCAAAGCCTTCACCTATCCCACAGGTACCACCATCCAGGCCACAGCTGCAGGCGCTGCTTGTCCGCAGAACACCATCTTGTCTTTCCTGGGTGCCATCAGCGAGAATCCTGGCGTTTTCAATGTCTCGGAGGATTGTCTGAACCTTGAGGTTGTGAGACCTGCCGGAACAAAGCAAGATGCAAATCTTCCTGTAATGGTCTGGATATCTGGCCAAGGTGATGAAGAAGGTTCATACAACTACTCGTTATACAACCCTACAGCGCTCGTGACAGGTGCTGCTACCAAGGGCACGCCGGTGATATATGCGTCGATGAATTACCGTGTCAATATCTTTGGATTCGCCAACAATCCCGCGCTTAGGACGGAAGGGTCGCTGAATGCTGGTTTGCTCGACCAGCGGCTGGCACTGCAGTGGATCCAGTCCAATATCGCAACATTTGGAGGAAATCCAAAGAATGTCACAATATTTGGCGAAAGTGACGGCGGCGTAAGCGTGGGCTTGTAAGTGTACCCAGCGACCGATGCCTACCCTTGACAGAACTGTACCCGGAGAGTTATATCTCTTAGCTTGTCGAAACTAACGTGCAATAGGCATATGACGTCCTTTGGCGGGAACGGTAAGAATTGGCGGCCAGCTGCCGATTGAGATGCTAATTCAGACATTACCAACAGGCACTGCTCCCTTCCGGCGTGCTATCATGCAGTCTGGGGCCGCAGCGAGCGATCCTGGTGTCACTGGAAATGCGACCTCCACGAACACTGCGGCGGTGGCTCAATTGGCAGGCTGTACAGGGACAAATAGCAGTCTAGTCTTGGACTGTCTCCGAGAGATATCCATGGTCCAGCTCCTGAATGCCGTTCTCTTATTTGAGAATTCAACTACCGCTGCCGAAGCTAATGGTGCATCTCAAGATTTATTCTTCCCAACTGTTGACGGAAGCTATATACCGGCCGCTCCCTCGAATTTGATCCGCACAGGTCGGTTTCACAAAAACATCTCCATTATTGCTGGCTGGAATGAAAACGACGGCAGCATCTTCGTGCCTCCAACGCTAAATGGGTCCTCTGCTGCACAGGCTTTTCTGAATTCATCGTATCCGCATCTCAACTCGACTATGCTATCAACGCTGATCTCAATGTACCCAATCAGCGACTTCATTGCGGTCGCCCAAGCCACCCAGATCTCACCTTATTTCCTGCAAGCATCTCAGATCTACCGCGACATCAATTTTGCTTGTCCATCGATTGATATATCTCATCACGTTACTCGGTTTGGCAGCACAAGCTACCTGTATGTGCTCAACACGACTTCATTGAGCAGCGTGCTGCAACTTTTCAATGCGAGCTTCGAAGGAGTCATTCATTTTTCCGATGTACCTTTCGTCTTTAACCAACCCAACGTCGGTTTTGGAACTACGGCCGCGGCGAACGTGACTGCAACCAGGATGTCGGGTAGTTGGGCTCATTTTGCCGCAACAGGGAATCCGAGTGGCGATTCTGCTATCACTCTCTCCGGCTGGACTCAAGCCTTTAACAGGACCCAGGCTGCAGTGACGAGTCAGAATGTGACAGGTGCGAGCATTAGAGTCATTGGCGGTCCTCGCGCTGGACAAGCGCAATTGTCGTCAAATGGTGAAGCTGCAGTGGAGCCTCGGCTTTTGGAACGATGTGCATTTATCAATTCGGCGGCGTTTTATCAGCAGCTGCAGATGTAAATTTCTGCGATAGTCACCGTTTGTTGAAGGACCCCGGGCCATAATACTCAGGCTGACACTCTATCCCAGAGCCTCGCGCTGGGGCGTAGGAAATATTAATACTATCTGGCGAGAGATTCTCAGAGGCTGCATGCATATCTGGTCCATGATCCTTTGACGGATCATACTACTACACTATCTGATATTACTATGTACGAGGAATAAGTACAATCCGCCGACAGCAGCCGAGGGTTGGGAATTAGTAGTCTTTGGTACCCCTGTGGAAGCCTCGTGAGTCTACAAGGCTGATTTTATAACGTAACCTAAAATGGTTAGACTGTCATTCGGCAATATGATTTCATTCTCGCCTTCCTTTCACAGTTGCACTTGCGAAGTCGGAGTTGGATTCTTCAACTACTACTAGTACGTTGTTACAAATGGCCACCGACAAAAACCCAGAGTAATGTGATCTTTCTTTTATGCCTTTTCTCTTGATTTCTTTCCAACCTGGCAAGTACATTCCGCATACACTCAATTTATGGTCTGGATCAGCTAGACTCGGCAGCCATGTCGTTCGGCATCTTGCCACCCGAGGTACACTCTATGATTATTGGGCTGGTCGCAGACAACTCGTCATGGAAAGAAGGACTACGTCTTCGATGTGTCAACCGTAGGTCGTCTCGGGAAGTCCGTCAATTCATCTCAATGGAATGTGCCCAATGACACGGTTTCTGGCAGGTCTCTTCGATCGTGAAATTCAGGCTCAGTACTTTGATTTTGGCAACATTCACACCAGCATGGACGAGGATACGGATCGAATAACACTAAGAATGGGTCTCCAGCACTTATACCGATTATTGAAGGGACAGATATGTGCCCGACAACCGAGAACCGCCCTTATTGCACACCTAAAAGATGCTGTTAAAATCCTATTATCGACACCCACATTCCATGTCCCCGACAGTTGCCAAGCAAGATATGTCCACACAGTCAATGGCACAATACGACTAGAGCCAGGAGGTCGCGCATCTCAGGCTGCATCCGTGGTCGCGCTTGGAGTTCTCGATTTCCTGGCCGGTGACAAAATCCCACTGTGCGTGCCGCTGGCTCGTCTCACCCGAAGTCCGCGGCAGATCGACTCCCTCTCTTGGGCTATCGTGACGGCAATTTCCATGAAAGACACTGCCACCATCAAAACTCTTGTGGAACAACTGCCTGATATGAGCGTTCGGAAGAATATATGTGCCGATCCCCTACGCTTTGCCGTGACCAGTCATTGGTACGACATGGTCCAGTATCTCCTGGACCACGGTGCGGATGTCAACGCCCCACATAATCATGCACATTGTTCACCAAAATACGAGCGAATGCTCATCGAACAACCTTGTCTATCGGGTGATGTCAGAATGGTTACGCTGCTACTTGAGCCCCAGTATGGCCTCAAACTCGATGCAGCAGACTGTGATAGACTTCTTTGGTCGATCGTGCGGAAGCTCGCGGTAGGCCAAACTGATGACACAAGTAGTATCGAAATCATCCGTCTTTTCTTACGAACAGTACCTCGGAACACCAAAGGTTCCGTGCAGCACCTCGTCGTGCATCTTGCTGTGGTATACGACGTTCCGGAGCTGATTCCGATCGTTGTCGAGATGGGCTACGATGTGAATGAGACAGAGGGAGGGAGATCGCACCTGTCTCTTGCGGCAGCCCGTGGACAATTCGAAGTGGTCAAGGTACTGCTCGACCATGGAGCGCGGCACAGTCTTCAGAGTGACCTTGATGCTGTGCGGGCAGCCTGCGTAAATGGAAGGGCAAGCGTGCTTCGCACGTTGCTTACAAGAGTGACTACCATTGACGAGTACGGTCATGCCTTGGCTGCCGGTCACTTCCTGCTCGCAGCCAAGGCAAGCTGCAGCGACCACGAGACAATGTCGCGTTACATCGAAGTGTTGGATTGCCTCTGGGAACATGGACTGGATCTCAATGCCGCCAACTGTGGTGTCAAAGCTCTGAGGTTTGCCATTGAAAATAATCACAGCGTGCTTGAAACAAACCTTTTGGGAAAGGGAGTTCATCTGCCTGATAGTAATCCATCAGACGCAAATCTTGGAAAGTCCGTGACAGACATGAGCATAAGAGAGAACTCCTAGTATCTAACACGTTAATCGAAGTTCTTCAACTTGTTTCACTTTGATGCGTTGATAGCACATGTAAGAGTTGTTTGGTTGCCAACAAGCCGACCTTTGTGAGAAGAGCCGTTTCATTTTCCATGGTAAACGCGCCACCCATTTATCCTAAATGGGTAAATCCGAAAATGAGCTAGACCGAATCCGGGCCTCTGTACAGAATAACCTACTAAGTACTTTACCTTGCCAACAAGTTCAATGGCACAAAACTACTAAGTACTACTAAGTAGTAGTAGTGATACAAGCAATGTTTGTTTGAAGCCAATGTCAATTATCGGTCGTCCCAATCTTAACGTCGTGTAAAGAGAGCTGCTGGCTTGGCCTTCCTTCCCTCCCATCCCATAGCCGCACCAATGCGTCCTTCCTCGCTATCCTCATATTCGTTACACCGGTACTACTACTCGGTAAGAACTTCACCGAGCGGCAGTCATAGTTAGAAACGATCTGAGTGACTCAATTTACTTGTTTAAACCCTCTTTCTTCTGCCCAGAAACCTCGTCGAGTTGTTGTTGGTCCCTCTTCTCCTTCCACTTCAGTCCCGCCCCGTCCAACAGACTCCAAACCCTGGAGATCTTGCCTTGTTCGAGGGCGTAGAAGACGTGCTCGCAAAACGTGTCCTGCGTGGTCGGCGTGGGCTTGTAGGTTAACTTGATCCTGGCGGCGATCGAGCCATCGTGTTTGTCGCCACCAGGGTCAGAGGGAGATGAAACGCTAGTGGTGGTGGTGGTAGTGGAGGTGGTCTTCAAGTTCTCCACGACGAGCATGTCCACCGCAAAGTGAAGCCCGGGGAGGTCTCTCTTGCTGTCCCCTATGAGCCTTGCGTATTCATCAACCGCCATGGGCGCCGAGTCGTTGTGGACCACGCCGTGCTTGACGAATTCGTCAAGATCTCCAGGGCCGCAACTGCTGGAGTTAATCTTGTCGATGTAGGCCAGATACTGGCGTCTGAGGTCTCCGTCAAAGGGTTTCACGGTCGGCTTGTTGGTAGGAGCCCACACGTAGCTTTTCCCGTGCCATCATTAATATCTGTTTGTAGCGGAGAGTGATGGTGTGTAGCTGAATATTGGTTGAGCTGGGTTTGTTTTCACTTACTCGTCATCTTCGTCCTCGTCACGGTCTCGGTCCTGCAACACATATCTCTCCTTGCCACTGGGCTCGGTCTCTTCCATGATGGCAATCTCGCTGAGATTCGATATGATATTGTCGATGGTCGTCCCAATGTCCGTGTGGTTGGAATGGTGACCGTGGTGCGACGAGTCACGGTGTCCGTGGGCGTCGTGCGGCATTAGAGTAAGAGTTCGAAAACGTTGATACTTGGCGCTTTAGAATTGTCGAGTTGTCTTTGATTTACTGGTCAAAAAGGGATGAGGGGAGGCATTTCTAAGCATCCTCTGATGCCTTTACGGTTATACGCGCTTTAATATGAAGATCTTCCTGTCATCAAACGATCAAGTCCATCGTACCACTTTCACGTGACCACGAATGGCCTTCCAATCGGGTTGACCCTCGGCTTTTAGGTGCTTGTGACAGTCGATCTACAAGAGCAATCTGCGAAAAGACGTTGCGTTCATGTTGATCCTGTCCCACTGTCCAGCGGTGAATGATAAGATGAGAAGCTGGATGCGAATCGGTATATGGTACATGTTCAATCACATGATCAATAAAAGGGGCATTGTGCAGCCTTGAGGCCGCCCAACCTTGACCCTCTAAATAACGGTCCTAGCCTCGTCGACACGTACCGAGTATACCCTTCTGTGTGGGGGCCGAGTAGGGGCAGAAATCTGCTGTCTAGGAGTTTCGAGATATCTAGACGGCGCAGGAGCTAAACTTGCCAACGCTGGCCCGCCCCCTCTGGCCGACTACGGATGAGGTTGATTAATCAATGTTGTGGCGATCATGTTCCTTCGAAAGGTCTAAAATGTGCTAGCGAAGGCGCAAAAGTACTATAGAATTGCATCTTCAAGGGGCTGGTGTTTTGGTTGACGGCCTGAATGTCTCGAAAGCAACGCCTCCTCCACAAGCTGAAGCACTTCACGCGCCATATCCTCTGCCCAGGCTCGTGCCAAGTCTTCTGCCAAGGCTATAAGGCCACCCCAGGCCTCAACGACCACTAGACTAATTGGGGCTAAAATTGCCATTTATGGTTTAGCGTCGTAAGGCGACGGACGGACCAGTTTCGCCTGAATCACACACAACCTCGTCGTGCCTTATTCATCGTCTTCTCGTACCACCAGTGCTAGGTCCCTTTCGAGCTTGTGTGTTCTCAGTATTGACCCAAAGTCTTACACGCAACATAGACCCTTGACAGCACCGTGTCCCAACTCAAAATTGACTTACCTAATCTCTCCGTCTTGTCCGTCGTGCCACGGGCAATGCTCAATCACTCACACAAACACCTCACAGCTTCCAAGCATTAAAGCTATCACAACAGCAATAGGCGCCCTGTTACTAATCCCTCGCTAGATCAGATGCCGAGATTGCAACCACAGCGCTGGGCCTAAACCCCTTCAGCACCCCTTCCTCACCCGTGGTTGGCCACATGCATGAGTTTCCGTCAATCGATCCAGTCGCGGCCGTATTTGGCCTTCGCACAAGCCCTTTGGCGCAATCCTAGATCATTTCGCTCCAATCAACTCCAAACCCTAGCTTACCAGAGTGGATAGTGTCTACTAACTCTCTGGCCTGCTGGCGGCGATTTTAGACTTTTGGCCCCAAACGTCTAGCCACCGTTCTAGCCAACATTGGGATCTCAATGGTTATTTTAAAGTCTCCCACCTCTTCAAAAGTCAAGCCATCGCCATGTCTGACATTTCGCGGGCTCTACCGTCTTCGTGGTGGACTGCTCGCCGCGGCGGTATTTCCGTTCTGATATAACACTCATTTTTGCTGTCAATATGACTTCTCACTACTCTCGTTTAACCCATCGCGACACGAGCCGAGAGCATTTGGCAGGTGACTCAGTCGAAGGTGCAGCTGGTGCTGGTGATGTTCCCCTGAAGAACATGAAAGGACATGCTCAGGAATGGAGCCAGCCGGGGTATAGCGACGACTCACTCAACGACCGCATGAAACCTGACAACCCAGACTATTTCCATGTCCGGCCCGGAGTGACAGGTATGGCCCCAAACGCAAGGTCCCACCATTCAGTGCTTATTGACACGAATCCCAAGGCCAAAGCTACAACAGAACAGGCTCCGGATTCACCATACGCCCAACCGCATCATCGCCCTGGGAACACAAGCTCAACGAGAAACATCTCCGGGATGTGCCAACAAACACCGACACTGTCAGATACTTTGACCCTCGCCGACAGACGC
This sequence comes from Fonsecaea pedrosoi CBS 271.37, assembly GCF_000835455.1. Classification (NCBI taxonomy): domain Eukaryota; kingdom Fungi; phylum Ascomycota; class Eurotiomycetes; order Chaetothyriales; family Herpotrichiellaceae; genus Fonsecaea; species Fonsecaea pedrosoi. Next base: position 2,596,950 of record NW_013550610.1, read on the forward strand.
GCAGAGTACTTCTCGACTGCTTGATGATGTGGCTTTGGACAGCTGGAATTTGTGGCGCTCTCGCAGGTACCATGTACGGCTTTTCCACAATCAAAACCGGACTCTCCCAGACACAGAAGTACGTCTACAACGCCATGATCACCGGACTGTCCATTGTGCTCGGTCTGGCCTTTGCTGCACAATTCAAACAGTACGCCGAGATGATGCGCTGGAGATTCCTGGCCTCGCAGTACCGAACCATCCAAGACTTTGAGGATGTGCTTGGTTGCGACAGTTACCGAAGTGCACTGCGCATAATGTGGAAAGGTCGGCGTCGAGGCACGTGGTATCCGAGCAAAGCTCAAGTGGTTGCTGCCATTTGGATACTCATTTTTGTGGCCTTCAACACTTTTGCCGCACTTCTCGGTTTGACGTATTCCATCGATGTGTCGGAAGACTTTTTGTGTTTGTAGCCCCTGGTAAGTTTGTAGCGGTTTGCACTGCTTCAACCAGCTCTAAAGGCTGGATGATTTCGGCCCATTCCTCATACTGACATTTCCACAGGCAACATCAGCGTGGCCGACCTTCAATATATTTCGAGCCGAGAACAGCCCGACAACGGCAGAGACTACCTGCCGGAATACCAAAAGGCCGCCGCGAATCTCTGGGGCCAAGTAGGTCAGAATTTTGAAGAGATCACGTCTACACTCGACAGCTATGACGGCTCGTCCTCGTCTGTCTTCACAAACGTAGACAGGGACTTGTGGTGGTACCGATTCGCGGACATCGGCCCCGACAATAAGACAGCCAGCACTTCCACCAGGACCGTGACCAGTCAGGCACATTGCGTGGAATATACGGTCCTTCTCGGCGGATACGCCGGATTCAACACGGACAACGCAAGCGAGCTTTACGATGTCTCTTGGCAGGATGACCAGGGCAACGTGTTCTTCGACTCGGTGACAGACGTGGCAACCGGGTTCACGACCTGGATGGGCAATTCCAGCAGTCAAAATGTCGGCTGCGGTCCGCGCTGCAGCCAGATTCTCGCGCTCCAATCGGCCGACAACGACACGGTGCCAGTTCCTCGCATGTGGGCGTGCAACAATACGGTGGGGGAGGTGGAAGGCATCGAGGGAAGTGGCTTCGACCAACCGGAGCGGCTCACAATGCCCGACGACCAAGCCTTCTACCTCGCGGGATCAATCGGCTGGACCGGTGTCGAAACGGTGGACGACGATCTCCAGTTCTTCCGGTTCGACGGAGACACGCCCTTCAACCCGGCGGGCAACGCCACGGCCGAGACCGTCGCGGAGCTGGTGATGAAGTTCACCGTCGGCGCCCTGTCGGCCATGGACGCGAGCGGGCCACGGCAGATCGTGACGGGCCAGCTCGGCCCGCGGCCCGCGCAGGTCGTCCAAGTCAAGTGGAAGAACGCGGGGGCCATCCTGGCGGGGATCCCCGTCGTGCAGCTCGTCCTGCTCGTCGGCGTCGTCTGGTTCTCCGGCAAGGCCATCATCCTCGAGCCCAGCTTCATGACCGCCGCCCACCTGCTCTACCCGGTCATCAAGAAGGTCGGCCAGGACGGCTGCCTGCTCACCCTCGACGAGATGGCCGACCGCCTCGGCCACGACTACCGCCTCGCCTACGGCGTGCGTCCCAACCCCGCCGACCCGGGCCACCACGACACCACCTTCGTGCGCGACCTCGACGTCATCGAGGAGAAGGAAGGCTTCGGCTACATCCGCGGCCGCTTCCCAGAGGGGAGATACGACTGAAAAAAAGAAACAAAAACTCTTTGTAACACTACTGTGTATAGACTCCTTTGGGTGGGGAACGAAAGAACATATGCAGACGTTTACCGTCCAATATCTGAGTGCAAGCGACGAGCGTGTTGTGTTGTCTATCTAGCCATCAAGCGATGAATGTCATGAGCTCCTCAAGGTTTTTTCTCCACAATGCGATTGAAAATGAACCCTATTGTCAAAAAAGTTTTGCGAGCGTGATACTAATATAGACAAACGTGTTTATTATGCCGTCGCTATCGAGAGGAGCTATTTACCTAGTCCTCCCGCCTCGCTTTATACTCTTCTATTAATCAGATCCGGCTTTGGTCGGTAAAATGAGCCCCTTCAGTCTATGTACCTGTACCCGGGCTCCAAGTCGTGCGCCGCATTCGAAAACGCCCTCAACTTCACAACCTCGCGGTCAAGAGTGCTGCCTCGTTCTCTGCGCCACTGTCTACCCGCCGACCGATCTCGTCAAACTCGATCTTCTTCCCGGTGATGAGACTCTCTTGTAGAGCACAGCCGATCTTGACCGCCGCCACAGCCCCTTCGAGCCTGAATGGAGGTTCGGTGTCGTCGAGGCAGCAGGCAGTAAACTCGTTTGCTTCGGTGATGAAGGCCTCCCTAAATCGGCCGTAATAGTGAGGTGGAATCTCACGGCGGATGCCCGAGGACTCGTAGATGTTGACGAGGTTGGACATGGGTTGCGTGTTGACGGCGAGTTTCCCCTCGGTGCCGGTGATCTCGGTGCCTAGTCTCACACACACACACACACACACACGTGTTAGATGATATCCCGAAATGAACAAAGTGATCTCGGGCGCGGGAGCTTGGAAAGATTGGGCTAGTGCCTACTGTCTTCTTGTCCAGCAGCCATCATTCTACTGCAATACAACTGAGCAATTTTGCCTCCGTAAAATTCCACGATCCCCAACGCATTGTCACGATCGTTGTGTTTCCGCAGCTCGGGAGAGACGGCCGTTATGCCAATTGCACTGACGGACTTGACAATTGAGTCTTCACCGAAGAACCACAGAGCTAGGTCAATGTCATGGATGGAGCAATCCACGAAAATACCACCAGAGAATTGTGCGTACTGCACAAAGAACCCGGACGGATCGAGCTTGTCGCAGGTCTGCGAGCGAAAGACGGCCGGGCGTCCAATCAAACCCGATCGCATTTTCTGGTGGGCATCTCTGTAGGATGCATCGAAGCGGCGGGAGAAGCCACAGATGACCTTTTGTTTGGGATAGGTCGTCTTCGCCGCCCGGTATGCAGTGACAACTGTCTGTGACTATCGTGGCAAGGGTATCAGCACGCAGGTAAGAGGACACCGTGACACGACAGGAAAGGGGAGACTATTGCCACGTACAACTTCTGGATTTGTGCTGAGAGGTTTCTCACACAGGACGTGAAGGCCCCTTTTGATGGCTTTGATGGCCTGCTCAGCGTGAACGACGGTTGCCGAGGCGATGACCACAGCCTGCAACTCCTTCTCTGCCCTCAACATCTGGTCGTAGTCCAGGTATGTCCGCACGCCTTCCAGGTTTCGGGTGGCCCAGGCCAACTCTTTGGCGTCTGGGGAAGAGACCGCGATCAACTCTGCGCGAGGGGTCATGGTGTGGAAATGAAGCGCGTGACGAGATCCCATGCGGCCCAAACCCGCGATTGCGACTTTGAGCTTTGGCGAAGACATTTTGACAGCGGTTGTCGTGTCTCTGGATTGGAGGAAGAAATGCTGAAAAAAGGGGGGAAGATTGAAAGGCAAAAGAAGGTGAGAGTGACTTGCAAATAACCAACTGGGCAGGCACAAACACCGCCTCTGTCTCTCACCCGCTCGTTCCCTCCACCAATGTACTCTGAGTAGGATATGACAAGATCTGAACACAGTGCATCAGCCTGTATTACCCCTGAGGGAGATTTTCTTTGTTGACATGGACGATTTTGGAGAAAATTGTCGTGGGCGGTGAGCAAGAGGGTCATTGGCGATCTTTTACTGACCTGGAACGTTCTCCATAGTCTGCCCGTGTCCTCCCCTGCACATCCTTACCCCGATCAGACCGCGACCCAGACCCTCTCCTACGGTCGGAAGAAATTGCCCTGACGTGGACGATTGGGGCCGTGTCGCCACATCCTATAAAATCTCCATCAAAAACAGTGGAGGGGGATTCGACGACCCACAAGACTTACGGCGAGAACAAGCGAGGCGGGGAAGAGGAGGATCAAAAACGGGCAATTCTCCTCTCCTCCAGCTCTCGCACCCCTTATGCTTGCCAGCTTTCTGTCGTCTCCTGGACCTCCTTCGGCGAAGACACACCTTGTCAAAGCTAGCCCGTCAACGCTTATTATTCCGTGATGCCCCATGACTGACCATGGAGGCCACAACACTGAGCCATGGGCGAGAAGAGGGAGATCATCGCCTGAAGGCCAAGAATGATGTGGACTACTTCGTAGGCCGGGCTAAGCGCGAAGCAAGAATCAGAAGACCTTCTGACAATGGTAGAGATGTTTCTCTTCCTCGATCATTTGGTAAAGGGCCATCCACATCTCGAGTAGCCGTGTGCGACCGCCGATACAGAAAACGTCTACAGTCAATGCTCGACGGCCACCCGGTCCTTGGCTCGGTCCACGAGGCAACTTTGCACAGAGAATGCATAAATCGCCTGCTGGAGCGACGCGTCAATGCAGAATCAAGTAGAGACGAGAACCTTTTGTGACCAGCCATCGTCCTCCGCGATGGAGAGAATGAGCCAGTGCACTTCTCCTTTGAGTCATGATCGCTGCGTTGATGCACAGGTCTCTTCAAGTTATATCATTCTACAGAGTTCACCTATCACTGACAGTCAAGGTTGGCGCGACTACATGTAGAATGCTGGACCATCTCCAGAAGCAGCGAGACCGCCACGAGCAACCACAAGACGCTGCCGGGAACAGTGACGACGTATTTGTGCATACGAGACCCACTAGCATAATCTACTTGGACTGTGGAAGATTATTGAGCTTGTCCGGAGATCGAAAGAGGAGCATGCAATTGACAAAACAGAACCACCTGCAAGTGGGAGGAATGTTTTTTCTAGAACGAATCTGGAAAAGGGCGAGAAGTTCCCCAGCATTTTCAGCCTCGCCGACAAAATTCCCTTTTGGTCAGGAAATGGCGTTCGTGAACAGTGTGGACAAACTATATGTACTGTCTTGCAATGGCCACGGACTCCCTCCCTCCCTCCTGTCGGCAACCACGCAGGGGTTATTGGTCACTTGGTCAGTCACTGCGAAGTACATGTGACATGTGACATGTGGCATGAAAAATATAGACACACAGACCGACAACAACGCCTTTCTTACATCTAACATCTATCTGTACACACAAACATGTCTAAGTACAAGTACAAGGACACAAAGACGTCCACGTACAAAGAAAGACACTCTACGCGTCACGCCATTTTCGTGCAAGGAAAAAAGAAGAAGAAACATTAGTCCTTTCTTCGACAAATACACCTGGGGGCGGTTCATTTCATTAGCTCGGTCTTGTGGCGGCGATGATGGCGTGAAGAGACATGCCCCCTTGGTGGCCCCCTGTTCACCAAATTCGGTCGTCACCCCCGTCGATACCTGAATACCTCCCTAGGTAGGTATGCTAGGTTTTGTACCACCACACTGTTTTCCCATTCACCCCAATTCCCTCTGGGGAACAGACATGCCTGTTCTCTCCTGCGTGCGCGCTTTCGTGCCTTGCAGAATCACGAATCAACTATTTCGCTGTCCTGGTCTGGAGATGTCCATCCACTTCCGCCTCCGCCTCCGCCTCCGCTTCCGCCTCCAGACAACCATCGTCGGTCCCTCCAGATTGTGGATCATCTCATCCCGGCCCCCGCTGCCTATCTGCGACATTGTAGTTATCATCTGCGGACAGGGCGGGCCCAAAGGTTTTGTCGCAGCGAAAGGACCAGAAGCGCGAGAGGGCGTAGGAGACGTAATTGTCCGCGTTCTGGATGGACTGGGACATGCCGGTGCGGGGGTCGGGCGGGAGCTGGTTGATGCGCATGGCGTTGTAGGGCCCGTACGCGCCCTCGGCCCAGGGCCCCGTGTAGTCGGTGATGCGGTGGTCGTGGTCCGGGACCAGGGTCGTGTAGTCCGGCACGCTGAGGAACATCCACGGCCAGTGCAGCAGCTCGTGCAGCACCGTCGACCCAATCACCTTCATGTATGCCGTGTCGCGGTCGCCGAGCCCGTCGCACCCGAACCCCGGCAGGGGCTCTCCCGTCGCGACGCCGCCGACGCGGCCCCACGCCGGCGGGCTGATCGTGTCTCTGATCGACAGGCGCCACACAAACATGGGCGAGCCCGGGCACAGCGAGACCAGGCCCGAGAAGCGCGCAGTCGGACTCGTGTCGTAGACCGTGTATGCGTTGTCGCCGCCGGCGCACGAGTGGTCCAGGTCGGCCGGGTTGAACGGGTTGTCCCCGTAGGCGATGCAGAGGGCGACAAAGTCCGGGTTCCACGACGAGGGCAGGTTGGACCCGGCGAGCAGTTGCGGGACGTCTTGTGGGGTGATATCCATAAACAGGTCAACGTTGCTGATTGTTCTAAAAATGCGCTGCACAAACGTGTAATCCTGTGGCTGGAAATACCGCAGAAATGCCTGCCATGAGACAAATCAGCCAAATCTGAGCAAACGGAAGGGATCGGGATCAGTTGGGGAAAAGGCTGATGTCGCGTCCTTCTGTCATCACAACTTACTGGGTCACAGTCGGTGGCTGTTATCACGACAATCCTCGCAAGCGTCATGGCATCTTTGAACGCCTGCGTGACATTTTGTCTCGCCCCGGGGGGAGCATTCGGCGGGTAGGCGAGAACCGGAGGAGCTGCGACGCTGAGGCTCAGGTTGGAAAGAAGTAGAAAGAAAAGTGCTGGTATCGCACCTAGTACAGCTTTGAAGCTCATCTTGAGTGTTGTATGGCTGACGAGACTCACTCCTGACAGAGACTCAAGTGAGGGTTTTCCATTCCTCCCATAAGAGGCAGACGCACACGCGACTACTTAAAAACAAACTCGAAGGGCAACAGATCTGAAATCGATTCACTCACCATATTCACTCGCTCGGTGAAGCAGGACGGGCGAAGAGAGACTGATCTTGAATTGTTGGCAGAAAACAACACTGCGTTCTACCAGGCAGTGCAGGGACATTGTGACAATTCTGATACTGGCCATGACCGAGTGTGAAGAAAGAAGAGAACTCTGACCCATACTCAGAGTGACAATTGCGACGGGACACTCGCGGCTCAGTAACAAGTGTGTTAGTAGTTATCGCCCTAACATGCACGGACATTAGCTCAAAGTATGGGATTGAACGGATAGAGTGAATGACATTGGGATTCACTGGTGTGTATTTTGTTGCCTTTGTTGGTTCCAAGGTATTCGATGCGTCTCAAAACACATTCCCCGGGCCCTTCCAGTTGAGAACAGCTACAGGCTCCTGGACCGGAGTCATCTTCATCAACTTGCCGTAAAACTCCATACTTCTCTCCTTTCCGTGGCCGACGATGCACAGGCTCCGTCTCAAATAGGGCATGTCCTCAACGACTTCCTGAACGCAGCTGATGAGCCACTTGCCCAAGCCCTGGCCTTGCCACTCGGGTCGGACGTATACATCTGTTAGATAGAGCAGAGTGACACGATCGGTGATGCAACGGGCAAAGCCAATCAGTGAAGGTCCTTGTTCCTCTCTTATCGTTCCTGATGCTGCAGCATTGGCGGCGGCAACGCTGTCCGCGTCCGATTTGACATGTGTTGCGATCTCATGTAACGTTGCCGCAGGATCGGAGGACGTCGGATCAGTGCCTTTTTGACCCGGGTCCGCGCGCACAGGCGCAGGTGGTGTAGGTGTAGGTGAGTAAAGGCCAAAGCAGAGCGAGTTATCCAGCATATCCCGCATAACTGGTTCGGGAAGAGGTGAGGCCCAATACATGTCCTCCGAGGCGAACGCCTGGTTAAGTGCGTCAATGGGGATCAATGATGGATCCGTCGATATCATGAATCCATCTCGGGTCCATGTCTTTGAGGTCTCGACGGCGTGAGCGACGTGAGACATTGTATCTGCTCTGCTAGAGTTGCTAGGCACGAGCTTTGACTGTCTGACTGAGGCCCACAGGCGAGGCTGATCGAGCTGCTGCCGGGTGGGAGGAAGTTGAGCGAGTGGTACTTCTAGATCACTTTGTAAAAGAGCCTCCCTGGTACAGATGGTGACTGCAATCTGGTCCAACCATTTGAGTCATCAGCCTCTTATGGATGAGGCTCCTTTTTGCCCGATTAAAGTAAGTTTTCCGAATGGACCTCGCATAGATGCACATGTCAGTATATACTCTACTGTGTAACAGAAAGGGTTTTGTGACAAGGCTCAGATACTATAGCTGTACTTATAACCAGACAAACGCAATCCAATCCTTAACCTCCTTTTCATTTACAGTCTCCCCCATCCAACACAAGGGTTCGCTTCGCTGGCCAGCTTTGTTACAAAATCCATCATCTTCAGCGCCAACGCCCCTGCAACAGTCTCACACGCAAATTCCGGCCAGAGGCGATTACAACTCGGGCTTCATCTCAATCTCCTGCTCCTTTTCCGAGTCAAGGTGCTCGTCAAACTCCTTTCCTGCCGGCCCAAAAAATACCTCAAACAAGCTCCTCAAATCCTTCGCCCGCAACTCCATATGTTCACCCGGCAAGCCTACGAACTTGAGGCCGCCCTTTGCATCCAGCTTCTTCAGGCCGATCCAATCCTCTTCGTAGATGGGTCTATCGCGGAGGCGTGTGATCGAATTTTCAGTCTCGTTAAATTCTGCAAACCACGCACTCTCTTTTGGAATGAGAGTTTTGTCGTCGTCGAAGAGGATCATCACAAATCTTTCGAGTGTGGCCAGATTCTGGGCGTAGGTGGCATTCTTGCGAGCGCGCTCGTTGTTGATATCTGCAAGGTAATTGGAATGCTCCAGGTAATTGTCAAAGTCCTTCGTATCGCGGTAATATTGAGCCGGAACGAGTCTTGATTGGATAAAGTCGGACCAGACCGTGCTGCTCTTCAAGAGCGCGTTGGCACCTTGACAAATCCAGTCTGAGGCCGAGGCGCATTTCTGAAATTCAGCGATGCCGTTATGCGGAGATCCGAAAGTGATCAGAGATCGAATCTTCGGCGCCCAATCGGCGCATCTCTCGACGTAACCTCTCAGGAAGACGCCACCCTGGCTGAACCCGACGGCGTCGAGGGCCGGTGCCGTACGCAGAATGTTGTCGCTCGCCAGCATGTGGCACACGGCAAGGATTTGTTCCGTGACGTTACCAAAGAACGAAGCCTGGCGATCTGCAGAGCCCGGGTTACCGCCCAGCGAAATGATATATGTATATGTACCCGGATGGATATTGTCCAACATGGCTGCAATCTCTTTGATACCTTTGGCGTCGGCTGAATCCCCCAGGCCATGCCAGATCACCACGGGGAGAGGCTGGTCATCGTCAGAGCCGCCCTCAGTTGTCTTTGCGGGTGAGGCGAGTTTAGGCGATAGTCTTGTGATCTTGATCCAGTTGTCTTCGGCGATCGTCTCGATGGTGTGAGGGAGGTGGGCGATCTTGGGAGTGAGTCTGAGCTCAGTTGCAGATTGTTCCTCCTCTTCATCAAACTTGGATGCGGGCGACCCGCCAATCTTTGCCCATGACCATTCGGTGTATTCGGTCGCGGCGGCCTCGGACAGCCGGTTGGGAGAGTCTCCAGGTTGGTTCTGGAAGACTTCGGCTTCGGGGAAGATGACGACGGAGATGACGGCAGCGGGAAGCGACAAAAGGACCGATAACTGCGTGAGCCGCATATTTGCAGTCGTGCAACGCGTAGATAACAATTGGGAAATACTGCGAGAACCAACCAATTCAACTGAAGACCTGCTTCGCGATGGCAAGGAATGAGGAATGATGTTGCCTGTGATGCCACGAGTGCTGACTGATCCACTGAGCTATGAATCCTTAGTGACAGCGCATCCCTGCTCGCTTGGGCTTGGACACGTCAACCCCAGATCTTGGCAGGTACCATGTCTTAACGCACAATTGTACGTCATTCAGCCTCGACTCTACGAATGTGCGAACTGGAAATCCTTCTGTGACAATCTATCATCGGTCAAGGTGCTGTCCATTCCGTATACTGTCCGGGAAGAAAGAAAATATGTTCTCCCTATTCCCTCGACGCCAGCCAGCCCGTGGGTATCATAAGAAGCCAGCTATCCTCCCGTTTTCCTGGCCCTATGAAGAGCTATACCCCATTTTACCAGTCCAGACTCCATATAAAAATCAGTGTTTGCCTCATCCTAGTAACCCCAGTCCATCTTCCTCCGACACAAGGACTCGCACCTTCTTCAAATCCTGGGTCCATTTCCTCGTGACATGCAGCCACATCTGCTTCTCGTCCGACCGCTTTTCTTCAACGAACTTCTCCAGGCTGGGCTTGGTCTGCCACTCTTCCCACCGTCGCCCATCTCTTACCAGCATCTCGCACGTGAGGTGAGGATATTGAGCCCGTGCCGACGCAATTGCTTCTCTATCTGCATTCGCGCGGGATTCTTCCAGTTGACAAGGTGGACAAGGGTGGTCCTGGTGAGGCAGGAATGTTGGCAAGCCCATATAATGGGGTGTCGGATAATGCGAAGATGAAGTGCACGAGAATCGGAATCCCTTGGAAGAGAATGATTGTGAGCGACTAAACCTGCGTCCCAACTCGCCGCATTCTGAAGGTTGGCGGGCCACTCCTGGTAAAGGGGCCGCAATCTTCGAGGGAACTCGAGAGATTGGAGACGATGGCGGCGTGATAGAGGAGCCCGAGGAATTAGAATCTAAACTTCCAGTCGATGAAGAAGAGCATCCTCGTGGCGACAGGGGTCGAATGGTCGAGCTTGACAGTCTATTCTGACAATTATAGCATTTGTAGGGCTGTTGTGGGAGCTTCACTCCCGTCGTCTTGAGAAGCGGGCACGGTGCCAATTTGCATATATCGAAGCCCATCAGAATGCCATGTCCGCAACAGAACCGCAACACATGAGCCTTGCACATCTTGAGAGTGGTCTTGCCTCCAGGATGTTGAGGTAAGATTGAAGGATTTTGGCTGAATTATGCGAGGAGTGGAGAGTTTCAGAGAGGAAAAACGCGCAGCTGAAACGGCGAATGCTTTGAAGGTACAGGGTCTATTGTGGCATTTTCAACAGGTGGCGTTCGGGTATTGAGGCATCAGACAAACAGGTTCTGCCGTCTCTCGAGGGATGTGCTGGTCGCCTGGGGGTGTCGAGTGCTCTGAGCACGGGGGAAGGGAAGGGTCGTGCCCTGTAACAGCGCAAGCAGGCGTCCGTCCAGGGCCCGGAGGGCGAATCGCAGGGCTGTTGCTTGCAAGCTTTGGGCAGCAGCGTATGCAGAGCGGTTTGTACGACCCGAAGTAAGCGAGTTGTCAGGGCGTCATAAGACCCAGCAACTGCAGAGCCAGAGCGTCGAGGACCGTTGAGGCGGCCTTATAGAGGAAGGGAGCTTAGGGCTCGTGTCAAAGGTGGACGAGGCACTCAAGTCGCAAAGAGACCTGAGGGTGTTTGACCATTGACCGAAGGATTGAGCGATCCCACAATAAGTGGCTGTGGTGAGGAATTAATACTATCGACGGAAACTGCCATGAACGACCGGCACAGAGGGGGCGCCCTGTTGGATTCGGGGTTTGCCAACGAGGGGACTCTCTGGGATTTAGAGGCAGGCAACGAATTAACGAGGAAGTATGCAATAGGGCAAAGGAAAGGAAAGGAATGGAAAAGAGAGAATCAGGCTAACCGGGCGGGTAGAGTCGAATTGACTAGGGGGAAGAAGGAAAGACTGAAAGATGCAAAGAGAGAAGCAACCAGCGCAAGGACAATAACGCATAAAACGGAAGACGGGGTTTGTGAAGAGGAACGAACCCTCTCACCATCGGCTGGGATAGGGTCGATTGACGAAGGAGAATCACAATTAGTTTTTTTCGTTGGACGGATGGAGCAGGGGTGGAGATGACACCAATAACCCTTGTGGCCTCAGGGCGAGGGCAGTTTTTAGGGTTGCGAGGTTGCAGCAGAAGCGCGCAGTGTAATGCAGTGCAGTATGCAGTGCAGTGGGCAAAAAGGTGGGATGACTTGGATGGGCTGTGGGAGCCATGAGGAAGCCACTTGTCGATCGCTCTTTGCCCCTCGCGGGGGGTGGGATGTCGTCCCTCATTGGGGGCTGCTTTGTTGAGCTTCAACTAGCTAGGTAGCTTACTCGGTAGAGCCGCCCAATTCTTTTTCTCCCGCTTGGCCACAACGGGTGCGCAGGCGGCCACAGCTTGGAGGCTTGGAGCTGGGTTGGACCTCACCCTCGCCTCTCTGCCCACTGTGCCACTCTCACTAACCCTCGCGGTCCTGCTCTCTCTTTCCTATGACGGAACTGACTTCGACCGCACCAGCGCCCTGTAATTATTCTCACGGGTTTCTTTTGGGAGGGACCCCATTCCTATGTCGTTGTCAGGCAGGATCCCTCCCTGCGATATGCCTTTCCAGGCCCGCAATGGTGATGCCCCGGCACACCCTTCCCACGGCAATCCTGGACGATGACGACGACACGGAAGAGAAACCAAGGGAAGAGTTGCGCTATTGCACACAATTGCGAGATGGAATCGTGGGAGAATACGGCTGGCCTCGCCTCGGAGAATACGACAACACGAACCACTGGGGTTTTTTGGCTTCGAAGGGTCTCGAAAACTCGGCCACTAAACTTCCCGCCACGATAACATGGGTCCAGACTCGTCGCTGTTCGGGACTATACAATGTATGGGTGTGCTCCGAGATGATTCAAACTCGCCCACAAAACTGCCCGGTCCCGTTGCTTTCTTGTACGCGGACGGCTCCTCTTGGGTTTCCTCGGGTGTCCTTGGCCGGGTTGCCGGGCACATTCCCCAGGTAGAGGCCATGACTCGCCCAGGTCCCGCCAGGCAATCATCTCCAGCAAATTACTGTTGCAATCAATAATGTGTTCCATGCACAACGCACGTCAACCTCGACCCCAGAAATGCCACGCCTCCCTCCTCCACAATGACCACTCTCCAAACTCTTACCTATTTGCAATCTAAACTCCCTCTCCAAAAACCAAGAACCGAGTTGTGCCGTACTCGACCTAGGAATTGGACGCAGACACGAGGGGGGTACCAGCTTGAGCTGGACTTGAGCGTCCTCCCAGGTCCACATGCTCTGTTATCGGGTGGATACCCGAGACAGTGAGACGTGCCGCCAATCTGGTTCTTGACAGGCCCACAGAGGTCCAAATGACGGCATTAGCACGATAGCATCACCAGCATAAGATGGATTTGTACCTTGTAATCCTTATGCAAGACCTTCTCGAGGACTGCCACGAGGATCCACTGTGAACGCCTGTTCGGTCCTGCACCCTCCAACACGTTTTCGCTTCCTGGACAGACCCTTTATCGGTACCGCACTGAATGTATGTCAAGAAGAGCTGGATCATTCCAGACAGGGATGTTTCTCCTTGAATGCACGACCCAGTGAAACTTTTTCGACAACTAGGAATGAAGTTTGATTTGGTCTAGCAATACCCGAGTTCGAGCGATCCCTGTCAGCGGTATTCTGCGTCTCGTCAATCAGCCACCAGGTGGACGAGGGGCCCAGGCCCGCTTTGATAATCATGAATGTGATTCGCGCGCTCTTGCTTCACGCTGGACAACCTCGCACTGCTTCACACGTGCATTTACCCAGAATCACCTGACTCGCTGGTTGCGGTGTCGTAGTACATGACAATTTTCTTGATTTTGAAAACATTTTCACGATTCGGAGGCCCCACTGCCCAACCTGTTGCAATCATCGTCAGAGAAGATTGTTATAACCACCTGATAGACTCTGGACACACCTTTATCACCATTGGTCCAGTTGTTCCAGACCAACTGGCCTGGCACGTTTGGAATATTGTTGGTGAAGTTTTTCTGGCAAACACCGTCTATGTAAAATGCTGTGAAGTCCGGGGTCCAGTCAATTCGATACTCATGGGTGCGCGTAGTGCAGCTAGATGGAGCTGGTCCGCTTTCACATGACTTGTCCATCTTTGTGGGATCTATGGCTTGGTTGGTGTACCAAAGAGGGATTGGAGCGTTGGGACCATTGTTTGACAACGATGTCGGATCGGTCACGTATTCGATATCACATTCCTGAGTATCGTCCTTGTAGAAGAAGATCCCTGTCATTGTCAGAATACACAAACTCTGGTGAGATAGCTCGTACGGAAACAGACCATGGCAGGTGCCGGGCTCGGTGCTGAAAACAGCAGTGGTTCGAAAACTCCCGTACAGAATTTTCTCCTCCACGGTCGTCACCTCTGCGCAGCTGACCGCATAGCCAGTCTGCTTTGATGGTTTCTGGGCTCCCGGAACTGCCAGGCGGAGGAATCCTCTGAAGCACCGGACGTTGGCTGGGTCAAATCGCTTGTTGAAAGGAATGCCGGTCCAGTTCTTGCAGCGAACGGTGTAATTACTCTTCATGAGACCCTCTGGCAGCGACTGTCCTTCAAATGTGTACACAGCTCGCTTGGAAAATCTGCCAACCCCGGGCACCAGCCATCCATCACCGTCCGCTTTGACTTCATCGTGTCCGCTGGGATTTTTGATGCTTGAGGGTTGTGCCTCTGAGGTTGTAGTGGCATTATTTTCTGACATAGAGAGAGATCAGTCAGAAGGGTCCTGGTGTGGTCGGATATCCCCCCCCCCCTAATGTATCCACGAAAAGGCGTTGATCGGAAGAGAAGGGATAGAGAGATCAGGTGCCAAAATCTGCATAATTGAAGTATGGAGTGTCTTTGGAGGTGGACCGATATCAAAGATGGCACAAATGAAAAGCCCCTCACTGCAGCAGACTTTGTGACACCAAGATGCGTCACTTCGCGAAGTTTGCTTACCTGCCGTTAGCAGCGAAGGTCCCTGGGCCTTCTTCGTCCCACGTCTTCCACAGTAGGCAGCCACCACATTCACCCAGTTTCTCTTTGTTGGCGCTTCTGAAGACATGATGGCTCAAATATAGTTTAGGGACGGTAGGTAGAGATAGAAAATCTGCCGTACCATCAGCCAGTGTCAGAGCAGCTAAGCGCCCTGGATGTGCAGTTGGCGAACGGGGGATTGATTACCTTGAGAGAATGGAAAGCAGTGCTTTGGATATGATTTTGAGGATTCAGATGCTGTTTGGTGTGGCTGCAAGATGCCTCTGTAGGATGACCATGTTTGGCGTCGAGAATGACGGAGGCTCCTTACAAACCGACTGCGCCGACCGTTCAGCCACGCCTGAAAGACTACACTTTCCACTCAAGTTCCTGGAGATCGAGAAGGAGCGAGACGATAGGACAGACTTCAGTGGCTCATTTCAGAGATTCCATTTGACCTCGTAGCCGAAGACGGTTTTGCGAAGGGCTTCATCTCCAGGATCGTTTTCAAACATGACTTTATCCATGGTTTGTTCCAGTATCTTATTGACCACAAATCCGTCGACTCGAGCCATTTCGAAGAATTGGAGGTCTTTGTCGAGCAGCCAAGGACGATAAGGCGTGAAAAACACCAGAGCGACCGACTCGCGCGTCTTCTTCAAGCAGTCACGGACAGTGGCCAGGAGTTTTGCGTGCTCGGAGTGGTTGAACAGAATGTCGGCCAGTATCAATAGATCAAATCCATCAACATCGGGCAGGATATGCGATTTCAAAGAGTCGACCGGAGCACCCCAAAGGAAACCCTCCGTTACAGCGGTTGACTTGTCGAGTAAAGCCGAGCAGTGTTCCACGTTGTAGCGCAAGTTCGCAACCAAGTCCTGGTCCGGATAATCTGTCACCACGACTCTCCTAGCTCCTAATATTGCAGTGACTAGGCTAGGAAGGCCAGCACCAGCGCCCAATTCCAGCACTGTCTTGTTCAGCACGAGCTCTTTGGCGTTCTGTTCGAGGTACGTTGACACGACTTGACCTGCGTTCCAGAGTAGATGACCCTTGATGACCATTAGCAAAACAAAAAGCTTTCCACAAATATTTACACGAATCACACCCAAAGAGGACTATGGCCGACGAGCCGTAGCGTAAGGCGGTGGCCGTTTTTCAGGGTGTAGCTGGTGAAGGTGGGTGGCTTTTCGGGCTCGTAGAAATCGACAGGCTCTTGAAACATGTCAAGGGAGGGAGAGGAGTCCTCATCTTCGCCGTGCTCCATGGATTTTTGTGATTAAAGTGACAGAAATGCTGGATAGGTCAATGAACGCCGTCGAATACGAACCATATTCTGTCATCGTGAACGGTTTTTCTACATGGAACGCTTTGCGCAAGCAATACTCCACCGTATAATTATGTCTATCGGCTTTTATGCTCCACCGCATCCTTGAATACCAGCTGCCCATCCATGATCCTGCTGTTGCGAGCTGTTGCCCTTGTGTTACGAACTTTGAGATTCTCGTGATCACCGTTGGATTTCATTAGATACCCACAGTGAGGCTCTACCGCGACCAGAAAGAGTGGAATTATTAGGGTGCTACTCACATCCATCGACATGCTATGACTGCTCGGCATACGCCGAGCTTGACAGCCCCGTGCCGTTAATACGCCTCTAGTTAACTCTCACTCGCAATATGGGTGGTAGTACCGCCACTTATGTCTTGAGTTCGAGGAATGCAGAGAGGGCTCTTTGACGCTTCTAGACAGATGTCTATATAGCCTTCAAGAGCTGCTCTCCACGATCTTCAGTTTGGATTTTCTCGATGATGATGATGTTTGTCGGTCGTCACGACCACGGTCTCCATCCGTCCCCGTCCTTTGCCGGTATCTCTGGATTTCATGACCGCTATCTTGGCCGTCGTAAATGGTGTCAGATCGGCTTTCCTCGCGAAAGTAACATCAGGAATGGACTCAAGAGATATGGACCTGGCTTGGTTAAAGCCTGACGTCGGTGTCATACACAACTACGAGATACAGTCGATAAAAATATTTTCTGGGAAAAGGCATCGGAGCTTCTTGCGGCTAAAGTCGTCCTTAAGAATCTCGATACGCGTGTTCGACATGGTCCTCACCCCTTGGTAGCCGTACAATCCGACCCACGGGGTTGGCCTCCAAGTCTCAATTAAACCTTCGGCAATGCAGAATAGGTCGAGCAGACACAGCGTTGTTCCCCAAGAGATCAGGTCATCTGCTGGTCCGGCTTCCAGAGAGCAACGTAGCAATCGTAAAAGGGTCCAAAGATTCTTCGGTGTAAGCCGGCAGGCCTAGAGTGATACTTCGGCACTGTACAGTAGCTAACCTCATGCTCGTCGCCTGTCTGATGGTTCTTCTCAGCTCTGGGCGATGAGATGTCTCTATTGGTTGAAACGCCTGCCTCTTTGCACATGGCCAAACAAGGTATATGCGCAGCCTGGAAGATTAATGCCGTGCAATCATTTCTGATACCACGTGTCTCTGGATCGTCGCTGCGAGAGGTGGGGAGCTCGAGGCGGTGGGCGTTCTGGGGGAAGAATTTAGCCATACTTGTAGGTGTGTACATGGGTTGATGGGTTCTCCAAAGGCCGTCAGCGACCTTCGGCGGGTCGACTACTGGGTAAGAATCGGAAGACATTACATATCTCCCGACCAAGTCTGTCATCGCCGAGCGTTAGCATTATTGCGAGTTGATCGATGACGCTAAGGCAAGACAAAGGGCAGCCGAGAAAGGACGATGATATCCTCGGTTCCTGTTCCTAGTGCCCAAGTGACCGGAATTCTGCAGGACGATGATGTGATGAAGAACTGCAGTTGCACGATACGGTGGGAAGGACTGGGTGGTGGCCTGACTCAGGCAGGCCATTTACCCAAGCCCGGCAATTTCTCCCTTTGGTCTTCTCTTTTATCATGTTATGGGCCACCAAAGCAACTCCCAATTTGCGTGGGGAGGATGTGGAGTCATCTCTTTTCATCGAGAGGCTGATCTCAATCCGTTCGGCATCCCCCCAGCCAGGGCAAGGTTCGTAGCTCGGAGGGATCCCGTCCAAGGTCCGCGGAATCCAGCGCGAAGACTTGGTAACTAAACAATCGCTGGCCGGGGCAATGATAAGGCGGGGAGGGCGAATTATTGTACTTGTCCTCTTGGCCAGATGACCTCGGTAAGTGGCCTCCAAGGTACCGGAATGAGATTCTGCGAAGTGCAGTGGATGTGAGGGTGGAATGGCCTCATTTGGGCTGTGTGGTACTTTTCGTCACTAGGAACTCGGTACCTCGTACAGGTGATAGATGACAGATGATAGATGAGAACGCTGGCCATCCACTGGTCAACCAGATGACCGGCAGATTGTCGGGGCCCGCAGAAAGAAAACGACGATAAAGAAAAGAGGGTGTTTTGGATCCCGCATCTGCCCGTCGTCTGCGATGCTGCGATCCCGTGATTCCGACATTCCGATGGGCTCGTCTCATTTGCCGCCTGCGCTGCGTTCTTTCTTGATGGTGTCGAATTTACTACTTGCCTCCCATCTCTTTTCACCCTTCTCCCACACATTGACCATCTCTTCCCCTGATCTGAGCCCTTCATCTTGCATCGAGGGTTTTCCTCATTGTGTGGCCGCCCCATTTCAAGACCAGGTTCCCCCACAGATCAACCCGGGAAAGCGTGCCGTTTATGACATCCAATTGAAAACGCCCCGCATCACTCCAGACTCTACCAGGCTCCCAGGGCGGCACCATTCTGTCTCTCCCCCACGAACGGGCTATTTCACCAGCCAACCGCGGCTTCAGTCGGCCTCGCCTTGGACTTTATCAACCGTGACATATCTTGACTCGGCCCCTTCTTGGGGTGGTCAGACAACCTCCCAGTTGCCTTTAGACGGTCCGTTTCCGACCTTCCCCAGAAAGCGCAAGGCAAAAAACTTGGAGAAAGTCACATTTCCAAGTTGCCCGGCTCTGGTCAATCTCTCCAAATACCTCTTTGACGCCCGCACCAATCCTCCGGCCCCCCGGCTTTTCTTGCGGCCAAGTCATTGTTACACTCACTTTGGACTCTTTTTTCTTGTTACGTACCTCGTGTTCCTCTTTGCGCCTGATTCCATCCTACAGAGCCACGACCGTCGAACCCAACCTGCAACCCTTGGCAACCTCTTTGCAGTGCCTTTCGTTTCGCAAATACCGCCAGCCGCGCGCTGTTCTCAGAAAAAGAAGGAGATAATTTCAGCTGAAACAAAGCCGCTTTGTTGAGCGGTTACGTCTCTTTGGAACGTAATAGTCTCCCGCCCTGCGCCGACGGGTTGAGGCTCAAGATGAGCAACCATCCGCGGCGGAGTGCCCGACTATCATCACATCTACAGCCAGAGCAATTCCAGCAAAGAAGCAGTGGCCGTTCTCCTTCTAGCCTTCCGAATAACTATTCGCAGCCTTCAAGTGCCTCGACGAGTTCTCACCCAAGTCCTGTCAGTGACACTCTACAGCCTCCGCCACCTCCGCCTACTCCTCAACACCCACAGCATCGCATTCAGATACAATCACACTTCATGTCTCACCAACAGCAAGGGCACCCTCATATTCACGCTCCGTTGCCTTCGCCTTCAGCTGCGCACATGGGACCATTTTTTGGTGGGCACTATTCGCAACCGAACTCATACACAGCGCAGCCAATGCACCAGGGTTATCAAGGGCAACAGACATTTGGCGACCAGCAATCCCAAGTGCATCAACAAGAGCAACATCATCATCTACATCCACACTCGAATTCGATGTCCAAGGAGCATCCCGCATACCCGCAGACGATGGGCGCCGGGCAGTTGCCGCCTGACTTTCTGGCCGAGGCAGCAAAACGTGCACAGATGGCTTGCTTGATGCGAGACTTGGGCGATGTTACGCTTTAGAAAGGACATGATCACCGCATCATTTCACTGTCTATACCCTTTTACTCAAGTCGCTTGTATTGTTTTATCAGATACGACTTCTCGCCACACGACGGCTTCTCGGTTGAAGACGGGTTGCCGAGGACACTTTGAGTTTGGCATGTGATGGAGCACAACACGGATATTTCGACACCCACTAATACCATGCCGCACAAAAGGACCTCTGTTTTGGAGACCGGCATGCGATGGTGAACCCGCCAGCGGCAACTCGATCTAATATTGTCACCTTCCGATTACAATGCGGCACAAGGACCACTGCATTCCTTTACAACTACCGATGCAACCATAGCATACGAACTTGAATTTGTTACGTCAGTATCCACATTTACGACATTGCCAATCTTTGCAAGCCACCTATTGATTCTGCCCGCTTCTCAACTCTTGAAATTCTACTCTTATCTCAACGATATTTATCTTCTTCGGAGTCGTCATTATTGTCTCGGGCCGATACCCCCAGAATGTTTGTGGTCAAAATATCGCGCAATCGCCAGCCCCTACCGAGGGTTTAATGGTTATCACAGTCAGTGGTGATGGGTTCGAGTATGCTCAGTTCTTTCGAGCGTCTCACCATCTACCGGCATACAAAAAGGTATAGAGAAGATAACTGTGGGCTTAGAGCTCCCTCCCTCTCTCTCTCACCTCGGATTACCTCGGGAAAGGATTTCGGTTTAATTTATTGCAATGCTTGCGTGGTTTGTTAGATGAGCGACTGAAGAAATGCATTTCATGCGGTGAACTGGAGTTGAATCAGCGTCTCTGAACACTTGCTGGAGTACCGTCCATGTTTGGAATTTGCTTTTCCCCCTTTATCGAGAGTACAGTCGCGAGGTTCCAAGATGATCTTTTGGACTTTTGGTGGGAGGGCCAAAGGGGCACAACCCAGGGAAGGAAAGGGGGAGGTACACATGATCTTGGAGAATTTTAGATTCCTTTTCTTTTTCAGACACACGACCCGGTGCCTAGAGCCGGCGGACTTCTTTTGCGCTTCACGGTTCCTCGCGCCGTCAGGATCAGGAATGACTGAAAAAGAAAAACACAAGACAGAGATGTGGAATTGGGAGCGGATTTGGGAAATGGGAATGAGAATGGGAAACGGATACTAGGAACGGGGTGAACTGGGGAAATCGGAACTGGAATGAGAACGACCATTATCACTCTTGATGCCTTTCTGTCTCTCTTTTTTTTTCAATCATGATTTTGAATTTTGTCGGTCTTTCTGCTCTATGGCATTCAATAGCCCCGACCCGGGTGCCTTTTACGTGTCAGCTCCTCTCCTCTCACCTCACCTCTCTCTGTCTTTCGTCGTCGTCGTCGACGTCGTTATCGTTGTAGAGATATCATCCTTTAGCCCCTCCCTCTCCCCCTCCGTTTCTCTCGCTCCAGACCTCCTGTTTTACCTCACAAAAGCCAAGCCAAGCCAATCATTCTTCTTCCATCCACTCCGCCTCGAGAAAGTCAATGAACCCCTCGACGATCTGCCTGCGTCCACTGACGTAGCCCTGTCCGTGCGCGATACCCCCTCTTTGGATCTGCGTGTATTTCCGCCGGAGGCGCTGGAGCATGGGCTGCGAGAGGACGACGCCGGGAGGGATGTGGATGGCTCGTTCGACGGTTGTTGTCTTGGGCGACTCGGCGGGAGTGGTGGGTTCCGCTGGGTGCCTAGGGGATGAGAGGGAAAGAGGGATGGGGATGGAGAGGAGCACGTCGCCGCCATCATGACCTGCGTGGGCGGAGAGATTCTGTTCCCGCGCCTGTGCGAGCAGATTCTTGACCACGTCCATGGTGGCCGACTCAAGGGTTTGCAGGGCATCCGAGGCTGTGGCGCGCGGGAGAACCGTGGCCGCGTGCGGTTTCACCACTTCCGGCTTTTCACGCACGGGTGGGGGTTGTGTTGCGGATGAGGGGGTTACAACGGCCGCGTTCCCATTCCCATCCCTGTCCCCATTACCCGCCGCTGTTCCAGCTCTTTCAGATGAACGAAGTTGACTCAACGCCTTTTTGCTGGTCGGCTTTGTCGGCGGGGGGTAGATTGCGTTCCAGATTTCCTGGATCGGAGGCGAAGCGTCGGACGAAGGGACGGTGAAGAGAGGTGTGTCCCAGCGGGAGAAAGGGGACGGGGGTTCGTAGCGCATCATTAGGGAGGTGAGAGTTGACGACGAGTATGGGGGAGAGGAAGTCGGCGGCGGGATTGGGATTGATGGCGCATAAGGCGTCGGCAAGGGTTGATTCTCTCGTCCTGGTTTTGGTACCGTCGACGACGACGAGGGCGAGCTTGCGTCCGGCGGTCCGTTGATGTATAAGGACTTGAGAGTCATCGTGTCGTCTGGTAACGGTCGAAGCATCGCATCCCCGCTGTCACCATTGTCCAGCCCGTCCATCGAGGAAGACCGAGACCGAGACGTCGCGTGCTCCAGCACCCGATCACCGTAGATGGCGGTATGACTTTCTGGAACCAGATCGCCCAAGACACTTTCGCCCTGATTGTGCTGCGTATGCTTGTGCTTATCCTTGTCCAGCACATTCCCATCTTCTCCACTGCCACCACCATCCTCAGCGTCCAGCTCCCCCTGCTGCGCTCTCAACCTCTCTCGATTCCACCTCTTGCACTCATCCTCCTGCGCCGCCACATGGACAACGCAACATCTCGTGCCCACGGCCTTGGCCTCGCACCACAACTGGTATCTATAGCCCTTGATGTAGTTCAACCCGTCGGCGATCACGACATTGTCCTTTGAAAGCGCTCGCTTGATCGCGGAGAACTCTTCCGCCCTCGCGGTCTTTTCGTGGGAGGCGTTGTTGTAGATCTGATCTCGAAGGAGTGTCGTCTGTTCTATAGACTCCGTACCGTCACGGTCGTCGTCCGACGATGCGTGGTATGAAGGGACAATCTGGACGGTCCTTTTTGATATTGATGGTTCGTTGGCAGGAGGGGTGACGAAGGCCGCCAGCGACGCAGCGATTTGCTGGGCGCGGTACGTTTTGCCCGAGCACGGAAGGCCTGTGATAATGATGAGCTACGGGGAAAAAGTCAATCGTCGTGAAGAGGACAGTCTAGGTGCAAGGATCTTGTACTCACTGGCATAACGCAGTGCAGGCGATAGAAGGTTGGTACAGACTTGAGTAGAAATTTTGATTTTTGGGTTATGGCGGGGGTTCTGGGAGCGCCGCGGGAGTTGCCAGCGTTGGTGGGTGGGCGGGCTACACAATTGAGAGGTTCAAAAGGACCAAGTCAAAGAAGTTTTACACTCAAGGTGTCATATTTTGCTATCTCTGAGGAAAAGCCCCGAAAAGTCCTGAAAGTAGCTACATAATTGTGCGTACAGTACATTCACAGCGATTAGTACTGACACTGCTGTCATGATGTCTCTATTTACCCAATTCCCTCCACCCTCGCTGAATGTCTCTAGACCAATGGTGTAAGATTGCATAGGCATCAACCATTCTCTGGTCGATTGTTTGAACATGTCGTAGAATTTGTCACAAAAAGCATATTGGCCTATCCTGGAAATGAGTCCTGGGGGAAAACTCCTTGGTAGATGTGTTGGCCAGTCCTGGGAATATAAACAACAACCTCCGGGATTCACGACCCCGTCTCGGAAGAGAATTTGTCCTGTGGTTTGGTCGCACCCGGCTGAAGAAATATAGAATGGAAACAGGTAGCCTGACATTTTGGTAGGGAGGTTCTGGCTGCATTCATCCCATGGCAGCACTGTTGTTCTGTTTCACCTCTGACATTGCTGCTCTGCAATACAGCGGTGGGCTGGCTCCATGGTTGGTCTCGTGCAAGTTCAGAAGAAGAGTGATGAAAAGGTCCAGTAGTCTTTAGGTGGTAGGTTGCACAGGGTATATATCGCTTCATTGATTGAGTTAAGGACGGACAAAAGAAAGAAACTCATGAAGGATAGATCCCGGAGTAGGGTGGTGACACCCGGCACGTCCTGGAGATGGCGGTTGTGGGCGAGAATTGGACATCATCCATCGACACTGTTTGTGGCATCATTGCATCATAATCCTGGGTCTGAATGGTGTACGCGCCTGGCGCAACGTACTGCGCTCGGGTGATGGCCTGGCCATAGTTCTGAGTCTGGATGGCAGCGTTGGCCATCGCATGGACCTTGGACAAGGTGGACGAGTTGGACCTCCTCATGGGGACAGATGTCGGCTTCTTCCTCTTGTTCTGGCTTTGAGTAGCTGAGCTCTTCTTGGGGAGAGGCTCAGGTTCTTCGTATTGGTGGACTCGTTTCATATGGTCACGCTGGTTCCATCGTCGAGGAAATCCATTGCCCTCTCGAGCACGGTCACAGTCCGGGAATTTGCACAGGTAGGGGTTCACTCCGTGGTTGTGTTCTCCATGGGCCTCTCGTTCGTGCCTAAGGAGGCATGCATTAGAAGAGAACCGGAGGTCCTCGCATTCCGGGCGATCCGTAAAACGACAGCGATACGGCCTCAAATGGGAGTCCACGTATTTGCTGGATGAAGCAGAGAGTATTAGAACGACATCAGCTTGCGGGTGGCACAGGTTTGACCTACTTGTAGATGCATTTTTGTTTGGTGGGTTGGTGATTGCACTTGAGCTTCTCAAACATGGGGCAATGATAGTGTCCGCTTTTGTCGGGCCGGGCTTCATAGAGTGGTCCACTTCTGGCTTTTTCTCGGTCCGATTGTTCCTCTTTGGGGCTCCGGGTCTCAGTAGGCAGGATACACGAAACACTTTGGTCAATCACGCCATTCCGCTCTGATGCGGATCGAATAGGCCTGGGTCGAAATACATTGCGTCCTTTGAGGCTGTTGGTGACAACTTGTGTTAGTAGGGGGACGAGGTGCGGGTAGGGAGAAGGGGGGATCTGACCTATCTGGTAGCGCCTTTGACACGGTATTGCTCCCGTAGAGAGCGGAGTCCTGGGCATCTGGGCATAGCTTCTCCTGGGCAGACAGGCAATCCCGGACATAATCCTCTGGAGGGGGTGTTGGCAGTCTCTGAACGGAGAAACTCTGTGAGCTGTAATTGTTCACCATTCCTTGATGGTAAAGTGGCGAAGTATCCATGGACATGTATCCGGGAATAATCAGATCCTCTGGCTGGTCTTGGCCCGGGTATTGCGAAGATTGCACGAGGTTCAAGTCTGGAGAATTGTCGCCCGAGAAAGCATCCTCTGTCAGGAACTCAGATGTTGGATCGGCGTCAAAGCCGCCCAAGCTCGACATCACGGGTACGACGAACGCACCGTCAGATGCGGTCATGGAAGCATATGTCATTGCAGAAGACGCTGACAAGAAGAAGTCATCACTGTGAGGGTATTGTCCTGAGGGATAGACGCTCGGTGCGGTCCCGTAACACCGACGTGATACAGGGGACGTAGAAGTCAAAGAAAAGTGTGCGTTGGACATTCCGCCGGCCATGGAGGCCGAACTAAATGGAACAGAGTCCGCATAAGTCACAGGCATGGTCCTCGGAACCCGGCTTTGAGATCCTGGAGTAATGGTGGCCAGTTGTGGATTTCTCCTGGATAATGTTGCTGAGGTCATTGTTGAGCCAATGTTTCTTTTTCTGCCAGCGCGAATAGATGTTAGTACTCGCCCCCATCATACACAAACATCCGACACCGAAAACACAGCAACTATCAAATGAGGACATGGGTATCCGGGATGTCCTAGCAGACGGGAAGCGGCCAGCAACCAGGGACGTTGGCAGTTTCCAGCCCACTCCGTGGTCAGGAGTCGAGTGCTATCAGGTCCGGAAGAACAAGGCAAGTTGTTGGCAAAGTCCATAGGGTCGGCGGGAAAGGTACCCGTTGATATGCCATGAGGTCCAGGACAACGAAAACAGCATGAGGCAACAGACTCGGACAGGCGATCAAGTCCACGGGCCTGACTTCGATCCGAACGGTCAAGCTTTCTAAATCCGGCGCAGTGTAGCAAGTGTCGCGAAGCAGAGTGACGAGCCCAGTCCATCCGGTCACTTCCTAGACGAATCCTCCGAAGAGAAGGATGATAGGAGTTTCAAGCATGAAAAGCATTCATTGTAGTCCTCATCATGACAAGATCATTAGTTTGTGTCCCAGGCACCATGTGGTATGTCGATATTGTCGAATGTAAGTTCTGTCCCAGGGCTTTCAAATGGTCGAGAGCAGTTGCCGAATGTTGTGTGTTTGAGATGCACATGACCAGGTATTCCAGGATCAAATAGGAATAGACGAAGTCCGGATAATATGTCTTCAACGGCCATTCCATGGGAATCTCCTTGGGCACTAATATTTGTCCGGGATAACAATGGGTCCATCCGGGTATATCCATGGGAAATCTGTTTGGTTCCAGGGGACTTTTGAGTCATTTCATTTCATTTCATGTGTACGGGAGCGTGACATAGTCAATGCATCCTCGTAGCACAGAGAGCCTTGGGCCAGAAGTCACAAGGGCAGATTGTTGAGCACATAGGTTGAAACAGTTCAGATGGGTTGTCGGACTCCTCAGGATAACAGGTACACGGGATAAGGAAAAACAAGGAGTTGGCGAAGGGAAAGCGAAAGGAAATCTTGCAGTACCTCAACAACACGCTGCAAAAGCTGGCTTGTGTCAAAACTAGAGTTGTCGGCGCTCGAGTTTCCCGGGTAGTTCTGTTCCTGGCAATGCAGAGAGAGAGAGAAAAAAGCAAAAGAAAGCAATCCCTGGAAAGTCCGGTTTGGATTGTCCTGTGGATGATAAATGCAGTAAATCCTGGTTGGCCAATGGATGGGGTTGCAGTTAGGTCGTCCAATATGATGTGAGATAAGGCTGATGTTTCTTTGTTCTTTTGATGACGGGTAGTAATCAGGCGGTAGAAGTATGGGAGAAGAAGAGAAACAGAGATCAAGAGGAGGGTGTGAAGGAGTTATAAAGGGGACACCAGCAGAGGCGGTCGAGTTGGCGGAGGAGAGGAAGAGAAATGAGGTGAGAAGAAGTGGGCGAGAAAGTGGGAAATGTGGGCGATGACCGTGTGCCAGCGCCTGGTATTGGCTGCATTGAGACATTCGGTTGGTCACACAAGAGCCAGTGAACTAGAAACTCATGACACGAAGCCATCAATGGGACCAAGTTGCAGCAATTGTCTTGTCGTAGCTTGATGCAAAGCTGCTGCACGTCCCGCTCCTGCACGTTGCCTTGTCGCACCTGCCATGCCCATTGCCCATCCGCCGACCTGGAACTTGCCAGTCCGGTCCGGCGCTAGCCGCTCCGGCTACAGCCAGCTCCCTTCCCAATACCACCTACATGCCACGGCCGACGTCATTTGTGGATACGTGTGAGCTGTCATTGGCAAAACCAGCTGCAAGTGGTGAGGCTGGATCCACTTAGATCAATGTGACTGGTTCCAATCTTCAAACCAGCAAATGGGGCCATGATCACCAGGGGCATCTTCATTCGCCGTCCATCAACTTGGCTCCGCTTTGCTGGCTCTGAGTCTCTGACATGCCGACTCGAAGTCCCCCACGGCGCAGCCTCCGACCAGCCCGTGGCTCAACTGTTTCAACTGTTGCGAGTGGTTCAACTGGTTCAACTGGTGTGATGGAAACATGGGTTTATGCAAAGTGCAAGCACACAACAATCTGACGTGGCACTCTCCAAAACCAACAATCTGCTCTTGTGACTCGCACTCGCACTCGCATTGCAGGGACGCCCGTCTTTGCATTTTCAGCACGCAAAGACTCGTCACCAATTATAGGAGAAATAGTGAGAGTACCGTGCATTGACCGAAGAGGGGCGCTGTATTTGTCTGCTGACACGTCGACGAGGACAATGGCTGGAGCCTGGCGAGACGAGGTCTAGAAAGACCTTTGGGTTACGCAAGGAGAACAAAACACAGACTTTGTGTAACCATCCCAAGTCCTTGTTCTGCATATATTCAAGGCTACTGGTCGGGAAACAGTGGCCTCACCTTGAGCTTGTCCTGGTGGCATCCCTGAGGGACTTTGGTCACAGAGTGAATTTTGCACAGAGAAGGACCACAACCTTGCTTCACGTGATGTTATATGCACTTGTTACGTGGCAGCCTCTTTGTCGCAGCTTCACCGCCACCAGCGGGAATTCTTCATTGGCTCAAACATTTGCGCTACAAGTGCACACTTCGACGAGGCTTGCAATTGAGAGTCTGGAGCCAGTAAATTAATCAAGTATACTTGTAGGTAGACTGACTCTGAACGGATCGACGATGGGTCATGGCGCACAATGATATCACATTCTCGGCTTCGATTCTAGGAGACACGTTGAATCGGAATATTGCCGATACTTACACTCCACGAGACTCATAACTACATGTGGAAACACGGGAGAACATCTGTGAGAATCACAGCAAGGTACCTGCGTAGACGATATGATTAGCACAACTATGCCAGCAAATTGTGGGGTGGACAGATAACAAAGTTGGCTGCTGGGCTGATTTCAGAAGATTGAATGATGGATTGGTTCTCGTTCAAAGACGTTGACGTCTCAGTTGAACTATGCTTTTGGTTGGAGTTTTCATCACAAAGTGACAGTGCTAGGGTCGTGTTTCGAATCTCGGAGAGACGGCACATACCTTTTCGTGCGAACCTCGAGTGAAGTCGAAACACAGGAGCAAGCTCGACAAATTTTCTTTGGACTGTCGTAAAAAGCTGGGTCGTGAGGTAGGAGACAATTTCTCAGCCGCATAATGAGAAGGCCTACCTCTTCTTGAGCAGGTCTTTAAACTCCGTGTCTAATGCTCATGTTGGCTTCGTCCAACAGTGCGGAAACGGACCCAAGGTGTGGAAAAATTGTTGGAAAAACAAGTCTTGATCTCACGTGCAGAGAAGTTGGCATGTTGACCAGTATCTTGGCATATTTGCTGGTATTGTGGCGTTTTGCTCGCCCAGGGGCAGTCGTTCCTGATTGGGTGCAGGCACGTTGCACGACGTCGTGCTCAATTGTCCTCACACAGGTCTGAGTTTGTCTGCCTTGCAGAGAGGCCTTGGATGAATTTAAAATCCAGAAGATTTGATGCTATTCTCGCTAGCAGATCTCTTACTGAACTGCTCGCAATTATTCGAGCCTCGGCGAGTCTTAATCTTCGAGAAAACAACGTTATAGCATATACCATTAGAAGTCCTTGCAGAGCCCGAATGAACCTGGGAGCGAGAGTGGAAGCCACGATGATGCAGTACAAAGGCAAGAAGTCAAAAGAGTAGCGTCATCGGCAGACATGGTGCTTGCTGGTGCTGTAGGTACAAGGTTAACAAGGGTCCGCCACACTTCGTATGCTACTCTCTCTTTTAATCTGACGTATTCCACGCATTTCCTCTATCGTGTTGATTCAGTGGACTGAGATGAACTGGACGGGTGGCAGCCTGCAGCGCCACTCCAAGTCTAACACCAATACACTTGTCAAGACACAGAAGCAAAATTTTGCAAAGGCCAAACTGCAACCTCAAACTCGTCGTCCTTGTCCTCCATATCCCACCCTCCCCTTACAGCGAGATCCTCAACAAGAATCCTTCTCAGCGACAAAGCATTTTTCTGGGAATACATGTGAACGCAGGGTTCCTGCCTGTTGCTCTATCACGGAAGAAGCGAGATCAATTGAAGGTTGGCAGCGTTCTGGAACCGACAGCTTGCACTGCTTGGACAGCCAAGTGCAAGGTCAAGGCTCTGATGATGAGGGGCGCTGCAGGCAATAACCGAGAAACCGATCGTTACACTTGGTGCTAACGCTGTCCGCAGGCAGGGAGAATATCTCATTAACCTCGAAGGCACTCGCAAAGCTCTGCTCAACAAATCTGACTGGCTTGGACTCGCCACTTCACGACCATTGAAGTTCAGTCCACGTACACGGGACGACATAGAAGGGATAGGTCGTCGACGCAAGAAAGCACAAGTCAAGCAGGGAATGGTGATGCGCCGAAAGGAATCGAAGCTCAGGGTGTCACGCTCAGTACCGCCCGCTCCTGAGATTTCGTCACTACACGCGGACGAGATCAGTCTGAGAATAGGCTCCAATATACATCAGACCCAAACCACCCCCAGCGTCTTTCTTCGCAAAGAGCCTGCCCACACAGCAGAAAGAGCCATACTTGACCTGTCGCCACCCAGAAAGTCTTGTGAGGAAGAGAAAACACGCAACACATGGAAAGAGACGTGGAGAAAAGAGAACTCTAACAGTGTCCAAGTCCATACTTGTCGCCCACGCAGGAGAAATACACCTGATCTCGAATCTGCTAACGAACCAAATCTTGTCGCCCTTAATGAAGCGGTTGCTCTTGGCCTCACGTCCTGGGACAGGGTCCGCAGGCACGCTCGGTCTGGGACCAAGACGAGTGTTTCGATCGCGCACTCGTTGTCCCACGAAGGATCTCCAGCACCTTTAGATTTCGACATGGACGTCCACTGGAAGCATGAATCCTGTCAACTTGATGAGGAACTTTCTATTCCTGATTGTTTTGACGGAGACTTCTCGCTGCAACGGACAATACAACCCTTTCCAGATCTAATCCGCCGTGGTATTGCGGTGGGACTTCTGAAAGATGGCATGAGCCAAAGTTCATGTCCAGAATCCTTTCCCCAGCGAGCTCTACATTCTAGTCAGAGTCATCCTTTAGCTGATGAAAGGACGGAAGTTCCATACGAAAACGATATAGCTCTCGATGCTAAAGTGGTACTGAGCCAAGAGTTTACGTTGGATGACCAAGTGAAACTAGAGCAGACCGTGGAAGGGCTTGAGCGAGAAGATCGGCACAAAGGGGGATCTTCATCCGCTGCTGACAATGTAGGACAGAGCGATGCAATCGATTCGCTGTGGTGTTTTGACGGCATCAGCACTTCCGCAACTAGTGTCATGTTTGATTCTGGGCGTGCGCTTGTCTTCAGTTCAAACGAGGCCGAGTCTGACGCCAGCTATCATCCTGTCGCTATGGATACTGACAAGGAACATCCATCTCGAACAGATGAAGTTACCGACAACATTAGCAGCGAGACAGGGTACCCTGTTACCGGCCAGGGTGTCGAGGAACGCGCCCCCTTGAGTACAGAACATCGCCCCCCGATGACATTTACTCGTCAACGAGGGCAACGTGAGGATCAAACAGGTGCTTCTGAAATGAAAGTCATGCCAAACACAGAACGAAGCACCGGTATGAACGATAAAGCTTGGATGAGATATGTTTGTCCAGAGGAGTTTGGTCAGGTACAGGATGGTTTCCACTTTCAAGCTGGCACAGTCACACCAACGTCTATCCCTTGTCTGCTTAATGCCACCCCAGGCATCGACAAAACCTGGTGTTCTGACTACAGCAAGCCCAGTCTCTGGGTCGGGCCACACCAACCGGGTCCAGAATGTGGAATTTTTAACTCACCTACTTCCATTCCCAGTGCTGTAAACACATCCATTTTTATAGCATCCACACCTGGCTGTGAGCATTTGGAGACAGATTTCCTGTCACAACTCAGTCCCATGGAGGGTTGTTTCGATGAGAGACTGGTTGACACATCACTATACAACAACGCCCCAAGAACGGACCCTACGATTGACACTAGCCCAATCAGGAGTTTGCACAAGTTTCGAAATACGGGGATCACAGAGATTCCGAGATCCCTTCTACCGGCGAAAAGAAAGGCGTCGGATCCACCTACGGAACGACCATCATCAGATTGGCTTAGACTCACAGATTGGTCGGGGCCAGAAGCGTTGGCGTCAATGTACGGGCTGACCAACGGCTGGCTCTCTGGCGACTTCGTAAGTACGAGTACTGTACAGAACGATAGTGTGACAACAACCATGGGAAGCCCAGCTACAGTATTTCAACACCGGGCCAATAAATCTGGTAATACTCACGCTTCGGTCTTGGAGAGTTTGGACAAGAATGGCCAGGAATGGAGGAGAGTGGCACACCGAGAGGAGGTCCCTGCCAGCATTTTCAGCAGGAGTGACAAGCTAACGGCAGATATGTCGCCGTCTCTCTCGTGTAGAAGCGCGAGATCGACGATTGGAGATTACGTGCAAGCAACAGCATTTCCGTTGTGGTCTGACGTCTCGACCACTGCATCGACACGGTTTGCCAGCTTGGAACCTACGAATACCCTTCTGTCAGCTTCGATGTCGTCAGTGACCCAATTGAGGCCTGGTGAAGAAGAGAAGCAGATTGTGGACACGCATGCCACTCGATCACGGTATCTTGTTCGAGGAGCTACGGGGATTGCTACTCAGATACCGCTCTGGGGCGAGGGTCAAGGATATATTTGAAGATGAATGCGATGGCTACGTGAGAGTTAACGGATGATGAGAATTGAGCTGTATCTTTTTTGTATCTCGAGCACCGCCTAGAGCTAGCTTTGACAGTAATATCAACAAATGCCTCGGGAGGAGTTGTTGTAATAAAACCTCGCACCTGTTTCGTTACCTAAATTGTAGGGTCTGGCTCCAGGAAATCTGCTCAATCTACCATCTCCAGTAGCCAGCTTGTTAGGCAGATTTTGATATTCTGCTCTTGTCTCCGTGCATTTCTCAGTGTCCTTCCCTGTTTACAATATTGACCGCCAGTCGAGAAATTCCGAGTATTCGTAATAGGCGAGCGAGTCTGTCAGATCCGCTCCGCCGCGAGGTCTATCACTTTCTCGTGCATGTGCGAGGTCTGAGTCATTCAGGACTCAGGAGTCTTTCAGGTTGCATCGTGTGTTGATAACGCCTCCGGTCCAATTTCCATCAGACGTGAATGAATCCATATATACACAGTTGCTTTTCCCATGCCCCCAGCCCCTGATTGTTTCTCCCCCGATATGTCTTTTGACCAGTGGATTGTACTCTTGTACTTTCACCCGTGGCCCAGCGCAGACGTAGGTAAAATTGGATTCGTAGGTTACTTAGTCCGGGGGGAAGCTCTCGTCTGGAGTGTTCTTGGATCGACGAAGGTAGCAAGAAGGTGTGTATTTGGTGCAAGGGCGTGTCGAGGAGATTTATTGCTGTCGATATTGAAGCATGTCACGTATTTGTATCGAGTAAGAGAAGCAGGCTCCTTTTTTTTTCACCTTCGCTGTTCCGTTCTTTCTCTTTTTGTTCTTTGCAACCGATGAGGTTGGGATTTGGATTCGATAGCCTCCTGGGAAACGAGGGTCGGATCTGCTGCGTAGGGAGCGTGTTGTGGAATGCATTCATCCTCTCTCTCTCTCGCGCGCGCGCGCGCGTGGATTCCAATGTCTTAAAGTGTCATGGTCACACGTCAAAACATGTCAAAATCAAGGTGTCGGGACGAGTTTATCGATATAGTGATAGGGGTTTGTGGTTTTCAAGGTGCTCGGCCGTCCGTTGGGTGTGGTGATCTCGGTTCATTGAGAGCTGTAGCTGCTCGAGGCTTGACCATGGTTCTTCTCATATTGGGACCTGGGAGGGCTAAAGGCTTTTAGGGGGGGAATGTATGCGGTGAGTAGCTGTGGCTGGCAGTGTCAATAACGAAGGGTCAAAGTCTGATTGTAGGAAGTCAGTCCCGTTTCAAGCATCAGTCGCTGACTTCGCAGTGTAGTTAGAGTAAGTCCCTGAAGGGGCGTTGCTGCGCCCAGGCATGTATGACGGAAGCAGCTTTGAATCATCGTCGTCGTCTGGAGAGTTTGGTTGCTCTCAGTCAGTCAATACTCGAGAGCATGAATGAGTTTGTGGAACACCCGACGATGTTTCATGTCCTCTGTCCTCCTGACGAGGGTTTTGTCCAAAGAAAGGAGAACCCGTTGTCACATCAGAATGTGAGAAGGGGTCACCATTCTCGGGAGAAACAAAGTTACCAGCCAAATCTTGTGAACGACCCAAACAGCAGCCTGTCTCAAAAGTCAGGAATACTCCAGCGCGTGTACAGTAGGTCCAATTGGTGATTCTCGGGGTGAACTTCCAGCGCAGCAAACTATCAGAACTATCAAACGCGTCTGGCAAATCTCCTTGTCGGGGACCATTGCCGGTGATTGGGCCGCTGGCCACCCTCCCCTCGTACCTGTCGAGGCGAGGGCTGGCTTGCAGCCTTCGTCTGTGGAGGGTCCCTCCCTTGCGCATATCACGCACCGGCGGGACGAGCTCAGCTCCACTTCCAACCATGCTGTTTCTGTCTCTTTCTCTTTTCATTTCACGTCTCCTAGTGGGAAACACCCCCCAGTCCGCGAGTCGGACGACAAGGGGGTACCCTTCAAAGTTGAGTCAACATTCTATCCTTGGGGGGGCTTTGCTCACGACCAAGAACCCAACCATGGTACTGACCGGCCTTTGATTGTTTTGATATTTGTGGGCTTGTCTTGGTTGTCATCTCAGAGGGCCCAGCGAGAGACTGTCCAAAGGGGCCCATGAGACTACTGCCGCCTTGGACACCGGTGTTGTCATGTTAGACAGCTCTCCGTTTGGGCAGCGGTCACCAGTCCAGACCCGCGGTTTCTTATCTCACCATGGACACCGAACTGAGATAAAATGGGCTTCGCAATAGAAGGCTGACATTTTCCTGGGTGATCTGGTATTTTCCTGATACAGATATGTATGTATTGAGGTCACAGTTGGTATCGATCCGTACTGGGGTAACTTGGTACAACCTGTTTTGAGTTAGTGGCGTTTTTCCTTCTGCCGCCAACGAGAAGCAATTCCGCAACAGGTCAGAAATGCCATCGTTTGACCGTGGTGCCACACAAGCACATGTATTGATGAGTAGAGAACAGCCGTCCGAAATGATTGTTTAGCATGGGCACCACCGACCCTTCCAGTCGGGACATTCCCACATCCGACTAAATGTCTTGAGTCAGAAGATACTCTGTGCCGAACTACTAGGCTCCTGCGAAGGGCGTAAATTTGTCATTCGAACACGAGAAAACAGGTGGCTCGGAATGGGTGTCGGTTTGCTGTGGTCAGAAACGAGAGCACCTTCCCCATGCGTTTTTTAGCCCTACGAGGCGTCACGGCGCAGTGCTGGGTGGACTCTGCATGACTAAGTCTGCCCAAGTATGGATGCCACACAGATGCTGGGCAGGCTGCATTAATAATAATATCCCCATTGGTCTTCGCTGTTTCGGCCTAAAGTGAAACACCGAATTAGCCTGGGAAAGAATTTCAAGCAAGTCATCGCGGGTTTCAGGGTACCGAGCTTGACGACCTGGGAACGAACAGCTGGGATACCCCCCGGTGTGGACCAGCTGGGCTCATGCTTCCGGCGGTAGTAGGCAGCCGCTCCTACCTCTCCCCGGATCATGTCATCCCTAGTAGAGACATAGTTGATGTCTTTGTCATTTGTCGACGGGCCCACAAGCATGGGACAAGGAGATGCGCCGGCTTGGCTACACACGAGCCCAACCAGGACTAACAAAGAGACTATAGAGGGCCCTGTCTAGTACCTTTTTATATCGATCTTACCTGAGCGGTTGAAGACACGAATCAGCATTTGAAGTTTGACACGACTATACAGTTTGAGTACTAGCATGCTGGGTGGCATGTGATTAGCGGGCTACGGACTAATCCATTTCAGGACTAGGCTATTGCTCTCTGAACCGTGGTTACAAGCAGCAAGAGCAACTGCGCCGACGCTAATCCGACCTCAAGTTTTTGTTGTAACTGCGTATTATTGACCTCCACCACCCCCCCTTCTTCCCCCCTCGCTCCAGCCTCGTCAGAAAGCTAATTCGAGGCCGGATCTCACACCCATGGGCCATCTGAAGGACCTTGTTACACGCTATCTCCCGGCGAGGGAGGGTTTGGTCGTGCAACCAATCACTATCTCTGGTTGGAATCCCGTCTTGAACTTAGTGAGTTTTCACCGTGTCCACTTTCCAACCTCCACTTGTATATCGCCCTGTATCGAACCGTATTCTTTTCTGTTGGCAGATCCATACCACCCAGACCGAATCTACTGGTACGCGGTATAACAAAACAGACGACAATCTCCAATGCCGTCCATACCGTGCCCGTTGCCAAGCATTCGCTCGCTGACCGCCGCCACAACATCGTGACAACATCGACAGATCCATCCCCCTGGATGCGTGGTCATGACATCGCCCCCAGGGTCTTTTTGTCCTGGGTGAGCGGCTCAATCTTGTCGAACGTCTAGCGACTTCCTTTTTCGACAAAAGATGGTCAAAACATACACGCTTATCTAACTGGGTTTTTGGGGGTCCCCTGCTGGTGGACACCCGCTTAAGCGAGGCCAGGCACTGCCGAATGTAGCCAACGTTCTCGGGATCATGCTATGCTAGACAGTAGGCCGGCCACTATCAACGGTGTCTCGTACATGATGAAGACGCCCCTGGCTTCTTTAATGCATCTGTGGTCTTTCATATCAGGGCGTCGAAGATCATCTATGCACCTTCGGCCACCCCTAAACGTCAAACGGATACGAAAACGAAAATCTACCAGTTTTTCTGATTGGCGTAAACCAACCATTCGAGAGCCCGAGAGACAGCCAAAATACTCCGAGACTCCCCCAAGCCCTTTGATGGTGGCTGCTGCACAACCGTGATCGAATGAACAATCTCCACAAGCGACAATGGCTGTCCTTGACCAAACTCCAGCCCAGTTCGAGTTCGCTACATTCAATAGTGTCAAAGTCGGCACCCCCGGTGCGGCATCAAACAAAGCTCCCTTTCTATTCATTGTCAAAACCCCTGCCTCCGGTGCATTGTCCCGCTCGACTACCCGAAGCGCTGCAGCGAGCATCAATAGTCACGCCCAGCGGTGGGCTCAAGAGGTAGCCTCTTCCAAGGCAGTCGGAGGGAGTAGCACTCAACGGCAGACAGACACACTGCTCTTCGAACAATGCTTGACCAAGTGTCGAGTGTCTCGGCTCCTGGACGACCCGACCAAACCATCCAAGGGGAGACGCTCGGCCAATGCGAAGCAAATAACTCACATCCCGACGAGACGGGTCAGGAAAACGAAGCGCGGTGTTTCTGAAAGCCGCAGTCCCAGAACTGACAAGGGTTCGTCCGCAAGTCCGGAAGCCGAGTCTCGACGGCAGCAAGATTTCAGTGAGGACGAGTATCTCGACAATGAGGCGGTTCAATCACTCCTGGGCCCTTCACCGGGACCTTCGCAGAAGTCTGTGGTTGACCCCTTCGATTACACGGCTGGTACGATAGATAGCGACGCCCTGCCCATACTCCAGTATTATCTTTCATTCGCCCTCCTCTCCACACCCCAAAGGGACGATGGCCAGAGACCTCGAGACACGGCACTTGGCCAATACTTCTCCAGCATTCACGCCATTATCCAAGGTTGCATGCAGAAGAACGTCCACATGTACGCCCTCTTGGCTGCCACAGCTAGCCGCATGAGACGAGTCTCGGGCATCTCCTTCCACGCCGACAACGGGCCTGAATTATATCTGCACAAGGCTCTTCATTGCCTGCGGTTGCTGCTTGACAGCCAGTCGGCTGCCGAAGACCGCCAGATCATACTCGACATTTACTACCTAAGCGTGTGTGGGTGGTACATGGGCAACTACGAAGAGTCCAAAACCCACTTCAACATCCTCAAGCATTTCTGGAAGACGTTGACTCCCCAGCAATCTACGCTCGACCAATACATTTATGATCTGTTGAGTCACAACGCCGTCTTCCTGGGCTCTGACGTGGCGGATCCTGCCAAGTCGGCGACGACACCGGAACTCCTCTGTCCTTCCGTGAGCAGTGAAAAGATCTCCAAATCCTTGAGCTGGCAGTCCAACCGAGTCTCTTCGTCTCAGC
The DNA here is from genome assembly GCF_000835455.1 of Fonsecaea pedrosoi CBS 271.37. Lineage (NCBI taxonomy): Eukaryota > Fungi > Ascomycota > Eurotiomycetes > Chaetothyriales > Herpotrichiellaceae > Fonsecaea > Fonsecaea pedrosoi. Next base: position 2,634,325 of record NW_013550610.1, read on the forward strand.
ACTGTTCAGCCTTCCCGGAAGCACTTGAACAGAGCACTTATAGCCCTGAACTGAAGCATGTGGTACGGGAACTACCTTCGCTCCTGCGGCTCTTTGATCATTTCCTCCAATACCCCGACTTCATCGGTCCTGAGGTAGATTGGGTGCTTAGCAAGAGCAAATTCTTGATACTCCGCCTGCTGGAAAACCCAAGCTACGGCGTCGAGCTCTGCTGTCGTTTGGCGTTGGTGTTGCTGCTCCAACACCTCTCCCAGACGACTCTGGCCAAATTCCACTGCACCGACGAATCCATATACTCTTCTTCAGCTCCTGAAAAGGGGCCGATAACTGACGCGGCCGTAATCAGCAAGCGCCTCAAACGCCAGCTTCAGTACGAAATCCTCCAGCCATCGACCAAATCCCCTTCCGGCCTTGACAACGCATCAAGAGCTAGCGGCGAGACCCACGTGGCCTGGTCAGGGAAATCCGACCACCTACTCCTCTGGATCGTGATCACGGGCTTCATTGGGACGCGCAACACGGACCAAAAAGACGAATGCCGATGGTTCCGGACGCGCACCGTGTCGTTGATGAGAGTCCTTGGCATTGGGACTACGAAGCTGTTGAAGGACTTGATGAAGTCGTTCGTGTGGGCAGAGGGAATGTTAGATGACGAGGCGTTGGAGGAGCTGGTCAGGTTGGGCTCAGGGGATGATGGGGAATGACGGGGACGAGAGGCGCTGCTCGCTGGGTAACGGGCGCCTACGAGTAAGTACAAGAACAAACAACAAGGGGGCATTCTACACGGGTAACATGGTTATCCATCTATCATCTATCACGGCGCAAAGAGAGGCATAGCAGGGCATAGCATAGCATAGCAGGGCAGGACAGGCACACAGGGTAGACAGGGTAGGGCACGTCAGGGGAAGTCAGCCGGGCCGGGTGTGGGGGTTCGGGGTCGGGATCGGAGGGTCTTGGGGGGTGGGGGGTTTAATCGGGAGAAGTTTAAAAAGTTGATGCATGCATGGGCATATTATACAGTACAAGGACTTTGTAGAGTCGTGTGTAGACTGTAGATGTTTGTTTTACATACCTAGTCAGGTGTCTTTCCATCTATCCCATCTATCGATTTATTCTGATCATAATTATTCACCACACCATATCGTTCAAGTGGTGCTGCTGCGCACTCGGCCGGCACACGGGAAACTGAAATGGTATCTGACGCCGAATCCCAATCAACTAACTGTCGTGAGGGCCACAGGACAGATAAATAGCCTCAATAGTGTTGCGAGTTGTGTACCTAGGTAACCTAGGTTCCTACAGTAGGTATCCAAGACGAAGACAAGACAAAGACAACATAACTAAGTAAAACAGGCAAAACAAAACAAGTGCCTTAGGTAACTAACAACAGCCAAAGTAAACACATACTATTATACCGATGGTACCGAGGATTCGGTGCAGAAAAGCAGGCCGCTCGAGTTGTCTTGGTCCGTGTTGTGGCCGTGGTCGCTGAGTTGGTTCTTCCAGATACCAGCCAGATATGGAGCAGGGAGTGTGTAATATCGTACGGTATGTATGGTACGGTTCACTACCTAGGTATCGCGTGCGGGCATGAGGCAATGTATTATATATGGTATGATTGCTACTCGCACCTTCGGGAGAATGTTTTCCGTCTGAACCTGCGCCAGATATCTTTCTGCTAAGATCCATATCCTGGTGTGTGCACTGTATACAAAGTCCTTTATTCCAACCCATGACAATCCCCTGCTTTTTGGGTGGCAAATCACCCGGTCAAACTCCAGCATGAGACACAATTCTGGATTCTAGTCCAGTCATCTTGGGTACGTTGATCTTGAAGTATAGGGCTGATTCCATCGACATCCACCATGCATGGCCTTGGGCGTCGGTGAGATCGCAACCCCCCAAGCATCTCATCTCTTCGGATTGATCCCCGTTGGCTGCTTCAGCCACTCGTCTCCTTGTATGTATTCAGTATTGACACTGGCAAGACAGTCGATCCTGCTGGAGCCATCGAATCCAACTCTTTGATGCGTTTGTTTCAGCAGAGCGTGACATTGATGCTCGTCTGATCAGCTTGGGACCAACGACGTGGCTATTCGGGATCAGTTAGTAGCAGCAGCCCGTATCCGGTTGGTCCAGCGACGTGCTGCAAAACATCATCTCTTGCAAAAGACAAGGGTCAGGGGTAACCTCCTTTTTTTACTTTGGCTCGCGCGTGATGTCCTGTATATCCAAAATTCCTTTTCCCAAGTCTCTTAAGTTTCCCACTCCAATTTTCCTTCTATAGAATAAATAGTACAGTGGTAAGACAGAGTTCACAGCCTCTCACCCAGTCGAGTTGTAAACGTTTCATATCCGCATGTCATCCTGCTCGTCCCTGTTTCCACGAAAATGTCGCATCTTCAGTGTGCGAATTCCGGCTCCACCCCGGCCGCCACCGACTGCCCCTGTCGTTCCACGGTGTTCAAGCTTGCTGAATGGCCCCCTTCGCCTGAGTTTGCTACCTCGTCGACGCTCCTTCATCCGTTCTTGCGCTCTCGTGCTCCACTGAGGCGTTTCGGTAGCATATGAATGATCACCCCTTCTGTCGCCGGTGAAAAATGTGAGCACTGCATCAGCACCTGATGCCCTTCGTTGGCGTGCCTGCGACTGGTTTGGAACATGCGGTTCACCACGGCCCTTGCCTTTTGCCGACGAGTCAGGCTTCCGGGCCCACGACGGGTCTTCATAGATAGTGCCGCTACGGTTGAAGTTGAAGACACTGAGATCGGTGTTGCTCCGCCGAGGCAATGCTGAATTGGGATCGATACCATTTGCAATCATGTTCTTCTTGAGCAAACGGAGTAAACTCTCGCAAAGCCGGTCCAGGATCCATTCAGCCTCGCTCTGCTCACTCAGCATAGGACTGTTCTCCTCGAGCCAGTCCCATTCAACCACTCCGTCCGTTTCCTCGTCATATTCCATTTGATCGAGGCCCACTTTGGTGAACCGAATCAAGCGGCTGTATTCACACCACTCTTCATAGGTGTAGCGTTTCCCTGGAGCATGTTGGAGATCGTCGGCGGTCTTGCGAATGGCCCAAGCTAGACGCTGTGTCAGTTCCGCCTCGGTCGGTTCCTCCGAAGCCAGCTGTTCAATACTCAGGTCAGGACGAGCTTCGTCGGGGGCCGGTCCGAAAGGCATCCCCGCCTTCAGACGTTTCTTCTCAGCCCTTCTGTTCATCCAGTTCCAGAGCCAAGGATGCTGCATGACAATGTCACGCCAAAGACCTGCCTTTGGAAGGACAGTCAAGTCGCCAAGTTTGAAGGTTCCCTGTTTGAAACTCGAGATGACAGTGTCACCCATGTCGGAAATGAGGATGGTCATAGTCGGTACAGCGATCAACGACCATACCACGAAGAACGGCTTGCCAGCGTTGCTCTTGGGGCTCAAATCGCCATAGCCAATAGTCAGCAAGCTGACATAGCAGAAGTACAAAGCTTGAAAGTAGCTGAGATGTTGGGTGTTGTGCTCGGCGATCCAAAACACCACCGCTCCGATGCACCACAAAATCCCGAATGCTATCACCGACAGACACAATGCGTACCACTTTTTGAACTTTTTCGCGTTAAGCTGAATGTTCCGCATGGCATTAAATTTGTCCTTCTCTTCCTTCATCAAGATGGCCTTATTCTGTGATCTCGAGCCTCGCAAGGGTTTTGTGATAAAATGGAAGGTGCTGCGGATGGGACCTCTGTGTATCGCCGAGCTTAGGAACTGTCTGGCGTGCGGCTCCGACTCGTCTGCCTTCTTCAGCTCCGAAGCATTGGTGTTACCAAACTCGATGTGGCGATCCTGAGTGGAATCTCGAGTGGTGGTTCTATCGAGACGCGCCGCTGCTTCATCCAAGTCCTGCTGGATCTGTGGATTTGGTAAGGGAGACGAAATCTGTGGCCGCCGACCGCTTCTTTCCTCCACTGCCACCTCTCTTTCTAGGTCATCTCGTCTCTTGTCTTCTTCGCTATCGTTCACCGTCACAACCCGTGATAGGGTGTGGACTCTTTTTCGTTCGACATGTTTACGGAGTACATTGATTGTACTAAGCTCACCAGCGAACTTGTGGATGGAGCTGACCATCAAACCTAGAATGATAATCCCGCCTACCGAATAGGGGAACACCAGTCCTCGAGCCAGGTCGTTGGTGGGATAAAAGTCTCCAAACCCGACGGTCAAGATAGTGACGTCGCAGAAATACACTGCATCTGGATACGTCCAGCCTTCAATTCTCGAGTAGACGCCGCCACCGCCACCCAGCCATACAAAGAACATCATTGTCTGGAGAATCAGATTGCGCTGCTCGTCGGTCAGGGTAAAGTGCTGAGGATAGTGGCCCAGGAAATAGCCGCACATATTCACCATCAAAATCATCGAGTTGAACATGTAGAGACAGGCGGCAATGACGGCGTTCCAGTAGCCCTGGGAATAAACTTCATCTTGGCCAGGCGGGACATGAAGCTTCATCGACACGGTCAGACCAATGAGTATACCAGAGGCGATGTAGAAGAGCACAATGGTCGCAGGGAGAGCGACGATGTATCGGACGCGTCGAGTGAAATTGAAGAGAAGGAAAAGGTTGCCTACGAATCCACAGACGAGAGAGGCAATATTGAGGTCGACACACCATCGAGGATCGGTGTAGCCCACGGAAGTGGACTGATAGGTCAGAGGAAACTCGGTCTTGCTTTGAGTGAGTCTATTCCTCCAAGGAACGACCAGGGCCGTGATGGATATCAGATTAGCCATGGGCGCAAAGGTGGCCGCAATCAGCGGGATGGCGGTAGAGGCAAACCACCAGTTGGTGGGCAGGTCGTCGTCAACAGACCTCAACTTGAGTATGCCATGGTGGTGTGCCTGCCAGCTCGGTTGAGGTTCCAGCTTGTTTTTGCCGTGTCTGGCCTCGTTGTCCGGCAGTGTCCTTATGGTGTCCGTCTTTTCGAAGGGCTCCCAACCTTTCTGTTTCTCATATTCGGTCGTACTCTCCGAGGCACCTGAGCTGGAACTTGACGGGACCTCCGGTGGCTCCAGCTCTTGTTGTTCGGCATGGTCGCAGCCTACCATTGTCTGCGAACGTTATGGAGGGCCTCATGGGCGATTGAGGTGCATTGTAGGCAGGAAGCGGTGGTCCGGGTGGTTCTAATGGAGAGAAAGAGGAGCACGCGAATCTGTCTATCTGTCGAGTTTGCCAGTTATTTGGGCTCGGGTCAGCGGTATAGTCTGAACCTCTGAGCGCGCGACACAAAAAGCAGTTCAGAGCAAGGTAGTAGAGCAGGAGACATCGCGGAGGCTGATGGAAACAGCCCGAGCCAGGAAACACATTCTTTTAGCCTCAACAAAGGCCGTTGGCGAGGGTGTGAGTGGGAAGCCATGGGCAGCTGATGGTCGATGCGAGTCAAATATGGGAAATGGGAAGACCCAAGCGGCGTGCAGCGGGAAGTACAATCTTGGTTGGGTGTACCGAGTGGTAGTGCCCACCAGCCTGGTGACCCCCCAAGCTCGCCCAAGCCACGCCCAATATCGCACCCAATGCCCATCAAGCTTTGCGGGGCCCAGCTGCACACAAGTGCCCAGTGAGGCTAGTGACGCTTGCTGAATGAGCATCCCGCACCCGACATCGTCATTTTTCATGCATATCCTTTCGCCTCTTCTTGACTAAGGACGCCCTTGGAGATCTACCAAATCGAGGACAACGTTTCTTGTTTCGCCCAGACAAGGTAACAAGCCACACACAGCACCTCCCCAGATAACGCTTTCCCGTCAAGTAATTTGTGCCATGCTTGTGACACACAAGGCAAGTTCCGTCCTTCCGTGCCGCCCTGGCTTCCTTTCTCACCACACGGTGATGGTCTAGAACTAAACACCATATCCTCTCGAATCATCCACCTGTACCGAACTCGTGTTCCAAGCTGTCCTTATCTTTTGAAACCCACGCCGAAGTTGCTTCTTCCCAGGATGTTTCCGTTCGTGGACCCCGACAATGGCCTACGCTGTAAGTCTATGATCCAAAACCAAGTCATAGTTAATGTTGTCCACAGCATATAGGTGTTGGAAGCTTTGTCCATGCAAAGACGAGAGAAGCAGACACTAACAAGGCCGGAATTGAATCATCCTCGATTTTCGATTTAGACAACAAGAGATAGAGTCACAATCCTGATTGTCATTCGACCTATTGATGATGATACATGGTACCTCACCAGACACCCATATCCACACGTTTACGCTGAGGAATTCCAAACGAATGCCTTATATCCTGGAAAGCTCTGCTACATATAGTTGTACATCTCCAATACACACGTCCACTAATTTACATTCTCACAGAAATCGCTCAGAAGCAAAGCCCGGGGATATCAAGAAGTAGAAGACAAACATCCAGCTAGCTGAAATCGTCCAGAATCGCCGAGAACAGAAAGGAGCGCAAGGAAAGCGAAAGCTGAATCATACCAGTCGTTAAATATGTTACAGATGAAGATGGAAAAGGTCAGTTTCATCGTGCCGTGATGGTTCTTCGGTTATCGCGCTCAAATTTCCCGATTTCGTCCTCGCCTTCCCGCCCTGCAAGTTGATGATCCGTCAAATATCATACTCCTACCGTACATCGCGGTAACTCGTGGGTGGATAACCCCCGCTGGTTGGGTACGAGGAGTAGCCCGAGTCCCTGTTCACTGAATTTGACGAGTCCCTCATCGTCTGCGGAGGTGGAGGTGGAGGTTGAAAGCCGGTGCTGATCGAGGAAGGTGGGCTGTGCCCATTGTACGGAGGACCCGCGCTAGGGTGCACGCGGTTCAGGTAATAGTCTTCATCCGCAGCACCACCAGGGAGAGAACTGGAATACAACGCCGATCCTGCAGCAGTGCGCAGGGTTGGACTTCGTGGGCCGTCGACAAAGCCTAAGCCAACATTTGAAACTGATTGCATACGTGGTCGGTTATCTCGGTCCCGGTCCCGGTCTCGTTCACGGTCGCGAGGGTCGTATGCTGACATCCTGGCCGCGTCGTAGCGGTCGTTGGCCAGACGTTCGCGACCAGCTTCATAGTCCCTGTACCGTCTTACATCGTCGTGATGGTCAGAATGATGGGAAGAAGACATATAGGAAGCGTCTGAATCCCCCCTCCTAATGTGTGAAGAGTTGCCCGTTTCTTTCGTCATGGATGGTGACCGATTACGGCCCGATGGGGGAGGGTCTCTGTGATAGATACTGTTGGAGCGATGACGGCGAGACTCTTGAATTTCCGACACGGGTGGCGGTGGTCTTTGATGAAGAGCGACAGGTGGCTGTCCCGATCTCGAGCTGTCGTTTACCTTGCTAGATCCATTGAGAGAGCTTGAGCGCCCGAGCTTGGGTACTGGTGGTGGGGGAGGTCCTGGCTTAGTCTCGGACGCGACGACTGGTCGGTCGATATTATTGTAACTCTTTCCTCCACCAGGCGCAGCGACGTATGGCTTTCGCTCTCGCTCGATCGGTTGTGACGTGAGAGTGGCGTTAGCACTTTCCTCGTCAATGTCACCATTGACACTCTCTTGATGCGTCGTACCATACGGCTGCCGTTGGCGCTCAATGCCAGCCTGAGACAACGCTGGACTGGGTTGGACATTGATGCCGACACTGTCGCCTTTGTCCAGCCTGTCTGCTTGGGGCTTCAAATTCGCTTTGCTGGACGAATCGTCAACCACGACAGTCGCTGTCGATGTCGACGTCGAAGTCCGCGAAGTGGAGTCCGTTGTGCTGCTGTGGCGAGATGCAAAGCTGATATTGCAATGAGCTGACATGGCCTTCTGTAGCTTATAGGCAACTTCAGTGTCACCGTGCTTGGGGAAGAGCCGTCTAGAGAGTTCTTTTGGAAACCGCTCTTTCTTCTCATCAGGGTTGCTGATGGGCATGTCTAGCGCCGTCTTTGCCAATCGCTCATACTCTTGATCGGGGTGTGCTCTTAAGAGCAATGTCGCCCAGGCTTCAAAGCCACGTGGTGTAAGACCAGGAGTGTCCGGCCGTTCATTCAACTTCTCTTGGACAAGATGGTGCTGGCATTCGATCTCTCGGAACATTCGGGATATCGAGGAAGTTCTATCATCAAATATGATCTTCCAAGGGTAGATCTCATTGCTCAGCTTTGTCTGCTCGTAGTATCTCTGCAATTTGGTGGGGGTGATGACCAAACTGTGCTTGGGTTCATAGTCTTCGATAAGATGTGTGGCAATTCCACGTAGGAATTGGCCAAGTCGAGGAGTAGCTTCACCTTGTTCCGTGAAGAGCTGGCCCCACACTCGTTCCACTATGGTTGCATCTTCATGAGTACCCATGCGTTTGGGACCTCTCGGTCGAGTCTGGCTTGCGTCGTTCTCGGACTGATGACCGGTCTGACTCAGAGGCGAGGCCGCTCTCCTATCTGTACCTGGCGACGGGGCGCGGAATGATGATTGACTCGAAGGCGGAGGAAACTGAGGGGAGGTCTGACTTGCGTTTGCATCCTCGGAGTATCGGTTGGGAGTAGGGGGAGTGTAGACAGTCGCTCGATCCAAAGGCGGAGAGCCAGCGACAGATGAAGAGGTATCCATCTGAGAAGTCGAGGGTGGTGGTTGGTGAATAGGAGGTTGCGGTGGAGGTAGATTAGCGACTTTCAGTTGCTGTAAAACATTCGCCGTAATCTGCGTTGTGATCTGTTGGAGCAGGTCCGGAGATAAACCACCATAAGAAGCGGCATCAGCGTCGTTGAAGGCTGAAGTGACAGCATCAGTTATAGGCTGGCGAGCTTGGTGATATCTGGATGAATCAAGATTGTTTGGTGCGTGTTGAGAAGTCGATGACGCCCCGGATAGCCTGCGGTGGCGCCCATCCTCAGCTGTTGAATTGCTCATAGTTGGATGAAGTCGCCGCGTGTCTCCATCGTCACTCGGAACAGAAACGCTGGGCTGTGCTGGTAGACGTTCATTGTAGGAGGCCATTGTGCGAGGGAGGCACGGTCCCGTTCCAAGACCTGGTTTCCGTTCCTCAAAGCATTCAGATGACCTTGTTCAACAGATTTGTGGGAGTATGTTTTCCAAATCGATTGAAAAAGAGCCAGGGGATTTGGAAGCTTTCAACAGCTTCACCAATGACAGACTATATGGGATTCGCGTTCTGACCAGCCTCAAGGCGGTTGCGGTCGCTCGACTGGGTGGATATTCAGAATCCAGCCTGCGAGCCCACTAACAGACCGGTCAAGGTGGGACGAGAAGAGAGGCAGGCGGACGTCGATTGTGAAAGGACAAGGGCGTTACGTGCTCATCAGTGGGGGAAAGGAGGCAGAAGTGATGCTGTTGAGGCCGAGTCTGGCGTTGGGGGAGGGTTCGGCGTTATGGAAAGGATGTAGGTCGTGCTTCGCTTCTTGGTCTATGGTGTGAAAGCAGCCTAGAATCTGCGTGTTGTCAAGTTCTTTCCTCTTTTCTTCTGTTCTTTGTCCGTCGAGAGAATACGAGAACTGTTCAGAGGGTGCGTTTCAAGGCGTCGGGGAAGATGGCAGTACAATCATGAGGTGGAGATGTTTAAGAATTCCAAGTGAGTTACGACTGAGAGAAAGCGAGCCTAGACCAAGCCTCGAGGAGAGCGTGGCATGGGCATACCTAGACAACTACTGATACTTCGTAACAGGTGTGGCTAGAGAAAGGGTCGACGCTTAACTGTGACAGTCAATGATGCGCGAAGTGGTGTGTTGCATCATGGGCAGCGCAATACTATTCCAGCTGGTTCACAACCGGTGAAAGGGGATTGGCGGGATGCTCCATCCAGATAGGTGGGAGTAGGCCACTAGTAGGGCGTCCCTGGGGCCTAGTGAGCCCCTTGGCCTCGGGAGCCACGCAGAAAGATGGGTGGTTCACGGTGGCTGTACGAGTACCCAAGGTGGCAGAAGAGGCCCCCAAAATCTTGGTTCCAGCCCGCCATCACTGTTCTCCCGCTCAGCAACCCCACCACTCAACAGCTCGTCATCGTACTTTTTCCAATGAACCTCCCCTTCTTCCGAGGTTCGCCTAACCACGAGCCGCGATGCATTCCTTGCACACAAAATCTGGTTTTTGGCCGGTCTGCCAGTACAAATATAGTTTTGACCCTGAAGACTGTGAAACGATCAGATCTTGATGGGGCGAGCCGAGAGACCCAGAGGTGAATGAACCTCCCAAGGGGTGGTTACGAACGTCCCACCTGCGCAGGAGACACGACGACCCTCACAACACGACAAGGAATCAAGGTCGGTCCCAAATAGGGATCAAGGGTTTCAAATTGTCAACGTCATCGAAAAGCAACAGTCCGACATGTTGCCCTGGCTCTATGGTCCCCGGCCGCGTTCTTTCTTCTCGTTGCCCTCTTCTACCAATATCAATCGCCAATCCGACGTCAAGGTCCAACCACACCACTATCTAGCAGGGTTTCTTCAACGACATCACCCTTGGATATCCCCCCTCCTCGCGGCCCACAGGTGGGAGCCACAAGCAGACCCTTTGTAGGTACAACCGTGATGCTCCTTTGCGCCCTGTTTCTTAGTCGCTCAAAGTCCGAACCATCCGATAGAAGCTAGGCTCCCGCCCTGAAAGATATCCGCAAATCATACGACACCTTCATTACTTGCCGATATGCAGAGGCGACCCGGAATAACTAATGCTAGACATGGACTGCGAACCATGGAACCTCATCGCATGACCTGCGAGACCCTGCCTTGCGAATCGTTCCTCTACCGGATTGGATCAGAAGAAGAAACTCAGGGTGTCCTGGGACAAACATGCATCATCCTAGACTGAATGGTCAATGCCTCATTTGTCTGGGCGTTTGCGGCTCATCCACCATTCTTATCAGCCCTTGGAGTTCGCTCGGAAATCCCACTCATTTATCGCGTTGCCTCTCTAGCCGTGGAAAACTGAACGCTATGACTTGCTCGGATCCCATGGGCCAGTAGTAGAAGCGCACCTGAAAGTAAAGCCAGATTTGTAGCTCCAAGTCTAAGCATTAAAACAGATTGCGACTCACAGTAGGAAACCCCTTCGCCGGAACGCGTGCTGAAGAAGCCAAAAGTGCAAGGGTGAGAACACCACACTCTCTTGAGGCTGCTTCGTGTTGCGCGCTAAGACATGCAACTATGGATGCCCTCAAAGTTCGCTTCCACGTACTCCGTTTTCTCCCAGATTCCCTGGTCTCGCAAACTCTCGTCGATCCGTGCAACCAAGCATGTCTTCCGGGCAAGAGGGAGCGTCGTATGATGAGCCCGCACAGCTCACGCCGCATCCCGATATCATTTCATGAATCGTATCCGTCACATTTCCCATTCGTCATCATCATCAGAATCATCATATCTATTGCCCATCTGAGCTTCCTGCTTCTGCCTCTCCTCGCGTTCAAGCTGGTACATGACTCGTGCTTTTGCTGGTGCGTAGTATGCAGGTGATTTGGCGAAGCTGTTCTTGGAAACTGAATTGGCATCGACGGAAGTCGTGTAGCTGGTAGCGCTGCGGGAGCTGGAAAGCTCAGTGCTGGAGGGCGACGTAGGACGGTCAGATGCTCGGTTACCTCCCCAGGCAGAGTCTCGGTCGTCAGGCATGAAGATTCCGCTGGAACTAGCTGACTGTGCTTGCGATTGAGATTGGGAGCCGGCAACGGAACCAGCAATGCCCGAGATCACAGAGCCTGACATGTGCCTGCTGCGGATTTCATCGTCTCTGATGCGTTCCTCCTCCAAGGCGGCGTCGAGGGAAGGCACACGATCCTCAAGCTCCTGCTGGCAGTTCAAGCATCTCTAATTGGCGGAGGTCAGCAGTGTAGCGAGTTGTGATCTTGTCTTGTCTTACCGCTTCATCCGGTTTCTTTCGCTGCTGCTTGGAGAAGAAGCTCAAGTCCTTGGTCAATCGACAGCCAGTGCAGAACAATTCGGCCGTGGACTCTGGTGTGCAGTTCCTGCAGCGGGGGAGCTTGGCCTTGGGCCCGCCGTGGAGTTCCTTCGCAAGGGCTTCTTGATATTTGGCCAGCTGGTTCTGGGAATATCTTGCTTTGAAGCATTTGACGTTGCAGACCAGGCAAGGAATTCTGTATCTGAGCGTGAGCTGTGATGAGACAATGGGAGGGATGCTCACTTACAAGTTCCCGATCTCGACATTCGCATACCTGTTTTGGTAATTAATAGCGGCCATCGTGGTTGAGATTGACGGATGGGGTGATGGGGAAATATGTTTGGACAAGTGGAAGAGATGATGAAAGGAAGTGAGCAGTGAGGCAGCTTACGATTGCTGTTTCCGTTCCCAGCGAGGTCGCTGCTTCTGAGGCATGATTGAAGGAGACTTGGAAGGGACGGCAGGTGCCTCGGATCGGAAGGTGAGGTAGACGAAAAGGTGAGGCTGAGGTGAAGAACAGTGCACCGTAACTAATTCGAATACTTCCTTGACCAGCTCTAGATATTTCAAATTAATTCCAGTCACCGCTGGCCAGAGTTTGGCATTTATACAGAATGTCCTTCACACGGATGATTGCCAAAACCAAAATCGCTCTAAACCTCTTCCAGTAATTTGATAGTAGATGGCAATACTTTTGTGATTGTCAAACAATTTGACACTTTGACCGCCGGCTACATGCAATGTCAACTTGTCAACCTGACCACCTTTTCTTCGTCTCTGAGGCACTCAGCCGTAGAGGGTGGAGTAATGAAGGCGCCTCAAGTGAGAAGTCTCTTACCACTGCCTGTCACTTGAAGGTATTTCCGGATGTGTAGGTTGAGGCTTCTTGGCAAGATGCAGGCACCAACTTCAACCACAGGAAGGCGCACACACGTGCGCCAAATGACTCAACAAAATCTGTACTCGGTACATCTGGCCCAGATGAGAACGACCTGCATACACGAGGTTATTCTGTTGTAACGGCAGAAGAATGTGGTGAGTTGACTGAAGTTTTTGGGTCCTTTTCTTACCACGCTGATGATGAGTTGCACAATAAGAAGTAAAGTGCACAACACAAAGACTTATTGCTATAGGTACGAGGTACCTCGTATGCATTGATGACCGACCAACCACTCTTTGCATGTTGTTGCACAATACTAAACTAGTACTTATTCTTTGACGACTTCTGGATTGTGCCTTTGACACCTCATCCTGAGCTCGCAGCACTCTCCCTGTACGAGTAAGCTGGGACTGGCGGTCTCTCTATCGACTCCTTTGCAATTTCATTTGGGATCAACGGTCATGTAACGGGCATCATCTCCAAGTTTGTGACTTGCAAGGACTTGGTATCACGACAGTTTCGACTCTCCTGGTTCCAGAACAAATCAAGAATCCACTTCATTAGCTTCTCGCGGGGAACACTGGTGTTGGGGACCAAAGTTTTGGCTGCCACTCCATCGTGATTTCATTCCCATCATGTTTTGTTCCAGGTGGAACAAGCTAGGGGGCCAGGCATACGGTCGGAGAGTGTGTCTTTTGAAAATTTGGATTTCTAGCCCGGAGCTATCGAAAAATGGGCAGAGACCAAGCCAATGAATGGAGAATTCGAGATTTGATCGGCACCATTGGCCGGCACCAGCGACGCCCCGATCCTTGTTCAAGGCTTATAGCGAGTCGGACAGAGGATATCCAGAGACAGAGGTGAGCCTAAACCTGTTTTTGGCATCATCCTGCCACCCTTGAGGCCAGGAACCAGTGGTTAATAATGGTCATGACGCTTTTAGCCCAAGCTGTGGCAACGAAGTCAGCGAACTCGACACCCCTGGTTGCATCTCTAAGAAACGTGGCATTATTCGACTGATGGTCTCTATCCAGGTATCTTCGCGTTGGTTGCCCTGTCGATGTTGTCGCTGCTGCTGTTGCTGCTCATTGAAGGGCGCGGAGGGAAGAATGTCAGCGATAGGTGGAATAGAAATACAGCACCAACAAAAACTTGCTTCTCCTGAATCTGGATCCTGAATTCAACCTTGGTATTTTGCCACTTGAGCTCGGTACCTGCAGTCCGGGCCCATTAGGACCAGGTGCAGCAAACACACAGAAAGTTGTACCATCACTCGTGAACCTCGTACATCTCTTTCAAAAGCATAAACTGGACAAGGTACGAGGTACATGCCAAAGCGTCATGAACACCAGAGTATCAAGAAGATGGTGGCTTTGTGGAAGACTTCTCCAGCCAATACCAAGTACAGAAATGAATCAATTTAATCAGTCAAGGCGCCTCTCGCGCGGTGAGACATCAAGCCTTCGTCTCTCCTCTCCTGTGATTCTCCTGACTTGTTGAGATGGCGGTGATGTGATGTCGTTGAAGAGGAGCCCAAGAAAAGCACACGCTATGCAGCAGCACTTACTCGTAACACGCTTCGCTTCCCATCCTTCTCACCGCAGAAGTAGAAGCAGACGACGGGCGGTGTAGGTACGAGGAACCTAGAGAGACACTCAAACTGCAAAGAAAAAGCGTCCGGTAATGTACGGAGCACGTTAACCACTTGTGGGTACTTGGTACATACCAATACTGCTCGGTAGTCCTGACATTATCACAGGTGGATGAGAAGGTTACCTTTCCTTCTCTCGGGTCAAGATTTTCAGGAGGAATGCATTTATTTTATTACAGCACCACCAGCAAACACCCTTGTAGATTGGACTATTAGCTCACCGGAGTCGAATGGAAAAAAAGACGAAATATCAGTGGACGACAAGATCCGTCATCCGCCGCCCCCGGTGAAGGTCATTCAGGTTGTCGGCTTGGGAGTTGAGACCTTTGGGGAGCAATGGGGGGCCAGCGCACAGGAACGGGGTTCCGAGGCTGAGAAGAGGAGCTGCCAGAGGTCGGAGTTGGGAGGCAACCCGGCCTGCTAAGCGTGCTAGGCCATCTCTAAGCAGCTAGGGACCCGTGCCAGGGGACGGTTTGTGCCTGATCAACCTGACCATCCTCGCCCAAACCTGTCGCCGGCCATCCAGGGATCCCGTCGGCCTATCCCTGTGGCCCCGTGGCCCTGTGGCTAGCCCTCAACTAAAAACCAAGGCTTGCATGGGGCTTGCCTACTTAAGCTGCTTCCCTGAGTGACGGACGACACCAGAGGCTTGCATCAATGCACAGGGAAAGGGCCGCGCCCCCCTCCACTCTCTTCTTCCCCCCAGATGCCACAGTGCCGGAAAGGCCTCACTCTTCCCAAACCTTGGAGCCTTGTCTGTATGGCATTCAGTGCTGACACGGCGCCAGTACCATCTCGTCTCGCTTGTCACCCACCGTCACTATTTGGTGTTTCTCCCCTTTCGTAGGAACAACAACCACCCTTCTCAAGCCATCTCACTCAACAATACCGGTAATCACATACCTCATTTCTCCTTTGCCTGTCCGATGTTACAAAGGCACGGAAATCCTGGGCTCTGTCAGCGCAATTTTGCATCCCAGTTGCTTGTATGACCCTTGCTGCGAAGGCCTCTGAACCTCCGTGCCTCTCCCTTTCCACTCCCCAGCCCCCCTTGCCATCCCGACACAGTCAAGACGCGCCTCCCACATCGCCAATTAATTGTCCGAGCACATCGACAACACGTCCGAATTACCAGTACAGTCTGTCACTTTCACCTGCCCTCCTTTGATACTAGACTGTGACCATCACCCACCCCCCCTTCGTGTCAACCAAGAAAGGGGAAGACGCTGTCTATCCACTTTCCCAACGCCCCTTGCGGGTCGGTATCCGCCAATCGACCATTCCTCTAGCTAGTTCCCTTAGTTCCCTCGAGCGATTTCGAATTGGGTCCTCTGGCCCTGAGCATCATCTTCTTGAAGCTCGAGCTCGATCATCATTTACCCTCCTGCTCTGCACCGAGCTGGCGTAGCTGCAACCTGACCAGCTTCAAGCAACAGCACGAACAAGCCAAACGAGACCTCCGACCCCCTCTTCTACCCTGTACCCTGAAACACATGTACAGAAACACACGAAACAGCCAGGAAATGACGTGTTGAGGTCTCAGAGAAACCCATCTATGGGCGCCAGGGCAGCCTGAATAAGATATACTCGTCCCATACATTCTACGACACCCGACAAAGCGACAGAGGAAGAGCCCGTCCTGCCCTAACGAACTCACTCGACCACCATGGCTGTCACGGAATATGGCCTGAGGCCTAACTCTTATGCATTGGCCGCACTCGAAGACAGGTTCGAAGTGATCAAGGAAATTGGAGATGGAAGTTTTGGAAGCGTGGCGCTGGCAAGAGTGAGAGCGAACGGTGCCAATGTGGCTCGCAGGAACTCCATGGTATGCTTTGATTCTTGTCTCGTCCTGCGAGGACACCCAGCTGATTTCCTCTAGGTCGCCATCAAAACCATGAAGAAGACATTCGACTCCTTTGCACCGTGCCTAGAACTCCGCGAGGTCATATTTCTACGAACACTCCCGGCCCATGCTCATCTGGTGCCGGCGTTGGACATTTTCTTGGATCCCTTCAGCAAGAAACTTCACATCTGCATGGAGTACATGGATGGTAACTTGTATCAACTGATGAAATCCCGGGAACATAAATGCATGGACGCCAAAAGTGTCAAGAGCATACTCTACCAGATCCTTTCAGGTCTCGACCATATCCATGCTCACAATTTCTTTCACCGCGACATCAAACCAGAAAATATCCTTGTCTCCACTTCTGCACCTCACGACTCCCAGTCAGCGTTCAGCAGATACTCCTCTTTGGTCACTCCACCAGCTACACCGCCAACTTATTCCATCAAGATAGCCGACTTTGGGTTGGCTCGAGAAACACACTCCAAGTTGCCCTATACCACATACGTCTCAACTCGATGGTACCGAGCTCCCGAAGTGCTACTTCGAGCTGGCGAATACTCTGCTCCAGTGGATATCTGGGCTATTGGGGCAATGGCAGTTGAAGTGGCTACACTCAAACCTCTCTTTCCAGGAGGCAACGAGGTCGACCAGGTTTGGCGAATTTGTGAAGTTATGGGCAGTCCAGGGAACTGGTATACCAAGAACGGTACTAGGGTTGGGGGCGGTGAATGGAGAGACGGCAATAAGTTGGCTCAAAAATTGTGCTTCTCTTTCCCAAAGGTGATTTAATCCCAAATGCTGAGGCGTGGCAAAGTCACTAACTACTCACAGATGGCCCCCCATGCGATGGAAACCATTTTACAAGCGCCTCAATGGCCTGCGGCTTTCAGCAATTTTGTGACCTGGTGTCTGATGTGGGATCCTAAGAACCGCCCAACGACGAAACAAGCTATGGAGCACGAATTCTTCCTCGATGCCGTTGATCCTCTTCGACCCAAGTCCTCGTCACGCCTGCTCGGGCGGAAGCACTCTGACCTGAGTTTCAGGTCAAAGGACGCGGCCGAAACACCCACCATTACATCCAAACCCTCGTGGTTCCGAAGATCGCTTATTGCTCGTGAGAGCGCACCCGCCGTACCCCAACACAGTTCGGAATCCAAGGTTACACAACAAGAACCCGAGAGCTTGGTCAGCAGACTTCGACCCCAAGCGAGTAAACGGACGACGTGGACCAATGGACCGAGTTCAACTGGTGCTGCACCAATGCCCATCCTACCCTCAATTCGCCCCATCTCTCCCTTACCCAACGCTGTTACTGCCCAAGCAAATTCGACATTCACATCGCAGCCAGAGTCGAAGCCCAACTCGTCTAAACCAGTCGAGGAGAAATCAAAGAAAATTGGCCGGCAACTATCCGTCAATTCGAATGGTAATCATTATGCCGACATCCATCGCCAGGAAGCAGAACGGGCTTTGAATGCCAATAGTGGACTCGTGTCCCCACCCAGCGGCCACAAAGAGAGCTTCTTTTCCCATCTCCGAAAACGGGCAAGACGATTTTCCGGCCGACATGGATTGGCATCTCCCAATGGCGACGATGTTGAGGCCAACGCCGCGAATGTCCCGTGGTCGAACCGATCTTCGCTCATGGTCGACAGCGTCATTCCCGAGGGAAACAACGACTTTTCAGACCTTGACAAAATCCTACAGAATGTTCGGTACAGTCTCGATCGCGCCGAACCGGACTCCCTACACAGAAAATCATCCACCGAAGTGGTATCCAACTCAGGCACCCTGAAACGGACACACTCCGTCCCGAGATCACAAGGCAGCAGATCAAGTGAGAATGTTTCTCAGGTGCCTGCTCCCCCAAACAATCGGACACGTCGTCCTTTACAGATTAACCAGTACGAAACTCCCGAGGAGGCTGATGAGCTGTTGGATGAAGCTCTTCGGTCCGCTCATCGGGCGGTTCGGCGCCTGGATCAAACTACCATCTACCCAAAAGACCAGGCCCAACGTACCGCATTGGCGCAAAAGGACTATAACCGTCAGTCATTACCACAATTACCCAGCAATCCAGCATTACACGGCGCGTACCTGACGCCATCACCATCTGCCAAGAGGAATGGTGTTCAGTTTAGCTCCGACGCTGGATCTCAAGCTGAGCCGTTGAACATCACCAAGAAACGTAACGAGTATGAACACGCTCCTTCACACTGGCCCACGCCGCCATACGAGGAGAACGAGTGGGCATCTGCGGCTGCCAACAGCATTTTTGCAGCCGGACAGATGTTTCGATAAATGAAGATATTGGCTCCTTTGCCGACCTACCACGCTCGTTCAGATAACCAAAGTTTCTGTTCTGAATATCTCACAACGATATACTGTTATTTGATATCCTGTACGAAAAGAGAAAGGTGTGTGCATCGCACGAGCGCAATTTCGTGCGTACGGTAATATTGGGGGCTTTTTTGGGAATCCCAATGCACAAAGGCGCAGGGCCACAAAAGGTCAAAGGTGTTTTCAAGAAGAGTGTCCACCATGTTGGGTGTCTGTTTTTAGATTCGTCCCTCTTCGCGAACTGGCCAACCCGGTTGTCCCTGGGTCTCGGTGGCATTGGCATGCGTTTTGTCTCAAGGTGTCATGAGAGTTAGCCAAGGAAGTGAAGTCTTTTCTTTTTGTATGGGCTGCATTTTTGATTTGTGCCAGGGATATTTTGGCATTGTCGACTAGGACAGCGACAGACTTTTCATTTGTTAACTGTGCTCGAAAGAGAGAACTGTACAGCTACATAGGTACTGCTACCATCATATGTATGGGCCAGATGAGAGGGGCGATGTCGGGATTAAAGGTTTAGAGAATTGCTGGGCTTTGGACTTGGTGGTTGGCATAGGAAAATGGCGCTGATCCGCGGTCGCGAAGACATATCATATGACTTCTAGAATATCAATGGAATCGACATGTGAAGCTGTTGTGGTTCTCTGGTGTGTACTGAGTACTTTGTACTATAAGTCTTTGATGGGGTGGAGAAAAGGTGTTGGCGGCTAAAGTTCGGCTTCCCCATATAGACTATTCTTTGACCTTTATCCAGCAAAAAGCTGTCCGCTCATCCCACCGAGTTTCGCGTTGTGATCACCTTCACCCAAGGTAGCCTTGGTAGCTTAGCTGGTCACTGCCATTGTTCTCCTGGCACGCTCGACCCGAAGCTCTATATTTGTCCCAAAGCTTGTCTCCGTCACGATGAATCCCGTTCAGAGGATGAATCCTCTGTCGAAGACGATGTCTCTCACAATGTGCCGGCAGTGCCTCCGCAACGCCCTGCGCGACCAGCTCTCCCTCAGAACTACTCGACTCCAGCCGCCTCGTACTCCTCCTTCTCCTCTCACTGCGCGCCGAGCCGCCTCATCGTCGACAACAGATGGCGCCAGCAGCGGCAGAAAACCCATCGTGCTCGAGCAGCCCGACAAGTTCCGGCCGCCCTCGCATCCCGCGCGGCTGGGTCGTCCGCGTCGGTCGCCCGCGGCGTACAACCAGGGCGCGACCACGGAGGAGAAGGAGAGGCAGAAGAGCAGGTCGTACCCGCACATGTTCCCCAACAAAGGCTCCTTTATGCACTGGTTCTTGACGGATCGGTGGATTCATCTGTGGATCACGATGGTGAGTTTTTTTCCCCTCTTGTCTCGCTCGAAAGCAAGGAGAGGGATAGTTTGGGGGGAGGGGGGGGGATGATGATTGCCTTTATTGTTCTTACGTTGACTCGAATTTAGGGCACCCTCACCATCCTCGCCTGCATCACCTTTACGCAGTCGTTCATGCGGACGTCGCCCTACGCACACCTGATCCCGCCGATCTCCTCGTTGCCCCTCCACCCCATCACCTACGTGCGGGAGACGCTGTCGGTCCTGCGCCTGCACATCGACTACGAGACGGCCAAGACGAACGAGTCCCGCCAGCAAAAGATCCTCGACGCCCAGAAACGCAGGCTGTACCGCCGCGCCCACGGCCTCGAGGACCTCAACGCCGACGAGGACCAGGGCATTGACGTGCGGGGACTGGTGCCCTGGGACGACGGCCTGACGCCCAAGGAGCGCGAGAAGGGCGGCCGCGACATGGTCCTCACGGGCGCCGATGTCATTGCCCTCGGCGGCGACGTGGCGAGTAGTTCTGGAGGCGTGCTCGGAGCTGGCGCTGTATCGGCAGAGGACGACGTCGACGAATTCACCCGCAAGCTGGAGACGGAGCAGGCAGACCGCGTCAGGCTGATCAAGGAAAAGGGCGTGGATGCCGTGGTCAAGGCCGAGGCCGAAGCGAGAGCCAGAGGCGTGAGTGTGCAAGACGTGCTCCGCACCCAAAGCCAGGAGATCCAGGACGACACTACCCAGCAAACGCAGCCGCAGCAGCCGCAACAGCAGCGGAAGAGGAAACTGTGGTTGGGTATTTGGTGATGATGTTTCTCTCTACTTTTCTACACTAAGTTCCAAAATCCGAGTAGAAGGATACAAGGATTCCATGTAAAAAAAAATCACAAGTTACACAAGGACGAGTTCGGTCTGGACCTACATACATATCTACCTGCCTGCGTAGGTACATCTATCTAGGAACCTGAAAAACTTATATATGTACTCCATCCCTTGTCGCTGGTGAGGAGGTTGTCAATCGTGAAAAAAACATACAAAATACATCATCATGATGTATCCAAAGTGTGATCAGGGGAGATACTACTGTAGTGCTGTACTGTATATTATATTATATACATCTTTGGTGTATTTTGTGTGTGGATAAATGTATATGTCCATCTCTTGCCCTGGTCCTTGCATGATACCCCCCTTTTCGCGCTAGATATAAGTATATGTGTATATATTATATATACGTGCTCTTTGCAAAAGTCTTTGAATCTGCAAGTTTCGTTGGTGAGCACTAACATGTCACTGAGTCGTGCATATGCACCGTCGCTTCCCTTTGCCAGTCCAAGTCGAAGTCCTAGCCTTGACAGAGTCCATGATAATGGAGGCTTCATGACGTGCCTCGACCGTCTCGTCTCATCTCGTATAGTATGGCAATCCAGGCATTCCATCGCTTGCACCTCATCTAACTCAATCCAACTCGGTTCTAAAGCCGCGAACCAGTCTTCCTCGTTTGCCACTTCTCCTCATTGCCCGCCAGGAGAATGCTTTGCGGCATTGATTCTCCGCGGGTTGATGAGGTTGACACATCTTTGTCGTTGGTCTGGTCCTTCTAAGCCGCTGCTTCCGAAAGTCAAAGCATCGACAGCCTCAAGGGCAAGGATAACACGGGCGCGTCGCGATTCCTGGATGCTCCTTGTGCGAATTGTGTCGGCATGGATTGGCTTCTCCTGGTAAACCTTCTTCTAACTGAGAGTGCCTGGATATTCCAGCCGGCGTCGCTCTGCGAAGCATCTTACTTCGGTTCTTGTCTGGGCGTGTTCCGGTCCCATCCTCGTATCAAAGGAGCGGAGTCGACCACATGAGTGATGATGTTGCTGTCAGTCCCTTATGGCCTCAGAAATTGCCAGAGTCAAATCCGGCACCCGGGTGACCTTGCCTGCAAGAGGAAATTTTCTCCAGGGTCTGAATCGCAATCCACTTTCCCCCCTGTTCTTCTAGGACTCCTCATGAATCATATGTCCCATTCTTCCGATTTTGGTCTCAAGATATTTCTCAATTTCCGCACCTCGGACACCCTTGGCGCCAGCCGTTCTCCACGCAAGAGGGATCATGGGTACCCGTTCTCTCACTCGGACCTCCTTTCCGGGCCCTTCAACTGCTCGTACTTTATCGGGATTGTTGGTGAGAAGCCTGATGCCCCTCTCTGCTTCTGGTTTCTGCGCATCGCTATCGGTGCCAAGTCCGAGATCTTGCAGTATCGCCGTGGCGAGCCCATAAGTCCTCGCATCGGCCGGATGCCTTAGCAACAAATTTGCTTCAACAGTATCATTACCCAAATCCTGCAGGTTATACGCTTTTAATTTTGATGCGAGACCAATTCCTCGACCCTCTTGCCGAAGGTAGACGATGACACCACCCGTAGAGCCAGGCAAGGACATCAACCGGGCTGCCTCGTCGAGTTGTTCTCCACAGTCGCACCGGGCGGACCAGGCTGTCTCGCCTGTGTAGCATTCCGAATGGATTCGAACAAGAGGTGGTTTGCCGGGAGATTGGCTAGTCACTTGTACCTTGTCAAGGACATCACCCAGGCTGTCGATAGGATGATGGGGGTTTTCTGAGTTTTGTTCTTCCTGAGAAGTATTCGAGGCCTTAACAGCACCGTCTGAGGGTGCCATTTCGAGAACGCCGTCCTCTGGGACCGTTATCACATTTTTCAACGCGGAGCCACTTCTGTGCCGTTTATTGAAGGGCCTCTTGCCCTGTTCCGTGGGATCTATTCTCGAACTTGTTCGACCTGGCCTCAATCTTCCAACATAAGCGCCACGAATCATGCGATCCATCTCCGTTTCTCCGGGCTTCTCAGCATCCAAGCTGCGACTGCGGATGTTGTTGCCAAAGACAATCGCCAAGTGCTCCTTGTTATCTGAGTCATTTTGATACAGATGGAGGAACATCTCGGCTCCAGAGGTGGTCGGTATCCGCGCTCGAACCAGGCATTCTACGTTTGGTAGTCTCTCGAGGAGGCGGGGTTGTTTTGCCGAAGGGTCGTCGAGAGAAGTATCAACGGGAATGGACCTGGGCTCAGACTGAAGATGGCGGGATGGGGTCCCAGCCCCGGGAGTAGCGGGAGGAGTGAATGCAGGGGATATCAAGTTGTTAGGTAGGCCAGGCGTAGGAGGAGCATTTTCGTCGAGGTCGGACCAGCCGCCCAAGTATGAGGACGAAGGCCGAGGCACGGGCGATATAACGGGGGACGCATGCGAGGGAAGCTCATTGACCGGGCGAGCCATGGTGGGGGAAGAGGGGGGCAACGTCTTCCGGCCTCAATATCCAATGCAATCTTTCGTTTCTCTATAACTTAAGAGAGAAGCATGGTGTCTCTATAACTGGGGAGCGGAGGAAAGGACCATTGAAAGAGTTGAGTTGAGTTTATGCTTGGGCGGAAGATGAGGGAGGAGGGTGGCACTTAACGCAGTTCGAGTAGAAGCGGAGAGAAACGAGAAATTCGCTGACGAAAGCCAAATCCCAGGCCTCGGCCTCTCCTCCGCACTTCATTTTCCACACTGTGCGCCTGTCAATTCCCGTCACGCCTTGTTGAGCCCCGTCCTTCGCCGTCAATTCCAGCTTTGCTGCTTGGTCAGTCGCCGAATGAGATTGGGTAAGCACCAACCCATACCTACATCACCTGGTCCACAAGTCCCCCAAGGTCTTTGGTTAAGCACAGCGCCTCTCTAACATAATTATCGGTCGAGAAAAGGATGCCCTCCCCTGCCCCAGATCGAGATACCCTCCTGTCTGCCGCCCAGGCGTTTTGCAACTCATTCGCCAGCAAAGAGGCGCCAGACAAGATCTTCAGCCACTTCTCCAGTTCCGACGATGTCCTTGCCCTAGAGCATGGCCTGCCGCAACTGGCGCCCTTCCTCGGCCGCGAGTTTCGAGGCCACGAGGGCCTGCAAGAGTACTTTGGGCTTCTGTCTTCCACCTTGACGTACGAAAACATGCGCTTCACTAACTTCGTGGTCGATCCACTCGTCTCAAAGGTGTCGGTTCGTGGAGAAGCAAAGTTCACGTGGACCGAGACTGGTCAATCGTGGGACGAGATCTTCACCTACGTCCTGGAGTTCGATCAGGAATACAAGGTCAAAGTCTACGAGATATGGGCGGGTAAGTTCCCAGGCTGGATGCCTGTATCAGTGGTGCAGCTGAAGTTGCTTCAAGATTCTGTCTCCGGGATCCAGCTATGGATTACTGACGACGCGCAGACAGTGGCGCTGCCTACCTGGCCAGCAAACACCAACTGTGACCGTAGTATGGATGATCAATTATACATGGCACTCATCAATCGAGAAACATTTTGCCGCTCACGACGTGTCCGCCCCCAATTCTCATCTGGTTCATCCTCCACGGCCTCACCCAGATTAAACGTGTTCCTGGGTGTGATCTCTTGGTTGTACTACTTTACCCCGGCCGGTAGGACAAACCGTGCATCGACGAGCATCTCTTGTACATCCTCGTCAAATTTCAAACTGTAGTTGGGTTTCTGGAAGCTCTTGACCTTGGCTCGGTAGAAGGTATCGGTATCTGGGTATTTGGCGTAAACAGTCACTCCGACCGAGAACTGTTGAGTGCTCGGGGCAACCTGAGGAATGGGCACCAGATCTCTGGCTGTCGCCTTGCGCACCGTCTGTTTGCCAGAAGCGTCATCCTCGGGGTCTCTAACATCGTATTGTATCCTGTGGAAAGTCAGCGACAAGTTTTGGGGAGGGCAGTGCTTCCACTCACGGTTTCTTCTCCTGCCAGACTTTGTTGATGATACCATGAATACCCACTCCTTCTTCTTGCTCTTGTTGATCCTTTGGGAATTTGTAAAAGACTTCGGTGCCAGCTACAAGGTGGCCAGCCCTCTCAGCCTGTAGTCCCTTGTACAGGTCGCTCCCGTCGTCTCTAACAATTGGGGCTGCTCGATTCTGGCTTGCTGTGCTTGAACTCCGTTGCGAGGTGCCCTTGACTCGTTTCATCATCTCTAAACGACCGTCCCCTGGACTGGGGCCTGGAGACTCAAGCGCTTCTGAATCAACCGCAGGCCGCTGATGCTTCCGCGACTTTGGCTGACCATTTCTAGGGGCCGGTTCGTCGTTGGATCTCATCGTCTCTAAGATAGCAAGGTTGCTGATAATGTCGTCGTCATCGTGAACTTTCTTCTCGCTTTCCGCATATCTGAGGTTGTCCCGGTACAGGGCGTCTAGACGTCGGTACTGGTCGGGAGTTCCATCTAAACGATCACGGTCAGCTCAAACCTCAACCAAGGATTTGACGACAGGTTCTGAAGACACCCCTAGGTTCCAAGTCTAGAGCCACAGACCGGCCTTCGCGTTGTCGTGATCTTAAGCGATGCCAGACTTGGGACCTAATGAGAAAAGAAAGGAGCAAACCTGAAAGGGGGACAGGGTCGACATACGTCCGGCTGCCTTGATCTCTTCCTCGAGGGCCATAATATCTTGCCCAATTCTTTTGCATTTTTCGTTGAACTCTCTGGCTTTGCGTAGGCTCTCAAGGGCTCTAGTGAGTAGATCGTTTTCGAGTTCGCTCTCCTTTCCATCTCGACCAGCTGTCGCGCGACCTCCTCGCGGACGGGAGGACATATCGAACTCAAACACGTTGTGCGCCCCAGATCGCGGCGTCAGATGACCTTGTAACAGCGTAGATGAAGGAAATCTCCGATCCCTGAAGGAGAGAAGGCTGTGTCACTGTGCTTGAACAAGATGACCAGCCCTTAGCCCCTCTGTAGAACTAACTTGGTGGCAGGCGCAAACTTGTTTGCCGACGAACCACAAAGGCTGCCTCTTGGTAGGTGGTACTAAAATACAGACTGTAGATTATGTTTGCAATATAGAGATGAAGAGATCAGACAAATGTGCGATTCGCAATATATAGGATGCGATGGTCAAGAACGTGTAGAATGAGGGACGGAGGCATGATTGGTTGGCGCCACGGCGGGCTCCTCTAGCGGGAAGGATGACCACGGCTGCGTATTGATTTCCAAAAGCGCATTTTATACGGCAGAGCACCTGTGGCGGGATGCGTCATTTCTCAAACATCCACAATCGTCAAAAGTCTGGCCAATTCTATCAGACTGACCAACCACGTTGCCCTGAAAGTCGAAAACCATCTTCAATATCGAGTGGATCTGTTCTCAAGCCACTTTTGTCTTCTTTCACCGCCATATTGCTTTCACCCACTGTTGCCCCCTTAAAGTCCAGAGCCTCCAAGTCATACAGACACTTCCTCCTGACTTTGTCCCGTTTAGAGGACGTCATCAAGTTTCAGCAATCAAAAGATCTAGATTGGGTTGAGACCAGTCATCATGCAGGTTCCTTTGATTCGGCTACAATGCGGTATGAGCAAATACCTCTCTCTGTGATCGCCGATATATTGACCTCTTCAAGGCTGCAATAGCTATGACTGGGGGAAGAAGGGAAAAGACTCGGCTGCTGCGAGATATGCTGCGGCGACGCCCTCAGACAACTTCTCCGTCCAAGAAGACAAGCCATATGCCGAACTATGGATGGGCACACACCCTTCTCTGCCCTCCAAAGACCTCGTCACTGGTAGATCTCTCCTCGACCTTGTCGCCGACAACCAAGCACTGATGGGCAGTGACATTACCGAGAAGTACAACAAGAAACTTCCGTTTCTCTTCAAGGTCCTGTCTATCAACAAGGCATTGTCCATTCAAGCCCATCCCAATAAGAAGCTCGCCGAGAAGCTTCACGCCAAAGACCCAAAGAACTATCCCGATGACAACCATAAGCCTGAAATGACACTTGCCATCACCCCATTTGAAGGTCTTTGTGGTTTCCGACCTCTCAAGGAAATTGCACACTTCCTCGCAAGCATTCCACCCCTGCGCGAACTGGTCGGCGAGAGTGAGGCCAAAGGGCTTGAAGAGGTTGCGAATTCTTCCTCGCCGTCTGTCGACGATGCTAAATCCCGCCTCAAAGCCGCCTTCAGCTCGCTCATGAAGTCTTCCAAGGCCGAAGTTGCCGAAAAGTCCCACGCCCTTCTGGAGCTCGCTAAGAATGGATCAATATCTCCCGGTCCTAGTGTCAACACCTCTGAAGAGCTCTGCGAACTAGTGCAGCGTTGCAACAGCCAGTTCCCAGAGGACATCGGCCTCTTCGTGCTATTCTTCCTCAACTACGTCAAACTCCAACCCGGACAGGCCATGTACCTCAAGGCAGACGACATCCACGCCTATATCTCGGGCGACATCATCGAGTGCATGGCGAGCAGCGACAATGTGATCCGCGCTGGCTTCACGCCCAAATTCCAAGACGTCAACACTTTGACCGACATCTTGACCTACGACCACGATCCACCCGAGCAACAGCTCCTCCAACCCGTCGACTACCCGTACGTCACGCTCAACGACAAAGCCTACAGCTCTGGCAGCGACTCGTTACTGTACGATCCCCCGATCGAGGAATTCAGCGTCGTGCGCACGGCGCTCAAAAAACCTGGCGCCAAGGCCACTTTCGAAGGGATCGCTGGCCCCAGCATCGTCATCTGCACGAGCGGCGAGGGCAAGATCAGCGTCGGCCCCAAGACGGAGGACTTCAAGGAAGGCTGGGTGTACTTTGTGGGCGCGACTGCTGAACTAGTTATCGAAAGCGCGACCGACGAGATGGTCACGTTCAGGGCCTTTTGCGAGATTGACGACACGGCCAAGCAATACAACGGGGCGCATTGACTAGCCGCTTCTGCTACCGCAAGCAAGGCGAAAGCTCAACTATGAACGACCTTCTTGCGACAAGTGCTACAGACAATGTGCGAGAGACAGCCTAGCCCAGTGACTCTACACAGTAAGGCTACGAGCAAGAGTGAGAAATACATGGATGTATGCGTGATGACACTCTGCATGAGATTTTCTTTTGTGAAAAATCGGGCATCAAGACCTGAGGAGACAGACCATCTGTGATATAAACGGACAGAAAAGCAATTGAGAGAAGAGAAGAGGGAACCAAAAGGAGGTTTCAGGTTTACGAGCGAGCGAGACGGACAAAGTTGTCTAGATAGACAGACGATGAAAAGGGGCTCGAAAAGGTGCTCAAAAACCAACCTTCCGATTTTTCCCTTTCATACTGCCTTGTGTCACCTCACTTGTGTGTAGTAGGTGCGTTCGTTTTTCTCCACACCGTCCTCGTTTCGATAGGGGGCACTAAGTTGGCAAGCTCGGGGGGCTTACTATGTGATGCTAGCACATCTTTGAATACGCTCCTGAGAGGCTGCGTGCTACCAGCTTCGTGCAATCATATCTGATCCGTTCGGCTCTGGCTTACACTCGGCAAACTTCTGTATCTCATAGAGGAGTAACCTTCCCTTATGTCTCCCCAGCCCCCCAAAAACACAAAACACAAAGTCACTGAATCTTCTTCCTTCGCCGAACTCGCACAGGCATACGCCCCACGGGCTTCGCGGCGAACTCGATGATCTGATAGCCCCTCCCGCCCTGAACGCCGTGCTCTCGGAGAGCCTGCGGCGCGTCTTCCGCGTAGGTAATTTTCAAAGTCGAATTCGCGGCATAGTAGGACTAGGATCAGCCTGAGCTCCATTATGGCCAGCTCCAGGCCGAGACAGACAGCCGCGCGAGCCCTTTTCGAACGGGCGCCATGCGTCCTTTGGGGGTGGAGGTGGTGGTGATGTCGATGACGAATTTCCGGGGTTCGGGCCACAGGTCGCCACGTTGGCCGAAGCTGTAGTGCGCAACCCAGATTTGTTGGCCTGCGAATGGGAGCTGTTGGCCTCTAAACGACACTGTCTGGACGGGATGGATGGGCATGGTTGTGCGCGTGGTGCTCGCTGCGGGAAAGAGGTGCATGGATTCCTTGACCGCGGCGGTCGTGAGTGGGAGGTTGTTAAGTAGTCGGGGATCGGAGAGGAGCATGGACGCAGCTTCGGTAGGGTCCGGGCCGAACACGACGTCGTGTCCAGCGCGGATGCGACCAAGTTCGTGGGTGTTCTCGGGTTCCGAGAGGAGGGCCAGAATGTAGGCCATATTGGATGAAGTTGCTAGATATCTTGGTTAGCCAAGTTGAACCGACCACCAGCCACGCCGACGGCAAGAAAGAGGGCAAGGCAACTCTTACTGTCGTGGCCCCCTAGAAGCAGGGTCTTGACATTGTCGCGTGCGAGGTTCAGGAATTCCGGATCAAGCTCGTCTGTCCTGCGTCCACCCTTGCCCGATGCACCCATCTTTTCCTCGCGATATGCCTGCAGGAACAGATCTACAGCAGCTTTTGTACCGGGAGAATCCGTGGCCCTCGTCTCGGCGTGTCTTTCGCAGATCATCTTCTCAATGATTCGGTCCTGTTGCACGCAATGCCACCATTTGCAAGGCCTGCTTAGATTCCAAGAAATGACGTGCACGCTCGGTCCTGCCCAGGAGACCGCTTTTTTGAAGTGCATTGTCAACTCGTTCGGTTGGCGCTGAGAGTCGAAATTCTTTCCCCAGCATCACCTCGCCGATCACGTCGATTGTCAGGGCCATGGCCGTGTCCTGGATTGGGAATACTTCGCCGGTCGACGCATAGTCGGATATTCGATCTTTGAAGACGAGGCCATGTCGGACGAGAAGAGGGACCAATGTCGAAAGATACTAGGCTGAGAAGCCTGGAATGAGGATTGACCGAAGCATTTTCCATTCTTGCCCTTCCGCAGTCACGACTAAATGTGAGCCAACCAAAGGTCCCAACACCTTGGAATTGACGGGATGCTTGGGAAGGCTCCTGGCTTGGGTGATTTGGTGGGCCACATCAGGGTCATGGACAAGCATCAACGAGTTGCTGATCGGCCACAAGTCCAGGTAGAATACCGGTGGCATCTTGTACTTTTCACCGATATAGTACATCAATGCATGATAATAGACTTAGCATGGTCAATGTCCTTGTTCGCCGAGCCGCGCGCCACTCAAAACCAGATCGTCCAAACAGGAAACTCGACAAGGCTCATTCGAAGATGGCGACTTCAACGGAGGACTTACATCCAGGTGGCATCTCCCTTTTCGCCATGCCGATGATCTTCAAATGACCCCACCAAATGTCGTGAGGTGGGCATTGTAGATGTCGATACTTGGCACGATGTCGGCGCCATTTCAGGGGGAAGGAGACGAGCCAGACCACGAAGGAGAGAAAAAGCGCAGCTGCGATCGATGCTGTGTACTGAGAGCTCGGCATGGCGTAGAGGGAACTCGTCAAACCAACTCATAGAGAAGAAAGCGATGGAGGTCGGCTTGAATGAAGCTGAAGGTGGCCTTAAAAGAAAAGGCCTCCCGTGGTAGTAAAGACCACCACGTGTGCCATGCATCCATGCCAGAAAGGGCAACGAGTCGACAAGGTTATACAAGCCCTCTCGATCTGATAGGGGAGATTCGTATCGAATCCTTCGAAGCTGACATGGCTGTTGAATCCTTTCGTTAGGGATAAGGACTCGGCTGACACTGTCGCGACTCGTACAAGTAGGGAAAAGGTAAGAGTTGGTGATCGTGGGAAAGTCTCCACATTCCTGCTTGTCTTTTCTATGCTACCGTGCCATAGAGACCATGATTCGTCGCATACGGCGTCTGTAGGCGTCCCCCCAAGCAAAGCAAAGCGATGAAAAGTCAAACAATTCCTCCTCTTTGACGTGAACGCATCCTACGAACCAGGAATTGAGTTGCAGGACATGAAAGGGACCAGATGGACTAGGATGGCTTGAAGGAACGCAGTCCACCGAGAAGCTGCATTACCCGTGGAAGTTGACTCTGACCTGGAGCGTTGAGTGAGTGGAAGATCTGCTCCAACCACCAGTGACAGGGCCAGTACCAAGTGCACCTGGCTCTGACGCAATCTCGCCTGTCTCCGAGTATAGGGCTGGAGGCGTCTCTCACATACGGTAAGGATCATGTCCTTGTCTATGTGTTTATGGTGGAATCAGACCGAGGGAAATGATTGAGCACGCAATGTGGAAGCCAACGACAAACAACAAAATCGCAGTCAGACAAACAAAGGCCGATTTGTCAGCCACTGAATAGATGTCTAGGCATCCAGTGCGCAACACTTGCAAGACTCTATATTACCAATATCACTCTCACTCGACGTCTATCGACTTATAGAGAGCAAGTCTGCTTCCGAATACACTGGCAGACCTTGCACCATCCAAGGTACACAGCTTCCCTACATATCTAAGCTTGACGAAACCTGCGAGTCCTTCTACACATTGTCACCTGCCGTGGAGTGGGTACGCCCTATACTAATTGTTGCAATGGCTCCCATTCGCGTGGGAATCGTGGGCTTGTCAAGCAAACCGACCACATGGGCACCTCTGGCCCATCTACCTCGACTGGCCAGCTCTCCGAATTTCAAGATCGTGGCACTGTGCAACACGACCCTGGAATCCACACAAGCAGCCATCAAAGCACACAATCTTCCCGAGTCCACCAAAGCCTACGACTCGTACGACCAGCTCGCCGCCGACCCTGAGGTTGACTTATACGTGGTGTCGACGCGAGTTGACACTCACTATGATGTCGCCATGCCAGCTCTGAAAGCCGGCCGTGATGTCTTTGTGGAATGGCCTCTCGCTGCAACGACAGAGCAGGCAAAGGAGATGGCAGCTGTTGCTCGAGAGAAGAATATCAAGACCATTGTCGGCCTCCAGGGTCGTGTGGCGCCCAGCGTCAAGAAGGTAAAGGAGCTCATCGACACAGGAGCCATAGGAGAAATCCACAGTGTTAATTACCAGGCGGCAATTCACGTGTGGCAAAATAATGCAGCGAGCGAGAGATATCAATATTTCATGGATCGCAGAATCGGCGGCAACTTGTTGACCATATATGGCGGCCACATCCTCGACTCCATCCTGTATGCGGTGGGAGAATTGAAACCTGGGAGTTACACCCCTATGGCGGTCAATTTGCGGCCGAGAATGCACGTTATGAAATCCGACGGATCCTTGTCGGAAGAGCTCTACGACAAAGACACGCCCGACCAAATCCTTATCCAAGGGCGCCTGGACCGCCATCCGTCTGCTGTATTCAGTTTCCATCTGAGAGCCGGAGACAGATTCATCGATCACCCAGGATCAACGTGGAGGATATATGGCACCAAAGGCGAACTAGTCGTGGAATTCGCCGGTGCTGGACCGCAGATTGCCAAGGCAACCAATATACTCTTCTCTAATGCGGAGAAAGGAGTTGTCGAGGAAATCATCGTGGACGAAGGTGGGCAGGAATGGACAGACTTACCAACGCAAGGTCAGAACATTGGTCGGTTGTATGAAGCCTATGCTGCAGGAGAACCCTACGGCGACTTTGATCTCGCCGTCAAGAGGCACGAGCTCCTTGACGAGTTCTGGGCATCGTTGCAGAAGTGACGGGAGAATTTGAGCATGTTCGGCTTTACCCAATTGAGACTTTATCAACCAGGGGCCAATCCCAGGTAGTGTTTTTCCCAACTGCTGCTGTTGGATGACCACGATCGGGTAATAGGATGTAACGCAAGAAGTAGTAGGCTGCCGCGGTTCGGGGCAGCTATTGTGGCGATAGTCCAGCCACCGGAGCAGTTACCGCAGATATTAAATGTACATCAGCCGTTTTTCCGAGCCAGACGCCGACGTCATTGATCTCATTTTAGGGACCATGGTCCTTGTTGGGGAGAGCTTGGGAGCTTGTAGGGCATCTTTGGCTGCCATTCTGTGTTGGGAGCTTGTGGGCACCATGTAGACCACTTGGATCAACTGATCCAGTGTTCGAATCTGGAATCAAGAAGGCAGGCCCAAGGGAGAAATTTAGAAACATAAATTGGCTCACGCACGGATTCTTGAGCGAGGGTGCAGCTGGTGTTGTCTTCCGACTTGTTACCTGCGCAGCCTGCGCTGAGTGAGTTGAAGTCCCGAGAATTGCCGATGACAAAAGCCGCATCGTGATTCGCAGGTGGCTGTCCGGAAGAAAACCAGTGGAACAGCCACAATAGGTCGCTGTGGAATGGCTTGAGTGGCAGAGTGGGCAAAATGACTGGCGAGTGGATTGTGGTGGATTCGGGTCCTCGTCTGTCGTTCATCGGCGTCACCTTTTTTCTTTTCTTGCTTCCCCTTCGACTTTTTTGCTCCGAACAACATCTTCACTATTTGCTCTGACAACAACCATCCAAGCTATCTTATTCCCTAGAGCTACCTCAGCCGTCCTCATATCAGTTCTCTCTTTACTTCAGACTATTCGGTGTTCTCGAGATGGCCAAGGGTGACGACGGTTTCAAGGAGGGTAAGTGCATCCTGTGCTTTCACGGCCATTACAGCTTCGCAGCAGCTTCACGCAACGCTTTTACCTGTCAAACGGTCACACTTCGCACCCTTGTATCACATCCTAGCCTCACTGCGAGTCGCATGACTGCTCGGCGCCGCTTTCCAGCTCTTCTTCGAGCTGGGAAGCCTCTGTCCCAACAATCATACCATGACCGAACGATCACAGCGCGACACAACCACCATGTTCTCAGTCCCCCATACTAGAATCTGAGGTTGTCGATACAATGGCTTGGTCATACTTGGTTTACCTCCCGCATGAGCTCGACGAGCTTGAAGCGACCCGACACCGGCAAGAACAGGAAGCTGCTGCGAACAAGACTTCAAAGAAAACTGAGCAACAAGAGGCAAAGAATATAAGCTCACAATCGCTTCTTCCAGGTGACGTCAAGAAGGGTGCCAACCTCTTCAAGACGAGATGCGCGCAATGTCACTCCGTCGTTGAATCAGAGGGCAACAAGATCGGCCCTAACTTGCACGGTCTATTCGGCCGCAAGACTGGCTCCGTCGAGGGCTTCTCATACACAGATGCGAACAAGCAGAAGGGTATTACGTGGAAGGAGGATACTCTGGTGAGTTCATTACGTTGAATCATATAGTTGTAGTCGATGCTGACCTCTGTCCAGTTCGAATACCTCGAGAACCCCAAGAAATATATCCCCGGCACAAAGATGGCCTTCGGTGGCCTCAAGAAGGGCAAGGACAGGAACGACCTGATCACGTTAGTACCCCTTGAGCCTCAATGGCACTGTACTCTTTTACTTGTACTGACTCTTTACCAGCTGGCTGCGCGAAGAGACCAAGTAGATGCGATCTCTACTCTAGTTGGCACAAACTGCTTGACAGTGCGCTCATTTCGACGTTCTTCGGGATCATCGGCTGCTTGTATCATCAAAGAAACGAAGGCGCACATTTACCTAATCTGAATGTTGGACTTGCATACCAATAAGCCGGGTGGGATGGGACGGTAGAAGCCGGAGAAGCCGGTAGACGAAGCCTTTTGTACATAAAAAACCACAATCCTCCTATTGCTTGGACCCTCCAAGGCGTACCTGCATTTCCCCTCGTGAAACAGGCACAGCTAGCTGCAGAGGATGGACAATCAAGCAACTCTTCTCTCCTCAGCCATTCCTCGCGGATCTTGAGATGATCCAGATGCGCAGCCCTGCCGCCGCATGACGAGCTCGCGATCCCACCCGCCTTGAGCTGATAAGCCAGCTAGCCTCTCTCTGAGCTGGCTTCGCAAGTCATTGCCCCCAATTATGGAGCTGCGTTGCCGCATGGACAGAAGCTAAAGATGCGGCCGGGGCGTGTCGCCCTTGCATCAAGAATCCTGGTCTTGACCGTGTTCTGGGCTGTGATTGGTGGAGCGGCCTGTTCTAGACTGCGACACCACGATTGCCAGCTGTCCCAGCCTCCATCATTTCTCTCCTCTTCCGTCCTTTCTGTTGCAAAGTTGCCTGACGCAGCCCTCTCAAGGGTTTTTTGCGGTCGTGCCAGCATAGGCCCCGTCCCTAGATTTCGGATGATCGCATTTGTGAGAAAGTGGCTGGGCTGTCCCGCATTCTCCAGAAGATGGACTTCCCCTTTCGCTATTCTCTAACATTATTATGGACTCCTCGTCCCTTTATCCTGGTTTCTTTCATTTGAAACAATAGGTGTGGCTTGCGCAAAGGTGACTGCATTCATTCAATCGTTGCCTAGTGACAGGGTTCTGTACAAAGAGGACTACTTTGGGAGG
The DNA here is from genome assembly GCF_000835455.1 of Fonsecaea pedrosoi CBS 271.37. Taxonomy (NCBI): domain Eukaryota; kingdom Fungi; phylum Ascomycota; class Eurotiomycetes; order Chaetothyriales; family Herpotrichiellaceae; genus Fonsecaea; species Fonsecaea pedrosoi. Next base: position 2,669,293 of record NW_013550610.1, read on the forward strand.
TGACCTTATTGTCGGCCTCTTACCCCGCCTCTCCCTCTGCGCTCTGCGCAGCTTGATGTTCTCTATCTGTTCCCTCTGCTTTCCGTTATGGCTACCATGATGCCCTCGCCGCCGATGGAGGACCACTTCGCCGAAAGATTGCATGGAGATGCGCATTCGTTGTTGGAGGCCTCGATCGAAGATTTCGAAGAACACGAGCGACGCTCACCCCTTCTATCCGGGTTCAGATCAGAGGAGGGAGACAGTGAACTTGACGACCAGTCTAGCGCGGGCTTGCCATGGTCGCCTCCGGGGTTCAAAAGTCGCAATTCGAATGCTAGTGGATGGTTCAGACACGATCCGTACGGGAAATATGATTTACGTCCTACGATAAGTCCCTCAAGGTCGCGACAAACCAGCCCAGAAATCTACCAAGATGCGACCGAGGGAGATCCGGATATCACCATAGCAGTGAACACACCCTTGCCGGCAGGGACGGACTCCCCGGTGAGGGAGCGGTCTCCGGAGGTAGAGCCACAGTATGAAGCCAATATGGGAAAGTTTGACCAAGCAGACTCCATACCTCCTGAGAGTCCAAACAATTGTAAATGGTGCCCCTGATAGAGTCTGGTCATCTCACTAACAGTGATTTAGACATTCGCCTACAACTCCGAGCAGAAGTGCAGCATCGAGAACCGTTCGTGCCTTTTCTCAACTTTGTACAGGGAAAATTCGACGCCATGACAAAGACGAAGTCAAGCACTTTCATATCAATTATAACCACCATCTTGGTAGCTTCGCTGCTGCGCATCATCCTTGTTCCTCCGATTCCACCTCCCGTGCCCGACCTAGTCAAGGTTTCCACTCTGGCCAAGTCATTTGAGCCCTTGATTTTCTATTCGGAGAATGGCTATACCCAAATCACGGCATTGCAAGAGACAAGTGTGGCAGTGTGGGATCTGGGTGAGTCGGTCAGAAGCGCCAACATGACCTCAGCACCATTGATCGTGCGCTCCCTGGACGAGCTGTCGGAGAGCTTGAAAACACTTGGCCTAGAGTTGACTCGGTTCTTCGCTGATGTGGACTCGGACGTCGACAGCATTTTGCTTGTCATGGACTGGGCCAAACGAGAACTGGAAGGCCTTACGTCGATTCAAGGGATATCGTTCTCTGGTGTGATATTCGATCACCTACACGGCATCTTCAATCGAGGAGGATTGCTCGAGACATCCAGAGGGCCCACACCACTAGGCAAATTTCTGACCGACGTATTTGGGACCAGTTCGCCGCAGCGAGCCCGGGCAACCCTAACGAGGACATTCCACGAGTTTGTGAATGTGCTCGAGGAGTCGATTAACAGCGAATTGACGCACTCTGCAGCACTGTTCGCGCTGTTTGAATCGATCGATCGACAGTTCCTGAACCTGCAACGAACAGTGGTTCGAGAAACCGATACCCAAGAACGACTCGAAAATGATCTTCTGTCGTCGCTCTGGACCAGGGTGATAGGTCCAAACGCAGCCATGTTGAGGAAGTTTGAGAAGAACAAGCAGCTGTTGTCGAGCGTACGAGCGAGGACGGTCAACAATAAGCATCTATTGATGGAGCATCACGGAAGACTGCAGACCCTAAAAGTGAATTTGGAAACTTTGCGCAGAAAATTAGTGAGCCCTCTGGTGAGAAGGAATGATTCTGTCACCGTGGACAATGCCAGCGTCATTGACCAGCAGGTCCGAGGACTGGAGGGAACGTATGACTACCTCAAGGGCGTCCGAGAAAAGCAGAAGAGCAAATTGATGGAAATGGTCTATGGGGCGAAAGCCGGCCGGACGAGGCTGGTAGGCGTCAGCGGTGATATGGAAGGTATCGGTCTCGACGGTTGACGTTCTTGGTTCCATGGTTGAATGAGTATAAATATCACAGGGTGTATGGATTAGTATGGATTAGACGGAGAGATACTATGTTGCTACGAGGTTCTAGACACTTTATGTGCTTGTTTGCCTGGTAGCTTGAGGCATTATTAGCCTTGTAAAACATCCATCAATACTTACGCAGACCACCTTCTTCGTCCCATCTTGGCCATGTTGTGTGTGTCCCACATGAGTGTGCAACCCGTCCGTTGTGCCGTCCTGCGTAGACATGTAGATTCCAAGTAGTCGTTGAGCCGCAAATATAGCCGCCGCTTTGTAGAATTGCTTCACAGTTTCCTCTGAACCCGAGAAGGGCGGCACGATAGCCATCCTGTGTTTAGTCTGGCGTCGGACTTAGCTTGTTATGCATCAATCGTAACTCCGGGTATCAAACTGGGACTTTTTTTTTCTTTGCAGAGGGCTCGGATTCCACAAGAAACTCACGAAATCTGCCGCTACAACAGGCCTGGTGCCTCCTGTCGTTCCTTAGTTCTGTTGGGTCTAGCACGCTTGGAGTTCGACCCTTCCACCCCGCTGTTCTCGAACCGACTCTAAAGTCTTTTTGACGCCTGGCCTCTCCAGATCCCCCCCGCGCTGCTGAATTCTACGATGCCTTCTCTCACCAATTCCCTCCCTTTCTCGCCAGCCGAGCTTGCTTATCTACATACCTCTCTATCCTCGATTCCTCCTCTACGGCCGGATGCGCGCCCTCTGTCGACCGACTTTCGAGCATTGAGAGCCGAGACGGGTGTACTCCCTGCCGTGAACGGGAGCGCACACGTCGGGTTCAGCGACGGCCGCGAAGCCATTGTCGGCGTCAAACTCGAGGTGGAAAAGACTGTCGCGGGGAATCGCGTAACACAATCTGAGGATGGCGCAATGGACATCGACGCAGACGGGCAGTCCCGGGACTCTGGTGAAAAACGTGCAAAGGGAAAGCCGGAGTGGGTGTCGCTGACCCTCACACTCCCTGGCCTCCGAGATGACGATCCAAACTTGGTTTTCCTGGAGGAGATGCTTCGAGAACCGCTGGCGCTGTCCTCTTCGACGACCGCTACGTCGCTGCAGGACAGCTTGATCATCAATTCCCGATGGCACTGGCACGTCTACATCGATGTCCTTTTGATTTCACCGAATGGGCTTGCAAGCTATCCACTCCCGCTGTTGAGTATGGCGACACATTTGGCATTGCGTGACACGCGTATTCCAAAACTCAAGAGCGAGGGAGAAGAAGACCCTATTGCAGATGACGATTGGATGGCGAGCACATACCTTTACCAACGAACCACACCGCCCGGCGCAAAACCTCCTGTGACTCTTCTTATCGTCGTGGTCGGCGAGAATATCATTTTCGATCCCAGCCGAGAGGAGCTTGCCGCCGCGGACAGTGTCATCGCCGTCAGTGTGGGAAACACGTCGACGGATGGAGAGTTGCGACTGCTGGCGACACGGATGATCGACACTCCTGCGAGAGATACCATGAAGGGCGTGCCATTGTCCGGCGAGACACAAGAAGGAGTCGATGTGCCTGGTGTTTGGCGGCCGAGGATTGGCGGCGTCAAGAGAACTCTACTGAAGAAGGTGGTCAACACTGTGCTTGCCGGAGGTATTGCTAGAGAGGTTATGAGCGGCCTGGATGGGTTTCTGAGTGCTGAGACAAGTGCAAGCATGGGATGATTTGCCAGACATCTCGTTCTTCGACCAAACCCTCAGATTCTGCGACAACTACCGGTACCGGGGATTTCGAGCATCTGTGCATTGTCCCAGTATTGCCAGTGGCCCCTTTTCGATGCTATTCTGACTTTCCAAATCTCTTGTTTGTTCACACAGACTGTTGGACTGCCACGGCCAGTCCGCATAGTGGGCACGCAGACGGGACTGGATTGATCACCTGGCTTACAGGAATAATATCATGGAGGAAAATGAATTTGATTCGGGAAGAACATGGTAAGCAGTAAACGGAGAACTTTTTATCTACGAGATTGGCTAACGCATTCGTCCGTCTGGCGTCTAGAACGCCCTAGTCACTGCTCGACTGATTTGGCAATCCATCATGGGAATACATGCGCAGGCAAGCGCTTCCCACTGCCATCGTACCTCTGTTTCAAAACGGTATCGAATGCCCCATCGATGTCCCTCGGCTCATAGTCCAGACCGCTCGTTCCCTGCGTCACCACATGCAAGCCATAATTCTCCTTGATCCAGTGGGCAATCATGTCCATGCCCGCCACCGCACCGCTCCCCGTCCATATGTTTCCATCCACCACCCACTTCTTGTCCTTTGTCCAGTTAACTTTGGGGTACTGCTTCTTCGTCCAGTGGAATTCTTGGTTGTTGATTGTGGCCGAACGGCCATCGAGGGCTCCGGTCGATGCCACCACCCCGGCGCCGGTGCAGACGGTAAAGAGAAGCTTGCCCGCGGCGACGTGGCGGCGGATGAAATCGGCGAACTTTGGGGAAAGCTCAAAGTCGGCGACATTGGGGCCACCGATGAGCAGGGCATCCAATTCCGGGCAATCTTCGATGGTGGTGTTGGGGACGATGGTGACGGAACTGGTGAGCAGGTGCACGGGTTCCAGGGTCTCGCCGATGTGATGGAATACGAACTCTGGTGCGTCGGCAAGCACCTTTTCGTCGATCGGGATGTAAAAGCTCATAGCGTCGAGGAGAGCTTTGCCAGAAGAGTTGAGCAGATCAAAAGGACCAATTACGTCGATTGCCTGGTAGTTGTACACCAGCGCGCCGATGTGGAAGGGAGCCATGATTCCGATTCTGAGACTTTGAACTTGGGATCACGGGCGAGTACTGTTTGCAATAGAATGAAGAGAACACGAACACGTTCTGCCGCTTGGATTATTCCTGGTACTCAAGCAAAAAGTCGACGTTGCTGTTGCCTCCTCACCAGAATATATAGTCGAAACCAGAAGGGCAATGCCCGCCATCGACTACGCTTGCTGATAAATGCAATCCAAGACTTGCGAGGGGTCCTCCTTGAAATGGAGGTTGGAAATGTATATGGAGCGGGTATATGGGGTATATGGAGCGAAACCCGATTGAGCCTATACTTCCACTTCAGGCCATGATGCCAGATGCGGAAATGTGGAACTCGGCCAAACCTGACCCCGGGACTGTATACTGCTGGTCAATATCCTCACCAGAATAAAACATGCTTAGCTATTTCGAATGACGAGACTCGGTCCCCCGACCCCCCTTGACTCCACCGCATAAGGCTGGTATACCGTTGGGCAGGGGTCACAGTGTAGTCAGGGCCTCGGAGGCACCCAGCATTTCCAAGGAGTTAGATGGAGGTCATGCTGTTTTCGAAAAAGGCTTGTTTCTGGTCTCCGCTGCTGGTGTCATAGGTGCGTGCGCTGTGAGGCCATTTTCTTCTTCTAATTGATTTACTTGATTGATTGATGAAACGTAACTAATGGGAATACGTGGTCGTGGCAATGCTGCAAGTTCAAGGGAGCCGTCTAACCTTGCCGATAGAGTTAGGCCACAGGTACACGGCACCCCATGGGAAGATCCTTCTGGACGACATGCCTTTTCAACCAGGGAATACCAGCTCCCCGTCGGTCAAGCAGTGCCTACCTGAAAGACGTTGACGGAAATAGTCTTGTTCTGGAATGGCTCCCGGTCGACCGTCCTCAATCAGTGACGTCTTCACATCTACTTTGACCAGCCCTTAGTCTCCAATCTGATGTTGCTGATAAATACTTATAGCAGAATTCGGGGAATTCGAGGGGCAGAATGAAAAGGGCATGGGTTGACGGAACTGACGGGCTTGTACTATGCCGGAAAGACGAGCATATTTTCGCCTGCATGGTCGGATGCGTGCCCGGTACTTGACAACAAAGTGTGCCCCAACATGCGCTATCATCGATGATAGCATGGACGCGTTCGTCGTACGGCATGCGCTGGCACAGAAACGATATATTGTTGTAGGCCGAGACGGCAGAAGGAAGGATATTGGGGGGATGCAAAACACCTAGGATTGGACTCTTTTCCCATCCCCCCCTCCCTTTTTGCAGACCAGTTCCTCTTCCTTGTTTCGCACCATATGAAGTGTCAAGCGAAGGCTAAAGTCGAAGAGCTGTAGTGAAGAAGGTCGGCGAGAGAAGAGCAAAAGGGACGAGAACAAATTCAGCCGACTTCCAAATTGCCTGCTCAGAGAAAAAATTGGAACTATCAGCGCTCGCTTTGCCATGAGGCATAAACCAATAATGACAATCCATAGCGTGACATATCTAGCTGACAAGAGGCCGCAATTGATGCACTGTCATTGATATCTTTCTCCGTGCAACGCATGCACGGCTCGACTGGGTAGTTTGTCATGGAGAAGCTGTCAGCCTTGTGATGTATTTACCTTTCAGTCAGACCAAGTCCAAGACATGTGGTGCATTTCCATCCACAAATCAGAGCACAAGTCGTGGATGCCCGTGCGTTCGCTCCCGAGCTTAAGTCCGTCGCCTAGAAACCCTAATGTCCTGCCGGCTCTCCAGTTGGATCGTCCCCTGGCTATTAAGTGCCTGGATTCGCCGTACAAAAGTCTACCTAGGTCGTTGGCGGCTGGTATAGAAAATGGCGGGATTAAGAACTTCTGCAGGAATTCTCCCTTCGAGAAGCAGACCCTATTGATTTTGAAGCTTGAACACTGTCTCATCCCTGTATTGTTTCAAAAATGGAATCGGCTGCGAGCCAGCCGTGCCTTTCTGCTGCTCAGCAGGCTTGCCTTTGGCCTCAGCTGCTGCGGGCAGGACAACAAATCTCGACACGATGCTGACATGCTTCGTTCTCCATTTCTGAAATGCATCGAGGACGCCTTGAAAGGCACAACCCAACTCTTTGTCCTCCGGGCGTCGCTCAATCGTGTCCCGCAACGACGGCATGAGTTCAACCGCCTCGAGAAAGTCCCTGTGCTGTTTTGGCATGTAGGCCCTCATCTCGAGCAGCATTTTGGATTCGTGGCGGACACCAAACATGTGATCGAGAAGCTGGAAGAGAGAACTCTGTCCTGCACTGCCTCCAACGCACTTGATGACGACTCGAGATCCGTCACTTCGTTCGAACGAAACACCATTAGGGAGTCCCTTTTCTTCTGCACCCGAGCTGCCTCCGAGCATCGGGCGTATCTTTTGGAAGAAGAAGGTTGGATCACAATTCCGGTCCAAGACAGACAGAGTTTCCCTCATGGTCGTGAGTGTTTTCACACAAACATCCAAGACGGACACCAAGTCTAGTATTTCTCCATTTTGGTCTGCAACGATTGTATCCAGCATCAACCTGATGAGCTTGGCGCCCTGAGCCTCGACCATCACTGGCACTAGATTGAATGCGTCTTCGTCTCTCGTGCCTGTAAAAGAAGCGACAGACTTGATGGCCCGAAAGTCGGCCAGAGCCAGCAACGGGGGCGACCGGATCTCCTCATCTCTTTGCATCCAGTTCCACAGGCAGAGTCCGACATAACTGAGAACGGGTTCCGTCCCGAGATAGCTACAGACCTCGAGAAAAGGCTCAGCGAGACTAGCCGGAACGACTTGTGAGGGCTTTCTTTTGTCCTGCCAGATGAAGGCCTGGGTCAGAAACCCTAGGACAACATATGCACGTTGCCAGTGCGCAGAGGTCGTGAGGTGATCAGTCGTGAGTATTTCAAGATTGCTGACCTGGGCCTGAAGAGCCTCAGCCTCAAGCAGGTGCGGCAGATGCGAGAGGAGGTTGCACCAGGGTGCATAGTATGCTGGCAACTCAGTCGACCTCGCGGCAACAAACCCTAGTTCGAAATCAACATCGTAGTCTCGTGGATCTGGTAGTGAGACGAGGGGGAACATTTTTGTTTGTAGCTGGCGAGCAGGGTACAGAAATCATGGAAATGCAAGACTTGGGCCATAGCTTTATGAGCTGCTTGGAGTGCATTCGTCGCAGAACTCGGTGGACCGACGTATCTGGCTCGTATCAAACTACCATTGCCACGCCCTTCCCATGACAATGCAATGTTTGGCACCTTTTTGATTGGTCAAGACTCAAGGCTTGTCTTTACGTGTGAGCATCTTTTACAAGCGACAACCCTCTTCGGAGTCCCAATTCGACTTCCGTCGTCGTGAGTGAAGGGCAGCATTCGCGACATCGGGGAGATTTGACGTGGGAGCAAGGGAGGGTCGTCGTAGGTCTGGTACTCAGAGCTGCATAATGAACAGCAGGAGGGAATGGATACAACTCAGATGGCCAATTTAACTCGAGGACTACAAGCAGCTGATGTCTCAAGAAGTGAGCATGATGCAGTCCTTGTGTGCCTGTGCCCGTCTTCTCGACTTGACCTTCGCCCGCCTTGTCCACACTAACGTCTTCGATAATTTCTACATCCTTCTCTACATCTTTGATCTCATCGCCCACATCTAGAGCGACGGTATCTCCAAACTTGGCTGATACCTAAAATTCCCAGTGAGCTTGGTATTCGAGACATTGGGAGAAGTGCGGGCTGCTTACCTCTTCCAGAGATAATCCTTTTGCTTTAGGACATGGAAAACTCAATCGTTCACGAGCCAGAGGACAGGCTCTATCATCGAACCGAAGCTGTTGTCGGACCCTCCAGGACGAGACAATCGCGTGCTGGATGACCTTTGGATCCCTTCCTGGGTTGACCCTCAGCAGTCTAATCAGTGGACTATGGAATCATTGCAAAGAACAAGCGGTCACGCTTGGCTAGGAAGATATTTCACGGTTAGGGCTGCTGCCACTGCACGTTGCAGGAGACGAAGTCACGAAAGGGTGTGACCTCGACCGAAGACGGGGGATTACTTTATAATTGAACGAGGACGACGTAGATTTCGCGCCTGAAAAGGATAACTCGAGTAGATCTTGTACTCATACTCACGAGCTATTCTGCTCGATTCTGTCTTGACCTACGGAAGAGTCTTGCCTGAGGAAGAAAGGCACTGTGAGGCTGGACAATCTACGACCGCAGCAGCCAACTCAAACCAGTCGATTGGATCAGTACGCAGGTCAGGACAGGAATGCAGGATGCTGAATGGCATTATGCACTATTCAATATATGACATGTGATATGTGGTTGTGAGGTACGTGATAGTCGAAGGCTGCTTCAACTATCCATCGATGGCTTTTCACCCCAGATTTGCCTTTTTCCCTTCCTTTGGGCAAACAAGATTTGATTGAAATCCCGGGGTTTCTTTCATGACTTTCAAATCCATTCCAACTCCGCCTCCATACGCACTGATACTGGCACGCCATCCTGAACAACGGTGGTCATCTCTGAACCAGGGCATGACAACCGTCCAGTGTGTAGAACTTAGGCCCGCTCGCTCTGCAGGACACCATACTGGCCCTGATCGCCTGATTTACTGTCCTGACCCTGCTGTCTCGCTCTACCCCCTTCGACGCCAGCCTGACCTAATTCGCCGATAGGGTCGTCGTTGCGGCCGAGGAACTCGCGCTCGGCGAGGCGACCTGGGTCGTTGACCGTGCCGATGGCGCCCGTGAAGGTCTTTGTCTGCGGTATGCTCTGCGAGACGTCGGCGTCGTCGAGGTTGGCGCCCTTGGGCTTAAAAGTGCCCGCGGGGACGGCGTCCCCTGTCACACTCGAGACGTACCCGGGGGCGGCGTCGACGTGGGGACGAACCCCCGTGCCAGCGGCGGGACCACCTCCGGCGCCACTGCTCTGGGTGGTATTACCCTTTGAAGCGGAATTGTCGATGTCCGCGCCGGACCGAATGAACTGTTCATCAGGACCGCGCGTGGAGGACGAGGTGGTCGTCGAGGCACCAAAGTCACTCGCTCCCGCTGGGCTAGCCTGTCCGCCACCGCTGCTATTCGATTGTCCACCACCGACATAAGCCCCCTGGGCACTGTGTACGCCGTCAAACTGCGCCCGGCCCGCCGCCTCGGGGTACTTTAATCCAGCAACGCCCTTCTCATCAGCCCCTGCGCCCAAGGCATTCTTGTTTTCCCGCTCATTCCCCGACTCGGCGGGCGGCAACGTCGTCGCCCCCGACGTGTCCGTGTTGTTGAGCGTGGATTGGTCTCCCCGGACGCCCAGCGGCGCCGCGGAGGTGTTTTCGGTGAACGCGCCACGGTTCTTGAGCGATTCGGCCGCGAGCGAGTCCGACGCCACGGGCCCCGTTGGCTCTTGGGGGATGTTGTCCCGGTCGGGTATTGGGGCACGGGGGTTTGCTGCGAAAGACATTTTGTTCTCTGTAGAAATTCTTCGGCAAGGAAGTGGGAGTTTTTTCGTGTTCAATGTAGGTGTATCTGTGAAAAAGGGGACTTGATATCTGCGTCGACCTTTTGTAGTTTTAGGCAAGGAATTGGATCTGAGGTGTCTTGAAGCCAGAGAAGTTGTGAGATGATATGGTCAAAAAAGAAAGAAGAAAGCTCTCACACGATGAGATGTCAGCGTCTAAAGAAATACCATTCAGTATTTTTTGCCATTGAATCATCGAGAAGGCTGCCTGTCACTTGTTGTCACTGTGGTGCTGGAAAAATGGTAATGACATCACCTGGTGGTCCACCGTGAAGTCATGGTTGAAATTTCCCATCTTCCCCCTCTGCCACTGGTTGGGCATCGTCTCCCGAACAAACAGAACAGCGAAACATGAATCGCTGATCGACGACGTTCTTCTATCATTAAAGGTCGTAAGCGCCTCATGTCAAAAATTTCATTGCTCTTTCTCTATGTTTCCATCGGCGTGCGTTTCCTTCCGTCCCTTCTCTCTGGAACGGCAGACTTTAAACAAAGCCGCTGGCAAAACCATGCGTTAAAACAATAAGACCCAAAGTCAACCTGGTATCATGCCTGTAAACCTCAAGAAAGCCTTGCACAGAAAGCCTCGTGTTGAGTGCGTCGATTTACTTCAATGCCTTCCGGGCGAATGTGGGTAGGATGAAACTTGCTCGGTGGATCTCTTTGTTGTAGTACTTGCACAGTTTCTCTTCTTCCTCGGGGCTCCAAGATCGCAATGGCTCCTTGACGTCGCGGTTGGCGTCCTTGCAGCAGACCATAAAACCAATCTGGCCTGAGGGGTAGGTCGGGATCGTGGTGTAGGCATATTCTGCTACTGGGAAAACTTCTTTGCACTCCTTCTTCAACTTAGTGATCAGAGGCAAATGGAGCCATTGGTTCTCGGCTAGAGAGCAAATATGTGTTAGCGTGTTTCTTCTCCAGGCATATGTGGGAACAGAGCATCTGAAGCTCAAAGAAATGTGTAGGGAGATGGGTGCGCACAACCTTGGGTAGTTATGACACCACCGTCTTTCAGAGCTCCATAGAGCAGCTCAAAGTAAGGCTTCTGGAAAAGGGTCTCTGCAGGACCTTCGGGATCGCTGCTATCAGTGATAATGACGTCGAATTCGTTCTTGCGGTCTGCCAGGAATTTAAAGCCATCTCCAATAAAGGTCTCGACCGCCGGGTGTTGGAATCCAATGGACATCCCAGGAAGGTATTTCTTGCTGACGCGGATGACAGCCTCGTCAATATCGCAGAGAATGGCCTTCTCCACTGACTCATGCTTGACGACCTCCCGCAAAACGCCTCCATCACCACCTCCAATGACAAGGACCTTCTTTGGGTCCGGGTGAGAGTTCATGGCCAAATGTGTAATCATCTCTTGATAAGAAAACTCGTCCCGCTCGGTGCATTGGATAACGTTGTCCAGGACCAGGACTGTGCCGTGGTCACTGCTTTCGAAGACCAAGACGTCTTGGTATTTGGATTTCTCATGGTGAAGGACTTGGTTGACCTTGAGGATCATGGCTTGGCCTGGCCACATGTCCGAGATTTCTCGGAACCAGCCATCTGTGATGAACGCGCGCGAGTCAGGTCGTGTACAAGATCTCAAATAGAGCAACAAACGCAGGTATCATACCTTTAATTGTAGGATGAGTGATTTCAGACATCATGGCAATCGAGTTAAATGGCGGAGAGGGAAAATGTCGAAACGAGCGAGTGAACGCGGGGTAACAACGACAGCAGCCGTCAATGGACTGTTGGAGAAGCAAAAAGAGTACAAGGAATTGTACCTGGTGAAGAGATAAGAGCAAGAGAAGAACTGAAGGAAGAAAAAGAGCAGACAACAACCTAGACGGAGTCGGGGCTGCAGTCAAGTGCAAGTAATGGTGCACTAGTTGGTGAAATGCCCAAGTCTCCGTCGTGTGACAGACAGACTTCGAGACTGTTGAGTCCTGTTGTTACGTTCACTAAAACTTTTTTTTATTTTTTTTTCCATTTTGGAGCGGGGCGAAGGGGGGACATTTTGCTGTCCCTCGTCCATTCGTTGATGTCGATTCGTCCCTGAGCATACACCAGGGTCAACTCGTTGCTTCACTTTCCTCGACCCTCTCACCACTCGCTATCCACCTCCATGGGCCCAGCCAGTCCCCGGTTCAAGTCCTTGATTTACCTGGCTAACTACAAAGGAACACGCCACAACAGTGTGTTAACTGGAACGGGAGGGGACATCGCTTCCAAGAAAAAGGTGGGGGGGTACAACGACTGGCCACAAGGTGTCACCAAACTCCCGGGCGTTACCGGTGGTTCTGGATACGGAGACGAAGGATGGGAAGGTGCATAAATGCTCTATTAAGAGATACCCATCTCTCGCACCCTATCAACGGACGGCAACAGCGACTGCTCCTATCGTGTTGCGTCTTGCTAATGTGGTCCTAATGACACAGAATGCTCAGGTAAACAACATGCCGCTGAAGCGAACTGCTATTAATGCTCCACGTCCACCTCCTTCGTCTCCCCGGCCTTTCGGCCACCAATCTCCTTTTCGAGGTGAATTTCAACATGGTTGGTGAAATACTTGGAAGGATCAGCAACAGCCACAGCGCATAACATGGCGACGACACCGAAGGGGATCGATGACAGCCAGGTGATACGGAACCCGTAAGCATATCCAAGCCGGGCTGCCTCTATACACTTGGAAAAGACGGCTGCTGGCACACTGGGAACGGTGGCAGCCTGGCCAGGAACACCGACCAGTGTCAGCGAAACTGCTTCAATCAGGTCTGGTAGAGTCGTGCTCGAGACATTGGCCGCTAGAGCGACCTCTGAGATGCGGCGGGGGACTTGCTTCTCTGAAATCTGATTGAAAATGGACGAAAAGATGACGGAACCAATTGATCCACCAAGAGACCGAAAAGTGCCAATCAGTCCGATGGCAACTCCCAAGTCTCGTTGCGGCACATGCAGCGACGCTGTCGTGTAGCAGTTGAGCGTGATCCAGCCGAACGGGAGCATGGCAAGAAACTGCACCGCCATGACCCAGTTGATATTGTGGGGAGTGATGAGCGCAGCCAGACCGAAAAAGAGAGTCTGCATAAAGACAGAAAAGGTGAGCTGGATATGGACGTGCTTGATATAGTGTACAAGCCCCGGAATGATGACGCCTCCTACGAGCTGACCAGCACTAATGTATTGTTAACAAGGACGTTCGCATCTTGACCGCAAGCAGACTTACCCAGAAGGAATGGAGTATACACCAATCTTGATAGGGTCGGCAGTGTAGAGGTAGAGGATCGTTTGCGCATTGAGCGCAGAGGCCGCAAAGAATACCATGCCCGCCACAAAGACAAGCATAAGCAGTGACGAGAACGATCGGAAACTCTTGAACAAGTACCACGGGAACAAAGGATCTTTCGCCACGGTAAAGTCGTATACAAAAGATCCCAGAAACACGACGACTCCGAGGATCAAAGGAGCCAGGGTTCCTGCAGCTGACCATGGATAGGTATTGCCACCCGAGTTCAAGCCGTACAGGAAGACAGCGAGGCCAGAAACAAACATGGCGGTGCCGATGAAGTCGAGTTGTTTGAACTCTTGCCACTTGGTCAAGCCATCAGGACGCGGATGGCTGGGTGGGAAATACACAAGGAACGTGCCGACAAGCGAGAAGCCGCCGTATCCCATCGCAATATAATACATCACCCGCCAGCTGGCGTGGGAGAGAAGGGCATTGGCAAGAAGTGTCCCGGCGATGGCCCAACTCGCAAGGTTGAGTTCTGTCCAGGCAAGGCCAACGCCACGGTATTTGTTGGGCAGAATTTCAGAGAGGCCTGTTGAAACAGATAAGCAACTGGACTTTGCAGTGAACTGAGCACTGAAGGGAGGCTCACCAGCATAAGCTACCGATACTGTTCCGATGGAACCTCCGAGGATGACTTCGCCGGCAATGAGTTGATTCATTGTCTGAGCACTGCATGCAACAGCACCACCGATCTATTTCACAGGCAACATCAGCGCTGGCATCCAGTGTGTTGAGCACGCGGATGGGCGAGCGGAACAAGATCAATATCACGAAATTCGTTGGACAACGGGCTTCTGCGGCAATAAAATGGACTTACGACTGTGAGGAGTTGTCCAACAAGAATAACATAACGACGACCAAAGATATCTGACAGTCTTCCTGCAATGGAAAAGCCGACGGCTGCGGCTGCGCCCCAGCCAGAAGGTATCCAAAAGTCGATGGTTTCACCACCCAGCTTCTGACTCAATTGCACCAATATGGGTGTTGCGAGAATGAAGCCGAAGATGATCGGACCTGTGAAAGAAGTGCCCAAGAAAAGAGCTGAAAGAATGACCGAGAGACTGAGCCTCTCGGCATGCTCAGGATTGTCTTCGAGGGCAGCTTTGTGAGGATCTTCATATCCCTTTGTCGGAAGGTCGTGGCCCTCATTGTGGGCAACCTCGATCTCCGCGTCCACGCTTGTCTTGTGCTCTACTGTATCCTGCATGGTGGGAGCGATACTGACGGAGGTCAACCTGGAGCAGCGTGGCAAGGGTAGGTGGATGAAAAATCTGGGGACAGCGGGTGAGACGAACCATGAGTTTTTGTATCTGTTCCCAGCAGCTACTAATTCCCCCAAAGTGGCTCTGATCAACCCCGTGGCCCCTGTTCTCCCATGTTCACCATGTGGAGGACGCAGTCAAGCGCTCCTCTACACCCATTGGGGTTTGACGCTGGGATCTAGATGGTCCATGAATCCGGTCGCTCTGACTCCTGTGGAGCTCGAAGGAAAGTACCAATGACTCTGCCCCCTTTTCTCATCTCAAGCAGGCGGGCTAAAGGCTTAGGCGTTTGTGGGCGTTGCTTGAGCCAGGGCCCTGGTCTTGGAGGCGGACGGTCGGGCATTTCCCCATGGCTTGATGGTCATGCCGGAAGTCTAAGACCCCACAAACGACGGTCAAACTCCGCGCGTGGCTCCCCTTAATATCAACAAGCAAGCTCGCTACCTGCTCCAAAAGTCGTGGGGCTGGAGGGATACTGTTTGCGGGGAAATCCCACTTCAATCCTCTCCATCTGACATGTGGTGGCACTGCCGAAACCTGCCACTGAGCTGACGAGTGCCGCAGTGTATAACTGGGACAAGTGGTGACTTGTGTCAACTGTGAACAACGCCCCTCCGAACAGCAATTTGAAGGGTTCCGTTAAATAGGTAACGCTCGTGTGTGGTTGCTGAATCACTGGTGACTGACTCCTCCTGGCTGAACCACCGCAATCATGGCTGACACATCTCTTGTTGTACGTCCTATCCTCTTCTGGGGCCCCGTGCTCCTCCTGGTGGCGTACTATCCGGCCCTCTTGGTATATCGGCTGTTCTTCTCGCCAATGAGCAAGATCCCAGGCCCATGGACAACCAGAATCTCCGACATCCCCGAGGCAAACGCGTTGAAGGACAAAAGACGTGCCGAATGGGCAAGTGAACTCTTTGCACAGTATCCAGATTCTGTTGCGGTCAGGACACGTCCCAACGCAGTATCATTCAACCACCCGGATGCGGTTAAGGCCATCTATGGTATGTGAATCGACGTGGCTCACCAAGTGAGCGTCAAGCTGACAACTATCCCAGGCCACGGAAAGGGAGCAGAGGAGTTTGGCAAGTCAAGCTGGTACGATGCCTTCTCAACGACTGGAGAGTCCTTGTTCTCAACCCGGTCCAAAAAGAATCATGCGCGAAAGCGGCGGATGGTATCCCATGGCTTCAGCATGCAATCTCTGTATCTGTTCGAGCCCTATGTCGACGCCGTGATGCAGATCTTTTTGCGGAAAATGGACGAGTTTGCGAGAACTCAGCAGCCCTTTGACATTTATTTCTGGTTCGAGCTCTTTACGATGGACCTGATGGGCGAACTTGCCTTTGGCCACAACTTTGGCGCCATCGAGGGTGGCCAACCGGTCAAATATTCCAAGCTCGTGGAACTCTCGCAGCGCTTTGCCAATCTGTGTGGCATGCTACCTTTCGGCAAGTACAATGTGAAGATTCTCAGTATGGTGCCGTCGCCATATATTCAGAAGCTGTACGGAGCCCGACTTGAGTATTTGGAATATGCCAGACAGGCATTGGAGAAACGATTCCAGGATAACCGTAACCAAGCGCCCCTTGGTGGCAAGCCGAGGCAAGATATCATGCAGCGTTTCATCGAGGCGCAGGACCCAGAGACAGGGGCGCGAATGGACTTTCCAGAGCTGAGAGCTGAGGCGTCGTCGTTGATGGTGGCTGGGGCCAGCACAGGGAGTGTTACCATGAACTGGATGACTTACTATCTCAGCAAGAACCCTTCGGTCAAGCACCGCATTCTTCAACAGCTCGAGGAGATGTTCCCCGACAACCTGGACGCCGCTACCCCTCTTCCCTTTTCGATGCTGAACAAGCTGAGCCTCCTCGAAGCCACCGAGATCGAGTGCCTACGCATGCACCCACCCATCGGCTATGCGATGCCACGCATGACTCCCCCTCAGGGGGCTGTCATATGCGGCGTCTACGTCCCGGGCAACGTCGACGTCGGGGTGCCCGCCGCCACCATCGGACGCAACCCCATCGTCTACCGCGACCCGAACACGTGGAACCCCGACCGCTGGCTCGACGAGAAGGCCGATCTGGCTACGATGAAGACGTGTTTCCTAGGCTTCGGCTTTGGAAGTCGACAATGCATTGGGCGGAACGTGGCCAACCAGTTTATTATCAAGATGATTGCGACGTTGCTGTTGAGATATGACATTGAGCTCGAAGACCCCAACTTGGTGCTGGGCACGAAAGAGTTTACCATTCTCAAGCCGGATCGGGACTATAATGTCATTCTGCGGCCGAGGAAGCACTAATTTTTGACGTTTTGTCTTTGGTCCATATGGGCGTCGAAGCCAGAGTTTATGACCATCAATGATGCGGAACCATTATCAGAGACGGGAACCATAAAGGGAGGGAAGGAAAGGAATGACCCTGCTTCCTTTGTGATTTCCCGCAAGATCATGTGTTAGCCTCTGCCATCACAGACTATTCACGAGTATAGGAACATAGACTTTTCAACCACCCAATCCTCCTCAACATCTCATGGTAAGAAGAAGCAGACACCACTCCTCTCCTACAGGAAGAGCAAAGACTTCTTCTTCTTCTTCTTCTTCTTTTCGTGCTCATCCTTCATCCTGTTCATGACTCTGACGTCCACTCCACCGGATACCAAGTGGAGCAACCATGCTGACATATTACACACCTGGTATTTCTGGACCGAGTACCGAGCTCGCGAGTAGGTAGGTACTTGTGGTGTTGACGGGCTGACTGTTTGATACAAAATGTATTCGGCGGGGCCACCACTTTTGATCTTTGGACCCCCCCCCCCCCAGCCCAGCGGGTCGTTGTGCATTAATATGTATGTAATTCACTTCCTCGCTTGTCACCGAGGTAATGTACCTGTGTACCTACAGTACACGTACAATACATACATACATCATCGTAGGTGGTAGGATCGTGGCGCAAGGTTCGTGGTCCGCCCCTCCACTTACCAGATACCAGGTGCCAGGGGGTGCCAGGATCCGAGTAGACGAGTAAGCGCCCATTACTCGTGTGATACTGCATGTACGCAAGAGTACCGAGTTGGTACTCGGGACACAAATCTCGGAGTGGATGTGGGAGAAGATATGATACCTCGTAGATGCAATTAACATACCAGTTTCGATCATCGGTCCGATAATGGACCCCCCGGGGAGGGAGGGGGGGGGAGGGGGGTTTTCGTTCGGCCAAAGAACTAGGGACCGAGGATTTGGGATTCTGGGACCTGGGTCACGAAAACAAACTACGACTGCTACTACTAGCACCTTGTACTCTGTACTCTGTACCCTGTAGACACCCTGGAGCACCGCAGAGCGCCGCAGAGTGCTGGTGTGCTGTGGTGGATGGGGGTCCGATTGAATTGATGGGAACACCGTAAGTACGTACCTCGTACGAGGTACCCAACTACCGCGTACTCTACTCGGTGTCCATTCATCTATAGACTATAGTGGTTTGATTCAATTCGACTGATGCGATGAATCTAATACCCCGAGGCCCGAAGAAAGGAATCAGGGTCTACTACATACTCTATCTCATACTGTAGGTATGTTACATACATTAGGTCCCGTCGTCACCATGATTAGCACCATCAAGTTACCATTTACCATTAACCAGTCGGTCGCAATCGTGAAATCAAGGGCCTTGACTGACTGAGATCGATTGCTCATTCCGCCAAATCCTCAAAAAAACTGTTTTCCCTTCTCGAGTACCTCGTACCTTTGTACCTTTGTACAAGATCCTGTCTGTCCATACCATGTTGTTTGTATGCTCGTGCTCTCACATGGCTGGCTTTCCCATATCTCTATCCCGTTGGATGGGGAAAAAAAAAACAAACAAACTCCAGTTTCCCAATCCTAATTTCCCAATTCCGATCCAAATGCAAATCCATTCAATCGGTCACTTTTGCAGTTTGCCGCCGCCGTATTCAATATCCTGAATCGTTCCGTTTCGTTCGGCCACTCAACTGCCCCTGAAGAAGAAGAAGAAGAACCTCACAAACCCTTGAATCTCTCCCACCCCGCTGCCCCGTTTCTCGTCGGACTCGCTCGACCCTCTTCAGCCACTTTGCCGCTGACATCTCTCCGCCTGCCCATCCCCTTGCCGAACTCTGCCCCTAGTCCCGCATACCCACTGTTCACGTCGAACCCAGTCGAGTTTGAGGTTTGTCGGGCACCGTTCCACTGCGTCGGGGAAGCTGTCTGCACTTTGGTAATGTTGGGGCTCAATCTGCCCTCGTCTTCGTCGTCAGAATTGGAATAGACCTCAAAATTGGCAGAGTAGTCGCTTTCTGTCTGCATTGTCCGAGTCCGTTCGTCCGTATCCTGAACCTCGTTGACGCTCGCTCGAATATTGGCCGTCTTGTCGCTTTGATCGTGGGAGGGCGACACAGTATTGACGGATTGTCGTAAATTGCCGTAGAAGCGTGCCTTACCACCACTGCCGACAAAGCTGGACGGTTTGACGCTGGAGGGTGTACCTCTGAGAGGCACCTGGGCGTTGCCATCTGCATCGTGGAGCGCGGTTCGGTTCCCATCATTCTGGGTCCAGGAGTCCCTAACTGGCGTGACAAATGCATTTTCGTCATTGAAAGTTGAGCGCGTTGGTGTAGGAGGATTCATGCCTAGAGGCTCACGGCTTTTTTTCTTCGCGGGAGAGTTCGGAGATGGTACAGGAAGTGATTGATGCAGATTAGGCTTGCTCGTGGTGGGCGAGGGGAGGTGAGTCTGGCTGTTGTTGCCAAAGGTTGGTAAATGAACCTGGCTGTGGCGTGCTGGGGAGCCATGATACCAGTTTTCCCGTTCACGATGCACCTTGTTGGAAGTCATGTCCGTAACCGAGATGGCAGACACAGGGGAAACGGGACGAACTTCGTGGTCTAGTTCTGCGGAAGCTTCCTCGCTCATCGGACTAGGCACGCCTTCGTAATCGAGATATGACAGCCACGAGGACGGACGAGAGGGCTTCTCTTTGAGGATGGATGAGCGTTCTGGGCGGAAGTCAAGTCCACTGCCAGCTGATCGGGAGTTTGGAGAGGGATTGACCGCAGACCCGGGTCGTTCTGGAGACGAGTTTCGTGACCACCGCCAGGGATCCTTTCCGTTATCTTCCAGTTCTTTGCGGAACTCTACCCTGGAGTTGCGGGCACTGTCGCCGCCATAAAGAGTGACGCTGTCCGCCGAGTCGGTCCGGGTATGAATGAACGGAACTCTCTTGAAGCCTGAAGCCTGAGATCCCCGCTTAGCCGCCAGCTCTGACGACCTCATGTTCTTTTCGGTGATTTCCGATTTATTCCGTTTATGCCTGGAAGTGAGGTTCAACTCCAGAGGATTCATGTCTGGTGGAAGCCTGGAGATCTGTCTGAACTTAACACCCAAGTAGATGTCCATGAGCAGAGACACCACCGTCAGAGCACCTTCAACGCAGGACAGAATGAAGAAAGCGTAGATGATCTTGTACGACAGATCTGAATCATTGAACAGCGTGCTCCATCCATATTCGTTTCTTGTGTAGTCTGCCTGTGCCACCCATGCGCAGAAGACCCAGAAGGGAATCAGGCCCGTGTCCACCATCGCGGCGAAGATCATGTAGCTTGCCGTCGAGGCCGGAGTGCGGCTTGTAGGTGCCCGGGCGAGGTGAAAGACCGAATACAAGGTGTGAAGGATGGCAACGGCGGGAGCGCAGCGAATGATCCAACCCACCGTCGCCGATGTCTTGTTGATGGCGATCACGCAGAAGAGGCAGCCCAGAGCTCCGATCAAAGCGCAAACCCTCAGAAAGAGCTGAACATATCGGGCCCGGACCACCTTCGTGCGAGTATTGGGAGGCATCGGTTTGGCGTTGAGGTTGCCGTAAGGAACGACTATGTACTGCAGAAACAGGTTAGTTTAGGAGGCCGTATCACTGCTTCGGGGGAAAAAACATACGGAATCAGGATGCTTGTTGAAATCGACGAGCGGTCCATCTTGCTTGGGCTTTGGAGGTCTGGGAGTCCAGGAAGCGTGAGTTGCAGCTTTGGGATTGAAAGCTCGATCAGTTGGACTCCCAAAGGTGTAGGTCGAGGGTCGGTCGTAAATGAATGGAGGTTCGACACCCATGCTTTGCCTGGAATGCGGTTGCTAACGATGCGATGGAGCTGCAAAGAGTGGAATTTGCTCGTGCTGACAAGGGACTTAAGGGAAAAAGTCATGGAGTAATGGAGTCATGATGCTTCAAAAGGCTGGTAATGGGGGTTGGTCGTTATCCCGCCAACCTTCTATTTACCGTCTGGAAGTTGCCCGGCAACGTCTCCGCCCGCCACGCAGTCGGCGAGTCCCACTCAGCCCTGCCAAGCTCCGATGGGGCTGGACGAGGCTGGGCAAGGCTGGGTGTTTTGGGAATACGCACTCTGATTGGCTGTGTGTGCACCCCATCGCTCAGAGGAAGCCGGCCTCAACAGATGAGACATAGTGCTTTGTCAAAGACGCAGTTCCATACCTCATCAATGGATTCCAAAGGCAGGCCGCTGATATGCCACAGATAGTCCTCTTGTGAATCTTGGGGGCCAGTGCACGTAAATGTACCACCGGCGGTGACGGTATCCGGAACCCGTCCCTTACCAAAGTAGCATCCCTCCGAGTAGACCACCCGTGTCAGCCAGGATGTATCTAGAGAGTGCGTGCCTGTCCATCGTTGTACTCCTTACTTGTCATTCGCTGGATAAGCGGCGGACGTCCACATGAAAGTGCGTGGTCGTAGACGATAGAGGCAACGTGCACTTTGAAACAAAAGCTCACTTAAACACTTTTGATTGTGACTCGTTCTACTCTAACAAGACAAGAAACGACAACCCCGCGGACGCCCCTCACAACCGCTCTTCCAAGAGACCCAACAGGGTCAACCCCTGCTCCAGCCCCACCAACACCGCCCGGACCTCGTTCACCATGGAGCCGTCTTGGACCGCTTCTCGCGGTCCTCTTGTCTCTGGCTCCGACCCGGGGCGGGCAAGCACCCAGACGGGCCCCCAGACAGGCCCCCAGGTCGAAAATTGGCCTCGATGCCACTCGTTTCGGCCCGACCACTCGAGGTCGTCGGCGGCAAAATCCTTCAGAGCATTGATATGCTCAGGGAGCGCCAGTTCTGGCAGCTCGAAGCCAAAGTCCTCCTTCGCCCGATCGGCACTCTTTCGGTATCTCGCCCAGAGTGCTGGGTCCGTAGGCCGAGCACCGTCTTCCAGGCCAGCCGCAGAGCAGATCCACTCGTAGGCGTAGTATGCATACGTCTGCACGTATGGTTGCAAGGCGAGGATGGTGTCAGAAAAGGGAAAGAGTCGGTGAAGATGAGCCCAGCGGCTACAACCAAGCCAGCAGATACCGCCGAGACGACAGACTGTGTCGATCTCCCAGCCAATCTCGTACAGAGCCTCACAGCCTTGGTATTGCATTGCTGCCACTGCTGCTCCCATCAAGGCCACAAGGAGCTCTGCGAACGATTCCATATGTGATTGATCTTGAAGGTCAACGCGCATTTCCAGTTTCAGCAAGATCTGTATGGCGGCGTCTAGGATTGGGACGGCGAAAAGCATTGTCGGTAGGGTGTCGTTGAGTGATCGCTCAATGTATGCCGGGAAGACTGCCTTCATAAAGTCCAGCTGTTTGGTAATATCGAGTAAGAAGCTGCCATCATGCTCGACGTAGCTAGGGTCGTTGGCGGCGAAGATCGTGATCAGATGATGTAAGAGTGGTTTTTCCTTGTCGTTGACCCATGCCATTTCGCAAGCTGTCCGGAAAGCCTTGATCATGTACTCAGCATCATAACGATCGGGTCGTTTCTCGCCCGGAAGACAAATGAAGAGACGCTCCAGATGGAAGGCCTTGTCCTCGAATCCTTTCTGACTCAAATCTGTGAACCACGGGTCGATTTCGAAGCCTGGGCCTTTATACATGCCAAGTCGGAATATCACTTTCTGCATGAACGTGGTCCATTCTGGTCTTGCTCGTCCGTCCAACTGCTCCCATGTTTGCTTCATGGCTCTCGAAATCATGGTCATTAAGTGGTCCCATTGATAGTTCGTTAGTTTTCCGTGTGAGGTCGTATCGGCAACGTTTTGGACGCTGTACGCATAGCGTATAATGTGATGGACGATTAAAAGGCGATGCTTGACGATATCAGACTTGTCGAGGAAGTATCTGGTGGCACCGTTGGAAATATCTTGACGCAAATCATCAAGGCCAAAGGTATCTGGGATACTTTCCATGAGCTGGTTCGTCAAACAGTGCTCGAATCTGATCATCGTTTCAGGCTTCAGGATTGACCACAACCAAGTATGGATGAAAGGATAGGGATCAGCCAGAACGACGGACCTATCAGTTGCAATCTTGCTCAGCAGCAACACCTGACATTGTCTTGCAATTTCAGTGTCGGCAATTTGTGGAAAAGACATCGAGGACCACGCATTCACAAAATGGTCCCACTGGCAGTGGCCACCTTCTACCATCAGCTTTCCGATCGCAAACCAGGTTTCGGTTAAAGACGCCAATAAGATATCATCCGGAGAATCGGTACGGTTGAGCTGGTCCACAAGTACACCACGAATCTCTCGTCGAACGGCAAAGATTTCATCTGTGACATTACCAATGCCTTTCATGACATAAGATGTGACGAGGTTAAAGATTCCGCTGACCACAACATCACCTAGGCCTTGGTCGTGGTAGCAGGACACAGTCAAACGGCTCACTTCTTCACGAGAAAGGAGGTGTGAAACCTGGTCACGGGTGGTGCAGATATCAATCGCTGCAACGTATCGATCTGCGATGTGGAGGACGCGGTCAACTGTAGTGTTGCGGTTCGCCAGGTGTATGCGTCTCTCGTCCTCGTGCATGTCATTACCAACGTTTGGGATCCGTGTAAGCTTGTCGCACATGGAAAAGAACATGGCCAGCATCCATCCTCCGAGTTCCAGCAGCTCTGCGGAACTTGCAGGCTGAGAGAGGGCCGACTTTGCAATGGTTTCCCAACATCGCAGAATGACCTGGCGTACTGCATCGTGAGCGGAGGCGAAGTCGATGTAGTCTCGAATCTGCGAGATCTCTGGTTTAAAGCCAACCGGTGCATAGTGATACAGCGTTGTGAACAGCGTGTATCGATTTGATACTGAAGTCAGATCACGGTCTGGAAGTGGGCAGTCTTCACTGACAATCACTTCATTGTCGTTGAAAGTGTCCTGGCCCTTGTTGGGTAACAGGATGAACAAGAGAGAGCGTTTGCGGAGCGCCAGCTTCCGAATGTGTTCCTCAACCTCGGTGTCCGGTCGAGGTTGAGCAATCAAGGTTATGGCCGTGAGCTTCAGAAAAATGTGGAAGTCTGTATCAGTGTCCTCCAGATTGAGTTGCTCGGCGCGCACCAGGCGATCGAGAAATGGTGGCGTTCGGTTTGCATGTTTGGACGTAAAAAGTTCAAGCATGTTGTTTGTCTTTTCAGAGTAATACTTGAACATCTGTTTGAGCAAGTTGTCCGCCATGTCAGATGGGAGATTTCGTGCGAGAGCGAAGCACCATTGAAATACGACCAGACCAAATTGCTCTAGCTTTCTCACTTGTGGCGTCTTGACTTGAAACCGCGCATGGTAACTCGCCTTTTTCTCGACAAAGGTCTTGAGAAAATCCGACATCTGAATCGGGAGTAGACGAAGAAGAGAGCTACCAAGAGAGCCTCCAAAGTTATTGTCGGTATGTGCTGTGTGCCCATCCAGTGCGCCGGTGGAAAGGAGACAGCCGAGTACGATGACCATACAAGCGAGTGACTCTGCTGAAGAATCGAAGAGGACCCCCGGCTTGCCATGGCTGGAAAAGATTGTCTCCAGGTAAAAACTCCATTCTTGGTCTGGACCGAGCTGGTGTATCAAGTAGATGGTCTCGATTTCCGTTGTGGGAATGACTTGACCTTCTGGTACCAAGCTACCCCCGAACAGAGCAGCGGTGTTGGCAAAGAGTTGAGGAACGTTATGTTTGCGGAAAGTGAGTTCCCAAGCGAGGCTGGCAACATTCTGCCAGGTCTTCAAGCTCGTTGCACGAAGTCTCTCTGGACAGCCTGCGGCTGTGGCGTATCGATTGATTTGATATCCCAGAATGAGTAATCCGTTCAAGAGTTTCAAAGTCTGGGAAACCCAGGGCTCGGATGTGGCGCTCTCGCATATAGCGATGCCCTGCCAAAGACTGTCGATTGACTCGGTTGTCAATCGTATGAAGGCTTCTAAACCTTGATTATTTACGAAGAAGAGACTCTCATTCGTGTAACTGATGATCATTTGGACCGAATTTGCAGCTTGACTCAAGAGCTGAGTGCGTCGCTCTGGTGTCGTGTCCGGCATGGCAGTGTCGCCACAGATGACACTGAAGATTTCTTGGAAAGTATCTCGGATGATAACTTCAACGTCTGCGGACCAACCAGTAGCATGGAGACTACGTTGCGATATGGGAGTACTGATAGCATTGTGAGACCTCCCCGGTTGGAACCGATGCGCGGTATCTGCCATAGAGGATATTGTGGTCTTGACAAGATGAATATGGACACTTGTAGAGCTAGAGAACATTGGAGTCTTGGAAAAGGTGCTTGATCTTGGAGGGTACCGAATCGCACAGGCGATAATGTCGTAGTCATCTTCTAAGTTCAGACTTTGAAGGCATAGGATATCATGTTGATCAGGATTGTTCGCGTAACGCGTGCCGCGTGAGACAGGACGTTGCTTCCTACGTTTCAAACTTAGTCTCCGCGAAATCCTAATTGGCGAAAAGAGTACTTACTTCAAAGGACGCAATGGGAGAAGAGGCGGCGAGGGAGGAGAGAAGCCACGCTTCCTGGAGCTTCAGTCAGCATCATCATCAACTTTATGGAGAATTGTTAGGTACGTACTCTGCAGATGGAGACATTGGATCAGCTTCCTGGACCGAAGGTCTTGTAGATGTTTTCTGCAAGGCGTCCTGACGAAGTCGCTTTTGTCTTGGCCGTGCTTGCTTTGGTAGACGCTTTTGGATCGCGAATGGGTTGGTTGATGCGACGGCTGGTCCTTCCGTGCTGTGCTCAACACTTGGAACTCGTTGCCACGAGTTGAGATGATTGCGACGCGAAGCTCCAGGCTTGAAATAGTCGAGAATCGCAGAAGAACGATCAGTAGGGTGGCCAATTGATTCAGCCTGCAATGAACGACTTTGATGGTTTTGAATGCGGTCGAGGGTAGCGTTGGTGCTACGTTTTAAGAAAGTGAGTTGAGTGGCCGAAAGGTGAATGTCTTCGTGCGAAATGCGTGTTGGAGCGGCAGTATTCCCATGTATTATGTCGTCGAAGCCGCGCGGCTGGGGCTTTGAGGTCGTGCGGCTGATGATATCTTTGGGTTTGACAGAATGATGTATCTGACGTTGTTCACGTCTCCATGTTCTTACGACTTCGTTCACATCCTCTGTATCTCTCATTGTTGCCAATCTGAAGAACTTCTTTGACGGATCTTGCTTCCTTGCTGATCTTTGACGCTTTGCACCTCTCGATGCAATTTTCAGGAACCGTGGCACGTCCTCGTCCCTCAGACCAGGAGCATCCAAGATCGTCATCTGCGGCTTTCTATGTTTGCGTTTGGTCTTCTTGTGCGGCCGCGCCCCATTGCTTGACAAGGAAGCAGCAGCAGTTCGCGGACTACGAAGAGAGGGTTCTCGGCGAGAGAGTACCCTGTCTGCATCAAAAGTATTCTTCTTGGACCGAACACCTTGCAGTCGCGGTTGTCCTTTGACTGTGTACGGTCTTCTCTTTTGAGGAGCCAGCATGGCATCGATGGCGTCGTCTTCAACAACGTCATCCTCGAAGGACTCTGGTCCCTCGTACTCAATCCCCCCCATCTCATCGTCGACTGGCACGGCGGAATCACTCTCTGACGAAACTTCCAGGTCTGCGACTCCATCTCTCACGGTTCTCTGTCTCGCTCTTCCCACTATCGACGAGATGTGTTGCGCTACGCCTTTCTCCGAGGCCCTCTTGACAGGAGATTGGGCTTGGTTTCGAGCAGCACGGGTACCCTTCCATTGTTGCTTCATATCCAGCTTCAGCCAGGATGCCGGCAGAACTCCTTTGATCTTGCGCCGTATTTGTCGAAATTGAAGTCCATCGTTGGTTCGCTCTTCTGATCCTGAAGTTGAAGATGCATCGTCACTGATACTGACAACATCAGTCTCTGAATCAGAGAGGTCAAGGGCCTCGGTGCAATTCCTCTTCGAAACCTGCTTGTCAGACGAAATGAGCGGAGTGGGGAGCACGATGGGTGTGCTGCTTCCAAGTGATATCTCTGGACTGTTGTCCGCTTCGCCGAACTGCGACGAGAGTCCATCGCCAGATCGAGGCGGGGAAGGTGGAATTATGGACTTTGAGCCACCAGTTTTGGATGCCTTCCTAGGAGCTATACCCTCGTCGGGAAGTTCATAGATCCGAAATCCATCAATCCCTGTCTGTGTCTGCGGCACTGACACATGCTTGGGTCTTTTTAGTCTCCAGATAGACGGGGTTGTAGTCCTATTTTTAAAAATGTCTGAGAGGTCTGGAAGGTCCTCATCGGAATCAGACACAGGAGCAGGTACACGAGGACGCGTTCCACGTATTGGACTTTGAGATTCTTCATCTTCGACGACCACGGGATTCTCATAGCCTTCGTCTAGAGCAGGGCTTGACTGTGGAATTTGACTGTCGGAATGATCCACTTGGCTGCTGTGATAAGCAGTGGTGCCCTGGGAATCGTCTTTGGAGCTTTCTCCCAGATGTGGAGGCAAGTCTGGAACGCGAACAGGGTTCAAGCCCCTGTCCCTCCAAGTTTGTCTGTACCTTGCGTCCTCAATTGCATAGGGATGAAGCTGGATTGGAGCACGAGGTCGGAAAGACCGTCTCCGTAAGGCGTCAGTAGCAGCGTCTAGCAACAATATATCGTTAGCGATAATTTGAGAGATCTCCACCTCGGGAAGAACAGCTGGCTGTGAAGGTCTTGACTGGGTTCTTTTGGGCGAAGTATGCACCGATGAGGGAACTGAAGAAAGAGGGCTGTCATCATCACTGTCGAAACCAAGGACCGCCGACCCAAGGACATCTTGCACTGTCTGTAGACCCTTTTTGATTTCAGCCTCAAGCCTTGCCGCAGTTGAATTTAAAGGAGAATCACAGGCCTGTGACAATTCCGGGTGGCAAGCTTGGGCCCCATCCTGCAGCAAGTTGGCGGTGCCATTTGGTGCAGAATAGTGGTAAGTGTCATGCTTGTCAACGACGGTGTCGCTTTGATTTGTTCGGCTGTCGTCACCATCAAGGGGGGTGTCGCATCCCTTCACAGACTGCGCAATATTCGAGGCAGTCTCAGAGATTGTCCCACGCGCCAGGCCGCTGTCGAGACTTCCATTCCTGCCGTCTTCTTCTTCGTCGTCGTCAGAGTCTGGCACATATCCACGCTCCCTCCAATTCGCCATCGCCGTTGCTTTCCATGTTCTGCTGTTGTTTGCGTGCCGAAGACTGTCGATGTTGGTGAAAGCTCTTTGGTTTCTCTGCTGCGCGTCATGAATGGCGAAAGACGCGTCGAGGCTGGAATGATGAGGGGCGCCAAGGCGAGGCTGCGGAATTTCCTCCGATTGGTTCTTGAATTTGTGAGGCTTCCTGCAGACCATTTGATTCCTGTGCCCTGCAGGTGACACCCGGCTAAGGATCTTTCAAGAGGACAGAAAATGAGTTATCGGTGGGCTGGTTGGGCACTGGTCATTGGGCTCGGTGTACTCAATGGTGAAGCCATCTCTGACCGGCGCAGAAATCATTGCTGATGTAGCTTTACAGGGTACATGACCTTCAAGCCTGCCTTTGAAGCCCGAGCACTGGAGAAGTTCAAGGAAGAGTTGGTCTAGGTTTCCGACAACTACTGGGATGGCTGCTGATATCTTCGCTCAAAATCTAGGGAGCGAGCTGCTTCGGAGCTCGGATCCAACATGGTCGAAATTCCAGCGCAGGAAAGCAACCATACTATCTCTTCGGGCCAAAACACGCTCAGCGCAAGGGGAAATGAGTGATAACCCTACAGGCAGGCGTCAAGCTGCGGCGTCAGGCTGCTCGTTACCAATTTCCTCTCCGATATTCGTTCCAGAAGACGTGACAGATGGCGCGAAGGAGAAGTGAAGATATCAGGGTTACCACAAAGTACGCCAGGGAAGTCGCTCTTCGTGAGCATCCGCCATCCGACAACGAAGGATCGAAGAGCGAGTCGAGGCTTGTCCGAATTCCTCATGACGGCAGTCTTGGGACTATAAAGTCCCCAATCCTGGCCTTCGGATCGATGGAAAACGGTGCACTTGAGAATTGTGCGAACCCGCAGCGTGTCAAGAGTAAACAGAGCTTGAAGTTGTCAGAAGTGCGAATGCCCGGACAAGAGGTCATGGAATCGTGCTTGCTGCCGTGACCAATGGATATTGGGCTACAAGGGGATACTCTGACCTATAGGTACAGAGCACTTCAAACATCACCGCGATGTTTGAAGAAAGTACTATTGAGACATTGCTCAAGGATTCCAGGACAACCAGTGCCTTCACGTGTAGTTAAATTGCGGCTGACTTGAGAATTCTATGCTAAGAGCTACCGGACTCTGGTAGCTGGTAGTTGATGACCAAAGCTGCTGGCCAAGTCTTAGGTGTTTGGGATCTTCAGATCCGTTAGCCCGTCAACAAGTTCGTCCCAGCCACAGAGATCCTCCTGGCCTTTCACATTTCGAGAAGTTGTAGCTGGGCAAGAGATGAAATGCCGTTGACATGCCATCATTCAGTCTCTTGAATGAGCATATTGCTGCTCGAAGGGTATGGCGGGCCAAAGTAACGGCCGACTTTCTTCCCCAACCATTCTTCTGGCACCCCCAGTCTCACGCCCTCTTGCGTGCTGATCCATCTGGTATAAAGTGGATTGGCTCTCTGAGGCAGGTCTTCTTCCTCGTATGGTGATCCAGCCGCAGCAGCAGCGGCCGCTGCCGCAGCCAAGGTCTCTGGCTTTGGAGCGGCGCCTCGCGCTTTTGAGACTTGAGGTTTAAGCTGAGATGAAATCAGCACAAATCAGAGGAAACAGGGATATTCGCGTACCAATCTGTTCAAAGCAGCCGTCTTCTCCTCCTGCACTTTGCGCTTGGTGAGTTCTTTTCGCTTTCTGGCATGTTCGTCCTTCTTCATTGCTTTCTCCTCGTCCGTGAAGAACTAAATCCAGTCAGCGATGAGCCCAAATGCCCGTGACCGATATAGTTTGCATCATACCTTTCGTTGCTGCGGTGCCATATCCAACGCCATGAGAGTGCCCTGATCCTCTGGCCTACCCCGTTGCCTCTTGGTCAGTCTAGTGATATCAGGAGTGGCAGCACCAGACGCAGGCGTCTCATCACTGCTATCGTCCAGATCGTCATCGTCATCGTCATCGTCATCATCGTCGACTTCCTCGTCTTCACCTGGAGCATCCTCCTCAACCACAATCTCTTCTTCCTCACCCTCCGCGTCCTCGTCGTGCACGTTTATTGTGGGCTCCTCGTCTTCATCAGAGAGGTCAGATGAATTGCCGACTTCGTCTTCTTCCTCGTCCGACACATCCTCTGATGCATCCTCCATCTCCTGCTCCTCAACAGACTTAAGGGGGCCAACCTTTGCCGGAGTGACGATGAGTTTGGGCTTGGCTGCTGGTTTGTTGTTGGCCGGTGGTTTCAATGTTATCTTTGGTGGTTTAGGAGGAAGATGGCGTCTGGCTGGAGGCGGAGGAGGAGGCGCGTCTTCCATTTCCACGTCTTCATCGTCGGTGCCACCTTCAGGTTCAGCGCCGAGCCGATCGAAGTCGGTAGGCTCCTCTTGCTCGTCCTCGTCTTCATCCTCGTCTTCTTCCTCATCCTCGTCCTCGTCCTCTTCATCTTCAATATCGCTCTCCCCGTACTCTGCGTACGTCGGCCGCCGGCTACCTCGAGCGCTGGCTCTAGCAGTCAAAGCAGAACGACGACTGCTTCGCGGACCATCCAGAACTTGGCCACCGCCAAGGGTGTCATGGAGTGATTCAACCTCGTTGGCCCGCATGACTTCTCGCAGCTTGCTTGGAGGAGCCTTGACGGTCAATTTGAGGCTTTGTCGTCTGTCGTCTGCAGAGCCCGCCCCACGTTGAACAGTTGCGGAAGAAACGTTGCTTGCAACAGCTGATGCCCCTGATCGCCGTGGCCTGGACGATGCCGGGGTCGACGCCGCCGAAGAACTAGAAGTTCAATTAGCTCTTGCGCGGACACGAGGTACATAGCATAATGTAGTGAAAGACATTGTGGAACATGCTGTTATGGCTTATTTTCTCGGTCTCCCAGGAGACGCGACAGAGATTTTGGGCCAAATCAGCGATTACAAGATTGACGCGACTGAATGTGAATCGACATGTGCCCAGGTAGATATTCACTGTTGAGTCCAGGAGCTGGTCTGATCCTCATTTCGGTGACAATGAGCTGCACCCACAAAAGATCCCAACTGCGACAATGATTGAGCCTTTCCACCAAAAGGTTGTGGAATCAAGGAGGTAAAAGTGTCTTTGCGCACAACGAGAACTGCGCACTTACTCATATCTGCCTGTTCGCCTCATTGAGTCTGTTCTTCTTGGATCATAATCTTCACCGCTGCCCAGATCTGACTCTTCTGTAAAGTCTTCGGTGGCCTCACTAATCTGACGTCGCACACGTCGGCTTCTATCTGTCATGTTTCTCTGAGGCTTCGAGCTCGGCTAAATGCCTAGGTTCTCCGCCTTTGGTGGTCTGCGTCTGGCCCTGGATTCTCGTGGAATTCTCGCGTCCGAGGTCGTGTTTTCTTGACTAGATGCGACCCCTGAGATCCAGAAGCAATATTCGCGGCTTTGCACAGGTCTAAACAAATGGTTCGATGATTAAGATTGATTGTCGATGTGACTCAAATCCTGAAATACGTAAGTAGCGAAAGATCTGATGCAGCAACTTCCCTAACAATGCAATGCGTGGGAAATGGTTGGTGACTGTGGCTGTTCCCGCCAAACCCAGCTTTGTGGCTGCTATGGCTGCTGTGGCTAGTGACTCAGCCACAGGGACGAACGGCATCGCCAGCGCCACTTTCGCCGCCATATCAATGAGCCGAGGCTGGCATTCTTCCCCAGTAAGTCTCGGTCATCCTCCAAGTACTGTATGAAAGTGTCACAGTTTCTCTTCCAAGTGCAACCTCCTCGACTGTATTGACGCACTGTCCCTGGCGCTACAATATGGTCCACGAAGATCCTAAGAAGACTCCCTCCATTCCCTCATGGCAGCAGCAGTACACCTCAGAGCAAAAGAACGGGGACTCTTCTTCGCATGACCAGCCCCCAGATACCAGCACACAGTCACCTCCACCACCTTCAGAAATACCTCTTCTTGAGCAAGCCCGAAAGTTCCTCGAAGACGAGTCTATACAAAATGCCTCGCGCGAACGCAAAGTTGCGTTTTTGGAGAAGAAAGGTGTACAGGCAGAAGAGATAGAAAAACTCCTTGGCCCGGAACATTCAAGTCCTTCGACGCCCACTGATGAGGACTCTGAACTAAAAACCATACACGACAGCAGCCAGACGCAGGCTTCAGCAGGCAAAGAGACGGAGTCAACCACAAAGTCGGTCGGTGAAGAAGCGCGATCGCAATCCACAAGAGTTGCGCAGAAGCGCGACGTTCCCCCGATCATCACCTATCCAGAATTTCTGCTGAAACCCCAAAAACCACCTCCGCTGGTCACTTTCGAACGCCTTGCCCATGCAGCCTACGTTTTCGCGGGCGCGTCTGCCTTGACATGGGCCGCAAGCAAATACATTGTGCAGCCCATGATCGAATCCCTTACCGAAGCTCGCCACGACCTTGCAGAAACTGCGAAGACAGACCTTGAAACTCTCAACAAGAAGCTGGAATCCACCGTATCCCATATCCCCTACATACCGAGCAGCACTGTCCTGCAACAGCAAAAAGCTCAAGACGACGATGACGACGTTGAATCCGTGGATTCAGACCCAACAGAACTGTTCCACCGCGATGTCGCAACACAAACGTCCCCCCGGCCCTCTCGGGCGATGTCATTCTCCTCCTTTCCAGATAATGACCACCTGTACGCGCAAGATCCCACAACGTCACAGTCTTCGCGTTTGCGCTCCTTGCACTCCACGCTCTTCTCTCTGCTCAATTCCCAAAACAATAGCTATTCTCAAGACCGCCTGAAAGATTCTGTGAGTGGCTTTCAAGCCGTCATTGACAAACTCGAAGCAAGTCACAATCCATTCCAGGTCGACTTCATGGGATCATTCTCCAGCTACAGCGGACCGGGCACATCAACTGCGACAGGCACAGATAATAAACAAAAGAAGCAAACGCCCGTCAACGAGGCGACAAAGTTCAGGAACGAGATCCGCGCGCTGAAAGGCGCGTTACTCAGTTCGAGGAATTTCCCGACGGCCAGACCAGCGCAGCCATTCACGTTGCCATCCAGATGAGGGCTGCTGAGCAGGTATTATATCAGTTGGGAAAGGTCTCTGTTTTGCTGGAAGCTATTGCACGGACTGCAGAGGTTGTATGATACCCTTTTGAGCTTCCAATGCTTCGAGCCAGTCTTAAATGTTAGTTGGATTTCATTGTAAAAAGCGTGCCAATGTTTCAGTAAGGACACATACTCCCTCGATAGCAAACGAAGAACTCGACTTTTTCGGTCAAAGAAGCAAAACCCCGCTTCTGCTATTGCTACTGCGTCTGCCCATGAAAGCCCCTTTGATGGTGATGTTCTATCCACCCACCTATACCAGGTCCTCTTCGCGTGACCAAGAGAGGCAGGCCAGTCCAACCCACCACGCTGTTGGACACATTATATGTATAGACGGCCTGTGCGGGCCATGTACGCCTCTTTCTGTCTTGAATACTTAGGGTACTCGTCCATGCATGCATGGATGGTTCTGCAAGCCATTCTTCTCAAATATCGTCATTCATTCGTCCGTCTTGTCTACTGAGTATGTATGTATGTATGTAAGTGGCTCGCGTGGACGTACGTATGTCGCTCTACATGGTGGATGACGGTACTCTAGGCTAAAAGACTGGCAGGGCAGGAGAGTAGAAGACTAGCAGAGGAGGAGAAGATGTTGTTTGTCGCTTGCTCCGCTCCGAATACAAGTCAAGTCGGCCGTCCTGGCAAGGGCACCAGAGGGTTTTGCACTTTTTTAGTCATGTCCGCCATATTCTTCTATCCTACCACCCAGCCACCCGCCTTAGCATGGGAAATCGTGTAGTCATGCTCGTCTTCATAGAAAACCCTTCCCCGTCGTCCTGCTCAGAAAACTTTACCCTCGCCCAGGTCGACATGTCGACAGCCTTCCAAGTGTTGTCAACAACACCTCAAGGGGTGGCTCTGCACATGCCCACCAACCTCTTCACACCCACCATCCACTGGCCGCACTCCTCCACCTTATTCGTGTGCACGTCCATCTGTATCTCCTGCGCCCTGGTAAAATCCCTTGCTTCTAGTGCTTGCGCTAGCTCAACTAGTTGCGCCACTGTATCCGGTTTAAGCAGATCCTCATTGTTCAGATGATCAAAGAGGATATCTAGCCGTTTCTCGGTATCAACCACTTGTGCTTTAAATGACTGTGGAGCTCGAGCCTTGACACGCGCCATCTCGGACGAGAGGATGGTATAGATTGGTTGGGCAGAAGGGGGAATATGTGTCCGGTCGCCCTTGGCTGTACGAGAATCCGTTAGTTTCAAAGAATCAGATACGACGACGTTTTCAACTTACGATACTTTCGCACCGGAGGTGCAGCGGAAGCTTTGTTTGAACCCGCAGTGCCAGGCCGAGACGGTGGTCTTTGGACTCCTGGCCCACTTCCTGTGGGGGGTGGTCCCGAGGAGATGAATTGTTGCTGGGGTGTCGGTATTGGTGGCGCTGTAGCTGACTGCGGTATCTGTATTGGTTGCGGTGGACCGTAGCTCGTCTGCCGCGTTGGTTGTGCTTGCTGGGTCGGGGCGTAGGGGTTTGACGGCGGAGCAGGCGTTTGGAAGGACGAGCCTTGGGGCGGCGGTGCGATAGATGGACGTGTACTAGGAGCAGTCGTATGCTGGCTGCCTCCTGCCGGTGCATATCTGTTGGGGGGTGTGGGAGCGTGAGAAGGAGGTGCGTTGTATGGAGATGGACCCCTGGGGATCGGCGGCGACATGATATTCTGCCCAAGGGGGGGTAATGTCACAGTCGGCGGCGCATAAGGATTGCTTGCCGATGCGGGTCGCTCAAAAGAGGGCTGGCCACCTAGAGGAGACGTTACTCGCGGAGGTGGACCCGTCCCTTTTGGTGGAGGGGGAACTGGCGAGGCTCTCTGTCTCGCACCAAAAGGCGGAGCCGTGGGAGGAGAGGTCACTTGCGGTGGTGGTGGGCTGAATGGATTCTGAACAGGCTGCGGTGGGACGCTGGGTGTGCCTCTTCTCGAAGTGGGAGGTTTGACAAACCCCTCCGGGATGTCATTCCAGTTGGACATACTTTTGTCTTGAGATGGCGGAGGAATGGCTGGAGACTGATTGAACCTGGGAGGCGGTTGGATGGGATTTGGCTGTGGGGTGACGTATGGACCAGGGGGAGGAGGGCCGGGCGGCATTCTCATCTGTTGTGGGGGTTGGTAGCTACCGCTAACGGGAGCATATGGATTGGATGGGGTACTGATGGCCGTGGGTGGCGCGTAGGGATTGCTCGGCTGTAAGGTACTTGGGGCATAGGGAGTCGGACCTTGAGGAGCTGGTGGCGTAAACGCAGTTGTTGGAGGCTGAAATTGTGACATGCCAGGCAGGGGTTTGTTTCTCGTCGTTATAGGGGCAGCTTGAGGAACAGCAGCTGGAGTGGCAGTCTTCTTTCTTGCCTGTTGGATGCGGCTCCTTGCAACATCCGCACCTGGATAGCTTGCTGGAAGCAGATCTAGATATTTCTGGGCAACGTCTAGCTGGCCTGAACCAGCGACAATGTCGGCGTATTCCAGATATTTGCCGTACAAAGCTTCCAGCTTCCACTCCCCGGTTTTGGACAGCTCTCCGTCCTTAAAGTTGACCACTTGTCGGAAGATGGTAACCTTCTCGATGAAGTCTTGAAGACCACGAGCGTGTAGTGAAAATGCTGAAGATGCGTCCGCTTCCGAGGCTCCCGCCTCCTCATGCTCTTTGAGCTCTTGGATCCAGATGGCGACAACCTTCTCCAGCTTGGAGCCAGCCAAGAAGCAGAAAGAAGCATCTTTCCGTGAGACAGGAGAAAGATCATCGGTCTGTTCCTCAATCCTGTCGCCAAGCGCTTCGCAAAGATCTGGAAATTCCTGCTCATCAGCAAACGTGCACAGCGTAGCCATGACTTCCTTCCAATTTGTGAGATCAGCATTGTGAACTGTATCCCATAGATTTTTGCCCACGACCGAAGCGAGTAGGCGCAGGTAGTTGGGTCCGCCAGATTGTTTTGCGAGATATGCTTCCTGAGCTTTCTTGATACAGGCTTCGCCGCCGCAGATAGCGATCATAAAGGCATCCGACATTCGGTTCTCTTGCAAACACACGTCTAGAGCTTTCTCAAATTGTCCCAGTATCAAGGCTCTTGTAATCTGCTTGTCTGCCTGGGACTCGGATCCCGTATATATCTGGAAGGGATTATTAGTCCTGGTACCCTTCGTGGCCGCCAACTCTGCCAAAAAGTCACCATCGGCGGAGCTTGCGAAAATAGATTGGAACCGTTTGTGAGCTTTTGAGGCGCCGTTGACGGACGGCTTTTGCTCTTCTGAATTGGAATTGTCGTCCTCTGGGGTCTGCTGCTCAACACCATTTGCGCTGTCTTCGGATTTGTCCTCAAAACCTAGGTATTTCACCAGCTCTGCTCGAGGGTTCTTAGATACCAGAGTCTCAATGACCTTCCAATCAGCCTTCTCTTCCTCAGTCCTTGCAGATGCAACCCTGGCCTCACACAGGCTGGTGAGATCACCTGACTGAAGGGCTTTCTCGAAGGTTTCCGTTGCGCTCCCGACATCTGAGTCGACCTCGAATTTGCTGATGCAGATCTTTGAAGCTCTTGATTTCCCAGGGTCTGCTTGTTTCACACTGATGATTCTTCCACCGAAGCCAAAAGACACGGAAACGGGTCGCTCCAGCCACCTCGGTGCCTTGGTAAGGGAGAAAGACGAAGTCTGAGGTTGTGTCTGAGCTCTGGAGAAGAAGTCCTCTCCATCTGCAGCCTGGCTCTGGTCTGTCTGCGTGGTGCTCGGATTGGTGTTCTGTAGAGTCTGGATTTGGAGTTTGCCATCGAAAGACGCGGTCGCAAACATGTTCGGGTTATGAGGGTTCCACCTTGTCTGGAACGTCCAGTTTGTCACAACTGGATAATCGCCATAGGCGTCTCCAGTCTGGGGGTTCCATAGTATGGTTCTGTTATCCTTGCCGCAAGATAGCAGGAGGTCGTGATCCTGTGGGCACCAAGCGACCGAAAGAACCCCCGAGTCATGCCCGCGAAGCACCTTTTCGGGCGCGTTCGAGTTTCTCAGATCCCAGACCAGAATGACAGGCTCCTGCTCCAGCGGCACAGCAGTGATCAATCGTGTGGGCTTTTCGGGATCCCAAGCAATAGCACTGGCCGGTTTGCGTTGAAAGTTGTTAAGCGTCAAGCTCTCTTTCCTTGTTTTCATGTCCCATACTGTCACAAATCCTCCGCTACTTCCCGTGACCAGGATATTTGACACCTTCTTGTTCCAATCGAGGCAATCGATATCGTCTGCTCGGGCAGCGGTACTTCCAAGTCGTATAGGGGTGTCGAGGTGGTTCAGGTCTGAGATGAAGAGTTCTCCCTTGGCACCACCCGTTGCGAGAAAATTCTGTATCTTGGGATTGAACTGTAAGGCCTTGATTGCCCCGCTGTGTATCTTGTGGGTGAAAATGGAGGCTTCTCCCGTGCTCGTGATGGCCTTATCCGCATCCCACAAGCCAAGTAGCCCGTTGTCAAATGCTCCAGCAATAATCCCTCTCTTGTGTCCAGCCTGGGCCGGTGTCCAAGCAATGTCGTGAAAGCTGCGACTCGTCAGTGGACGTACTAACAACGGATAGAACCACATACCCCGTCTCAGTAGGGATGGTGACGGAGGGCTGCAATTCTTGACTCTGTTCACCACTGTCCAATGCGAGATCCCAAAGTTCTAGACAAGTTTCATTGCTGAAATCGACGTCGACGGCACCAGACTTTGTGCCAGTTGCGATCCAAGATGAGGGCGCATCGGGAGACCACGCGAAAGTCGCTGTGCGCGGAATTTCCCTGAGGCGCACCATGGCGGGATGTGGTGCTGGGCTGCTTCAAGGGAGGAAGAGAGGTAAACAGGAGTAAAGAAAGGCTAAGTCATGCAGCAGGAAAGAAACAAGCTTCAAGTGAACAGATAGACAGGAGAATCACAATTTAGCAACCAGCTGGTCTCATCTTCCACTCTGATACATCTGAGGATTTCAACTTTCCAATCTGGACACCGTCGTTTGTCCAGAAGGTTTTAGGGCCGCAAAACGATTAGTGGCCTCCCAGCGTCATCCCTGACCCCCCATATGTTGAACTCCGCAGCCGCAGCTTAGGCTGGCAGCACAGGCAGACCTCAATCCCACGTGATCTTGGTATTCCACATTTTTTCGACTTTGAGCCTCTCTTTTCGAGTCCGTGCAGGGTCGAGAAGCACGAGAATGGCGGAGGGACCAAATCGCCCAAACAGTACAATCTACGTTGGCGGTCTCGACACCAATCTTGTGACCGCCACAACTCTCTCGGAGGCGTTCGTCCCATTTGGCGAAATAGTGGACATAACGCTACCCAAGCCTGAGGCGCCGTCTTCGACAGATTTGCACCGCGGCTTTGGATATGTTGAGTTCGAGGATGCGGCTGATGCAAAGGAAGCAATCGACAACATGGATCAGAGTGAGCTTTACGGACGGGTGATCAAGGTAGCAATGGCCAAACCCGACAGAAAGGAAACCGGACAAGTTGGGTTGGGCAGCACCACCGCTATCTGGGAACAAGTGAGTGTGGCTGAAATTTGTCGATGCTTTTATGTTTAGTTTGGTCATTCTTTCTCTTGTTAGACTAGCTAGGGAGGAAGAGTGCTAACCTTGTGGCAATCAAGGAGGACTATCTAGCAAAATATGGTACAGCGAACGAGGACAAGGCTGCTGTGGAAAGCGCAAAGAACGAGAGGCCCGCAGATCCCATGGATGGATTAGAGGGTCTAGATGTTGCTGGGCCGAAACCCGAGTGAGCGAAGAGATGACCGGACGAGATCAACGCCATCACGAGATTGAAATGGCTCCAACCAAAAAAACAGCAGCAATGGTGGTAGGCAAGGGCCTAACCATCCAATAGCGCCAATCGTAGCGCTGGAAATATGCAGTTCCTGCAGAAGTCAGGGAAATAAGGCAGCCACTGTCATCAACATCGAGTTTGCCATGCCGAGCAGATGAAAGACAAGCACAGTCTTCTGGAGAAGTCGGAAAGGGTTAAGAAGAGAGCTGGCAAAGCCGAATTACTTCGGCACCAGCGAGGTTGCCGGAAAGTGCGCTGAGATGAAGATCAATATGGTGTCAACAAATCTCAGAAAAGACTGTCAATTTCCCTTCTGGCTGCCGTGTTATATACACAATCCGCAAGGCTCGGAATCATCTCCACTCTCAGCAATTTAGGATATAGCAGAGACTCTCCATTGTTCACACGTCTGTTTGCTGCCAATCTCCATATGCTACCATTTCCTTCTCAATGTTTCTGTTGAGACCGCTGCAAGCGAAGGGTCCTGTCAGTGAAGAGCTTCCTAGCCATAGCAAAGCAAGCAGCGAACAAGGCGAAGCTACAACGGCAAGAAAACGTATCAGTATTTGTCTCGAGATCCAGTATTTTTGCTCAATTGTGCTTCCAAGTTCATTAAGAACGGATATACGTACGAAATGACAACGCCGAGAGGGAGCAACTCCGGGGGGATTCTCTTAAGCATGCGAATTCTCTGGGTGATGGTGTGCGCTGCGGGTTGTCAAGGTCAGTTGCTTGGTCGAAGGTCTATATGTCGGCCCGTCTTACCGCTTTGGTCGTCCTCCTGTTAGAGATAATTAGTATGAGTCTTTAACCATCCGGCACATACTCCTGCTCACCTTAGCCCTGAACCTGGTTCGGGTGTTGTGGAATGGTCTGGCAGTCTGTTTTTGGGCGGATTGACGGAAGGCAGCTTGCCGCATGCCAGCTGCCCGAAGGGGTTGCAGCCTCAAGAGTCTCACAGTGTTCATCCTTGCTGTGTGCTTGGAGGCGGAGTGGAGAGTTGGAAGCGAAGCTGAAGAGAGAGATGTTTGGGACGAGGAAGAGTGACGTTGGAGTTGGTCGCAGTTGAAGTTGCTCCCAAGCTCTGTGCAGTACGACAGCCAATCAGAATCAGGCCACTCTTGTTACGCCTTAGTAGCTTCTGCAACCTCCGACTTTCAACCTCATTGCAGTCCTCAGGTGACAACCTCCCCTCTGAAGCTTCCTTTTTCAACTCAACCTCAGCACTCGAGCTTCTGTCTATATTCCACCGCGTTCACAAGAGGATCCTACCACCTGCCAAGATGACTCAAATTGAGGTCCCTGACGCTGAGGAGCTCGGCGGAAACGTCACCAAACCCTTCAAGTTTGTTACGGGTACGAATGCTTCCAGGTCCACGACTGCTTTGAAATTCGTGCTAACGATATAACAGCTGGATACGACGCCCGTTTCCCCAACCAGAACCAGTACGTTCCCTTCCACCGTGGCCGAAAACATCCAGCAGCCTAATCGTGGGTATTCTAGGACAAAACATTGTTGGCAAAACTACGTCGATTATCACAAGTGTATTCTTGCAAAGGGCGAAGATTTCAAGCCATGCAGACAGGTATATGCCCATGGCCAAAAGACCGGGACTCATGCTGACCTGTCTCAGTTCTATTTGGCATATCGATCGCTGTGCCCTAGCTCCTGGGTTCATAGGTGGGACGATCAGCGTGAAGCTGGAAACTTTCCCGTCGACTTGGAGCACTAGAGAGTCGAATGAGTTATCGGGATGCAGATGGAAGAAGAAAAAACCCGGCCTACAGACGCGGAGTTCTCACGGCAAGCCCAGGGTGGCATGGATATTGTACATAGACCCAGATGAAACCAGTGGCAGCCAACACACTCCTCCAATACAGCTACGTACATGGTCCGATGCATTGTTGTACTGCTTTCAGTCTGTGTCTATCATGCAGCTTCCAGACCTGTGTATTGGGCCGCCGAAAGTGTCTACTAACATTCGTGGGTTCAACAATAACCAGAGCAATCGTACCGTGCTGATGCGCAAAAATTCGATTGGTTCAGGAATAGATAGTACTTGGCTCAAGGTTCCCATAGATGTTAACGCTATCATTTGAGGGCAGTGTGAGCCCCATGGTACTGTTTTGCCAGGTCACTCCTGCATATGTCGCCCTTGATCCCAAGGGGTCGATGCGTTCACAGCACCAATATGCAGTTGCTCATGTGAACTCTGGGGTCTTCTATTCGATGCTTGAGCTAATGCTCTCAGTGGCAACCGCCCAAAGGCCGCTGTTGTTCCTTGGATCGCCTGCCAGGACCAACGCAGCAGTAAGACAATGATCAAGCCCTTCAGTTGTCATCTTCCGCAAGGCTTCTCTTCGGGTATTCTCTAACCGGCATTGATGTAGGCTGTCTAGACACGACCGCTCATCCAATTCTTTTCATTTCTTGACCGAACTCCTCCTCAAAGCCTCCAACAACTCGGGCCGGGAGTTCAGTAGCTGAACTGCTTGTGCATAAGCATACCACTGCCTGGATCTCTTGTTCTTCTCGGGCCAGTTATCCTTCTCCTCGGTCACGACAGCTTCGAAGAAGTGGTAACTCGCTTTAGGAGCGTGTTTCGTAACGGCAGTTGTTGGCCTCGTATCCGGAATGTGACCCAGGTCTCTTTCGACCTTGCAGATGATCCCGGCTTCTTCCCACGCTTCTCGGACGGCAGCAACTGACGCCGAGGCTTCATCTAATTCCCAGCCGCCTTTGGGGAGCACCCAGCCATTACGCCGGGAGGACTGAATGAGTAGAACTCGGGTCTTGTCTGCAGACAAGGGGACAACACCTGCGACCAGTCTCTCGCCCTTTGTTCCATAGCCTGCGACACGATGAGCACGAGAAATTCAAGCTGACCTAAAAAAAAAAAAAGCAGTGGCATACATACGCTGATTGGCCGTGCCGGTGCGAGAGGTCATGGACATTTCTTTGGCCATGATTGTGGGAACCGCCGGGCTTGGACGGACGGCCACAAGCCAGAAGTCTTAAAGGAAAGGACCGTTTGGGTACGACTGTCTCGGAGGATATTCTAGGCTAACAAAGTGGCAGAAGCGAACGTAGAAAGAGACGGTGAAGGGAGGCACGTGGGAACACTATCGAGCTGCTCCCGGGTGCAAGGCGGCGAGGTCAGTCTCTAGAAAGAGAAGACGAAGGGGATCAAAGATGACCCATGGTGACGATAGCAGCTGGGTGTGCGATACAGCGCATGAATGAGGGAGACCTTCAGTCCCGTGTGGCACGGGGCTGAGGGAACGAAGTTGACGTGTAGAGCATCCTGAGGAAGGGTATAGCCATAGTTATGTAGCCTTTTGGACAAGTTTAGTTTTTTTGGCAGTTGAGTGTCGGAGGTGCAGGTGCATAGTGGGTGGACACTCATGGGGGAGCACGAAAAAAAACATCGGTAGCGGCGATTTCCTGACCTGGGCGAGGGCGGGCAATGGCGAATCGCAGTTTCCCACCAGTGACCCAGCGGTGCCAGGGGACAGGGAACGAGGCATGCGAGACCATCAAGCCATGTTCCATTCTCTTTTGCTTTTAATGCTGCATGCTTGATTCATTGCTCGCTCATGGTCCATCGACGTCCCTCGTGCCTCATGCCTCATGACTGATGCGGCTAGAGACACTGCGGCAGGAGAACGACCAGGCACTCCCTCACTTCATCGAGTGGGATTTTTGGTATTTTATTTGGCTTCCCAAACGGCATCAGAGGCTTGTCAACCGACTAATTGCTAGGTTCCAGCACATCTCGTTCGCTCGAATCGCTGCGTCCTTTGCTGGCCCATGTCACTCCAAACCGCTTCCGTGTCCACTTCCAACGCTTCCACCGCTTCCACGCCATTCCCCCCTTCGAATCGAAGCACACGACGAACATACACGTGCCCATCTTCACGTTTATACTGGTCTAAATTTCTGATACTCGACCCCCCGTCTTTCTCCCTCCTAACCGCCTTTTCTGCTTGCCTCGACGCTTCCAGTTACGGTTCCTCGGCTTGCTCGCCCTTAACACCGCTCATCCAAACAACCTCCAGTTCGCCTCGGGGCTAACGGTGCCCCTCCTCAGACTGCTCACGCGAGCGCCCAAGATCCAGGCAGGAAGTGGGGGTTCTCTCCTAAAAGACTGCTGCGT
This sequence comes from Fonsecaea pedrosoi CBS 271.37, assembly GCF_000835455.1. Lineage (NCBI taxonomy): Eukaryota > Fungi > Ascomycota > Eurotiomycetes > Chaetothyriales > Herpotrichiellaceae > Fonsecaea > Fonsecaea pedrosoi. Next base: position 2,712,514 of record NW_013550610.1, read on the forward strand.
TGTGTTCCAGCCTTTAAGGTCCAGTACACCAGTACACCGCGCACTGCCAGAGTATCCTCCATTGGTTGCCTCGGAGCCAGTCGTGTGCATATCCCACGAACGAGTTCCACGGGAAGTATTGCCTGGATATGACTGGGGGTTCTCCGGCTGATGAGTTGCTCCTTTGATGCCCTTGTGTCGGACCGCCTGTGACCTTGGATATTAATGGGAATTCGTCATTGTCTGCCTGCCAACGGGAACCAGGTGACATCATATTGAGCCGCGAGTGAGTCGTCATTCTGCCTTCGCTGGGAGACCGACTTGTCCATTCAAAGATACTTGTGTAATGCGTGAAGGCTCAGATATTCCTTCTTTGGCTTGAGCAGGGGATCCACTAGTGCTCGCAGTTGATCATGACAAACGAAATCTCACTTTTGAAGCCCCTTGGTAAGTTCTATTTGCGACGGACAACTGACCCTGATTCCTTCACAAACATGAGCCATGGCCCGACCCGCTTGTCCCGGGCTATCATATTATGTTGGCCACCTGTTCAGCGAGGCTGGCTCCCCTGCGTCGAGCAGATGATTGAATCTGACTGTGATCAGGCTATCAGAGAAAGAATTGGTGTGGATATTGCAAGAATGCCGCAGGCAGTAGGTCACCGTCCTTCCCCAGCGCCCTGGCGTTATTTGCCACCTACCCCTTGTCTATGTTTTCTTTTGCAGAGGCCTTAGCTGAAAGTGCAGGCTCCTCGTATTACATGTCGTGTGACAACATGCGAGTCGATCACTATCAATACCTGATGGACAGGGGCTGGAGGAGATCAGGATCGCTCTATTACAAACCGGACCTCCTGCGTTCATGTTGTCCCCACTACACGATACGGTATGAGATGCTTTACAACAAAAACAATATGGTGGAGGCCCGCTAATATCCACAGTCTCAAGGCATCAGAATTCCGACCCGTGAAAGACCAACGACAAGTGATGAATCGATGGAACAACTACGTTCTTGGCCCAGAATACAAACGAAAAGCTGCTATGCTGTGTCCACAATCGCGAGAGCAAGTTGAAGCGCATGGTTGTGGGAATGCAGCTAACATGCACAGGGAAAAGCGCCGTCTGAGAGACAAATTTGACCTGTCGACCGCGGTCCACAAAGCGGAATACGACAATGTTAAGCGTCCAGTGGGCAAAAAGACTGGTGTGTCCATTGAACCTGCTCATAGGTTCGAGGTCAATCTCGAAGGCGATAGCTTCACAAAGGAGAAGTGAGTATCAGCACGAGCTTGCGACCTACATCTCACAAGCGTCAGATACGAGATCTTCTTGAAATATCAGTTGCGGATACACAAAGACCCTGCATCACGGTGGAAAGAGTCTGACTTCAAGCGATTCTTATGCACTGGTCTTGACCGGAAGATTCTCAAGATCGGCGGCAAGACACTCAAACTGGGGTCGTACCACCAGTGCTATCGCCTTGATGGAAAGCTGGTGGCTGTTGCAGTTCTCGACCTTCTACCCCATGCCGTCAGCTCAGTCTATCTCTTGTAAGTTCTGATCTTTTCAACTTGGAATACACTACTCATCACTCACAAGCTATGATCCTGACTACGAGGCCTGGGATCTGGGAAAGATGAGTGCTCTGCGAGAGATATCGCTGGCCAAAGAAGTCGGTTACGAGTACTATTACATGGGTGTGTTGAGAGTGCCTTCCGCGTGTTTACTGGCTCATCACAAGTAGGCTATTATATCCACTCATGTACAAAGATGCGCTACAAAGCCGCTTTCTGTCCGACCTACATCCTCGGTATGTCAACCTGTTACATGCCACACCCTTCGCTGACGACTCTTTAGACCCAGAGAGCTATGAATGGAATCTTTTCGATGATAAATATCGCCAGGAGCTCGACAAGAGGAAATACGTCTCTCCGTCCCGTGATCGGAAACGTGGAGTGGATGCTGCCGAGGGCACCATTCAACAAGCAGGTGCCAGAGGGACTTCGGATAGCGGCCCTGCTCCTAAAACCACGAAAGAAAGAGGACGAATGTTTGACGATGAACAAGATCTAGAGTTCGACGAACCCCCAAGCGACGAGGAAGATGCGGAAATACCCGAAGGATCCTTGTTTGATTACGAGATACCCGGTGTGCTGACGAAAGATGAAGTGAAACGTCTTGATCTCGACCACTGGCGCCTCGTCGTAGGCAACACTCTGATCGAGTTAGAGGTATAAGCTCCCAGCTTCCGAGGGTCGATCAGCGTCTTACTAACCACTTTGTAGGATCTCCGGGACTGGGAAGATGGGAAAATTGACGACCCGGATACTATGAAAGGCATGGCGGCAGAACTTGCTGCAGTTACGGGGCCGAAACTCCTCCAGAACAGTGCGCTGGCAGTGTTCTGACAATCAGGACCAATCATACCCTCGCGACAATGATGAGCGAGAGCAGTCAGGCCACTTCGGAGTTCAATCATGTACAAAACCGGCTCTCAGCCCAGGTGGCCTCAAGACGACATCGCAGTCCTTACAACTTATACGGCCGCTGCACCTGAATCTCCCTCGATACAGGCCCTATCTTGACCAAGACTGTCACAAAAACCTACGACTGACTAGGATTGATGGCCTCGAATACATCCACGGAACATTTCACCCGACTGCACTCCTACGAAAGAATTCGACCTATCGGTTACCAGCGCAATAAAGACAAGGAAGCTGGCGCCCAACAGGTGGGCGAGCTCCTCTCTGGATGCCATCATAGTTGAGATATCTCGGCTGTTGCGAGGCTCACCCTTAGAATGCAAGCTGAAATAGTTCTCTTCAGAGCGCCGCGCCTAGTACGACCAGCACTACGATTACCTCGAAGTCAAGTCAAGATGTTGCTTCGGATAGAAACCAAGATCTAGGCTCAGATCAAACAGCCGGACGGTGATGTGGAAGTTGTGGTGACTATTCAGAATCCTGGCAACCTTGTCCGCTTCAATCCCTACCAACATCACTTCTGACACCCGGACGAAACTCATCGTGTCCCCAACGGAAGAAACATTGGCATGGAATATCTATGTGATAGTTCGTGACTAGTTGTAAGCGATACAGCCAGACTGGAGATGAAACAATGGGCAAAATAAAAGATGTTGCTTGATTGCCAACCCTATATCGGTTTGTCTTTATCACCCTTCCCTTGGATATTTCTCTATATATCACGGCACCAATCACCTGTTCATCAGGAATCACCAGTTGATACGTGTGCTCTCGGTTTGCCCGAGTGGTCCCCCTGAATTGAAGGACATACTTATCCATCTGTTGCCGCCTTACAAACGACTGGGAGTGAAGATCAAACAACCCCTTTTCGTGAGACTCTTTCGGGGGTGATTGACTTTGTCATGAAATCGGCGATATGTAAACGGAAAAGTGAAATCTCATTCAGGCGCTGATGGCTTTTCTTTTTCTTTTTTGTCGTTATAAACATATTCCCTCTCTCCCCTAAGAAAACTTGGTCCCTACTAGCGACGCCTTCAACCTGCGGAACCGACATCAAAGGAATTCGATATGATGAAAATTCTATTTGCGTCTCTAAGCCTTCTGGCCTTGGGTGATCTTGCCTTGGGTCTCAATCACAAGGTCGACACAATACTTGATACACAGCCATACCATCGCATGCCGATTCCAACGACAGTCCTGATACGTCCTTCCACAACCACCACAGTCAACCACTTGATCCTCCCCTCGTTGCTAGCGAAGGGTAGGGGCGTGTGCGAGGGGGAAATGTCCTTTTGCAATACCGCAGGCAACTGTTGTCCGGCAAATACTTACTGCACCGTGGACATTTTCCAAAACGGAGCCTGTTGCGCACACGGTGCTTCCTGTACTGGCCTGTCCAGTCCCGTCACCGAGCTCGCCACGGGTAGCTGGCCAGCTTCCAGCGCTGCGAGTGCGCACAGAGCGCCGAGGGTCTTTGTTGGCCTCGCACATTGGATGAATCTCGGTTTGGGCTATCCTGTGAGCGACACATCTGCCAGCGACGGCGTGGTTGGTGATGTGTGCTTTGAAGAAGAGAACCTCTCTCCCGAGGCATCTGTCCCTGGCGCAGATATCAAGAAAGGAGGCGGATGCAGTCACGGTGGTGGTCACGGCGGCAGTGATGGCGGCAGTGATGGCGGTCACGGAACAGAAGGAGGAGATGTTGGAAGGGGATCCGCAAAAGCAGGGGTTCAGGGCGCTGGGGGCAGAGGTGCAACAGGGGGAGTGAGTGAAACTGCCCCGGTGCCTCTGCCCTTGAAGTTCTTGGGGTTTCCTTTCGTTCTTGCGCGACACGCCGGGGCAGCCATTCACCCAACCATCAACATGACCTCGGACGCAATTGGCAAGCTTAAGCTCATGGGAGCTAATGAGGCTATGATCATGGCCCAGAACAAAACAAGCAGTGCCGCCAGTATGCCTCGACCTCGGAGGGTGTTTGGCCTGGGTTTTGCTTTGATCCATCGAGTCAGAGCAGCCACGCTTCCGATCAAGACCACGATCCCACATCCATCGGCCGTGGCCAAATTCATTGGGGGTAACGCCTATTACCTCGAGAAAGTGAACTACACGAGCAACGCAGCGGACAGGGCTCAATTGCCACGGGTTGTGAGTTTTACATTGGCCCTGGCAAGACACATAAAAAACACGGTGCTAGGCACTCACAATGTCGACCAGTGAGATTAGCAGCGATGGCTTCCTTCCGGACGAGTTGGGTCGAAATGCTGGACGTGGAGGCGTGCTGGTAATTTGACACAAGACCAAACCTTGGTGGACAGGCACAAGGATGGCTGCGCGAGGAGTCTGGTGGTTCATCGGTCCCAGTACCAATACTTAGGCGGCATCAGAGAAGAACAGAAATCAGCATCAATGATTTGTTCGTATGCAGACATTTGTCTCTTTTCTCGTTGATTCTTCATGTTTGTTATGGAGCAGAGCAGTCCCAAAGGGGCACCTTTTCCGAACACTGTTAAAGCAGCGACTCTACCGAAATGGCCTTTGCTCGGAGCTTGGACGCCGAGTCGTGTGTGCTTTGACTAAATTTCTCAATACTTCTTGACGGCCAGATAACTTTTCTATCCCATACACAAAACAGCTTTCCCTCAAGCTCATCGCAATCAAAGCCTTTTATCGTCCCTGTACTTTCTCAAGTCTACTCTCCCTCTCCGTCCACGTGATGTTTCGGAAGCAATTACTTCGCCAGGTGCGCACCATCTCAGACTCACTATCTGCGTCTCCGTCACGGATACGCCAGTCGCCATTTTCTTCCGCCACCTTCATATCTCCCCGGACATCCAGAAACGCCTACCTCTCAACACGGATAGGACAGAGATGGCAATCCACCGACGCGCAGCCACAGAAGCCTTCCACGGAAGCGGCTCCTTCAGAAGAGGCAAAAGCCGCGGAGGAGGCAAAGGCAGACCCTCTAAAGGAAGAGCTTGAGAAGGCCAAAAAGGAGGTTATCGACTTGAAGGTACTGTGCGGATTCCGCAATGTGTGCTCTGGATAATGCAACGGGGGCTAATACTTTGGGCTCTCTAGGACAAATACCTCCGCTCCGTTGCAGACTACCGCAACCTTCAAGAGCGAACCCGTCGAGACATGGAATCCGCTCGCCAGTTTGCCATCCAGCGGTTCGCCTCCGACTTACTCGATTCAATAGATAACCTGGATCGGGCACTGTCATCGGTGCCTCAAGAAGCCCTTGGGACCAACGCCTCTTCCTCCGAACCTAATGTCGCCGCCTCTGCCGCATCCACCTCGGAGCCCAACAAGGACCTGGTCAATCTGTTCTCGGGCCTGAAGATGACGGAAGAAATTCTCATGTCCACGTTGAAAAAGCACGGTCTGGAGCGCTTCGACCCCCTGGAGGGCGGAGGGCGCAAATTCGACCCCAACACGGACGAGGCCACTTTCTTCACAAAAGTCGAGGGCAAAGAGGACGGTGATGTCTTTTACACCCAGAGCAAGGGATATAAACTGAACGGGCGTGTTGTGAGAGCGGCCAAGGTCGGAGTCGTGAAAAACTCATAGCCCTCGGCTTGCTTCGACGTCCAAATTCGGGGCCACTTGTTTGACCCTGTTGTACCAAAAGTTTTGCGACCTTTCAATCTCGTTACTTCCGTCTCGGCGCTTCCTGCCTGTGGGTGACACCAAAAGGACAGGTTTAGAGATGACGCGAAGAAGGGATTCTACAAAAATCGGACGATATGTCGGCTCTCATCTTAGAAGTGACGGGATCACGGGAGAGTGGAGCTGCACATGGTGATAATGTGTGTGTGTGTGTGTGAGAGAGAGAGAGAGTGTGTGTGTGTGTGACGGCTAACATGTTCCGTCTTGGAAAATCTGATGTGGAAGGGCACTGAGAATAACAATGGGCATCGTGCAGGACGGCAATGGCGGCGGCTGAGGCTGGGATTTTTGGTGGTCTGTGTCTATCTGTCTGTCTATATCAAGCCCACCAGCGGTGTCGGAGATGATGACCACGAATCCGCATGACATGTTGCTGCAACGTGCCTTCAAAAATGTACTTACACCCCCTGACATTCCCCCCTTTGGGCTCTTGGGCCCTCGGGTTCTCCTCTGCCTTTGTACAGCTTACTCTTCTCTTCATTACATTATGTAGACATGTAATTGGGATTACCAGCCAGACCTACTACCTGCTACCGATGTAGCAGCCCCAGGTATGCGCATTGGATTCTATTCTATTCTATTCAGAGAACACATCTCCAGTGATGGAAGATTTAATGGTTTTGAAGAAAGCGGAAGTAGTGGGATAAGTAGTAATACAGTATAAGTACAAGTACAAGTACAGGAACAAGTATAATAATTATACATAGGCCTATACCTATATCTTTTCGCGAAGACCATTCCCGTCTTTCCTTGATATGGGAGTGGGTATATTTTGGAGGATTGAAGGGTTGAAGGGTTGAAGGGTTCAAGGGCACACGCGCGGTGGCCATCCCGTTCCCATGGCATACATAGATCAAATACTGGCTGGCTGGTTGGTTGGCTCCTCAGGCAGGCAGGCAGGCGGGATGATGGACCTCCCAAGATGATGGGTCGAGTGGGATCGAGGAATTGTCGTCGTGCGAAAACCGCTTGTCTGTCCCCAAAAGGCGATCGTCAGCATCAGCGAATGGGTAATCTGCGCGACGAGGAAACCGGAAAGAGAGAAATTTGCTAATCCGTTAAAGATTCAGAAGAGGCAAATGCACAGTATAATCAAGTCGGTTGATCATATGGGGTTGAAACAATTATGATTTAGGCAGTTCATCATTGGATCACAGAGAGATATCTGGGGATGAGACGCAAATGCGGGTCGGGGTTCTTACCTGTCATGATAACCCGCTGGCCGCCAGCTGGGTGAACAACAGTAGACGGCGGCTTCGTGAGCTCCTTCACTCGGCGACGGCAGTGGTTACCTGACTGAACAGATCGCGGGCGGGCGACGAGGTCGGAAACAATTTAACGAAGTTCAACCCCCAATAGGTCCTTCATTCTGCGGCCGACTTCTTCATGCAATCCATTGACTTCTTCGTTTGTCAATGTCCTCTCGAGACTTCGGTAGTTGATCCGGTAACAGAGACTCTTCCTCCCTGTGGTGGGATGCACGAACTCGTCGACTAGTTTCACGTCTTCAACTAGACTGCCTGCCACGTCTCGTACAACTTCCATGATATCATTCTCGTGGAATGCAGCAGGCTGAGTTTCTGTCGGGGATGCTTTTGTGGCGTCTCCCCCCGCAGCAGCAGCAACACCTGAGGTCGCGTGCGCTAGTTGTGAAACGAGCGGTGATGATGCTGCAGGGGTTGGTTTGATCCAAAATGCAATGTCCTTGTAGCAGGCAGGATATTTGCTGAATGGTTCGAATTTGGTGATCTTTCCACGAGTGAATTGTTTCAAAAACCTTGGATCGGTGGACCAGAACAGACGAATGTCCGGAATACCAAACAAGAGCATCGCGAAGCGCTCAATGCCTAGACCCCAGGCCCAGCTGATATGGTCATTCAGTCCTGCTCTGCTTAGTATGGATTGTTTCACGACGCCGCTTCCCAGCAGCTCTAACCATTCTCCTCCATGCCACAGGACCTCCAGTTCGAAAGAGGGTGACGTGAAGGGGAAATAGGCTTCAATCCAGCGAGCTTGCATGGGGGCGTCGGTTCTGGCAGCGGAGGGAAGCGATTGTCGAGAGGCCTCGAGGATGCGGCTCACAAGATACTCGAGGCTCAGTTTGAGATGTCTGGCGACTTGTTGCACTTCCGCGGGGTCATGTTCAGGTTGCAAGGGGTTTGCAGTTCCTGTGAAGTCGGTGGCTTGGTCTTCTACAACGAGACCAGTCTTGGGCATCTCTTCACAGTCCCGCTCGATCTGAGCGGCTCGGTTCTGCTGGGCTTCCCAAACTCGGGCACCTTCCATTTGGTGGAAGACCGGAAAATGACTCCTGTCGATACTATCTCTGCGGTAGACATCGGCACAGATGGTGTACCCTTTGCTCGAAGGATTCTTTGCGAGCCACTTAAATGCGGCGTTTTGGTGTGCAGAAGTATGTGTGCGCAGGAGCTGAGACGAATTGACATAGTATGTATCTGTCCTTGAACGGCCTGGATGGTCCGCAGGGAAACCTAGGATATCAAAATTGTCTCTGACTGTGACGACCGGATTCCCCATCGCGAAGTGTTTGAACGTCGATTCTTCGAAACATGACTCTATGAGCTTCCGCGTAATACAGATGGGGTGGTCAGGATGATCGTAGAGGTTACGACCGACGAGGTCTAGGATGGAGCTGGAGAGATTTGAGGTCTGATCGAAAATGTACGGTGAACCCAAGATCTTTGCTCCAGATTGTCCATTGTCGTGGACTATTTTGTTCTCCTGGCCCAACTCTTGCAGCTTTCTCTCAAACTCGACATGATCTCCGCTCTGGCTTGATGCCGCACCAGTCTTTGCCGGGTCGACCTCGTTTACAAGATTGACAGATTGTTGGGGGAAGGATTGCTCTTCGGTTGCAGCTTGGGCTTGAGCCTGGGAGGACGCCCATCTCGATGCTACCACGACTGGGGATGAGGTAGGAGCCCTTGAACAGCCAGGAATTGACAATCTGGCAGCTTGAGCGGCACGCACAAACGCTCCCGTCTTGAGAAGCCGCATCGGAAATAATTGAGAAGGATTGGACTAGCCGTTCTAAACGGCATACATAGGAATGGTTGTATGGAGCTTGATGAAAAGCAGTGGGAGAACGCGGCACGGCGACCCGAAGTTTGATTATTTTCCTGAGCTCTGGAAAGAGGTCAAGCTTTGTGTGGATCTGTCTGTATGTACGAGCACACAAGGTACATGGCTCGGAGCCGATATCGCTTTCTTCCACCCGGCTGTCTCGAGATTCCCCGTGTCTCTCGGAACGAGGCATCCTCGATCATCAAGTTATCTCCGAATCCACCTAAACATTAAACATTGATTGATTGTACAGCTGCCGCAGTTTTTCTCCCCTAACCATTATTCCTCATTTAAAACTTACATACATATGTACCGGTAGCCCTGCGCTTCCGCGAGCATTCGTTACTGTTTGTTCCTCCTCTCTTCATTCCTATCGTATCCTTTTTGGGCCTGCTTTCCTTTGATGTTTGCCGTTCGATAGACACGACTGCGACTTTTGGGAATGGAGCCATGGCCGAAACTGCTCCAACCGTTGACACAACCACTAGGCACAATGTCGAAGCTGTGCCAAAGCAGCGGAAAGCTGCAGCAGCGATCCATTATCCCTTCTGGTTCGGTGGAAGTGCGGCTTCAATGGCTGCGGTAGTCACTCATCCTCTGGACCTGGGTATGTCGCTCTCCTCGGGTTCAGTCGTGTTCGCGGTCTCTTCTAACAATCTGATACAGTCAAGGTCCGCCTACAAACCCGCCCTCCAAATGCGCCCAAAACCACGCTCGGCACCTTCGCGTATGTTTTCCGCAATCAAGGGCTTTTAGGTCTATACTCCGGTCTCTCAGCCGCTCTGCTTCGGCAAATGACTTACTCGACCGTTCGATTTGGCGTGTACGAAGACCTGAAGTCTCGATTCGCCGTCCAGCCCACACCTGAAAATCCTAAGCCACAACAGCCTCTACTCAATCTCATTCTCATGTCCTCTACCGCGGGACTCTTGGGCGGAATAGCTGGCAATCCTGGGGACGTACTCAACGTACGAATGCAATCCGACTTCACCAAGCCTCCCGAACTTCAACGAAACTACAAACATGCACTCGACGGCCTACTACGAATGATCCGCGAAGAGGGGCCCATGTCAATATTTCGCGGCGTGACCGCGAATTCTACTAGAGCATTACTCATGAACGCCGCGCAGCTGGCGAGCTACGACGGGTTCAAATCCGCCTTTATAAACACTTTTGGAATGGCCGACACTCTCAGCACGCACTTTTGCGCCTCGTTGGCGGCAGGTTTCGTCGCGACCACCACGTGCTCGCCCGTTGATGTGATCAAAACACGGGTCATGTCCGCAGGGGGTAAGATGGGCATATTCGAAATCCTGACGCAGGCCAGCCAGAAGGAAGGCCTCCTGTGGATGTTCCGAGGATGGGTCCCGAGCTTTATGCGCCTGGGCCCGCAGACGATATGTACAATGGTCTTCTTCGAGCAACACAAGAAATGGTACCGGCACTTCAAAGGCATTGAAGAATAATGCGAGAAAGAATACAAACGAGGAGGCTTGTTGGGGGGAACAAAAAAAGTGTGTGTCTGAGGGACTGGACGAAAACACCCATCTTATGTGCCTTTTTGGTATCACGTTGGCTTATCCGTTCAATTGACCGGGATGGGGCTCTTCTGGACCGAATCTGGGGATGAACAACATCACGTTTTGTACAGCAATTTGCATTGATACGGAGTTATGGCAACGAGGTATTCTTAGCGGTGGCGGCGCCGCCACCACCGGACGTGCCTACAGACAGCGCTCGTCCAGTATTTTTATCTTTCCTGTCCTACACTAGCCGTTTGCAGGCTATCACGGAGGTATGGTATACAAAGGCATGGATGGAGACAAAGGAGGCAGGGTCTTTACGAAGGACATTGTGAGAATGTTACCAAGCTTCACCGGCCTGGTGGACGGGGTGATCGTCGTATTCATATGAAGGATTATAGATACGGGACAATGACTATATCCCGGGTTCGACCAACCATGTTTTCTGCACCTTGGTCTTTATCCCATAACCCAGTAGCCAACGGATATTAATTTCGTCTTCCAATCTAGACGGGCCTAACGCAGCCTATCCTCTTCCCAAAAACGCCAATCTCGTGGTGTTCATCCCGTTGTGATGCCAATCTCGGCCATTCTTTTCCCAAAGAGTACCTTACCCCTCAAGACAATTCCATCAATGTTGCATCAACTCCACAGGCGGACGTGCCGTACTGGCCATTATCTTCTTGGACGGAATCTCCGCCTCCAGCTCCACATCGGATTCATCTTCGGCCTCCAGCATTACCGCCGGAAGCGCGGGGCTGTCACCGTGGGCTTTGGGGTCGTAGATCAAAGTCGAGCTTCGACTCCGGTGCTTCTTTGGTGATGCGTCGGCCGTGGGTGATGTGTCTGCAGACACGCCGGAGACGGCCGGCGCTCGGCTGGCTTTCAACCTCCGCAGCCCTTCGGCCGTGTATTGTACTTTGGCGTCGTCTTCAGAGGCGGAGTCGTCGGCAGCGTTGGTGGGGGCCGATGTGAGCTTGCCATTTAGTTTCTCCAGCTTCGACGCCAGATCTTCGGCGTGGACATGTGTGTTTGGAGGGTCCTCCTCTTTCATTTCCCAGCCCACGGGAGGGCTCGGTGGGGGGCTGATAAAGAACAACCTCCCGGCGTCCGGTCGGTCAAGGTATTTCTTCTCGTCCCCTATCGGGGTCGGTTCACCGAAGTAGCACTTTGCGACGGTATCTCCCATTATCGCAGACCCGTCGATAACCTGTCTAACGGCAATGGCGGCATCGACGTCGTAGAAGGAGCAGATGATGCGGTGCATGGACTTGAGTGGGGAGAAGGAATTCAAGGGTGCGATGTCTGTGATGTGTTGTCTGATTGTCGCCAGGGACGCTGGGTGGAAGATCTTGGGATCATCAAGGCGAGTGATCAGGAGAGTGTTGGAGGGAGGTGCTGGTTGGGAAAGAGGCGGTAGAGAGGAGAGATCGATTGAGAGAGGTGATCGGGAACGTTTGGCGGATAGAGATGGGCGAGGCGAGGAGGCGGTTGAAGCGGGAGGAGAGTTTGAGGAAGGGATCTGTGTTTGCAGAGGAGAGAGAGGCTGTCGTTGTATGTCTGCCATGGTGTCGAGCCAGATAAGTTGTTCTCGAGGTTGTAATGTAAACTGAGAGAGGAAAAGTGATTGGAAAGCCTTGTGAGGATAAGACGAGTCTTTGTAGTCGCAGTATCCGGGTGGTACCTGGGATGGCAATATGATGCGCAGGGCAAAGAATTTGTCGTCAAGTGAGGCGCAGTCAAGGCTGGCCCATACGTATCAGTGGTTGGCTTGTTGTTTTCGAGGATTCGAGAAGATCGACCAGCCAGATTTGTGATAAGCGGAGAGGGCGGAGGGAGTGGAAGGCTAGGCTTCTAAGGTACCACGATACTTACATGCGTGGGGCGGGCGCAGGAAGGCTGGGAGCGGCCATGCAGTGCCACCCATTCAAATCTCGCTCATCTCGCTCGCTGGAATCCCGTTGTGAGCAAAAGGGCCACCGGGTCCGGAAAAACAAATATTCCATGTCACTTCGTCTTGGCCGAGGCTGAGCCTCCTTTTTGGCTTTTGCCACCACACACACTATCACCTCTAACCCACTCGTGCCACGGCGTACCGAAGTTGCTCATGCGCTCGTTCCTCCTTGTGCTGTCTCATATGACGAGACGTAGTTCCAACCAATACCGCGTACGCTGTGGCTCAGCCTGATAGTTCCAGCTGTCGTCGTGAACCCCAGCCTCATGGCTCAGCTATGATACACTGTCGTCTTTCCCACCGAGTCTTATCACAACAACCAAAAGCGCAGCCTCGGCTCTCCAAATATGCGGAGAATAGCGGCCAATAGTACTAAACATCTCCGCACTCATCGACCTTCCTACTTGTCCACCGGATGTAGGATTTTCGTCAAAGCAGGTGGACCGATTCTCGGAACCGAATGAATCATGTCTCGTGTGTGGATGTGTGGACGTGTGGATGTCTATATAAAGACGGGATCTATGGAGTTCCCTGGCCGTGGATATGTTGCCCATTTGTCTAGCCACCTCTTTCAATCACGAACATGGCGCCATCGGCCACCACCAACGGCTATGGGGGGATGTATCTCCCCGACGACGCTGATAGAGCTGGACTTGCTCTCAGGGAACAAACGCGCCCATTGTTGAACAACCCATCACCGGACGATGTTGAAATCCTGGAGCAATTGTACGGTTCTCGGAAGAAGATGCGTATCGCCGTCCTCGGTGCTGGCATGTCTGGTTTGAACTTTTTCAAAACCGCAGAAGAGAGACTGAAAAATGTCGAAATCATATGCTACGAGAAAAACGCTGATGTTGGCGGCACCTGGTATGAGAACCGTTATCCAGGCTGTGCCTGTGACATACCCAGTGTGGTGTACCAGTTTCCCTGGAGACCCACGTCATGGTCCCGGTACTACTCATACTCGCCCGAAATTTGGGACTACATCAAAAAGGTCGAGCAGGAGAACAATTTTATTGAGAAGTATGTCAAGTTGCGGCACCGAATTGTCGCTCTTTCTTGGGACGAGGGCACCGCTCAATGGACTGTCCGTGTGCAGGACCTCACCACGGGACGGGAATTCGAGGATCATGCAGATATAGTCATCGACGGGGGTGGAGTTTTGAACAAATGGAAGTGGCCGGACATCCCTGGTCTGCACGATTTCAAGGGTACCCTCCTTCATTCAGCCCAATGGGATCAGAACACGGATCTCAAGGGTAAACGGGTCGCACTGGTCGGGGCTGGAAGCAGCGCTGTTCAGATCCTGCCGAATATCTATGACAAAGTCGACAAGGTATACACCTGGATTCGGAACAAGATCTGGATCACAGCCGGTTTCGCTCAAGCATTCGCAGGCAAGGATGGTGCCAATTTCATTTACAATGAGGAACAACGGAAGCTGTTTGATGATCCTGACGAGTATCTGGCCTACTGCAAAATGATCGAAGGTGAGCTCAATCAACGCTTCGGCTTCATCATCAATGGTTCGGAGGCACAAAAGGCTGCCCGGGAATACTCTGAGAACGAAATGAGGACGCTGCTCAAAGACCGGCCGGACCTACTGGAGAAGATCATGCCGACCGAGTTCTTCGTCGGGTGCCGTCGTCCGACTCCTGGAAACGGATACCTGGAAGCCCTGACGGGCGAAAAAACCACGGCGTTTGCATCGCAGCTGCAAAAGATCACGGAAAAGGGCTTCATCGATCCAGACGGCCAAGAGAGGGAAGTTGACGTGATCATCTGCGCCACAGGCTTTGACACCTCATACAAACCCCGTTTCCCGCTGAGTGTCAACGGTGTTTCGAAAAATGAAGAATGGAAAGATCACCCTCACGTCCCTTCGTACTTGAGTCTCGGCCTGGCCGAGGTGCCCAATTATTTCGTCTACGGCGGCGCTTACTGTCCGTCGGCACACGGCAGTTTCTTCCCCTTGATCGAAGGGTACTGTAACTACACCGTCCAAGTGATCGAGAAGATGCAGGTGGAGAACATTCGGAGTCTGCGACCCAAGGCGAAGGTGGTGGACCAATTCTTGAGACATGCAGATTCCTTCTTGAAGAGGACTGCCTGGACCGGTGAGTTCTTTTGTCCGCTCTGATTTCCTCTGATCGCGTGGCGGATGGCAGTACAATACGGCATGAGTAGAAACGGACATGTGCTTACTTCTCGAACAGGACCCTGCTCAAGCTGGTTCAAGGGCGGCAAAGTCGACGGAAAACCCGCCGTCTATCCGGGCTCGCGACTTCATTTCCTGCGCCTGCTCGAGAAGCCGCGCTTCGAGGACTACGAGATCGAGTATGACGACCAGGACAACATGTTTGGCTTCTTCGGCAACGGCTTTCACGTCTGCGAGAGGGACGGCAGCGACATAACCTGGTACATGGGCAAACCTGGGAGAGAGGTGGACGAGGAGAAGATTAAGAGGGTCATGGACGGCACCAAGGGGATTGAGATGAAGAGGGCGTCGTGATTAATGTCGGTGGACTGCGTTCTATCGATTTTGTCAAAGGTATTTTATTTCCTCGATGAATGGATCTGGCGTGCTCGAATAGAAGGGGCAGAGGGAGGCTCAGGAGCAATGGTATAGACACGAAGACGCCAGTCCAGTAGAACATAGAAGGTAGAAGGTAGAGCATAGAGCACATAGACAGATACCACACACACGTGATGATGTTCCACTCTCGGTACACCACTACCTACAAGGTAGGCAGACAGGCACAAGTAACAGATAGACGGACGACATCGACAAGTACTCTCTCGGTATATACAAGTCTAGACTTGCAGCGGTTATTGGCTCCAAGCATAGACCATACCTGATACATGATACACGATACATGATACATACATAGGTAATGCTGATGGAACTTTTTCATCCTCATGACATCACGAGTCTAGCTACGGGGTGTGGACGACTCATCCGCTTCCGCTTCCGGAATACGAGACCTTCCCTTTCCCTTGTCTTTTTCGGTTCTCAGCTCGTGGAAAGCTTGGTACGTGCTACCCAATGTAGGGGCCATATGTGTCAGGGAAATTTGTTCCGTGAATACTTATTTGGTCATGGGTTTACGGTCGTTTCATTTCGTAACGTAATCGCGAGTTCTCTCAGCCCTAAGTGGTGAAGAGTAAATCCAGATACATTCAGTCACACCATATCATCATCATCTCATTCAACTCGGATCCCCTCGAGGTGTCATCATTTTTGTCCCTGCCCTTTCCCGAAACGTTTTCGTCTCTTCGGTTTCTTTTTCATTTGTCGTTATTGCTCCATGTCTCTCGCATCGCAAGTTTCCTTCAGCTTCGGGAGATCTTGCTGCTGTCGCTGTCGCTGTCTACACTCTAAGTCCAACCATCTCGGATCACGGGATTGCCACGCCGTCGCACGTTCACTCTTTGCCCGCATCAACGCTGCAGACGTGAGAACGAGAACGAGAACGACAACGTCGATAACCGCGAGGATGAAGTTCACCACCCCATCGATGGATCCGCCGAAACACGAAATGGCCTATTTTCCTGACATGACGACCTCGTTACCCAGCGAGTCGGGCGACTTTCGCCGGGTACTGTGGACGGGGTTGTACAGTCAGTTGGTCCTCATGACGGTACCGGTGGACGGAGAGATCGGAGACGAGGTGAGTCTCCCCTGGTCTCCTGGTCCCTGGGTTGTCCGGCGATTCTTCTGGCGGATGGGGTCGATGTGTCGAATGCTTTTGTGTGGCTGTCGCTATTAATATCGTGGCTTATTTTTATCTCTGTAGAAACACACCGTCGATCAGATCTTGACATTCACATCCGGCAAAGGAAAGGCCACCATCAACGGCGTGGATCAAGACGTCAAGGCTGGAGATCTCATCATTGTGCCGGCGGGCACGCAGCACCAATTCATCAACACCGGTCCGACACCGTTGATCTTGTACACTGTGTACTCGCCGGCCGAGCACAAGCCGACCACCGTGCACAAGGACAAGGCACAGGGCGACCGCGAGGAGGAAGAGGGGATCGACGAGCCGCCCGAGTGGAGTCAGAGGAGTAAGAAGGAGAATGAGGATTTGGGGTTGGTCGATCCAGAGGGTCACTGAAATGTCGCTGTAGTAATTTGTGAGTGTGACGCCACGGTCCAGAGGGATGGGTCGGTCGACAGTGTGTCTTGATTCTTTCGAATGCTGGAACCTGCATGCCAGATAGATGGCCGAAATAAGTGTTGAGACCAATCTCTCGAGCACAGAATCATCTTTTCTTCTTGCCCACAACCTTTGTAAACCCGTCTTCGTCCACCTCGGGCTCGGGCTTCTGCTTCGGTTTCCAGTCAATGTCAATGAGTGACGGCGGCGCATCGTCCATCTGCACGTCTGCTCGATCAGGGAACCCATTCCACTCTTCCTCGTCTTCCTCGTCATCGTCGTTGTCGTCCCAATCCGTCTCTTCCGCATCCTTGTCCTCCCCCCTGACGATACCGACGACCTTGTCAGCACCTCCGTCTTTCTGCTTCTCCTGCCACTTTGCGTAGAGGTCGATCAATTCCGAGACGTCCCCCGCGCCCAATTTCGTGGCGCCGCTCCAGATCTTGGCGGCCGTCTCTTCGGCGCTGCCGTCGTCGACAACGACCTCGAACTCGTCCAGCATGACTTGGATCAGCACCTCTTCCAGGTCGCCGACGTCGGCCAGTTGCGGGGGCGTCGACGTGAGCAGTTCCGACACGGCGCCGGCGAACCAGTCCCGCTTGTCCTTGGAGACTGCGGGGGAGCCGCCCCAGGAGTTTTGGATCGCGAGGGTCAAGGCCGGCCAGGACCAGAGGTGGAGGGCCACCAGCAGGTCGATCTGGGAGGAGAGAGATTGAGTTGAAGACGCTGTCGCAGTGGGCGCGGGGCCCGGAAGTGGGCTGGGTTGCGACATTGCGTCTTGTTCGGCGAAATGGGAAGAGGGAGAAGCAGGATGTGACAAGGAGTGGTTCTTGTATGAGGTGTCACACCTGTAGAAAATGCCAGCCAATTTGCCAGTCACTCGAAAATTGATCTGCGTGTCTGTGGCACAATAATTCAGAGAAAAAAAATACTCCTGGTGGTCGGCGGATCGGGCAATCTCTCGCCGAGAATATGACCAAAAGATGTCACTGCACACCGAGTGCGAAGTAACACTAGATACCGTTGACACACAAACAGAGAGTGAAACGCGTCAACGGGTACAAGTCAAGTGTCGTCAATGTCGAGAGGCAAGGTCGATCGGTGAGCCTAGTGATGGATAGAAATCTGTCAATTATTATCTGACTGCCCTTTTATTTCTCTGCTTTCCTACTCTAAACCAGTGCCTGCTTCTAACGACTCACCGCCAACACATAACCTCACCACACAGACAGGTGGATGAACTCTACAAACAATTTGACAATCACGCAGTCGACTTTACGCCGAGATCTAGCGTGTAAGAGACTCGCTTCGCTCTCAAGACCGCCAAAATGGGCGAACCCAACTCAATACCGGCAGCACCAATGGCAGACCAAGACGAGCGGGCGGCCCTCACCTCGCGAATCATCCCGACCATGAGTCTCTCGGTGGCTGAAAACCCTCTCACGGCGCCCTTGGCCCCAGTACAGGCGACATCCGCTTCAGAACGTGCCGCCGCGAGGTTCAAAGTGGAGGGCAACGCTGTCCTGACGGGCGGAGCGGGGACATTGGCCCTGGTCTCTGCGCGGGCACTGCTTGAGCACGGCGCCGGTGGGGTCGCCCTCATGGACCTGCCCGTGACGATTCAGACGTCCTCGGAGGCGATAGCGCGACTGAAGGAGGATTTCCCCAACGCAAAGGTCCACACCATCCCCGTCGACGTGACGTTGGAGGCGGAGGTGGACCGCGCATTCCAAGCCGCAGAGGAGATGCTCGGCAGTGTCGACGTGCTATGCTGCTTCGCAGGCATCGTCGGGTGCGTGCACTCCGTCTCCGCGACGGCCAGCCAATTCCGCAAGGTCGTCGACGTCAACCTGACGGGGTCGTTCCTCTGCGCCCAGGCCGCGGCGCGACGCATGATTGCTTCCCAGTCCGGCGGCGCCATCGTCTTCACGGCCTCCATATCGGCCTACGCGACAAACTTCCCCCAACCCCAGGCAGCCTACAACGTCAGCAAAGCCGGCGTCGCGCACCTGACGCAGAACCTCGCCGCCGAGTGGGCAGTCCACGGCATCCGCGTCAACTGCATCTCCCCCGGGTACATGGACACGGTGCTCAACGCCGGCGACAGCCTGAAACCCGTGCGGGACATCTGGGCCAGCCGCTGTCCCATGGGCCGGATGGGCGATGTGGAGGAAATCACGGGGCCCGTCGTCCTCCTCAGTAGCAGGAGGGCAGGGAGATACATCACCGGCGCAGATCTGCGGGTGGATGGAGGTGCCTTGTGCTTTTAGATCGATATCCCTGGCGAGAAAGGACACAGATGGAACCATGGGTGAAAAGACGCTCACTGTAATGATGAGATTGCCTTCCCCCGAGCCCTTGCAATTCATGGAAAGTAGACTGTTTTCAATCTTCTCTAAATCCTGTATGCCCAAAAAAGTAATATATTCTTGTATCTAGACATAGACATATCGATCACAGCCAATGTAAGATATTCTCGCTGCAGCACATCATAAAAGAAAAGGGGGTAAAAGTTTGGAACTTTTCTCTTCCCTCGCTCTCGCGTTCGTTTGCACTTGCGAACCTTCGAAAGAACAGGACATCTGATTGCATCCTGTGCTTGCATGTATGGATGTGGTGGTCTCCCGGTCTTTGCGTGTTTGTTCACTTCCGATAAACGCGGCCTAGTCCAGCCAAGCCATCTCAAAGGGAAGAAACAGATCAAAACCTGTAGAGACGTGCGCATGCATAACTTGACAGATCACTGAGGAGCGCAGCAAGAGAGCCACACACCCACAGGCACGCATACGCGACAACGAAGAGAGACACGACTAGAGACGAGAAGCCTACGCCTCTGGTTCATGCCTGGCCTTCTCTACATCTTCGGCTTTGATGGCATGCCGGTCTCCCTGCGCGGGAAGTTCCTGGTTGCTGCGCGTACTGGCTTCAGTCGACTCGCCTGGGGTGGTCAAAGCGCCGGCCTTCCGGATCATGTCCGAGTGTTCTCCGATGCCATAGCGATCTTCCCTGGGGATGTTGGGGTCGATACCGTTTTGGTCCGGGTTTTGCGGCGTCCAGGCGAGATAGTCGCGGCGGACCTGTCAAGCAAGGAAAGTTGGTTAGTATCAATTGACGTGAGAATCTGAAAAGGCTGGAGAAGCGGGTGCGTTGGGAAAAGGAACAGGACATACCTCAACGTAGTCATAGGCAAACTCGCCCAGTTGGTCATCGTCCATGCCGAGCAGCTCGGCCTCCTCTGAAGCACGCAAATGCAGACCCGGGATAAAGTTGACAATGTAAGCCAGGATGGCGCTCATGACGAAGGCATAGCCCGTACATGCCAGGACATAGGCGAGTTGGATATAGAATTGGCGATAGTTCCCAATCGGCCACCCGCCGATGGCAGTGCCTGTTGTTGGATTGGTGCCGCCTGTATTGACACCGTCGAGACCCACAACGTAGTCGACGCCAAAAAGAGCGTTGAACATCAGACCAATCATGCCAGCAACACCGTGCTCAGCGAACACGTCCATGGAGTCGTCGATCCGGATCCAATACTTGACTAGAAATAACAGTCAGCACCACAGAAGCCCCAAGCAGAAGGGTCCTGGATATGGCTCACTCTTGGTGGCAAAATTGCAGCCAATGCCAGTAACAATGCCCAATACCACACTGCCCCATGTGTCAAGGTATCCGGACGCGGGCGTGGCCGCCACAAGCCCAGAGATGGTTCCGGAACACCAACCGACCATCGACCATTTCCGAGCCAGCCTGAAATCGAGCAGAACCCAGGCGGCCGCGGCAAAAGTGGCTGTCAAATTAGAGTTCCAGCAAGCAATGACAGCCCTGAGGTTGGCTCCAAAGGAGGAACCGCCGTTGAAGCCTAGCCAGCCAAACCATAGCAGGACGGTTCCGAGGAGGATGAAGGAAACGTTGTGGGGGCGGAAGTTGAGCATCATCTTCTCCTGTCTCTTTCCCAGAACCATGGAATAGGCCAAGGCAGACATGCCAGAGCCGATCTCAACGGGCCCACCACCAGCATAATCCATCACGCCGTAATTGAATGCCCATCCGTTGACATTCCACACCCAGCACGCGATCGGGTTGTACACGAGGGTTGCCCACAGAAAGGTCCAAACGAGGAAAGGCATTAATCGGCCACGTTCGGCCACGGCGCCTGCAACGATAGCAGCGGTCACGCAGCAGAATTGCATCTGTGAGTCACCCATCAGAGTCGTGTTGCCAGAAAAGGATCAAGGTCGCTCACCTGGTAGAAGGAATATAGGAGGCTAGGGACCAGAGGCGACCCGGGGCTGGGGGCCCCCAGAGTTCGTTTCAGGCCAAAGTGAACCAGATCTCCAATGAAGCCGCTTGTGCCGGTAGGGGAGAAGGTAAGTGAATAGCCCCAAAAGTACCACTGGAAGTTGATGACACTGCCTGCGGCCATGCAAGCCCACATCAAGGACAAGGCCGACTTTCGTCGTGCCAGGCCCGAATAGAGAAAGCCGAGGCCCGGCACCATGATCAACACCAGACATGATGAGATGATGATATATGCCTGGTCGCCCGACTGATACCATTTGTTCAGATTCTCCGTTCCTGCACCATGGTCAGAGAATCCGCCATCCGAACGCGATCAAGACAACGTACTTGAGTCTCCTCCTGTTCTCTCATTTGTAGCCAGAGAGTAGTCGGCTGGCGCGCCGGTCCAGTTGTATGAGGCATACGAAGGGAGAAAGTCGGCGATGTCACTCGACGACATGGTGACAGCACCGTGATTGAGACGGGGTTCTGCAGAGGGGAGTGAGCCTCGGTAATAGCGTTTTCGAGGCTGTCAAACTCCCAGGCAGGCCAGTTCAAGATATATACCTCGTCGCAGAAGAGAAGAGTAGTCGTGGAAAAAGAAAAATCAGCTGCCAATAAGCCAGCAGTCTAAGAAGTAATTCCCAGGACTTTACCGGACAGCAGGAGACGACGTGGTTGGTGCCGTGGCGATGATAAGGGCAAACGACATAAAAGATAGGAACAATCAAGCCTGTCAAGCACGCGAGACAAGAGATACGAAACGAGGTGGATGCCGTTTTCCAAGACTGTACAGCCCCAGGGATGTTTGACTGAAGAAGCAAGAGAAAGACGTCAAGACGGAGCTAAAAGCCTCAGAAGATGATTTTCAACGACATTGGACGGCTGCACAGTGGACATTTAGACAGGGTGGGAAAAGTTCGGTGTCGCGTCATGGGTCAGCGGAGTGGGAGTAACGAGGGTTGGAGGTGATGCATCTGTGACGGTCTCGATGGAGCAAGGGTCACGGCGATCTGAGTGGACCGCATGTCACAGGAACCGGGGGAGGAGCTTGTTACGGGTGGCCTTTGGGTCTGTGTCCGTATGTGTCTGTGGACTGATGGGATGGGCCACTTGTGGTGTTTTTCTTTTCTTTTCTTTTGTTGTCTTTATCTTCCACCTCTTTTACTTCTCTTCCTCGAGGTATTGTTGCGGATTGGGCAAGACTAGGGAGGTACCTGGGTCCGGTAAATCGCTCGTTGGTGGTCTGTTGGACTTGCAGCTTGTTTGGAAATTTGTGGGGTTGTCGTAGCTGGTTGGTGGTTCGCACTTAGCACGAGCCCGCGCGGACCGAAACCGAGGAAAAGAAAACAATACAATGATCATGACGAAAAAGCTGAATCCGTATCTGTGATCTGGATGCATGTCTGGTGGCTTGGCAGCACGAGAAGTTGTTACAAGACTCGACGGCTTTTGGGGCCGAGATCCCCAGCCTGATCGTATTGTCCTTCGGTGAGTGGTTAGCTGTCAATTGTTATCAAAGACATGTTTGCACGGAAGACGTGGTCCAGTCGGCTCCAAAGCCTTGGCCTGTGAATATCTCAGGAGACCTCATCAGTCGATCGCAAGGCCATCCTGCAGGAGTACCGTACGGCGTACGGACAGATGGACTTGGTATTCGGTACAACTGACTGACTGACTGACTGATTGACTCGATAATAGACTTTCGCCCGATATCGGGAAGACTTGGTAGTGAGAGGGTGAACAACCCTGCGGGCAAAAGCAACAGCCCAACAACACACGCGACAAAGAGAAAATTTTTCGGTTGAGGGAGATTTGTGTCTCGTAATGCCAAGGCAGTTCTTAAAGACGGCAAGAAGCGAAGAGAATTGCTTCTGGTAATTGCAGCTTTCAACCAGGTGTAAAACACGGTGTAATCAGCGTGGTTATTCATTTCGTCGACGAGTGATTCAAGATAGAGGTTGAAAACGACCAATGGGAACGGCAAAGCTTATCAGACTTTCATGATTTTCGTGCAGACCCGATGCAGGGATAAGCCCGGCAAAAGACGCAGCGCACGCATTAGCCTCATGCAAGGGCCCAGCTTATTTTCTGTTCCATATCGGCCACTGTTTGTCCACTTTAACCGAGCGAGCGAAAGCCAATGATGCCAAGCGAAAATAGTTTGACGTCAGAGGCACGTGAGCAGCCAAGCAACGTATCTCCTTTCTCAGCTACGGAACCTCGCAGCCTCCGTCTGGGGGATCATAGCTTATAGCCATGCACAAACTGGGGTGCATGCGAAAACAATGGCAATCCCAATCTGGAGTCCCTCTGCCTCTGCGATAGACTTGTCGCATGATGCGCATAATCTTTTCACGCATTAGCTCCCTCTGCTCATCGACCACTCCTCCTCCAACTTCTCCAGGTCACGCTTAAAGGGAAAATTTTTTATCCAGGGGTGAAAGAAATTTTTCACTCAGATTATCGCTTATTGCCCTTCAACAGAAGGTGCATCAGGCAGGTATTGTCGAATCGACGAGAGCTCAGAACCCCCCGGAGAAGGATCGTGAGTGCCGTGCCTCACTTCTGCATCCTTATCAGCCGTTATATGTCTTTGATGTTTTATCCGCGCCACAAAGCTGAACAACCCCCCTCTCCACACCCAATCCTCCACAAAAAGAAACCACAAAACAATCTCGTCTTCGTATAGCTTCGTGTTTCTCTGGCAAAAGTCATGCCACCCTTGTCTCTGTTATCTCTTCCAAGACATCAAACCTTGAGCAGAGAGTTCGGGCGCCATGTGCTGCCGTTCTGGGCACACAGAGCTTGATGATGAATCTACCAACACCGGGTCTGATCGGATAACTGGGGACGGGCACCGTCCTTAGCATGGTCTCTACACGCTACAAAAGCGGGCCTAGCACGGTACTCAGCCCAGACAACCGTACGAGTACTTGGACTGAGATTATGCCAATGGAGGCAGGGCGGGAACCGATTGAGTGGAAAACACCATACAATACACGCGCGTGTGTGCGAGGCTTATTCGAGGATTTACAAGGATTGAATAGTACGGTAGGTATGAGGAACCCCGTCCCCCCTCTTCCCTCTGCCTCTTCCCTTCCCAGGCGTCCGGTTCTGTTGATCGTCGGGGAAGTTCGCTACGAGGATCACTTGATAGCGGGGACGAATGAATGTGCCAACCAGCCCGGCGAGTATAGTTCAGAACAGTTCACCTGAGATGACCTTCCAAGGATGATCCGATGACCAGCTTGACAGCCTACCTCCCTATCTAAAGAAGCAATATGCCTCTCGTCCCGACCCTTCGCGTTTGACACCAGCTCGATTACGCCATAATAGTGCCACCTGCAACCTCGCCTGTTTTCCCCTCCCTGCACGAATCTTTCTCCCAATGGCATCTCACTTTATTATCTGGGGATTTTCTTTTTATTTAGCAACCTTTTTTTGCCTCGTTTCCAATTGGACGGAGAGACGGTCGGACGGTTTCAAACGGAGAACGAGCGCAATCTTTGGTTGGTTGTTTGTTGTCTCAATGTCTCGAATCGACTTTTGACAAAACCTTTCTTTCGTGGTTGATATACGCCCTTGCCACGAGTCACGACTGAAGCAGCTTCAATACACTAACAGAGTAGACTGGACGATGATAGACAAGTGTGACTAACTCAAGGGCGTGGTAGCACGGTGATGTTATACTCCTACTACGCGTAGTTGATGGATCTTCCAAGTCTCTCCGACTCCGCACTTGGTTTTCCCTTCTCACCAAGGCCCCGGAAATTGATTTGGAAGGGGATCCATATATCCTTGTAACGAGCATCACTACTGTAGAAAAGGAACCGGGAGATAGTTGGGTTGCATCATGATATTGAACCTCGATAGCGCTCTTTCTTCGATCTATGTTAAGCAGCGACCTCCATCAGTTGCAAGTGAACTCCTCATCACAAAACCCTGGCAATCCACATCTCGGTGGACTGTCTCTTTAGTCTCATATTATTGCTCTTGCATCATTTGCCCCTCTACCTCATCGCAATGAGCGGCTTACTTCTTCTCCTCTGGCAGACTTCCGTATAACGTCTCAACAATCATTCCAGTGACCTCTGTGACACGCATAAATTAGCACATGCAAGGCAACAGCAAACTCATTTGAGACTTACGGTATGGGTCAGCATTGGATGCTGGTCGTCGGTCCTCAAAGTAACCCTTGCCTTCTCGGGCACAGGCTCGGGGAATGCGGACAGATGACCCTCGGTCGGCAACACCCCAGGTGAACTTATCAATACTTGATGTCTCGTGGGCACCGGTCATACGCAGGTGGTTGTCTTCGCCGTAGACCTTGATATGCTCGACGTGGCGCTTCTCCAACTTCTTCATGGCCTCCTCGATGTATTTCATGCCACCCTCTTCTCGCATCTCCTTGGACGACACATTGGTGTGGAGGCCAGCTCCATTCCAGTCACCCGGGATAGGCTTGGGTTGAAATGAGACTTTGGCGCCAAATTCTTCGGCGATACGGTGGAGAAGCCATCGTGAAACCCAGAGTTGGTCACCCACTGTACATTGAGTAGTCAGCTGTTGTTCGCAACGCCGCGCAACGCATGCCGTGTGACTTACAATCAATACCCTCGCAGGGACCAACCTGGTATTCCCATTGAGCGGGCATCACCTCGGCGTTGGTCCCCGAAATGTTGATACCGGCATACATGCAGGCCTTGTGGTGTGCCTCGACGATATCACGGCAGTAGACACGGCCAGTGCCAACACCGCAGTAGTACGGTCCCTGGGGACCTGGGAAGCCACCCTTGGGCCAGCCATACGGCCAACCGTCGGCGGCCAAGAGAGTGTATTCTTGCTCCAACCCGAACCACACCTTGTGCGCGGCGTTGGCCTCCATTAATCGGAAAGCCTCGTGGCGATAGTTGAACTTGTTGGGCGTTCCATCGGGGTCCCAGGTCTCGCACATAACCAAGACGTTCTCGCCTAGACGGATTGGGTCGGGGTACATGGCCACGGGCCGGATGTAGACATCAGAATTGTCGCCCGGAGCCTGGCCGGTGGATGAACCGTCAAAGTTCCATTCGGGAAGATCGTCGACGCTCTTGGGGGCTTCGCTAAGAGTCTGGAAGTTTCAAGTCAGCCTGTGGCCATTTCTGCAAGTAATAATGGGATTTCGATGTGTCAAGTCTCGGTGGAGCCGCGTCAATGCTCGGCTGTCTATGGCGCGGGCCAAGGGGTGGTTTGATTGTCGTCTTGGGAAATGCCGAGATCGGGTGAAAGGCGATTGGCGCATGGCTGATTTCAAGTGGGCGGCGCAGCCTCGGAGGGGTCGAGAACGGGTGGTGGATAAGCCACGCCACTTTTTGACTGTGACGCCGCCGCAACTGGGTTTCCCAACGTGGGTCTTTCCAGCCCGGCGGTGCACCCCTGCCCACAGGAAAGTGGCAGCCGAGTTCTCGTTTCGGGACTTTTTGGGTTTTTGGCGGGATTTCGGGTTGAGGGTGCGCGCCCACTATGGCCATGGGCAGGTCTCGTGTCGAAATGCCAGATGGAGGCACCGAGGGCATGAATTGCATGGACAAAATATCGCAAACAATGTGCTTACCTTTGTCTTATTTCGAAGGCCGTTGAATCCGTCAATCCAAATGTATTCAGCAAGGACTTTGCCTTTCTGGTCCAATTTCATGTATTTCTCCAACTGTGAGAGGAAAGGTTAGTTAGTGAGCGTTCGAATGGGGCGTGTAGTCTGGCGCAAGAGCGCAGGGTCGTGATCGAGGGTAGACGTTCGACCGGAGTGTGGGAGACTCACATTGGAGGAGTTGGAAACAATGGTAGATTCACCGACGCCAGCCTGTAAGACGAGTGTCAGTCAGTCCATATGAACCATGCCAGTTTTGATGTGGTGAGGATCTCGCCGCAAGCATAGCGGGGGAACTCACCATGGTGGATAAGATGAGCAAGTGACGAGACTGAACAATGTGGATAGAGACAGAAGAGAGAAGAACAAAAGGTTCTTGGTGATTGTAGTTCAGAGAGAACAACAACGACGGAGAGCGACGAGGAGGAGAAAGGAAGTTTTGAAAAGTGAGAGAGGAGCGAT
This sequence comes from Fonsecaea pedrosoi CBS 271.37, assembly GCF_000835455.1. NCBI lineage: Eukaryota > Fungi > Ascomycota > Eurotiomycetes > Chaetothyriales > Herpotrichiellaceae > Fonsecaea > Fonsecaea pedrosoi. Next base: position 2,739,737 of record NW_013550610.1, read on the forward strand.
AACAGGAAGGACAAAGAAGAAGCAAGCAAATAAATAAATGTCACAAAGGTGCATGGCATTGCCGCATGGGCGAATGGGGCAGCTTTGCACCCTGGATGACCCTGGGCCAGCCTGCAGCTTGCAGTTGGGGGGGTGGGAGAGGGGCTAGTGAGGCCTTTGTTCGGGGGGCTTTGGGCATGGCCGCTTCTTGCCTCCCCCACCAAAAGCCAGAGGAATTGGGCCTCTCACCACTGGTCGCCCATCAACAAGCCGAGCTGATACGCCCCCGAGCCACGAGCCAGTCATGTTGGAGTGATGCCCGGGTCGTTACTAAAACCGTCAGCTTAACAGTTGGAGATTCCCAAGGCTTCAAGGGTAGGCTTCAAGGGTCCAGCCCTGGTCACCACCTCTACCGGAACCACTACTTGTTATTGTTCCTCCCTACTGATCCTTGCATCCACTGAGGTTTGAGAGAGACTGGGTCTAATCGACTAGTGAAAGACCAGCTCAAGATAAGGAAAAACAAAAAGAAGTCGATCGGATATTCCTCCTTCACGCCATGGCCACCCTCGCTTGCTACGTAGCACATCCTCAAGCATTGACGATGTTGCTCACTGCGCACAGGAGCGACTGTAATGATGACGGCCACACCTCAAGGCGCACTTGTTACCATTGCGACTGGTCCAGCATGTAATCGTGGGTTGGACGGTCAGCACAACCAAGAATCCAACTCAGATGCCAATTTCTGGGCTTCCGGGTAAATTAGCTCAGTAGCACGAGACATTCCAGATCCAACTCTCAGTTGCTGTGGAGGCAAATGAAGCGAACGAGGCGAATAGTGAGCAGCTACTCGAACAGACAATCGTTCAACCACCCCCACCTCTCCTTGAATCTCCTCCGCCTTTTCACGATGAACTGCACGGCTGCTTACGATGTCGTATTATCATCAACCCGAGGGGCCAGAGCAGGCACCTTTGCCGTTCGGTGTGCCCAGCGGTTTTGTTCTTGTCATCACACCAGCAGTTATTATTATTCCTACTTGTCAGGCCGTTGTACCTTGCAGGTGCCAATTGCCAATCCATCAACCACCGCGTATGATGATGAGAACATTCGTCTCTTCTCATCAACGTCTCGTGCAACGCAGACTTTGGTTCTCCCCTGCTCCTGTTCGCCCTGCTAAGCGAGTTGTATGTAGGTCTACGTGTCCCGCCTCTTGTGATATCCGTCAGTCCATCCACTTAATCGCTTGCCTGCTACCTAAACAAAACGAAACAAAACATCTAACAGGATATGGGGTATCTCAAGCCAGCAACAAAAGGAAACACAACCCTCTTGGATCTGAAGCCAGGAAAATGTGGCGTACATGCAGTCTCCCCGCATTCCCCTTACGCCGAAGCTTATCGTCGAAAGTTGATTGGTTGGTGACCTGCATTCGAACAATCACGCAAATGACATAATGAGGTTTAGACCCGTGACTGAAGAGGGACTTCAAGCCGAAAGGGTCGGAAAGAACAAGCGTTGCTGTGGCCCTTGGCGCGCATCCTCCAATTCCTCCTCGTGCTCCTCCAACCATGCGACCATCAAGTCGTTTCACCGCGCGTCTTGTTCAGTAGAAGCAGCCGCTTTTCTTTTTCTCGTTCCTCCGCCATCTTGTCCTTCTCATACATCGTCCACAGGTGCAGTGCATGTTTGCGGGCCTCTGCCAGATCGGGCAGCATGGGACAGTGTGGTTGGGGTAACTCAGAACTGCCCTGTTGCCGCTGCTCTTCCAACATCTGAGCTTCTCTGTGCCCCTGCGCGATTCTCGCATGCTGGATCCATCGCTCAGTCTTCTGGGTATCTCGCACTCGTCGTCGAACACTGCTGTGGACTCCTTTCGCTGTGTACGCTCCTAGACCAAGCACACCCGAGATAGGCTTCAACACCAACCCGCCAATGCCTCGCGCAATGCCTTTGGGTAACGCCGACATCCCATCCTCCTGGACGTCGAGGTAGGGAATGCGCACAACACCTATCACTCCGTCGTAAAGCCCGAACCAAAACTCTTTGCCCGCCACCTTCAGCCCCGTGCGAAATCCATTAATCCCCTGGGGAGAAGGCCGTACGGTTTTGTCGCCATACAACCGGGGTGCGTTGTGAAATCCAAGAGCCAGGGCATTCCACATTTGTAAAGGAAGTACTGCAATGGCTTTGCTGGAGTGGCCGATCCCCTTGCCCACATCTTTCAAGATCACGACCATTGGGTCAGTACGATCCGGATTCGTTGTCGTGGTCTTGGACAACTTCGAGATATCTCTAGCGTTAGCCTGGTCGAGTCCGGCCTGACCAAAGGGCAACTTCATCGGCTCTGGCTCTCCATGGAAATTGACCTGTTGCATGAGTCTTGCATGCTCTTTCCTCTGCTCGTCAACTGACGTGCCGCGCGTGGCCAATGCAATCCGTCCTGGTAGGATCAGTCCTTCAATTGCCGATTTCTGCTTTTGCCTGCGTCTGAGTTTCTCATAGTGTTTGATGTCTCGTTTCGTCGTCTCATGCATCGTCATCAGTCCACGAAATGCTTCTTGGAAGGCTTGAACGAGCACGCCGCCGGCGCCGGTGATAGGCTCCCCAGGTCCTTGAAAGTCGGTCCACTCATGGTTTTTGGCCAACTCCAAGTTGGACCAGCCTAGATGTTTGCTTTCCACCAGCAGATTCGCTGCCAGTGCCGACAGTCGTGTATTGGCGTGCTTAGTCTGCCACACGGCAACGCGATCTGGGAAGATGCTACAACGCATCGAATGAGGGCCATCGAGATTCAGGTGTCGGTGAAAAGAGTCTACCGCGTTCTCCGCCCCATCGCCTTCCTCTTGAATGCTTTGAGCAATGGCTTCCGCTTTGGCTCTGGCTTCGGGCTCGAGGCACTGACGGATCCCCTCAGCGAATCTGTCGCTGTCAAGTTTCTTCAGAGGTAGTGCCTCTTTCGCACCCGCACCCGCTCTTGCGACCATCGCACTCCAGAAAGGCTGGTCTCCAAAGAAGGGAACGATCATTGTTGGCTTGCCAAACCTCAGCCCCGCAGCTGTGGTTCCAGCACCACCGTGGTGAACCACTGCGTCAACGCGTGGGAAAAGCCAGTCGTGGGGTACATTGTCAATCAGGAAGATGCCGTCGGGCTTGTCCATACCATCCCCCATACCACCCCATCCTCTGCTGACCACAGCGCGAACACCAGCCTTCTCGACTGCCTCGAAAACCATCTTCGTGAATGCCCCCGGGTTGCTGATTCCCGAGATTGAGCCAAAACCTATATAAACAATCGGCCTCGCATCTGATCTCTCGAGAAACTTCACTAGATCTTTTGGAGGATGGTAAGAGGTGGCCAGATCCAAGAAGACGTAGCCTGCGATGTCTATCTCGGGACCCCAGTCCTGAGGCTTCGGCACCAGGCCCGGCGACCAGAGATATGTCACTGGAACCTTGAGACGAGAGAGTTGACCAGGAGCCCAGAGAGTTGAAACAGGTTCCAATCCTAAAGTTTGGACACGGAATCGGTTGATCAAGTCGCCCAGTCCCTGCCATGTCATCAGATCGACCAAGGGATAGCTCATGAAGTTGGTGTACCTCTGGTCCACGTTGGAAGCCTTGATATTGGCCAGAGGGTGAGGAAACGCTTGCGTGGGGGAATAAGGAAAGGTAAAGACTAAGTGTAGTGGGATACTCAGTCTCTCTGCGCAGTGATAATGAGCGAAAGAGGGCGGGTTTGCAATGATGGCGTCGGCAACAAAAGGAGGCTTCGAGCGCATTAACTCCAGGTTCGCCACGTCCATTTCGTCGTCTGTGGCATTGATGCACGCCCTCCAAAATCCTTGGAACATTTGATACATCGACTCACGCCTTTTGCCTATTTCTCCGGACCTGACAGTCTCAAGCGTCGGTATCAAACCAGGATTTTTGACCATGAATGCCATCAGTTCGGAAGGATCTCCACCCACAGAAAAGAATTCGAGACCAACTTCCTTCTCGACGAACTGCTTGAAGGTAGGGTGCGATGCAATCCGTACCCTGTGGTGGTACTTGTCTTTCAGAATCTTCCCGATTTTCAAAAAGGGCTGAATGTCGCCACGGCTACCAATAACCATAATTACTATGTTCATCGAAGGAATGACAAGCTTGTGCTTGTCTCTGAGGAAATCAGCCTTAGCCTTGTCCGCCACCTTTGCCTCCTCTTGGTAGTCGGGACCCAGCTGATGTCGAATGGTTGCGCCTAGCGCTTTGGCAAGGTAGCCTGTCTGAGCTGTCTCATTGACCGAGATATTCAGTCTGCCGTCCCTGGCTACTCTCCCTTGGGATTGAAAGAACTCGTTTCCCACCTTCAGATGAGACGGCCTCCGGTGGGTCCGAACTCGATTCAGCTGGGATTTTGAGAGGGCATTGTGAGCGGGATAAGTCTTTACCCTGTGCATTCCAGCTATGTTGTCTTCATCTGAGGAAAATGACGTGTCCGACTCGCCCGAAGATATTCGAGGTTCAGTATTTCGTGAAACCGGGTAGTTCACCGTGGACCGATGCTGTCTGAGGGGTGCTGAAGTCCTCGAGGTAGTAGGGCTAATAACTTCTGTATCGAACTTGCGCGAAGCAAGGCGCGGCCTTTCGAAGTTGCCATTCTGTCCAGCATCTTGTCCAACCTCTTTGGTACTCTCTGGATTCTGTGTATGTGATCCACTATGCAGCGTAGTTTCTGAGCATTGACGGGAGTCGTTGTGTGCTGATTTCGGTCGTTCTGGGTAGGGAAATGAGGTGGGAGGAGGATCGAAGGTAGGGCTGGTCTTGTAATCTGTAGCGGAAGAGGCCAGAGGCGCGAGCATTTGCGCCATATGAGGTGTTACGATGATTCCTTCAGCATAGTGACTGTCCGCAAGCTTGGTGGGCTCTCTGACAATGGACGCAAGGAATGGCGGCTTCCGTCAACTTTGAACGCAAGACCGGGAAAATCCAAGCAATCGACCCTGCAACGTATTCCACAAGAATTCTGTCGAGCAAGACTCGTAGATGACATTTACATGACTAACGCCAAAAGCACCGCGGTCGAGAAGACAGGCTGGAAGAAAACTGAACAAGGAAATTGAGCGCCTGAGTAATTCTTCCTGGGTAGGGCTGGTAGGCCACTCGTTAACTTGTTCCTGGCGGGAGTGACCTCACCACGGTTGCGTCATGAGGCGCTGGGCGCCACCTGAGCGAGACTCCACAAGCCCCAAGCCTCAAGCCTCTGTGCGCCCCCAACCAGATAACAGGAGTTTCCAAGGCCATCTATCTACTCGGTATTCGTCCAGACGTACTCGGTACAGTTGCAAACTTGCTCCTGGTGTCAATCCTGGCGTGATGCGGCACCAAGCAGCTTTCACCCGTCTGCATAGGACATTGGAGTTGAATCTCTCACTACCGTTCAGTGTGTGCCTCAAAAACACCTTCGTTCCACGATCGAATCAGAACAGCAAGATCATCGTGGCTAGGTTGGACACCACCAAAGATGATCCCTTAGCTAACGAGAGAACCCAGCCACCCCCAGAATCCCACGATCACTCTTTGGGGACCACAAGGAATCCCTAAAGGCTAGATCCTCCCAATCACTCGCAGACACACACCCGAGCCAACCACCAATCTTCCCTTGTCTCGCTAAGACGGGCCTTTCCATCAGGGTATCCTGCACTTCCAGATCAGGGTTTGCTCAAGCGGGTCGTGGAAAGAACTGTTGAAATATCGACTAGATGGCATGAGAAGGTCCCAAGACCAGGTCCCCTCAGTCCGCGTCTGAAAACAAAGTCCTCCAGGTCTCCTTGACGGCATTCATTACCCGGATCTGCCTTGGAACTCCAACTGTTCACCTGCCAATTTCTTACTCGACTATCCATAAGCTACAACCTTGTATGCCCCATCAAGACCGCCTTCGGACGTACGCCTAGATATCGTTCACACCGTGGTGTAGGAGAAGTGGCCGGATCAAGCAGGGCGGCCTTCAGCAGCGGCCACAATTCTATACCCTGTTCGACCGCGGGTTTCCTATCTGCGACGAGAAGACAGCGGATACCTGCCACAAGCATTAAACATTAATCTGACAATTGTTCCCCAAGCTCCGGTCACAGTATTGTCAGCACTGAGGAACTCAAAACTGCATCGACGGGGATTTCGACACGTAACGTGTTTAGCAAAAAAAAAAGATCCGGAGTCGCTTGGAAGAAAGTTTCAAGGTATTGTCCGTTCGGAGACTATTATCAGTTCAATGATAGAGCATCTTTCTCCCAGCGCACGGCCCCCGGCCAAAATCCGACACGTTGAGTGAGCTGCAGCACAAGTCGACATGGATCGGCCGCGACACCATGACCACCATTACCTAGACCAATCCCGCACCCCAGTCTTACAAGTAGGTTCACCAAAACCCTCCCGAGTCTACCGTCTTCCGACCCGGCGCCCCTTGTCCATCCGAGAGTTGGGCTGAGCGGGCCAGATTTGCTGGTCAAACTGGCCTATCCAACCTTGAGCCATGCAATGGTCCTGCATTCAGCCCAGTCGCGACACAGCCTAGTGCACCTTTCTCCTGCGCCCTGATTGCCGCAATCCAAAGCCTCATCGTCATCGGCACACACGATATGCGTCGGACAACTCGAACACTGCACGGTCATTCTGATTATGATAGGGCTGAAAGCCGGTGTACTTAAGAAACCCTCCTCCTCTGGGAAATGCTCGGTTCTCCACCCACTGCTTTGCCGGCTCCTCCACTGACTTTTTCGGTGGGACACATCTTTGTTGCGTTGCGGTTTGCAGCGCCGAAAAGTTTGTGGTTTCTTGTTTGGAACAGGATCTCGGCAAGGGCTGGTAGGCCGTCGCAGACAAGAAGTACGTGGACTGGATGCTGCGACTGCTCAAATGTGTCGGGCATATACGGAGTACCGTCGAGCCAGTGCACTAGTGTGGTCATCATCAGGATCCACCATCATCCCCTTGTGCTGACGGCCTCGTCCTTGTCCTCGAGGTCTGCTGCCAGGTACGCCGCACCTGGTGCAGTCTCTGTTCAATGCCTGCTTCGATGACGGCTCGTGCGGTGGTAGGAGGGAATAGGTTGGATTCGGTACACAGGTTGTACATGAGGCGGATGACATCGAGTTTCTCTCGCTCGGGCACGGCGGTCCAGACGGCGTTGACGTCGGCCCATTTGGAATTGGGATGAGCGGCACAGTATTCGCCGTGGACCCTCCGGGCAAAGTTCTTGAAGTTGTCAAACTGTCGGTTGCTGAGGCCAAGCTTTTCCTGCACTTGAGCGGGAGAGTCTCGCAGCCTGATGGGCGTTGTGCTCATATCGAAATCGAATCGGAATCTGCGAGTTCCAACGGGTACGGCAGAAGGGGAAGAGGTCAGCAAGTGGACAGCACAGCACAGGAAGAATTTGGCCTGCAATAATGGATGACCCCAGGACCCTCGATGTCTTTTTCAGCCTGACTCCAAATTGGAATGCCGGAGGGAAAGGACATAGCCGTCCGTCACCTGTCACGGTGACCAGGTTTCTGCACTGGCACTCCTGCCCAAGTGCACTATCCTCCCACTACGCATTTTTGCGACTTCTCTTACCAGAACCTGCCCCTCCAATTGGGCTCTGCCCCACCGTGGAATTGCCAAGCGACCAGGACCAACAGTGGGCTTTGCTGTCAGAGGAATTCCATAATCGGTCTCTAGCCGTTGCGAGGCACTCTACAGCAGAATAGGTTACCCGGATGCGGCGCCGCATGGCCAGGGCCCCAAGGGTCCCAGGGCAGCCAGGCACTCAAGGACAGCCAGGACAGCCAGGGATGATGCACGCCTTGGCCAGCTTAAGCCTTAGGGAAGCTAGAGCCCTTCAGGAGCCCCCCCGGCTGATGGCGTAGACCGCTGTGACCGCTTTAGAGAGGGGGGGGGGATCAGTGGGGGTTTGGCTTGACGGAGACAGTCATGGGCTCTCCCCGTGCCTATTGCCGTTGAGCCGTTGGAGCCATCTCGAGAGGCGCGGACGATTTTCACCAATCGCTGGCCTGGGCGGTCAAGAGGGAGTGACAGGGAGTGGCAGGTCAGGCTGACGGCGACACGCTAGGCCTCGCCCCTGGCTCGGTATATCGTTTCATCATCGTCCAGACCACTTCCTCTGGCCCTTTTGATTCGCAAACACGTTCCAGTCGTTACAACCTCCTTCATGAAGCGTCGCAGGATCATTTGGCGACCATTTGACGACCATCAATAATTCTGATACAGGCCGCGACACCATGAACAACATGGATTCTGCAATATCTCCCTCTCTTACTGCTCCGTCTCTCTCTCTTTCCTCTCTCTTTCTGTCTCTATCTCCTGACTTCTCCTTTACCTTCCCTTTCACCGTACTTTGCTTACCGCCTTGCGCAGTGGACTCTGCAGCATCATTATACCTTTTTTACTTCCAACAATCTCGCTGGCGAGAGACTTGGCTTTTCCTCGGCCTTCTTTACGACCTTTTACGCTCTGACGCCCGTTATACGTCCGCATTGAGATATTATTTTATGACCATATACGACACCTGTCAGCACACTGAGCACCAACAAGACCCTACCATCCAAGATGCTTGGTTCCAAAACCCTCATTTTGACTTCAACTTACCCCGCCGACTTCTCACCGCCACCCACTAGTCGTCATTACCGCTTACGGCGCCGCATCATTACAGCACTGCATCTCGCGAGTCTGCTGGCCAGTTTGATCGCCATTTCACTTTTTGCGGCGGCTATTCCCCGATGGAACGCCAATTTCTTCCATAATACAGGCCCCAATAGGGGCGACTGGACCGACGGCATGCCCCTAGGGCCCCTGACATTTGCCTTCGTCTATCATGCGATCGTCCAGGTTCAGCAACGAAGGCAACAGAACTCGCGATCGACGGAGGATTCGAGCCTTCGCCCTTCGCTTTCCCGACGAGGTCTGATTATACATACGACGGTCCCTATTGTTGTCTTGCTCAGCCTTCTTCCGGCCCTGCTCCTCGCAGGCTACGGCTCTTTGTTTCGAGTCTGGCAGCCTGCAGTACGCACACAGTCCGGGATCCTCGTGTGCAATATGCTGAATATTTTTACTCGGGAATGTGCGCCAACGCTCTACGACATCGGGAACTTGCAGCTTGCAGGCATCGCATTTGGGACGGTCGTGTGGAGCCTGCACTTTGCCCTGTTGCTGGTGAGTCTCCGTAACCTCAGGCGCGGTATGCTGGTCAAACAGCTCCAGAGGGAGAAGATGGCGCAGTATGCCCGAAACGAGCGGAGCTACTCCCGGGGAAGTAGACAAGGCTATGCCAGTCGACATGGTCCCACTCCCAGCCACAGTTCGGGCGACCACAGCAGTGCCTGGCCCCAACATGTGTATTCAGAGCGATACCGAGGAAGCGGCTCGCGGTCTAGCCTAAACTCTAAGCCTGGGTCGGGGACAGGATCAAGAAGCAACTCGCTTACCACGAAGACTAGCGACAGTCAGCACCGCCGGTCAGCAACAAACGCGCAAGATCACCAGCAGGTGGTGCCCATCTGCCTGGTTCAAGCGCCCGAAGAGAGCCACCCACCCGTGTCACACCGGGATGCGTGATTGTTCGCCTGTGCCAACTCCGCCTCTCAGCTCTTGATGGAACTTTTGTAATGGGTGGCAGATTAACGAAGCACTGTCGGTATATTTAGGCTCCTCCGAATCTCGGGTTTTCAACAAGAGGATTCCAAACTCCGGCGTGCTGCTGCTAATAAGCAATACATCCCAAAAGTCGAGATGGGCCTGGGCTTACATATCCCTCTGGATATTGCTTGGGATTATATTTTTGTTTTCCTCGTGCGAACCCAGTGGATCCTAGGGCCAAGGAACACATACTCCATCTATACCCGTTGCTTTCCACTCTTCACTATTCCTTGTCTTCCAGAAACAACCTCGTCCCTTGGCTCGTCTCAGATTGATCAAAACTGCCGAGACCCACCGATCCTGCTCCGGTCAGGCCCGAGCCTAGTTGTGCCTGATAGGGCAGACAAGGGAACGAGCATGGCTGGGCTGCCACCTGGCGTGGATATCCAGGTGCCAGGATGACAGATGCTCACCGCAAGTAGATCGTCACCAGCCCTTTCGTCCCGCTTTGGCGAAAGAAAATCTTCCTGTCGTGGCCAGTCAGCTTGCACGAGTCGATGACCGGACGTGGGGTCAGTTTTGGTCCCCCCAACGATGCAACTGGGACAGGACCTATCTGTCTGTGACACAGCCTGCTATCAAGAGCTATTGCAACGCAACCAATCTCTAGGCCTGAGATGGTAACGAGCCACCTGATTTGGGAAGGTCTCTCGGCTCTCCTCCGATCGACTAGAGCATGACACCAAACCTTTTTCCCTGGGACTTTTCCACCACCGAAGTGGGACGTCAATGCTACACGAGTAACAAGTCGATGAAATCATACAGAAGGCGAGGTGGTTTGGGTACTGAGTACGTCGTACTTGTATGGAATTCGCGAATCCCACGGCTTTCAAGTGCGCCATGTACGTACGATGGGTGAGACGAGGAGGGATTGCTGCGCCTCGTGTTGGAGGGAATTCCACCTTGCAGCTTACGAGGTACCAGGTACCGAGTCCATGGCACTCGACCTGTGCGGCCCCAAGGAGGATGAGGCACAGAGTGTACTCGTGTGTTCTACTCGGTACCTAGTAAGCTGGGACGGAGAACATTCTCCTACACCCATGTCGAGAGCTCATTATTGTCGCCGACTTGTCACCGACTTGTCAGCGTCACTGTCGGTTTTACTACTGCTTGTATTTACCTCGTTACCGTACCTCGAAACCTCGATACCTCGTCCTTCGCACGCCTCGGTACGCACGTACGTAAGTTAGGGTCCACCCAGTACCTAGCGGGTAGGTACCTAGTCACTCATTACTTGCTCAGTGCTCAGTACTCGGTACAGTATTCGCCGGACTTGTTCTTGTTTTCTTGTCCTTGTCCTTTGTTCTCTGCTCATTCTCCTGCCTCTTGTACTCTTGAACTCTATTTTTTTTTCCCCCCTCCCGGTTCTCCCTAAGTCCCTGGTTCTCTTTCACTACATACATAGACAAAACCCCCACGCCCTCCCTCCGGCCTCTTGGCCCCTTAGCAATTCCCTCTCTCCTCTCGTCACCCTCGTCGTTCTGGGTCTAGTGCCTCGTTGGTCAACTCGTACCTCGTATGCTGACTCGGCCGCATCGCGAGGACCCACGAGGCTTGGTCTCCATGCCAGGTACCTGTTCGCCGAGGGAATGGATACCTCAGAAAAGAAAGAGAGAGAGAGAGAGAGGGAGAGAGAGAGGAAGCTTTCCGTACTCGTACTCATGCTCTTCCTCATCCTGGTCCTCGTACTTGGAAACAGACCATTACCATGGTTGTTGAATAGACAGACCACCAAGTCATACTCGCCGCCTGTCTCGCTCGTCTTGTTGTCATGCTACCATGCTTCGCTTAACCAACAGCTCAACACGAGTCGACTCGACCTCTATTAATCACTTGTACCTACACTATTTCATCCGTCTGGAGCTTTGCGCAAGTGTTTCTTCTACCTATCGTCATGAGGGTGTCATTGTCGTTGAAAACTATGTAGCTATGTGGATTTTGGAATCTTTTTTTCTTCCTCTCCCTTTCTTCACGGCTTCATTGGTCCCGAATGCACCCAGTTCGCCTCACTTATCAGTCTTTCCTGTTTCTCCCTTTGGGGGCCTTTCTTTTGCATCATTGGTAGGGCAGCTTACCTGCTGGCATCACGTCAACGACCTGCGTGTTGGCATGATCCATGTCCTTCCAGCCAGTCATGCCCGCCAGCCCGCTTCGTGAACCCCATACCTGATCACCACATCCGACGACTCAAACGCATTCGCTGAACCCTTCAGCCCATATGTCCATTTCGGATCTGATCCGTTCCTCCCTAGTCCCACTGCCATAGTTTGAAGGCCGTGTTGTCCCTTCCTGTGGTCATGCTGAGGGAGCTCTCGCTCCCAGGACTCAACCATTACTTGTGACCCGTCTTGTTTATTTCCTCAGCTCAAAAATAAGCCTATTACCATTGAAGAGTGATGCACTGAAAGGCCATTTCGAACCATAATCCCAATGTTTGTAGATTCATTCTCTTTTAATCCTCCCAGACCCCCATTGCAGGTTGTAGTCGGTCTCTAGGATAAGTGGAATGCTCCTTGGCCCTCTCGAATAGCCACAAACAGCCTCTCCTTTAGCACGGCCTGCGAGGTGTAGTCTGGAAGCTTGAGGTAGTTGACACAAGTCATCACACTAGGCAGATAGTCGTCGGATGTGTATGGTGGCTCGCTAGGCTTGCAAACCACAGTAAACATCGGCGTGAGACTCTTGAAGCCTCCGATGGGAAGTTTCGGGCTGCCAGTGACGAACTGTAAAAAGTCGCGACGTTGAGGCAGTGTCAACTCCGACATGGTCTGCAACAAATTCTTGACGCTCTTGCTGTCCATGTTGTATCCGTGATCGGCTTTGACAGAGTCCATTAGTGTTTCGATGCTCCAGTCCTCGTCGGTGCGGCCAAATAGCATGACAAGCTCATCCGGCGTGAATGCCCTCAAAGACGAATATGAGAAGACTTGAGAGAATCCGGTCTGAAACGCCTCAATCTGAGCGCGTACACCGCTTCCCAGACTAAGATCGAGGACTCGCTCGACATATTGCTGGACATTTTTCATGGTCACGCTGACGTTCGAGCCATCTGGAATGAGCTCAATGCTAGGATAGCCAGGCAGGGTGAAGTCCAGCATGAGATCCTCGACTTTGGCTCCCCGGATTGTGAGATCCCCGATCGCCTGCGTCTTCTCGTCTTCTGTCAAGGATGAATCAAGTTCGATTCCTGCTTTGGCTTTGAGGAAATGTTGAAGCTGAGATAGAGAATTGGCCAGGTCCTGGTCGACTGTGCGCAACAGGCCAATCGAGGGAGCAACATTGCTGGCCCCGCCCATCTTGAAAAACGTTGGACTGAATGCGATGTCGATGATGCGCGAATCAAGCATCGATCGAGCCACGAATTTGCCGAGCGTCTTGAACAACAGCAGTAACTTCTTACCAGCCTCGCTTCGGCTCTCCTCCGAGCTCATCGGGATCGGGAAAAGACCATTCTTGCCAAAAGCGAACTGTTCATTCTCACCCGAGTCGTTCTCACGCCACATCTTCAGCTTCTTCTTACAGAACTCCTTCGACACGGTCGAGTAAAACTCGAGGGTGGGCCCGAGACCAGTTCCGACTTCTTCAAAGTACTCAACTTCCAGGACACTGGGCGAAGCACCATACATATCCATAACCTTCATGGCTGACTCCAAGATACGATGACGAGAGATGCGCACTTTCTGACGCTGAGGCCGGCCCAGCATAGGTCTGTCGTCTCGGCGACGATCGCGCCGGTCATCGTTCTCTGATTGGCTGTTCTGCCATCGAATCATAGAACGTGAATAACCAAACGAGGTTGACTGCAAGAAAAGGTGTCTCGTTTCAAAGGGGAACAGGAACGGAAACGACCGGGCAAGGTCTTCGCTCCAATCTGGCAAGCAGTTACTAGCCACAATCAGGGGTTCCTCCAGTTGGCGATTCATCTTGGCCGTCAGCTTGGTGTTGATAAAGGATGCAAGGGATTCTGGGTAGAGCTTTGTCCCCAGTTGTCCAATGGAATCTTGGAGCTCATCAAGATTTGCGTTGAGCTCGTGAAGGATTCGGAGCAGAGCGAGAATAGAAGAGGTGACGGGATGGTCGCTGAACGATGCCGGCAGGCCATTTTGGGAACCCCGGGTTTCGCTCTCGTCCCACGTCGACGTATTCGAAGGTGTAGGAGGAGGGCCCCGAACCTTTCTGAATTTGACTGTATGGACACCAGACCAGACGCTCCGCGATGCAGGAAGCTGTGGCTGGTCACGGTTATGGTGGACTGCTCGGTAGATGGTCGTGTTGTTTGGGATAATCTTCCCATCGATGCTGAACTCAATGTGCCAATCTTGAGGAATCGACGCAAGGGCTTGGGCATATGAAGGACGAGCGCCTGGCCCCGCTGGAGATGGCCCTGGCGATTGTCCTGAGGATGGTGGGCGAGTGCTGCCAGGAACTGGTGTCCCTGGCTGAGGGGTAAGCACTCTGGTACCGTCTTCTTTTCGAGCTGTCACCTTGCCACTGGAGCCAATTTCCATGTTCACGGCTCCTGGTTCAGGCGCTTCTGTCTCCGAATCATCCTCTTCCAGGCCATCTACGAAGGCTTCAAGTGCACCTTCTCCTTCTGCAGCTGGAGCTTCAGGATCTTCGAGAACCTTTTCATCGGCACATTCCAACTTGTTAGAGGTGTCCTCGGAGCTAGGCTCCGGTGCCGAAGGCTGGTTGGATGAAGACGCCAGGGAACGCCGGGTCAACCGCCTTCGCTCGGTCTTGTCAGCCGCCTTCTTGTCCACAGGGTTCTGGCGCTCTTCAGATCGCTGTTTCGTTCGAGAAGAGACTCGGGACTCGGGACGAGAGTCCGTCTTCCCTGCTGGAGCTGGAGAGCTCAGTTCCTGGCCGAAAGGAGACAACAAACCTGACTCAGCTGCACCGGAAAGATGAGCGAGACGAGCATTTGCGAGCTGTTGTAGCATGTCTCGGCGTCGTTGGGCAGACGCCGGTCGTTCAGACTGGCTGATTCGAGGTCGAAGGTAGTCATCAAGGGCTTTGAAAGTGGCAATAGCGTGAATGGAAACCACCATATCACGATATGTAGGCGGAATATCGCTATCGGCATCCGCTGAAAGTTTTAGACGGAGCTGACGCGACAACATTGATGTGGAGCTGCTCCGATTGTTCTCGGAAGCATTGTTGTTGACAGTGAGAACTTCGAAATGTTCTGCACGGCTTAGAAGATCTTGTAACTTTTGTATGAGCACACTGAAAGGCGTCGCTGCAGACGTCGCAGACGTCGTTTTCACATTGCCTTTGTAGATCGTCTGCATGAAAGCTGCAACGAAGTGTACCCTGGCAGTGCTGGGCGTCGTGGGGACTTCAGACAGTACTTTTACAAGCACGCGAATGATCCCGGAGTCCAGCAACTCGGAGCTTGTTATACTTTCCAAGGCATCACCATCGAAATAACTTGCCAGGCGGGTGAAGAGGTTGTTTTCGGTTTCCACCTGCTTTGATTGACCGTAGAAATTCTCAATATCGTTTGCCAGCTCGTGGAGGTCGGCACGGATCTTCGAGGCCTTTTCCTTCAATTCCCTACCCTTTGGCGTGTCGTATTTTTCCAAGAACTTCTTCGCACGCATGACCACCATATCAGCAACTCCGGCAATGGCCAGTGGAGACGGCATCTCGTCATCATCGTCAGAAGAGTCTGAACTCTGAGAATCATCTAGATCATGAGCGTGGTGATGTCGGACTCCAATGTCGTCGTCCTCATCTTCCTCGTCGTCATCTCTTATTTCTTCGTTGTCTTCGTCGTCCGGATCGTCGTCTTCATTTTCCTCGCCGTCGTCTTCGTCGACTTCTCCCTCGTGACTTTCGTCGCCGACGTCATCGCGCCCCTGGCGTTGCTTCTCGTCGTCCATTGTTTGAACTCCGTTGTCTCCCAGACCGCTGGTGCGACCGTTCGCATTATTGCTTTTCGAAGATTTGACATCGATTTCGAGGGGCCTATCAGCCAATTTCTTGATCTCGCCAATGACACCTTCGCGGTGAAACTGGTATTGATAGATGTCTTCGAGTCTCTCAAAAAGCAACTCTGACGCCTGGAGGGCAAACATGACCAAGCTTGGATGGTCCTCTTGAGATAATATCGACGCAAGGAATGATGCATATGGTACTGGGCGTAGAGCCTCCTCGATGACAGAAGTTTCAAGGTTGGAAAGGATCTTGAGCTGGGCGATAAGTACTTTCTGGCGGACACTCAGGTTCACCGTACTTGAGTAAGCGTCCGTCAACGTCGGCAGGAGGATGGTCGCAAAACGGCGAGTCTCCTGCTTGCAGTCATGCAGGAGCTCCAATCTTTTCTCCGTCTTTGATTGCTGCGCTGATTGCTGGTTGCCCTCATCGGACATGTAGTCATCCACATCTTCGTAGACTTCGAGATCCGACTCAGTGGAGAGGTTTGGGCTAGGAAGGAGTTCACATATGACGTTCAGGGTCTCGTAGATCTGTTCCCTGGGTCTATGTATCAAGGCTTGCATGATAACAACGCTATCAATTTTGGAGGCAGCGTCTTCGGTCTCAGTAGGAGGCGAGACCCCTGTCAGGATCTGGTACAATGTATCCACGACGTTCATCTTCAACAGTTCTGCAGAAAGTCGGGGGCTTGCTCGTGCTACTATCGCGAGCACTCGGAGAAACTCGGTATGAATATTCGCGCCGATAAGGTTCGTAGTACCTGGCAAGAGAAGCCCCAGGATTGCTCGAAGTAAGGGAGGATCAACCAGTTGCTCGAGCTTATCCGGACTGTGCTTGAAGCTATCGATAACCCGAGTGACGCACAAGCAGCCTTGCTCAACAACCTTCTGGTCGTGACTGGACAAGACATTGAGAAGGATCGGCATAACATCTCGAATGACCGGGAATGAATCGTGAGGTATGTTACGACAGCAATTGGCTGCAGTGGTAACAGCAGTGCGCTGTGTGCCGGTGGCAAAAAAGTCAAGGAATTGAAGACAAGCGGTCAAGCCGCCCTCGCGAACAATCGATCCAGGGAAGTCGATCGAGACTTTAGACAACGTGCTCAAGGCCTGCTCGGCGACGTCGATGTACTGAATATCAAGCAACTTTTGACAGAGGACGGGCACAGCGCCTCCATACACCACGTTGGCAACCGAGCCTCGTAAAGCCTCCATCAAATTGGCAATACACCGACAAGCCAACAGCATCATCTCGGGATTCTCCTCACCCGTGATGGGATTGGGTTGCATCAAGGCCACGAGTTCTTTGACGTAGGGATCTGGCGAAAATTGGCCCGAGAGATTGTCTTCGTTTGAGACCAGCAGTAGATTCGACAACTCTTCTAGAGCCACCATCTGCATCGTGGGATTGGACGTCTGGCGTAGGTTGTTCAGGATATCTCTCAATCTTGATGACATGCCACTCATCATTCCACTCAAGGCTCGTAACGTACTGGACAATCCTGAAGAAGGGCCGCGTCCAGCACCGAAAAGGGCGGCGGAAAAGGGATCAGGGCCATCGTCTTCATCCATATCGGTATGATCGTCCCCGTCGTTACTATCGCTGTTGGGGGGATGAGCAAGAGGCGAAGTGTCTTTTTCTTGACTCGAAAGTTTCTCGTCTTCTTCCTCGTCTTTCATCTGAACATCTTGGTCCTTCTTCGCTAAACGCTTCCTCTGCCTGCGTGGCTGGGAGGACGGGGCAGGAGGAGAGAGGTCTGTGGCCAAGGTCAGTCCCAACGACGTGTTCCCTTCTGAAGCACAAACTACCTTGAGTCTTGTTATTTCTGCTGGATTGCCGGCGTGAACTCGATTTCGAGGGTAACTGTTTCTCGGACTCTTCAGGGTATTTTGAAGAGGTACTGAATATGTCAGATCACTGTAGCCAGGAGTGGATTCTCTTGAATCATTTGCGTACCCATTATTAGACATCGCCACCTCGTTCTGCGCTGCTCTTCTCCGAGTCGACCGGGAGACAGGCTGTGCGATTGCTGGCTGAGGCTGGGCCTGCTCGGTCAATTTTTGTCTCTTTCCACGACGGGTCGATGGGGTGCTCGTCTCTTCAGACCGATCGATAGGACTAGATGCTCGGAGAGCCGGGGCCTTTCGCTTTCTCGACGAGGCGGTCGGGCGGTTTGGCGTGGAGATGGCCGTCGACGGGTTTGAGGGAGCGACAGGTGAGGTGGTCGAGGTGCCAGACTCTGCAGCGAGCCTCGCAGATGAACGAGTGACTCTGCGAGACATAAGCAATGGATCTTGTCAAAATATGTCAAGAATGTAATCTGAACAGAGGTCAAGAGAGAAGGACAGTGTAAATGTGCGGGTCATTTAAAATATGTGAGGTTTTAAAGTGGCCGTGGTTTCTTGTTCAACCAAAGTGAGGAGCGAGGCGGAGAATGAGACAGGGATTCCTTTTGAGCCAAGCAGCCGAACGCAGGTGAAGGGGAAAGCAGTGAAAATAGAGGCAAATGAGCAGTACCTGGATGTGCGGGTGCTATTCGAAGAATCTGGATGCAAGGAAGTTACAGAGTTGGTGGTAGTGGTGGTGGTTGCAGTGGAGGCTGCAGTTGCAGGTTGTTGATCAGATGGAACAAGGCCTTGAGCACGTCCGTGGATGAGGTGTGAATTTGAAGGGCGTGCAGGCAGATTTGCCATGTTAACCCGCCATCTGCAGCGACGGGAAGATGCTAACGGTGGCCAGATGGGGAAAAGAACGTACAACGAGATGTGCGAAACGAAATATGAGTCTGATACTATCTTGTGCTATAGTAGAAACAGAGACTGAGTTGGGTAGAATGACCAACACGACGTCGGTCGGTAATGCACACCAACCGCAGCCCGTAGCCCTTAGCCCTTAGCCCGTTGGCGTAAGAGCGCAACACCATGCCCTATTTAGCCACTGGGTGACGGGTGTGTATCAGTTTCGGGGGAAAGGGGGGTTCGCCCCTCCTGCTTATAGGCGTCTCAGAGTATATAAGATATGACGCTCTTCCTCCCATCCAACCTAGCTGAGTGAACCTCAGTGTCCGCCTCCCAGCAGCCTTGGGCCTACGTCCAACAGGGTAGCAGTTTACAGAAGCTGAAGGTGATGCCTTGAACAACCCATCATATAGAGGCGACTCTTGTCATGCATGATCACTCTGGCCAACTGCTCAAGTCCATCTCACAGGAAACTCGCATGACGCCAGATTTAGTCAGGCTCATCCATGCGAGCGAGGCGAATGGGAATGCTCAACAACCAGCATCTTGTCCTACACTGGTTTTGATAGCCTGATGGGTAATTTGATGTGTCGCAGGCAAATTTCCTACCTTGATTCGTCGTCATCTCATAACATCATCGTTGCCCTGCACCGCCTGCCATCATTATGGCAAATATTAATCCTAGATATTGTACTTCTCCTGGTAATCATGATGGTTCTGTGGAAAACAGTATGAAAATCAGATTGTCAAGTGCGGTCCCTTCACGCCCATCTTTTGTCTCTGCTGTGACTACAGTATTTGTATCAACAATTACGCCATCTGCTCGTCAGCTTCTCCATCCTCACTGCCACACTTCATACACCCCACTTCTCACAGCAGAAGTCAACGAACCCTTCTCCAAAGTCCAAAGCCGGCCGCGCACTAGCAAAAACTCTCCATCTGCTTTTACACTACATTGAGGAATTACTCAACCTAGGCCCGGCGGGCTAGGCTGCCAGGCTAGGCTGGCTGGGAAAAGCTGCTCCTCAGGCCGCTCGGAGATCGACCCAGACCCTTCTCCCACTTTGAAAACCAGCTCGTTCTCGCTGCTGGCAAAATCTGCAGCTCGTTCCTTGGGATTATTATTTTCCTCCTCACTTCCTCCACTCCATATAGCCGAAGCCGGACCTCACTGCCCACGCCGCCCCTCCGACAAAACTCTCTACCCGGGCAATGGTGCCCTGAGATGCTGAGTCGCCCTCACATTCCCTTCCTTCCATCCTACTCAATCATAAACAGATCTTTGCGCAGGTATTTGGCTGCATTTCCAAAACCTACGCAAGGCGCAAGAGCCCCGCTATCCGGCTCATCCACCCTCATAGATACGAGTAGTATCCCTCGCTCTGACAAATCACCTCTACCCTCGGCCATCTTCCTGTCTCCTGCGCACTCCCGTCGAGGCTTTCCAAGGACAAAGAACACCTTCGTTCAGACACGGTCGACCGTTCTGCAAACCATCACTGGTGACGGCGACGAGATGGACGAATACCGCTTCCCCGACTCCCGCCTGAAGAAGAAGATGGATGACCCAGAAAAAACACCTCTTCTGCTGGTTGCCTGCGGTTCCTTCTCACCAATTACCTTCCTACACCTGCGTATGTTTGTCATGGCTGCCGACTACGTCAAGCACAACACGGACTACGAGATGATCGGCGGATACCTGTCTCCTGTGTCGGACGCCTACAAGAAGCAGGGCCTTGCTCCAGCGGAACACAGGTATGCAAGCCGAGCTCCGGCGTAACGTACTCTCCATTGCTGACAGATCCTCCTAGAGTCGCCATGTGCCAACTCGCAATTGATAAAGCCTCCAGCTGGCTCATGGTTGACCCGTGGGAAGCTGAAAAGAAGGAATACCAGCCAACGGCAAAGGTCTTGGATCATTTCGACCATGAAATCAACGTCATCCGGAAGGGTATTGACACTGGAAATGGGACCCGGAAACCCGTCAAGATATCGCTCCTCGCTGGGGCCGATCTGATCCAGACCATGTCCACCCCAGGCATTTGGAGCGAGAAGGATCTGGATCACATTCTCGGAAGATATGGCACTTTTATCATTGAAAGATCCGGCACCGACATCGACGAAGCCCTGGCCAGTTTGCAAAACTACCGTGACAATATCCACGTTATCCAGCAACTCATACAGAATGACGTCAGCAGCACAAAGATAAGACTTTTCCTGAGGAGAGGCATGAGCGTACAATACTTGATCCCAGCACCAGTCGTCGAGTATATTGAGCAAAATCATCTGTATAGAGACGATGCTCGTTCGTCGAGCACTACCTCAATTCAACACCCGGACAACGACAAAGGAAAGGCCAAGGAAGTCCCGACGACCAGTTGAACAGCTCACCGCACACTTTTACAAAGTTGTGTGATGTAACCATCTGGCCAAGTTGATCCATCCTCGAAGAGGGTCGATGTAAGGCCAAACCTGACAAACAAGGCAGGTTCTCTCCCGTGTGACAGGGAAAGGCACGACGAGAGGGGACCAAGAGCACCTTTTGCGATGACGATAGTGAGTGTAGCTCACGGGTTGGTGCTGGAATTGTGTTCTGGCATAATGCGAGGTGCTCTACCTGTGTGATGAAAGAGAGGTCAATGCCTGCCTCAGCATCGCATTCATCAACGACGAAACGAGACGTCAAGAGCGCGTGGAGTTGGCACGGTGAGATGATGGCAGATTGAGCGTGTTGGAAAACCGAAAAAAGGCTGGCGCCGGCGTTTATGCAGTGGTTGGATGATTTGCGCCCAGAGTATGGTATCTTTAGAACGGCGATGTGCACAGGTGATGGAGAATGTCGATGTGAGGCCACCTGGATCATTTGAGTTCTGACGGTGGTTGTTTTCCTCTTCTGATAGAGGCCGCAGTGCCGCGATAGAGGAAGTCTTGATCTGACCGAGAGACCAAGTTAGAAAGAGAGAAGAGAGCTATACGTTGTATCATGATACATGTGCACGACTACCTAGCAATTGTCATGTTCTGAGTCATGATCGATCATATCACACATCCACCTAACATCCATCAGTGACATACACTACCGGTACCGACAGCGTCCAGTATCAAGCGCTTTTGACACTCCAATGTTTCCATCATATGTATATGTAAATGTCTATATCTACCCAGCTGTTGGTCCCAGTACTTGCTTAGTACGTGAAACCTCAGCTTTTGACATATACCAGATCCATATATTTGACACATGCATAGATAGGTACATACATGGCAAAGATACCTATGTACCTACCTACCTATCCACGCGTGTCGATACATTTTTCTCTCTGTTCTCGATTTTTAGAAGAGAATGCGAAAGATTATGTACTGCAAGCAAGGAGTCTTCCTCCCCTCCCCTCTTTCCATTGTTTTCACCCGTCGCACCAAGACGCCGGATCTCAGGTTTCAAATAGGGGAAAGCAGAGAAAGAAAAAGTAATATGTATGCGCGGCCCTCCTCCTCCTCCTCCTCCTCCTCCTCCTCCTCCTCCTCCTCATCCGCCTCTCGTCTTCTTGTTGTTCTCCATCTTCCGTTTTCCCGGACCACAAGGGCCCCCCCTCGTCGCCTCCGCGATCCATTCATTCATCCATGCCTCCACAAGGGAAAAAATGGGTTATTTTGTGTGTTTCTCGTCTTGTCTCGTACCATCTCAGCTCGTTTCGTGACCTGCTAAACCCCTTCCAAAAAATTACTCAAGAGGCCATCACTTTTTACTTTTTGAGAGAAGGGGCGGCGGCGGCGGCGGCGGCGTGACCACCCATGTCAGGCCAGGCCATGCATGCTATTCCTTGACGTGCACTCCCACTTCCACTCCTAGACCCGCGCCCTGTCATATCCTATTCTACTCCTTTCTAATTCCAAGCTGCCCCCGCCGCAAGACCGTTGTCGGTCCCAACCCTCCCAGCTTCCTGATTGGGCCCGACGCCCGGCCTGTTCTGGGCCCAATCCCTCAGCTGTGTCCTATCCTTGCCCGTGTACTTGATCAGGTCTTCGTCAGTGTATTCCGACGGGCGCCGCGAGGACTGGAAGGACTGGAACTTTTGGCTGAACCACCCCTTCTTGGGTTCGCCCGTGTCATCGCCATCGTCGTGGATGTCTGGGTTGCCGTTGGCGTACGAGGCCGTGGACATGTTGCGACCGTAGCCATCGTATTGTTGTTGTTGCTGATCGTCGCCGTCGTCGTGGTCGTTATCATTAGCATTATTGGGATTGGGATTGTACCCTTCGGCCTGCGAGTAGCGCGGTCCTCCTCCTCCCCTCTGGCCGTCTTGATAGTTGGGGTTTGCAGGGTCGTTGGCGGTAGCGAATGCGTTTTTGGCCATGTCAGACGTCGGGTCCCCTCCTCCGTCCTGCATGCCGCCGCCGTTGGCGTACGACTGTTGCCTCTGTTGTCGCTGATAGTCCTGGTTATCCCAGTCACCACCGTCCATGGTCTGGTACGGTCTCAGATCTCCATCGTTGTTGTTGTTGTTGTTCCGATCCGCGGGCCCGCTGCCGGACATGGTCCTGTCGTTCCCACCGTGGTGGCCCGTCAACACACCCGAGTTCTCTCCCGGGCGATCAGGGCGGGTGTCGTATTGATATTCCTGCTGCCACTGCTCCCAGGCGACCGTGTTCTGTTCGGTCGCGCCAATGTCGCGACTCTCCTCCCTCATCCGCGGAGGAGGTTGCTCGTGTGGCGCATACTCCGTCATGCGCCGCTGACGGGCGTTTTGATCATAATCGACGTCGGAGAAGTTGGTCCCGATCTTTTTGATCTGCTGTGCTGATGTCACCGTCGTAGGCTGGCTGTTGAGGTTGGGTATGTCGGATCCCTTCAAACTTGACGATCCGCAGCCCATTGTGTAGTTTGTGTGTAAAGAAAAAGCCAAAGAGAGTATAGTATTGTCGTGTCGCTGGTTGACCGGATTCGAGCGGAAGCTGGGGTTTTGTATCACCAAGGTATGGGCCGGTTGTTGATGATAATATCAAGGTCTCTTTCTCGGGATTGAGATGGTAGAACAAGCCTATCCCCGACGGCGCAATGATGCGGCAGCGGGCGAAAGAGATGAGTGAGTGCGGGTGTGCGGGAGGGTGCGTTTGTTGCCTTGGTTGGTGGGCGAGTGAGTGGTGATGATGTAGTTTACGTCTGGATGGAGGTACGAGGTAGCATTCGTAGTAGCAGTTCGCTATCCCTAGTCCTTTTGAAGATCAGTTGGGGTATTTCTTGCCGTCTTGTCGTTTTCTTCTTCGCGCGTGTGCGCGCTCTCTCTCTCTCTCTCTCTCTGTCTCTCTCTCTGACTCTCTATATTGTCTGTCGAGCTCAGAGATGGTTTCCGCAGCGAACAAATCCTTGCATTCTTAAACAGAACTCCCTACGGTGATGGCCGCGCTACGAGTAATGCGTTCACTAGGTGAAGGATCTGCTTGGTATAGGCGCACTAGACCAGTCCAAAGATCCAAGAATAGGTCTCAGTCTCACGTCAAGGTGGGAGGGGGTGCACAGCCAGCCTCGGTCGATAGCCGCAGGTTTGCGGGCCAATGCTGATGTGTACGGGTGTTGTACCTCGTACATAGAGCGCATAATACACCCAGTATGATTGTGGGACAGTGGCGATATGTCTCCCCGGTCATTGGCCTGCTAAGTCACACAGGCGTAACAGGGTCACCCAAGGGTCGTAATTGTTACAAGGCCCGCGAAAGCCCCAGCGATCAGCTGCTGGAGCCAAAAAGTAAATTAATAGATACGCGGGATTGTGGGGTGACAAGGCCCGCCCCAACCGAGGTAACCAAGATGGGAACTTGTATAAAGTACCGCGTATATATGTACTAACATTCCTCTTGATCATGGGTGGTGATCTTGTGCGGGAGGAATGGTGGACCGTAAGTGCGGGAGGCGCATTAGATTTTGGTGCCTTTTCGAGGGATTGGTATCTTGTTAAATTGACCAGGCCAGAGAAGCCTTTGACCAACAGTAATGTTATCCACATATTGGGAGTCGAGATAAAAGTACATGGTGATGGTAAATATGTGCATGGTTCATTCAGTGTGTCTGTTCTCGACCGAGCAGCACTTCCTGTGTGAAATACTTGCCTGTAGAGAAAGAAACATGGTCTCCTCAGTTGCTGCGATTGTTTCCATGTTGTGCGACTTTGGGGATCGGTGGTCTGTCTGATAGTTCGTAGACAACCGAGACAGAAGCACAGACAGAACTGCAGAGGCTGCTTCGCCTGTCGTGTTATCGCTTTGAAAGTGGTTCGTCAATCCATGGCAACCGCCAAGTCGACGTTGTGTTTCCCTGGGCTTGGGCTGACAACTGGAAGGATCAGTCAACCAGGAACCCGAGCACCCTTCTTGACATCCGCCTCTTCTTGAGGTAGGCATTGCTGTATTGTGCTGCCGCTATGTTGACACAAATTCTCAGGAGGATGCGCGCAATAGCTGCGATGTCGCCGTCTGAATGGCCGGTGACAAGTAGAACCAGTTTACAATGGTTTCACGCCTCGATGAATGCTGGCAATACCTCCCGTCAGGTCTTCATAGCCTTTCCCCGGTGTGACGAAGCCGGCCTCTTCGATCATCGACTTAAACTCCTCCTGTGTGGGGAATCGCTCGATGCTTTCAACCAGGTACTGATAACTGTCCCGATCACCAGCCACCAACTGACCAATCAAAGGTATAGCGCCAAAACTCCATCTCTTGTAGACGGTATTGAACAGTGAGTTGTTAACATGGCTGAACTCTAGACACGCAAAAACTCCGCCTGGTTTGAGGACTCGAAATGCTTCGCGAATGGCAGCGTCTTTATTGGTGAAATTGCGGATCCCAAAGGCAACCGTGTAAAGATCAATGGAATTCGACTCGATCGAAGGCATGGATTCGGCGTTCCCCTCCATGAATGATAGTCGCCCTGAAGTCCAATACGGTGTTTCCTGGGCTCTTTTCTGTCCTTCAGCCAGCATGTCTGCATTGATGTCCGCGATGGTGACTTTTGTTTTAACATCGAGATTCACATTGGTAGCGTGGTCAAGCATGCGGAATGCAATGTCGCCAGTGCCTCCTGCCACATCAAGAATATTCCAGCCCTTTTCGCTGGTTCGGCTGCCCGGGTTGAGGCTGCGGACGAAATAGTCCTTCCAGAGGCGGTGGATGCCCAATGACATAAGGTCGTTCATGGTATCATATGAAGACGCGACGGATGAGAAAACAGCACCCACTAACAAGGTGTAAGCATGTAGTCCAATATAACCTGTATTTAGACGCTACCTCTTGCCTCCTTTTGCGTCTCTGAGACGGTCTCAAAGCCGAAGTGAGTTGTGCGTTCATTTTCACTGGGGAGTTGCTGGCGTCGTAGCGAACTCGTAGTAAGGAATCGTTGCGGCGACGTCGAACCGACACAGCAGCTTCGTAGGCCCTGAGGCCTTCGGTAGAGCGGGCGAAGCATTTGTTCCAGCTCAAATATAATCTGCGCTGGGCAACTTCAATCTCCAGAGCGAATCGCAGCTAAGACCAATTTTCGTGAATCTGAATTCCCAAAACAGTCTAGTTCGCACGGGCCCGAAACAGCCTCAACTTCCTCCGACTCCGGCATCTCCTTGCTCCAGCACTGACCGAGGATAACCGAAGTCCCTATTCCACCTTTTCGACGCTTCCTCGTCGTCCTTGTCGCGACTTTTCCTTCTCTTCTTAATCTACCCTCATAGCATCAAACATCTCTTCCATTGTCTAGGGTGGCCTCGTTGCTTTTGACAAGTGAAGATGAAAAGTCGAGCTGTTCTGAGGCCCTTGGCGGCATCCTGCAGATACAAACATGGGGTACTGCTGAGGAGATCAGGGATACGATGGGCAAGCGATACCTGGTCTGCCGGCCCTGCACAGAAAGCAGGATCGGATTCGTACGTTTCTCCGTCCGCGGTTGTTGTCCCCGGTCTCGTTTGCTGATTCCGTGGCCCCAGAGTGCATTTCCCAGGAGCTCTCAAGAGTAAATTTACCTCGACCATGCGGTTTCAGAATCCAGCCGAGGAGAACGCGATGCCAACTTACAGGATAATGGATGCAGACGGTAATATTGTGGACACCACCAGAGATCCACAATCTGCATCTGACGACGAAATCATTCAGTGGTATCGCACTATGTTGACCGTCAGCATTATGGATTTGATCGCGTTTGAAGCACAACGGCAAGGACGATTCAGCTTTTATATGGTCTCTGCCGGTGAAGAAGGTATTGCGGTAGGATCAGCCTCGGCACTAACACCAGAGGATGTTTGTTTTCTGCAGTATCGCGAGCAAGGGGTGCTCTTGCACCGAGGCTTCACACTGAAGGAGATGATGAGCCAATTGTTTTCAAACAAAGACGATAACGGCAAAGGACGAAATATGCCTGTCCATTATGGCAGTGGAAAGCACAACGTTCATACAATTTCGAGCCCTTTAGCGACCCAGATTCCTCAGGCGGCTGGGGCCGCATATGCGTTGAAAATGCAGCGGCTCCTTAATCCGAATGTGCCCCCAAGGATCGTCGCTTGTTACTTTGGAGAGGGCGCGGCAAGTGAAGGGGATTTCCACGCTGCCCTCAATATCGCCGCCACAAAGTCTTGTCCCATTGTATTTGTCTGTCGCAACAATGGCTTTGCTATTTCAACGGCGAGCATTGAACAGTACAAGGGAGATGGCATCGCTAGTCGAGGATTAGGGTACGGTATCGATACCATCCGGGTGGATGGCAACGATATCTTTGCCGTGAGGGCGGTCATGCTGGAAGCCAGGAAACGCGCCCTTGAAGGCGATTGCAAACCCATCCTAGTCGAAGCTATGAGTTACCGAGTGAGTCATCACAGCACTAGCGACGACAGTTTCGCCTATCGAGCCAAAAGAGAGGTAGAGGAGTGGAAACGAAGAGACAACCCCATTACACGGCTCCGCAAGTGGATGGAAAAGAAGGGTATCTGGGACGAGGACAAAGAAAAGGAAGCGAGGGCGTCAATACGCAAAGAAGTCTTGCGAGAGTTTTCAGCTGCAGAAAAAGTCAAGAAACCACCGGTCCGAGCGATGTTCGAGGATGTCTACGAGGAACTCACTCCAGAGACTCGAGCCCACATGAAAGAACTGAAACGAATAATCGAAAAGTATCCAAAGGAGTATAGCGGCATTTCCGAGTATGAAGGAGGACTCAAGAGTCTGGAGGAATGAGTCCAGATCGGTTGAGGGCTAAGTCAACGCCACCAGGATACCCGATGGATGAGCCGTGGGCCGGCCCTCGAAGCATCACCACTATGTCACTCCAATCAAAGCAGACTTAACAAACCACGGGTTATTCGTGCTGGACCCATGATAATGGGACACGTTATGGACAACGAGGCTGAGGGTAGAGGAAGCGGAGAGGCAGCGAGTGACACGTGCACGACACCGCCGATTGGGAGGCTGGGGACGCCATAGTGGACACTTGGCGCCACTGTGGCTTGATAATTGCCAAGCCGGGAATATTGAACGGCTTCCAGCCACCCACGTTCCGGCCGCCGCTGCAGGGTCCAACATTCGACGCTATTCCTGATAAGGCTAAGACCGTTTTCGTCAGCCTCGAGCTGGGCTTCCAGCCTCCCTCAATCTCTCCAATCCCATTGTCCATCTTGTTGTTTTCTGTGAATAGAAGTCTCTCACTGTGGTGATGGCCAATAATCAGATATCCCGCTAGCTGAAATGGTCGAAAATGTTTCCCGGCTACCGCTTTGGCGTCAGGAGATTGTGGTGCTGTCCATGAGAGCTGACGTCGTTGTCTACCAGCCTCCTCGCCGGGGAAACCATCAGTGACTACTTTTTGTTCCCATGGCCATGGATCCTTTTTCTACTGTGACAATCTCAGTATCCTCTTCTTTACTTGTTCAGTGAATATACGCTCGTGCGCCTTATTGTGTATTACTGTCATGCCATCAACTTGAGTTTGCTTGATCCTCCCAGCAATTTTCCGGTTGCTCAGTTTTTGCTGCATTGTTCCGGCGTTCGATATTTTTACACTGTACAAAATGTATTCCACTCTGGCGGGCTCAGTCCTCGCCGTGTTGACCCTTTGCTCCCTTGTACCACGCACAGAAGCACAGACGTACTCGTCATGTAATCCTCTTCTACAAAGTGAGTCTATTTCTCTACCTCGGCTTTTGGAATCGAAGACTGACTGCGCTCAGGTGGATGTCCTGCAGACCCTGCTCTCGGCAGGACTGTCGACATTGATTTCACAGCAGGCTCCTCGAGCGAATTCGGCGCCTCAGGAGCAGTAAGCTACACCTCCGACGGCGCAGCATTCACGATCTCCCAGCACGGCGATGCTCCTACCCTCTCTTCGAATTGGTACATAATGTTCGGCCACGTCGATTATGTGGTGAAAGCGGCTCCAGGAACGGGAATAGTGAGCGCCGCTATTCTGCAGTCTGATTGCCTTGACGAGATCGACTGGGAATGGATAGGTGGGGATAATACACAAGCCCAGAGCAATTACTTTGGGAAGGGCATCACAACAACTGGCTACAACCGAGGAGCATTTCATGGAGCACCCAACAACCATGACGAGTTTCACACCTACAGCATCGACTGGACTGCCGACCAGATTGTTTGGTCGATCGATGGCACCACAGTTCGAGTCATGACCCAAGACCAAGCAGAAGCCGGCCAATATCCCCAGACTCCAATGTACGTCAAGTTAGGTACTTGGGCTGGTGGTGATTCATCCAACCCTGAAGGCACAATTCAGTGGGCCGGGGGCGTTACCGACTACTCCGCGGGGCCCTTCACCATGTATGTGAAGTCTGTCCATGTCACGGACTACTCGACAGGGTCACAATACACCTACAGTGGTACCAGCGGTACCTGGCAATCCATCAGTTCGACTGGCGGCCAAATCAACAGTGAAGGTGACGGTACTCCAGCTGCGACTGGAACAGCACCTGCAGTCACTTCCTCCGTGCCCAATGATGCGCCACTTGCTTTTGGAAACAGCGGTGACACCTCTTCAGTGTATGCTACGCGAACAGGCTGGCCGTGGTCTGGAACGGCCACAGCCACAGCAGTGTCTGTGGTAAGCTCTTCAATTTCTGGGCTGACAAGTCAGTGGATTCCTATCTTGTATCAGCTCGAACTCTAGTGCGCATGTGCTAACTGTTTACTAGTCGACATCTCCCTCCCTATATTCGTCTCCATCGGTAGTATCATCTTCGGCCTCGGCCTCGGCTTCGCTTGAGGTTGTGACTTCTTATGACGGACAAGGCTTTCCTACAATCATTACCATCAACCCTGCGGCGCCAACAATACCAACAAGTTACGACAGTCAGGGCTTTCCAATTACCAACACCAGCCTCATTTCTGAGCCAACCTCTCAGCCTGCGACAGTACAAGGATCGTCAATCACAGCCGCATCAGGCTCCGCATTGGTGAGCTCAGTATCTTCGAATTCGGCCTCAGCACCATCCGAAGGCCCGAGCTCCGCAGCTTCAGCTCCACAGAGCTCCAGCGCTACAGCATCGGAAGCCTCTGCGACCGCAAACACGTCGTTCATGACAATTTCTACCTCAACACCCCTCGGTTTCATCCCCACTTCGGGTTCGAGCTCTGTGTCCGCCCCCATCTCTGCCACGGCGTCAAAAACCGTTATTTCCGGCGAAACGGGGTCAATAACCACATCATTGTCCAGCTCTCCATCCAACCCAAGCAGCAGCTCGTCTTTTATTAGCCTGATCACTTCCCAATCGCAGACCACCCTGTCAAGCTCTGGGGTTGTTGTTGGGAGCTCAACTGCAAGTAGCACGATCGCCGCAACTAACTCCGACAGCAGATCAGCGTTAGGCTCGGGTTCGTCTACAGCGTCACTTTCTTCGACACTTCGGTCGTCCTCGCTCTCAAGCAGCGAGATCAGGAGCAGCAGGACCGGTACGATCAGCTCACACCAAAGTACATCCACGACAGCATCAAGTCAAGTGTTGAGTGGAACAGCAACGATTTCAGCATCCGCTACAACATCAGGCACGCCGCCTGCAGTGAATCTTGCAGGTCGAATACGGAGTTTTCATCCACTCGGAGGGGTTATGGTGCTAGGGGCAGGGGCCTTATGCTTGTTTTGAAGCAAAAGCTTGGAGGGGCGTCAACTAATTATTGACGTGGGCGGCATTTGTCAGCCTACCAGGGTTTTGTAATGGAGGGTGGCGTTGGAAGGTTTCCAGAAGGCCTTTCAGGGGTCTGGCGCAAAATGCACGAGGCTGCAGCAGCTTAGGGATAAGGTAACTTGGTATTGGTGGCGCATCAGACGTTGATGAGAAATGATAGTGATACCCAGATAGAAGGATAGATAGAATTGGCCTCGTCCGCCCCTCGGACTGGTTTTTGGCTCCGATGAAAAATACAATGCAATAGGAACCCGACATTGCGCGATCCACGGAAACTCTACTTCCTGACTGGGCTGTTTATTGTCATGCGCTTGGTTGCTCTTTTGATCTAGATTATCGCCTCGAGACGAGGACCGAGAACAGAGGCGGCCCTCGTCAATCGTTATCTGAACCACGAGCAGCATTCGACAGACAAACCGCTCATTTCCGTCTCTGAAATAGGAAACACAGAAGTCATGGAAGGCGGCGGCTGACCATCGGTATCTCTCCCTTGTTCCCCCCTCGCAAAAAGCCTATCCCTGAGCCTAACGAGGTGGAGGCTTTCCATACTCCGTGGAAAGGCTGGCTCCCCTGCCTTGCCTGCCCACCAGCACCCACCACAAAAACGTATTCGTACGTCACAAAATCAACCATCCGCACAAACTTGTGTAAATTTCTCCACTAAACTTTTCCCTCTGTTCCTGGTCATTTCTCTGTAGTTACACCACCGGATCCAGCCCGCCACTGGCCGAGCGAGCGAGCATTTCGCTACTCTGCATGCCTCCATCCTTAAAACCTGCAACCATCCCACTCCCTCACCACTCTAACAACTCCAGGGTTTCGATACGCACAAACCCACCTCCTCTGCCTGACTCTCCCTTTCCTCATCTTCCTCGTCTTCCTACCCCTCCTCCTCCACCTCCTACCGTACCGCCATGGCGACAGTGGCCCCCACCGACATCTCACAGACCCATCCCTACACCTGCAATTCGTGTGCGGTCGCCTTCCGCAACAGTGATGCCCAACGGACTCATATGCGGAGTGACTGGCACAGATACAACCTGAAGCGCAGGCTGGCTGAGTTACCCGCAGTATCGTCTGAAGATTACAACGAGAAAGTTTTGGCTGCTCAGGCTACCAACAACGCAGCCGCCGCCCAAGCAGCCTATGCAAAAGTGTGTGCCACCTGCCAAAAGACGTACTACAGTGAAAATGCATACCAGAACCACCTGTCAAGCAAAGCACACAGGACAAGAGAGAGTAGAGGCTCAACACGAGACGCAAGTTCTATGACTGGGTCTGACGGCCGGCGGTCATTCTCCGCGCTGGAGTCCATACCAGACTCTGAATCTCGAGATCCAACAGCAGAGGCAGAGTTCGAGCAGGTTGTTGCAGGGATAAAAGAGACCTCCATCCAAGACATGCCTGAAATCACACGGAGACCCTCGAACCCTCAGCCGGGGACGGAACCGCGAGGGGACCATCCCATGTCACCAGAAAAGGCCGAAGTTCCGTCTATGCCTATTTCAAGGTGTCTGTTCTGCAACTATGACTCCCCCAATCTGAAACTCAGCGTCATGCACATGACCAAGATCCACGGGCTCTTCATTCCCGAACAGAACTTTCTCGTCGACCTGGAAGGTCTGATCCGGTATATGCAAGCGAAGGTTCACCAAAATTTCGAGTGCCTATACTGCCACAAACTGAGAGGAAATGCAGAAGGTGTGCAGACACACATGAGGGACAAGGCTCATTGCAAGATTGCCTTTGAGACGGAGGAAGAATTGATCGAGGTGGGCCAGTTCTATGACTTTTCCAGCACCTATTCAGACGACGGCGAAGAGGATTTTGGCGGAGCAATGGAAGGAGTCAAGGCGGGACAGAACGGTGGCGTCAAATTGGAGGGTTCAGGAGAAGACGGTGCAGACGACGGCTGGGAAACTGATTCTTCCTTTTCCTCGCTCGATACCAACGAACTTGCCTCTGTCCCGAATGATGATCGAACACTGTCCTATCAACGACTTCCCTTGCACAGACATCACTCCAACACTGACCCGAGACCGCACCGGAACGCAGACGGCTGGCACTCACACGCACACAACCATACTAATGCAGTGTTCTATGACGAACATGAAATGCATCTGCCCAGTGGCAGAGTGGCAGGCCACCGAAGCTTGAGGAAATATTACCGCCAAAATCTGCACAACTATCCTACGGCCGCTGAGCGAATGGAGCGTGCTCAGAGATTAATTGAAGAAGGGAGCTCAGAAGATGCAGACATGGACGAGGTCGATCTTCCAGCCACGCCTCCGCGAAATAGTCTCATGAGACGGGGAGAGGCTGGTATGCTTGGTGCTACGAGCCAGCAGAGACGAGACGTCCGCTCTGAAGAGATCAGAGCCAGACAGAGAGAGAGGCGGGCGCAGAATCGGTATCAGGCCAAGCTGGAGAAGCAGGCCAACAGTCAAAAGCACTACAGGGTAAGTGTTGGAGAGATTGTGCGCTTTGACCACGGGAACGCTGACAGGTTTCCAGGATCCACTCTTGCAGTGATCAATGAATCATATCCCGTCGATGCCGACCGATCCGAGTGCGGCCGAAGAGCTTTCTAACCTACCAGCACCTCTTCTGACGAGCTGTGAATAGCATTCCTTATGTTGCATATCATGCATATCGCGGGTTATAAAAAGCTGGGTCGGGAAACAAGGAAAATGACACGACGCGACGAGACACGATGGCCTAAAATCCGGAGGTTTCTGCATCTGTGACTTGCATTGCAGGATTCACGTTGTCCTCGACAGAGAGGACGAACCTGGCGCTACCTTGAATTCTGCCTGATATCCATAGCGAACGGACGCATTACAGTCGTTGCTGCGGAGCAGCCATATCATCTGACCTTTAATGGTACTTGGGCATGCTTGATGTTGTAGATGCATCACAATAGAATGTCTGGCTGCATGGGTTTCTTGATGGCGAGCCTCGTCAGCAAAGCATACACTCTTCGCAGTCTCTATCAATGATTCGTAGTACTTTGTCAACGGAAGCGTGGCAACCAAGGCTCATGTACATGTACAAGCAATACGAGGCACATGACGAGTAAGTAGCGACATGGGCACTTTCAACACACTCCACCGGAGACATGAGCGCAGAGACGACACAACACGGTGGACTGAAGGGCAATTTATGCAGGCTTGGCGGCTACTTGCTCGATTGGTACCTCAAAGATCCCATTCTCGGAGCTCCCCAGATTATTTGCTGTCGATTGTACCTTGATCACTTGGTCACTTTACCTGACCGCGTTGCCAATTCGTCTCGTCTCATTCACTCGCTCACTCGTAGTGTTCCCTATCAATTCGAATCTCTCGGACCTCTTGTTCAATCAATCCCTCTAGACGCAGCATTCTCCTCCTCGCGCAATGGCCAAAAAAGGTACGTTTTG
This sequence comes from Fonsecaea pedrosoi CBS 271.37, assembly GCF_000835455.1. NCBI lineage: Eukaryota > Fungi > Ascomycota > Eurotiomycetes > Chaetothyriales > Herpotrichiellaceae > Fonsecaea > Fonsecaea pedrosoi. The sequence goes on from NW_013550610.1 coordinate 2,773,657, forward strand.
ACTCTCTCTCAATGCAGTCCCTGGCGGTTATTTCTTTTCTTTTTTTTTTTGTTGTCTCCCCCAACCAGTCAACCAGCCCTCCTCCCTCGCTCTACAGTCCTTCACTGAAAACTAACACTCCGTGATTCCCGTTTGAACAGCCAAATCCCGCACGATCGCCGTCCGACTAATCTCCATGGCCCTGACAGGGTATTACCGTACGATGGTGCGGCCGCGCACGTCGAGGCCGCTGAGCATGATGAAGTACGACCCTGTGGTCAAGCGGCAGGTGCTGTTTCTGGAGCAGAAGCGCGGGAAGTAAAAACAGTCTTAGAAGATTCAGGATACTTTGCTATTTGAATGGGGAAAGATATGGCTATGGGATGATATGATTGGGAGGATGGAGAGGGGGGGACCGAAAAAGTGGAAGAGGAGGGAAGAAGTTTGAGATGTAATGTGTCGGGCAACACTTGAGGGTCGCAGTATCCCCCTTGCTTGGCTCCGCTGGGCCGTGGCGTCAATTTTCAATCTGGCCTGGGTGGGAAAAGAGGCTGTTTAGATGAACTGAGACCCCAAACGAGAACGATAGGGGGAGCGGGGATTTCCAAGGGAAACAAGACTGGGTTCGGAGAATGAGGACCGGTCTGTTCCATTGAGCTGTGGCCAAAGTGCTGCGGAAGGGGAAACACATTCAAGCTCTGGAACCTGGGATGATGAGCATGATAGCTCCAGTGGGTGCTCATCCTCGAGACACCAATCGTTGCTGGCAGCGCATCTCCAAGCTCAAGATGGGCGACGAGGGGCGAGGTCTTACCCCGACAAGGGCTGAAGAACTGGAATCCCGACAGCACGGCACATGGCAGTCTCAACATCAGCTCCCACAGCCTCTCTAATCTCGCCTGCATCCACTCGAACAACGCTGGCTCTGATCATCTGGCCGAAACCCAAACCCCGGATCAACAAAGCCAAAACACAGGCTCTCGCTCGCGCTCTCGCACTCCCACTCCACTGATCTCCGCTCTCCGCCGACCATGTGAAACCCACCAGCTCAAATCGAGGCCAAGCCGACCGGAGCACATCTTGCTCAGCATCAGTCATCATCACATCCAGACAGACGGACAAGCAGCATGATACAAGGAAGGCATTGAGGGATGTCGTTGGAAAAGCCGAATCGAACCGAAGCGACCAGCTAAGAGACCAACCACCTTCAGCGTGTCGGTATGGACTTGTATGTCTCTGTGTGGACTCGCAGCACGCAGCACGCAGCACGCAGTTCAAACGTCTCGTGGCATTGGTCATCCAGCTGAGCCGAGCTGAGCCGAGCTAAGCCGCGGTGTACCAAGTATGAGGTTTGTTTTTGTTTTTTTTTTTTTTTAAGAGCAAACGGCCAGATTGAGAATTAGGGAAGAGAAGTAAGGGAACGAAGAGGCGGTACCGGAACGACCAGGCACAAGTCAAGTCACAAAGTCTGCTCTCGCCTCGCCTCGTATCTCATGTCATACAATAGGATTGCGATGGAAATGCTAGCTGTCTCTTGATATCTAGCCACGTTCTGATGCGTCCATTGTCCACTGTTACCGTCCACTGGTCACTCTGTAGGTATCATGGCGATAGACGGCTTGCTGCGTACCAAGTACAGATGGATAGATAGATAGACCTGTTCTAATACAAATTATATCTCTTGACTTGCCATGTCTGCTTGTATATACATACAGTACGAGGTACATATATAGCCCTAATTACATCCATGTCTAAGCTACTAAGCTACAGTAGCACACATAGTCCGACACAGAAAGACCTCCACGTACATCATACCATGATTCTCTCTGACCATCTCTGCAAGCTCCTCGAAAATCCCGCTACATGATCCTCCCGTCCCCAGGCCGCGAGATCGAGGAAACAATGGTGGTCGCGTCCATACAAAATCGCTGGTGTATATCCCACTTGATGTCTCTCTTTTTTTGGGGTCTTTGTTTTCTCCCATTCTTTCTTGCAAAATATGGTCGCCCAGACTCTCTTTTATCATCCTGTTTCTTTTTCGGTAACTTGGCTCTCTGTCCCTTAGAAACTCCCACGTCCTTCCCTGTTGACGACTTCGTTTCGCATCAAGTCTCAGTGCCGAACCGCGTGGCGTACTTGTCTTGCCGAGAACCTTTTCGAGCAGGTCTATTCGATCCCTTACTCTTACCAGGGCCCGGAGCATTCGTTCCCACGATGCTGCTGCAATTGCTACCACCACCGCTGCTCTTGCGGAAACTGACGGCACCTCGGGATGAAGACTTTTCCACTCTCTGCTTCGGGGTGGTGGGCTGTAACTTCCCCGCCTCGAGGTTGGCAGCTGTTCGCTTGAGACGCTTGGGGTGCTCTGTAGGAGTTTTGACCTCATCATTCTCGGGCTCTACTCGACGTTTGGCCGCCGAATTGGGTCGATGTCTCTCACGCTCACGTGTGATGACAGGTGTAGATGCTCGACTGCCTCGAAACTCGACGCTAGGGCCAGGAGAAGCAGTGGACCGATGACTGTAACCTCGAAGTTCGCTTCTCAATCTCCTGGGACTCGGTCCTTGCTTCACCATTACCCTATTTCCAGGCATGGCAAAGGTCGGTTGCATCTGAACGGTGTCGATACTGCCGGGACCTTCAGACCCACGTTCGCTGACTTGATCTAGAAGCATTTGTTCACTCAGCGACCCGTATGAGCTGGACGGGGGCCGCTCAGCAGTCTCCTCGTGGCGGTTGATCCCGCTACGTCCCCTCGGCCCGACTTGCGTTTCACCACGGTTGTACTGCCTCATACTGGGATCAAAGCCTTGGTTAACCACGTCGTCGAGATCAGCCTCCCCGTGATCACTCGGAACTGGAGTAAGGCCTGAGGCACTATCTTCCTGGCCCTGGCTTGCAGATAGTATAAGGCTATCTGAATTCACTTGTAGGGACTGTTGGACTTCAAGCTGTGTCTCGGGTATAATTTGTATGGCAGCAATTACTGAATCCGACTGACTCAAGGGCAAAGCACTGTTGCCAACGAGATATTGAACATTGCCTCCATTGGAACTCGGATGTGTGTGGAGTGATTGGTTGTGATGGGAGTCTTCTGCACCTCCGGAACGATCTGCAACTCGGCGTTGCGGCTGACTGGGTTCTGCCTCATCACCATCAAGTTTGCCGTTAGGCTCGGCGCCTTCGAGAGTAAGGATTTGCTGTTGTATGGCTGCTGACCGCTCCTCTTTCTCATGAGCTTGGGCTCGAAGAACCTTGAGTTCTTCGGCTTGGTTGCTGAACGACGCCAAGTCCTTTCTCAGTTCGGTGATTTGACTCTCTCGCCGTGTGATGGTCTCCTGCAAGAGAGCAATCTGAGCGCACTGCTCCTTCGACCGTTCAAGGTCCGTTGTAACAGCCTTGATGGTCTCCTTGAGGGAAAAGTTTTCTCTTTCTAGCTCGCCGAGTTGTGCCACTTGAATCTGAGCAGCAGCGAGAGCAGATTCGAGTACAGCAATCTTGGTGATTTTTTGCTGGAGTTTCTCCTGTAGGTCCTTGTTCTCAGAAATCTGTGCCCTCAAGTCCTTCAAGTCATTGTGGAGGCCAGCGTTTTCCTCGGCGAATTGGTCCTTTTCTCTCGCCTGTTCTTCGAGAACGGTAGATCTAATTCGCAGGCTCTTGAGCTGTTTCTGGAGGGTTTCAATATCCTTGGACTTGTTCGCAATCTGCTGGATCTGAGATGCAGACTCCTCTTTGAGGTGCTCCAGAGAGGACTGTCGCTTTCTTAGATACTCCAGCTCTGCCGTAGCCTCGCCCAGGGCCTTCAAGGTCTCTTTGAGCTGTCGAACGGTATCGTCTGCCCCAGTCAATCTGTGTTCAAGTTCATCTATCTGGCTTTGCAACTGTTGCTGAGCCATGACCGCTGTAGCTGTGTCTTCACGAGATTGCTCAAGATCTTGTCGTAATTGCAAGTCCTGAGCTTTGGTCCTCGCCATTTTATCGTCAATTTCAAGGCTTCTCTGTATCTCATGGTCATGATCTCTCTGTAGACTCGAGAGACGAGCATTCGTGTTCATCAACTACTTGTTGTTAGCAGTGTCCTGATCAGCCGGGTAGAGATCCTTGCCTCTATATTTTGCTCTTCATTTTGTTGCTGGAGTTCGCTCAAAATGCTTTCTCCTGCGATCAATTCAGCTCGAAGACAATTGTGCTCGGCCATGGCTTCGTTCAGCCGGATCGTCAAATCAATCACTTCCGCATGGGTTTCGTTCTTGTCTTGCTTGCATTTTTCCAGCTCAGAGCACGCCGTTTGCCACTTTGTTGTGACTGTTCTCAACGAAGTTCGGAGCTCCTCACTTTGAACGATAGCTGCCTCTCTGTTGTTTCGAAGACCTTTGTTGGTGTTGTGCAACTCGGCCTCATGCTTCTGTGCCTCATGCTTCGCCTCGCGAAGTAGCTCTATGATCTGTTGAGCCTGCCCTGTCTTCCCCTCCAGTCGTGCCACTTCTGCTTTGGCTTCAGCAAGTTCGATATTACCTGATTGCACTTCTGATAACAATCTTGACACTTGGGTGGAGATGTCATGTTGCAGGTCATGCCTGAGACTTGCAATTGCTGACTGGACCTTTTCCGACAGCGACTGCTCAAGCTGGGTCAGCGATGACGAAACTGAAGTACAATCCTTCCTCAGTGGAACAAGATCTGATTTTACCAGCAGGTTGTTGTCAATCACCGACCCTATTCGATACAAGCATTCCATAATACATTTAGTCGCGGAATCCTCTTCTACTCTCTCACTCTGGAGCTCGCCGAGCTGTTTCGAGATATCCTGCAGGGTTTGATTGGTGGCCAGTTGTTGGCATTGAAGACGGACATTCTGTTTACTTTTCTCCTGGTCCAAATAGAGTATGTGAGCCTCCAACTTCCGACATCTCTGCTTCTCGCTCATCAAATGGTCGTCTTGGGCCGTGGCGAACGCAGTCAGCTGCTTGATCGTTGCGATGCTGTTCTCTGCCATTGCTTGTGCCGCACCGACACCGTTCCGAAGGTTCTCCATGTGCACTGAGGCTGAGTCCGAAGAGCATCGAACTTCATGCAATTGAGTCAACAGGTTGTCTCGGTCTTTAGTCAACCCGGCCAGAGTCCGTTGGAATTCTGAGGCATTTTGTTGTAGCATCTCACAATCTTTGTTTGTCTCCAGAGCCCATCTCTTCAGCTTACAGTACTTTTCTTTGAAAGCGACCAAGCTCTGGGTGAGAAGTTCCGAATACTCGGCACATTCGTCTCGTTCGTTGATAGTCCGTCGAAGCTTGGTTTCAGTCTGCTCATTTAGCTCTCTCAGATCTTGATTTTCGTGCTTAAGATGCTCCACTAGCCTCTCAAAAGTATTTTGCTTTTCGCGTGCTCGATACATGAGAAAGAAGTGCATATCTTCGTCTGATGGCTGTGTGAGGGCCGTTTCATCGTCATGGGGTCGACGATCTCGACGATTTGAGACTGTTCTCGAACGGCGGCGTGTCCTCGGAGACTTTGAAACTCTGGTTTCGTCGGTTGAGCTTACATCTGAGCCGGTTGCGCTGTGTCCCACAGGCCTTGCTCCTATTATTCTGTGGACCTTGGGTGTCGGTGTTGACTCTGGACTGGGGACAACCCGGTGATCGACGCCAATGGGACGCTCCAGATACTGGGTGTCTAAGCGGTCATGTTGAAGGGGTGCAAAGTCGAACTGAACCTCATCGCTGGATACAGCCTCGGCTCCCTGTTTCCCTTGTGAAGGAAGGGGAAGCTGGTAGGTATAAGTGGCTTGAGGAATCGGCTCATCCTTGCGAGATGCTTCGGGCGTCATTTCGGAGGGTATTGCTCGGTCTTCTGCATATATCTCAGTGTTGGTGTTGGTGATATACGGAGCTTGATGCGGCAAACCGTAGACTTCAATGCAACGGGCATCGTGTCCACGAGGATCCTCACTGAGTTTCTGATCGCCAACGTGAAGCTGAGGGCACTGTGGCATCTCGGCTTCTCCAGCCATGGTGTCAGGATTGGATTAGAGGTGCAGCTGTCGAGGGGATATGGCTGGGGAGATGACAAGGAAAAGTGAAATGAGATGCTGTGGGTGGCCGCGCAGCTGCTCAAGTCGTTTGTGCCAGGCCAAGAGTGAGCATCAGGTCACAGGTCACGGCTGCACTGCACCTCTTATCACGTCCTTATCCCTCCCTTTGATCACAGCATCAATGGACATATGTTCTTCGGTGGTTATCCAGGGACAGCTAGGTTCCGTGCTGGCAGAAATAGTCTGCCGCTCGTGTCAAAATCGGAGGAACGAGAGCATGCGCATGTGAGATGGCCCTATCACAAGCAGAGTAGAAATGTCAAGACAAAATGGCTAGAAGAGAACCCCTGAGCTGGCTGTATCTCCCTGTTCATTGTCATGGTTCCTGTCCAATATACGGCACGTGTGACATATCAACATGTTCTCCCAAGGCATGCTCTCAAATATATCAATAGGTATTGGTACTCCACCTGAAGTTGTTCGTAATCACGTCTTGCTCCCGGCCACGGGTCTTGTTCCAGGGCGTTCCTGACGCCTCACGCCCAAAGTCTACCGTCCAAACACCCTCTTCCACATGGGTGTCTTGGGGCTGTCCATCTCAAAAGCCGAAGACGGAATGGTTACACTGGGAGGTCTCGGGCGTTTTCTGTCCTTCTTTTTGCCTTTGGCCTTCACCGAGCCGTTGTCCCCTGTGGGTTCGACCCTGACGGCACCATCTGGCAGTCCCTTTTCAAGGTCACGACCACTACCCGTTGACGAGGACCGGCTTCCACCTGTTGCGTCCTTGCCATTGGTCATATTCGGTTTCGATTGGAGCAATTGGTTGTTCGCATTCTTCAATGTATCCTCCATTCGCCGTCTCTTCTCGACCGGAGAGAAGGTCATTTTCTTGGGCGTAATTGGCGTGGCTACGGCTTTGACAGCGCTTGTGACCTTCCTCGCTGACCGTCGGATGCTCTCCTTGATCTTCCACTGTCTCTTCTTTGCCAGGAAAAACAGAACGGTCATTGTGACTGGAAGAAATCAAAGTCAATTGCGTCAGGACGCTCGAGTCGAAAAACACACTCAAGGGGCAGACTCACCACCAAGGACGACCACGATGCTCACAACCACAGCGATTGCGATGGTCGCCCCACGACTCAAATTCACAGACCCAGTGTCTGGTCCTGCAGCCCCGGCGTCTTCTGTGGAAGTACCAGGGCCGGAGCCAATATCACCCGGTTCCACACCCTGAGCACCCCCACCATCACCAGACTGCGCCAGGACCCGTGAGTTTTCGAGTAGATCGAGGCATATAAGAAGCGCATGGACGTGCAGCAGCGGTGGCGGGAGAAATAACAAAGTCATGGCTGTAGCCTGTGAGTGATGTCGCCCAGCACTATCTGGTTTGCCGATGGGAGAGGCAGAAGCAAGCCGGTTCGCAGGGCGTATGAATTGTAAGAATATAGAGGGGAGGTCTGCGCAGCAGAAGAGTCGAGAAAGCGAGGAGACATGGGGCCCGGTGTCGTCTTGCGATATTGACTCAGCTTATGTTGAACCAGATGGGCGTCTGCATGGCTCTGGCCCTTTGGACGGCGTCATCTCGAACGCAGTCTGGGACACCTGCACCGCCTCTGGCCAAGGGTCTCTGAGGACAGGCCTTAGGTCGAGAAGACAAAGACATCAAGTGTGATGAGTGCGATTGGAGATGGATTGCGGGTGATGAAACTTGAAAAGAAACATCCAAGGCCAATCAGTCTGGGCTGGTTCGGGGATCCTACAACCACCAGGAGAACTTAAGCGCCCACTTGAAACTATCACAAGCCTTGGCATTGGCAGCCTCGTCGTCGTTCATGATACTATACCACTAGATGATCATATCACCAATGTACATCACTTCAATGCCCAAGTCCCCCCCTCCCCAAAACTACATTCGGACTTGGGACGATCATCGCCTATGTAACGCCATCAGAGCCAACCTAGAGGCCCACTCCGAAGCCCTTGCCGGGCCTTAGTCGTAGTCGCATGATAACCATTACTCCCTCCATTCACAGCACTGAGTGGTCAATAGTTGCAGATGATGCATCAAGTCTCCCAGTCTCCTTCGATGGTGTTTACAATGTTTCCCATCCGCCGGCATTGACCTCACTCTCCAGCTTCCTAGCAATTGTGCTCCACACACTGCCATTGATCATCAACCACGTATCTCTCAGCAACTTGTCGTACCGCTTCTGGTTGAGAATTAACTGGTGTTTCGATCTCAACCCCGAATCCGTCTCCCCATGTTTAGTCAGGTATGGTGCTGGGAAGAACGATCCGTGGCTCATGGTAGAGCTTGGTGGTAGCCCTTGGACTCGCCGGAGGAGAGTATCTTGCACGCCAGCTTTGGGGTCCTTTGTGACATGCAGTAGTGCTACATGACATTTGCGTATAAACAAGAACATGCCGATCGGGCTCGAACACTTTTGGACATGCGCATTGCAGCCGCCACGCTTATCTTTTGTTTGGCAGCAGACAGTCTGCGAACAGAAGATCTCGCCGCAAAACAGGCAGAGCGCAGGGTCCAACACCTCTTTGCCCGTGGTAGGACACCGGCGTTTGTGCGACTCTTCCATCAGAACATCAAAGTATTTCGGAAGCCCAATCAACTCAAACGGTGCCGGATGTAACAACTTGATACCCAGCGGGCGCATATGTACCCCAACAAGCTGAAGCATCATCTTGCTCTTCACTTCGAACTGTATACATTGCTGAAGCCAGATGCCTGCCCGATTTTTCAAAGCGTCCGAAGTCGAGTACTCGCCAAAGGACCGGAGAATGTCATCAATATTTGGCAAGTGTAAGAGATGGCACAGACGCTCGAGCTCGGACAACCCTGCTTCAGAGCCAGCTGTGGTGGGAAAATCGATACCATGCGCGACGTGAAAGAAGATGGCGGATTTACGTAGAAAGGCGAGTGCATACACCTTGCATAGCTTGAATAACATCCCTGCTGTACTGGGTGACATTTGCTGCAAGCTATTGGGAATGTCGTAACCGTTGTTGGTTTGTCGGATCTGTTGTATGGCCCATAGCACAATGCTTTCCACGCTCCGTAGCTGCTCTGTTTCCGTGGTGGGAATAGTGGCATGGCGGATCTGGTTTTGAGTGAGCATTTCACCCACCTTCAGGAGGGCGGTTGAGTTGAGCAAGAAAGCCACAACCACTCGGAGGAGCTCAATAGTCAGAGCCATTTGTAAAACATGTCGCAACTGTAGGTTTCGAATGGGGCCAAGCACCATTGTTGCCTGGACCAGAAACTGGAAAGGCTCTGCACAAAGGAGAGGCAATTCGTTCTCGGACTCGGGTGATGGCGTCGTATTTCCCGGTGTTCCAACAAGCTGACGCTCGAGACGGTCGCAAAGTTCTCGATACTGCGTCTCGACAGAACCACGGACCGTCAAGGCACCTGTAGCGGCGTAGGCTTTCAAGGTCGATGACAGCGTTTGTAGGTGGCTGAGCGTCTGTTGCGGTATGCTTGTCAACAGCGAAGTGCCAAATTCGGCCTCCCGGCCCCGGTGACCGATCTCGACGGAAGCTATGGTATTGGCCAATGTGTCGACCAGGAGCTGAAAGTGGTTCAGGGACGAGTCTTCCCGAGGAGCCACGACTCGGCTGGTCGCCGCTACAATTGCGAGAGTTTCTCGAAGGCGACCGTAGATGCTTGAGAGCTCAGCGAAAGCGGTAAGCTCGGGTCGCTCGGCCCATGCTTGACTTGTGGGACTTATTGTGAGATCACCTGATTGCCAGCGAGCTATGGCCGGGGCCAGTGAGCTGTTGGAGAATGTTGCCAACGTCTGCAAGTAGGTCTGTGAAGCATGCGCATTGAAGGAGGGATCTTGAGCGGCAGTCGGCGAATCGACTGATGGCAGATTATTGTCCAAGAAAGAGTCGAACTCTTGCGACACCTCGAGCGTTCCGGGGTAGGACTGCTGTGAATGTTTCCACACGATCGGCAGGAAGGTATTCGCAAGCGCCTTGCACAGCGGGCAGACGAACTCCTTCAAAGATATCCGTTCAGGGTGATTCCTGGCAACCTGTTGCGAATGCCTCCGTGTAATTGACTGATAGTAGTTTTCGAAACACGTAAAATGCATAATGTGCCCACAGCTGGTCGAGACGGGACCCTTCATAGTATACCCTTGTGGCCAGCCTTTACCTAGCCCTTGAAAATCAACGGTGACCTCCTGGCCATCTGCTGTCAGACGCTTCACTTGTTCATGATTGGATCCCGAGACACCAAATGGCCGGATATTTTCGAGAGAGCGATCCAGGTTGTCCGGGATCGTAAAGAGCTCACCAACAAAGTCGACATCATCCGTATTTGTTTCCCGTAAGATGTGGGCGTCGGTGACCATAGCAAACGTGCCATAGAATCTCGAATCAGACGTATCTTCACGACATTGGATACATAGTCCCGCAGGATATTTCCAGTGCCGCATTTCAGTTGATTTGGGTAGCTCTTCATCTGGGGACTCCAAGTCTTCATCCCCCCAGTCGGTCATGCCTTGTTTGTCCATAAAACTTTGTTGTTGCTGCTGAAATTGGGCCATGACTCTTGCTTTTCGTTCCATTGCCTGTTTCTTCTTGGCCTCGATCTCGTTTTCGACGTTGGCAGGAGAAGCTGTGTCAAATCTGCCAGAAGGAAAATCCAAGTTTCGTGTAGCCGTAGTGAACTGGTCGGGCAAGCTCTGATGGAACAGCCGCAGCATATGTCTGATCTTGCTTCGGCAAGAGCTGAATTCTTCCATGAGCCATATTTTGGATAGCACCGCAACGATGGTGGATGGTGGACTGTTGAAGGATTCGAATTCTAGCTTCATGGCATGGCGAATGAAGGAGGGGCTTTCAACCGCATCATGAGTCGAATCGTCTTCCAACGTAGCAATCAGCGCGAGTTGGAGAACAATTTGAAAAAAGGCTTCAACGCGAGTTGCCGAAACACCAGCCTTGGACTTATGACCGTGGGCGACGTAGACCAGCGCTTTGTGGATGATATCTGCGAAAAGAGTGGTGTTGACAACGGCACAGAGATTGGCGTACGCCTCGCAGGGGATAGGATGCAGCTTGGGATCCAGCACTATGTCTTCCGGTGGCTTGTGCAACTTTTTGCCCATCCAGTTTTTGTAGATGTTCTCGGCCTCATCTCTCTGGTTTTTGGTGAAGTGGGAGTTGTATGGATCCAGCTCTTGCAAGTACTCCTCTTTCAACTCAAACAAGCCAGAGTCATGAAGGCCTTCTGGGGGCCTATATTTGGTCATCTGCTCAAGGACTTCTTGTAATTGTTCGTGGTCTTGTGCTCTTTCCGTTAGGCGAGCATAGAGGTCCGAGTATGACAGCGGTTTGAAACAGAGCGTATGAGCAATGTCTTTTCGAAGCGTAAGGAGTTGAGATTCTGGGTTGTCTCGGTCGGAAATGAGAGCATCCCTGTCGGAGAGTAGATTGATCAAAAGATAGACAAAATCTTCCGCCAGGTCCAGCATCTGGTTGTCGTCGCAGATCTCGAGGGACTCAAATCCATTCCGCATCCAAGCAGAGAGGCCGAACCGGTCGATCATCGACGCCAGCACTCGGCCGGGGTCACAGACTACCAGTGCCGTTTGCAGGAGAAACAAGTCTCGATGGTGGCCAACGTCACGATGGGCGACGCTTTTGTACTGGACCATCTGATGGCGCAGACTCATCCCATTGCGGACCCATAGATTGGCCTTCATCTGCGCCAACCAGGCACACACACGAAGGGGAAAGTCGAACATTGCAAGGAGGGCATCGTCGGTAGAGTTGAGAGCAGTCTTGATTGGGGCGTCTCGGGGTCCTAGATGGATATCGTATAGGTGGGACAAGAACGTCTGCGCAGTATCCCGGAGAGTATTTATGGACTGTTTAAATTCCTTCCCACATTCTAATAACCAGGAGAGCGTATAGTGCAGTGGGTGATGGAAACTCAAGGCGCCCTTCTCCACTACGAAGTTGACGACCTTGTAGCCGTAAGGGGCCACGGTGTGAAAGCGAACAGGTTCTTTGATCTCTGCCTGCTCAAATCGACGCCGTTCAAGCCCGACAGAATTTATGATTGCGACACCTGCAGCATGGGAGATTGCGTCCCAGGTCGAGCGTAGAGCCAAAGGACTGCTGTCTTTAGAGACATAGTATGCTTCGGCAAACTGTCGACAGAGTTTGTTGATATCTCGTGTCAATAAAGAGGCACTGATCCAAGCATCCGTTTCGTATTCAACATGTTCTCCCACAGCTCGCACATTTGGACAGATGCCCTGGGACAGCTTCGCTAGGTCGAGGAATTGGAAGAGATACTGCGGCTCGCTCCGGGCCTTTGCCTGTACAAATGGGGAGGCGAGGAAGTATCTCAAATCAGAGAAGAAATGATAGAGTCGACGGTTGGCAACGGATCCAGCGTCGAAGCCTAGGGTGGCCCCTGGGTCGAGATCCTTAGGGAATCCCACTTGCCGGGTAGTCAGGAAGGTATAAAGAATAGCCATCAGGTTCGTGAGGAAATTCCCCCGCTCAATCACCTCTTCCGTGATCGAGGGCGTTGTCAATAACTGCAAAGATAGGTTTATGATGGAATGGTCTGGTTCTCGATCTGCCACGAGATAGAGCTGTGCGAGGGTTGTGTACAGACCAGAGAACCTTAGTCCAAGGACACGTTTGAACTGGGGAATATTGACTAGTGTGCTGATGAAGAGATCCCGCATATTTGTTCTTGCAAGCTTCCACAGGCGCAGATCGAAGAGAATCATCGAGTCCACCCGGATGTTCTTCGTCAGATCTTCGTAGACAGGAATGGTTGCGTTCTGGGGAGGTTGACCCGACGGAGCTAACTTCCAGTGGTTGGGCGGCGTGGATCGGTGTCGTGTCCTGCGCGACGAGGTTGCAGGCGTCCTCGGTATGTTGAGATAATTGGCATTGCTATCTGGATCAGTGGGAGAAGCGTCCTCGCCCATTGCCACATTGTTTCCGGGGTCTCCAACATCTTGAGTAGGAAGGGCTGGCGGCGGAGGTGACGGTCTATCCATATCCATGCGTTCTGCAATATCCAAGAAATCTCCGTCACCGTCCGTGTCCATCTCCTCGGCGTCGTCTGTAACATCTGCGTCGCCTGCTTGTTCGGCCAGGAGATCCAAGCGATGCGACGCGTCGAAGACGGTGGCCGTGAGGATCAGATCGTTCATTTCCCGATCATCCACGTCGACTAGTTCGTTGTCGTCTTCATCCTCATCCTCTTCGTCATCATCCACTTCCCCGGTCTCGTTGCCGTCACTGGCTTCATCCTCATCCAGAATTTCCCCTGCCATTGCGCGTTGCATTGCGAATTGGATGGGATCGAAAAGGCGGAGTCTTGTCCTCCTTCTGTAGTCGCGGTCGTCCTCGTCGCCATGATCATCGAGATCCTCTCTCCCCACTTTGGCGTTCCACGCTTCACTTCCGATCCTCCATATCTGGAGCATCTCCTCGCAAATGACCCGCCTTAGGATATGGCTATCCCCTGCGATGCTGGACCCCGCGATATCGGCAAGCCATTCGATGATTGTACCACACATCTGTTCCCGAAAGGTGTCTCTGGATGACCTGATGGTGACGGTCACTTTGATTTCCTCGATAATCTTGGCCATCCTGGTGAGCTCTTTGAGATCGCGAGAGTGCCTGATCAGACTTCTGCCAATGTCATTGGCCTCTTCGGCTTTGGCCAGACCGAACGCCTCTCGTTGACGACACGCTCGGGCCACTTGCGACTGTACCTCACGTACCGTGTGCTTCTCGTCATTCCAGATGATCAAGCAGTAATCAGGATTGGTTTCAACTTCATCCCCTGACACGTAGTGCTCCGCAGAGAGCCGACTTTTCACCTCGTCTTGAGTCACCGACTCCACCGTCTTGGGTAAGCGCAGGTTCTCGGGAGAACAAGATATGATATCACAAAAGTAGTCCAAAACTGTGCCAATGGTACTGCGGATAGACCCTTGCAAATCTCCTGGCAATGGAGAGACGTGCTCATCGGTTGTTGCCCAATCGTCACTTGCGGTATGAATGGCACATTTGACCGGTCTCTTCCACGCCTCATCATCCCCGCAATCGCAACATCCGCTATTTCCAGCACTGACATTGACGGTATACTGGTGGCCTTCATGGTCGCTTGCAACGAAACAACGGGAACAAAGGACGGCGGTCGTGTCATCGGTGCAGGTGCTACAGTGATAGCTGGCCTCTCCTGGTTTGAAAATGTGCCCGCACGGATGGCCTCTGGCTGCTGCACTGTACTCGGCGTTCTCTTGTACTCCTTGTGCGTCTTGCAGCTTATAAGAGGGAGGGAAGCCCTCTGGGAAGAGGTCGTGCAAGTAATCGGCTCGGTCATTGGTCAGGGCGCGAAAAAGGATTTCTAGGAGGCTGTTGCTTGCACTGGCGCTGTAGCGATAGTCATGCTGCCGGGGGTGGTCGCAGAGGGCCTGGCGGAGTTGACGGTCCAGGCTCGAGGTCGGCGTGGTCATGACGAGGGTTTCGTGCTGGCCGTTGCCGACATTTGGACATGCAGAGGCCAGACGTGAGGGTAGAGAACGGGTACCGTCGGAAGGGTAGGGATTCCGAGGAATCGCAGCCACCTGATGACGAGGGCGGGAGCGTTATGCCACCGTTACGAGCTGAATGAATCGATCTGTACTCGGCGAGTTCGGTACTCTAGGTACTCACCCAGCGTGATCCGGGGTCGGAGAATATGGGATCACGAGAAAATCGAATGACGCAAGGAAAAGGAGACAATTTGGCGCAGGGGAAGGAAGCGTGACGAACGCTACGATGCGGTTTTACTATTATGAGACTAACGTGCCAACGTGCTAACTCGGTACAGGGCCAAGACCCGTCCGGGCGGAAAAACTGTTCCGGGCTCACCCTCCTTTGGGGACGAGAGTGACGCCGCCCTATCATACTCGAAGCTCACTCGTATTCGTATACCCTCATCTCACCCTCGAGGCTGCGAGAGGACGAAACGATACTGACATATCGTGCATACCTACGGGGACTTGTAGTAGAGAGGGATGAGAGACTGTCTCAGAACAGGGCGGAGAGCAGGTTAGGCTAATACCGCTTGACATGCAAAGGCGGCGCCGGTATTTATACGATTCCAGACTAGCTTAGTCTGCCCCGCTCAGGCTATACCTCCGAGAACTCGGATATTGCACTATCACTTCTCGGTATCTACATAGGTATCAAAGGAGATATATTCATAAGAATTCTCGCTTCCACTTTCACTAGCTGCTACAAAGGGATCACTTTGTATATGATCGACCCTTGTGCTAACTCGTCCAACTGCCTGGTAACCATGGTCAGTTTTGAGCCACTACTTCCCTCTTTCTACCGAGTACTTGCTGACAACCTGAGGCGACTTGAACTAGTGGCGCTCAAGAGGCATTTCAGGAGGCCTTGTCGCACGATGAAGTGACCTTGGCAGGCGCGATCTTGGAGACCAAGCGTGCCACGGGCGTGGCGGGGTTTAGGGGACTATTTTGTGTGTCAACGACCCGACAGGGCCTAATAGAATGCTAGCCCGACACAAGGTACCTCCCTTTCCGTCGAGTCAGACTCTTCGGGGCGGCGCGATCTCATCTTCCTCACTGGCCGAGATATTAACCAGCGCCTCAATCCCCATCACCTTTGGATCTCCCTCGCCGTTACGGCCAATGTTATTGTGTCCTGCAAGGCTGAGTATTCCAGACATGCCCAGCTACATCCTGTATATTGTGCTAGGTGTTCTTGGATGATATGGCGAGACTACTGTGCTTAGGTTAGGTCAGGTCGTTATGCGTCTTGTCCTAGCTTCATGACGAGCACGGTTCATTGGGGGCCCAGGTGTGCCCTCGAGCTTGATCATCGCCACTATAGTGGCCCTCGTCACTTTACCAGTGGCACTCATGACCGGCGTCGTTGCCGTCATCACCATAATACTGCTCCTCGTCGCCTTCGCAGTGGCCGTCATGGTTGGCGTACTCGCCATCAAAATCACCATACTGACCATCGTCGCCACTATACTGACCCTGCTCGTCGTCATCACCTCCCATAGCCTCCTCGTCCCCGTTATGTTCTTGGACCTTCTCAAAGTCACATTCCTCATGTGCATGGTCGCCGTCGTTCAAGCTGTTGAAATCAGCATAAGTGTCGATCTCTCCATTGTCATTGTGGTGGTGGTGGTGGTGGTGGTGGTGGTGATCATAATGCTGGGCGTCTATCGGCTCATCCTCAGCATTCAGAAGGTGTGAGTGGTCCTCGTCCGGGAGATATTCGCTCTTCCACGGATGGTGATTGAGCTCTTCAAGGTCCGAATCTTCGTCTACCAATCCCAGCGTCCTATAGTGATGTGGTTGAAACTGTCCGTTGAGCGACAACGAAAAGACCGCTAGAAACTTCTGCGCCTCCTCATGGCTGGGATCATGTGTGAGAATCTCCTGCGCGGTGTAGGCGATTGTTTTGCTGTGGTGATGCAGAGCCTTGTGTCGTTCGGCTTCGTCCATCTCCTCTCCTGTACATGTTAAAATGACCACATCAAGCCGCTCCAGGAATTCACCACGTGCACTGACCTGAGTCATCATGAGCCTTGATGTATTCATCTATGGCATCTTCGAGCTGCTCTTCCAGTTCATCGATCGTTTGATATGACTCTTCGTAGTCTGCCATGTTGTAACAACTTTGCAGGGTACCGGGCGGCTCGTGAAAGCGTCGTATGTGTGTGGATGGCTCTAAGGTACAAATCAATCGCTGATTCTTGAGCGGAAAGTAAGACCCAAGGAAACTGTCCAAGGCGCATGAGAATAGTCTAGATTAAATCCTCTTCTCGCCCTGGGCACTCACGTCCTGCGTCTACTCTTCCCCCTGTGTGGTTATACCTGTTCCGGAACAGTACGATCCTGTCATCATATAAGCAGCAATAGCTAGATATAGCAGTCTTAAGTGGACCAGGATTTGACGAGGAATTTCTAGGGCTCACCCAGGATGCTAGCCGAGACGGGAAGAGAGCCTATTGATTGGTACGCCTCGACCCTACAGGTGCATCCTTAGATGTGGAGTTATATAGCACAGTTTCGGTATATGCGCCGCGGGGTGTCCATTGATGCTTATCTACCATAAATGGGTACAATAACAGTGCGAGTAGCTAGAGCGATGCGCTATGGAATGGCATAAAAGTACCAGTATTGACCCTGAGCAAGGCAATGGCTTTCTTCACATTGTACTTGTCAGAGGCACTCGGGGTCTCTTGAACCACTTATTCCTGCAGCCTTGTCTGCAGACTCTATAGCACCATGAGTGGTAAGGGAATTTGTGTGAGCTACGCTGAGCATTCGTATGCTAACAAGCTATGAAAGACCAAGGAGCTGGTGGCCACCAGCAAAATCTCCCCTATCGCCCTCCTTCTCCTGGTCCACCTCCTCCTGCGACACCTCAGCCCGCCCAGATTCCCCTGAGCAGTTATTCTTCTTTAACTAACTGGGCCGGAGGCGCTACGGATCTTCACCACCAGCCGCCTCCTCCTGCGACACCTCAGCCGCCGCCGTCGCCGTCACCTCCTCCTGCGATACCTCAGCCCGCCCAGAGCCATGGGGTCCCCCAGAGTAGCGGTTCTCCTTTAGCTAACTGGGCCGGAGGCGCTACGAATCTTCAGGCCACAGAGCCTGCGAGTAGCAGCAATCAAGCACTACCACAAGGTGAACCATCTTCTTCGAATCCACATTCGGCTCCTGCTCCGTCCCGCCTTGGTCCCGTCCGCCCTGGTCCGGCCGAAGCTGGTCCTTCCCGCCTTGGTCCAGCCGAAACTGGCTCTGGTGTCTATCCTAATTTACGGGCCCGAAAGAGGAGACCCGGCCTACCAAGGTGCGTGCCATGCAGGACAAAAGGCATAACGTGTTTCAAAGGGCAGCCCTGTTCCCAGTGCAAAAAACGTGGCATTGAGTGTGTTTGGGACACGGAGGTTACGGCTAAGGGAGCGTCCACACCCTTGCCATGTAAGCTTTTTCTTTGGTGACGATGTCCGTATGTACTGACCAGCGGCAGACCCTTGCAAGCGGTGCGACGCAAGAACAATATTTTGTAACCGCGGCAGACCCAGCTGCCTCTCTTGCAACCAGGCAAATGAACAGTGCGTATACGACCGGTCGGTGGTGGAAAAGACGCCGGCTCATCCAAGGAGGGGCGTCCGCAGAAGTACGATTTTTTTATCAGTTGACCCCCTATGCCTGCATTCTCCAAAAATGCTGGCTGCTGACCTTTCAAAAAGTACCTTGCGATTACTGTGCAACCACCAGCAACAGAATTTGCGACGAACAAGACCCCTGCTATTTCTGTCAGATCTTTCATAAACAATGCACATACAACGGCGCTCGAAGACTCTTATGACTTTAACTTGATCTTGCTCTCAAACGCCAGACACAAGGAGCTTCGTGGAGCTGTTCTCTGTAACACGGCGGGTCAAGGGAGTTACGGAGGTTGGATGGAGCCTCGAGTCGGAGGGGCAGACATTGGGGGACTGAATATTTTGCAGTAACGCGAACGCGAGGCGAGGTAAGCATTAGGTTGAACGAACACTCTTGATGGGGAAGGGATACCGGAAGAATGGACCTTGTCGTTAATGGGTACAGGTGCGTGGGCCTCACACCTCTGCCCAGATGTGGCCGGGACGAATCAGACCAATGAAGGGGAATCAGCCGGCGACGGAGCGGGTCCATTCATTGGTTCTCATTGGCAAACCCCGGCTCTGTGTCGGAGCTAACCCCTTTTAGAACTGCGCAGGTGTGCGAGCACGCGAGGTATTATATGTACCCTCATACCAAGAAGTTGAACCGTCCTCCCTCGCGAATCGAGACGTGATGACAGTCATCCTTTGGTGACGGAGAGAAAAATTTACAAACAAGGTGTTCGGTGGCACCTATACATACCACTATGGCCCTGACCCTGTCCCTGTCCCTGGATGCCCCGACAGGCCTCGTAGCAGATCGATTACCCCGTCACCTCCACCCATCTGACGTCGCAGTTGTCATATCTCGCTGTTTCTACTTCCTACCATGGCAGAAAGCGCTGTTCTGAACGAGCATGCAGCAATGACAAAACACCATGTTATGTTTCCAGACAAACCCCGAACATACTACGCCACGGAGCTTTTTCGTCGACATTGGAGTGTTGCCACATGGGCCAGATCGTGATCCCGTCTTTTTGTAGCGGACAGGCCGGGTTGAAAGACGCTACAGCCGAGTGTAGCGCTCACTAATGATCTGGTAAGAACCCGCCGATAGATCCCCACCCCTCCCTCCCCCTGGGGGTTTGCCAACTCCGAGAATCTCGTGTGCGTGGCGACCGCAAAGAGACATCTAGACGGGGGATGGAACTCGCGGTCGCAGTCTTGCGTGGGCCAAGGTCTAGTGAATAACTCTGCTCCGAGTCTCCATGACGAGAAATGAACATTGTAATAGCTTGCCTGTCAGTCGATCGTGGCTCCATGACTGACTGGGAAGCGCATTCGGCCTTTGACCCGATAGTGCCCAGTAAATACCAAATAACAACTAATAGATGCATCAAGTTCCAATCGTCGATACGTTGGATGAGGCAAGAAAGCCCCCCTCATGTCAGGAAGACGATGGGAAGGGATTAGATCGGGGTCGGACTCGCATGTCGTGGATGCGCATAGCCTTCTAACACCCAAACTCGCAACGCAGTCATTCACTGGTTATCGAGCTTTTGAGTTCCCACTCGTCGGTACCCGGGAGTGGGAATGTCAAGATCATGGTCCTGGTCCTCGGATAGTCTATGCAGATGAAAAGAATGAAAGCGTTCCCTCGTCGGACTGCCTCACTCTGGTCGGTAGCCTGACGATCTAGGAGTCGCTTTAGATCACACGATAAACCCAGTAGTGAAGTAGTGAGAGTTCTTGGATGGGCAGGTATTGAGAACACGACATGTTGAGCTCGGGACTCGTTATACATATCTTGATGTTTAGGGTGTTATCCAGTCACGAAATGGGATAGAGGAACTACACCTTCTGGAAATCAACAACTCAAATTTGTCCACTTTGTCCAAACCTACCACATGCCGTAGTCAAGAAAGCAAGGCCTAAAGGCCCTTCAAGTCCCCATCCGGAGTGTGCCGCCTTCCAAGGACAGCTATGCCGCCACCAAACGTTCATGATGCGACACCGAAATTGTCGATACTCTTTCGATGGCAAGCTCACGGGTTGTCACACAGATGTTGCTGAAGTCTGTCTGAGGCGAAGCCACGGCCCCTCTGCATCACATCGGTAAACATAGATAATGGTAGGGTAGAGAAGCTGGAAAATGGCGGAAAATGGCCTCAATTTCAGGGTTGTTCTCATCCTTCGTTGTTATGTACATAGTTTTTTCGAGTTTTGTTTCCACGTCCCCTTGGGAAACACGGATGTTGAGTTCGACTCCATACTTCAAATACCCTGAGCGTCCAAACTACTCCTCGTCCTCTTCTTCAGCTTGTTGTATGTATCGGTGTTTGATGTCTTTCCATTGCCGCTGTGTCCAGTCAGAATCTGCGATTCGAGGAAGCCAAGGGTATCGAGCACGTACACCTTTGTTCCAATTGTCCCATATAGAGTTTGTTACACCCTCAAATGCCCTGCGAAGTTCATCAGCTTCCAGATATCAATATTCGCGTGAGAGGCGCTCTCACAGCTCGAACGTGAAGGCGCCAAGGAAGATGGTCGTCAGCCAGGTGGCGTTTTTCCGCATCAGGCCACTGTGAAGGAGTGAGCAGGAGCAGAGATGAGGTTGTAGGATAGGAGATCGTACTTGAAGATGCCGCTAGAAATTTGAGACTGCGAGCGTCAGCCAGAGTTTAAACAGTGCCGGGAATTCCAAGAAGCGGCAACTCACCACAGCAGGCATCTTGCACGAGTAGCTGTTTTCTTAAAGCTTGGAATTGTCAACGAGGGTAACGCGAGGCCAGTTCTTCAGCAACTCCGAGTCGATTGTGAACAGGTCCTTCATGAGAGCTTGCGACAAAGAGCTCAAGGCCAAGGCAGGTGACCAGAATGGCAAGTAAGCCGATGTATATCTTGGCATACTTGGCATGGTTGACTACCAGAGCGATACTGCGTATTACTAAACTACCTCGACGAGCACCACGTGGGTGCCACGTACCTATCTCATTGTGCACATACACAGGTAGAGTATTATTACATAGATTGCTGTCAACTTGTGCCCTGCAAGTGCATGTGCCTTTGAAATCGCTTGTCACTTGATACAATCTCTAATTTGTCGCCTTTTCAGATACTCATCGTCACACAAAAACCATACGTGCTGGGTTGACTGATTGATGATGTTGAAAGCTTTGGATGATGTCCTCAATATCGGCACCTTCTGTTTTGAAAAATATCACTGTTTGAGAAATGAAAAGTTATGGACGCTGGAATGGAAGACAAGGTAACACCGTTGTGCATTTACAGAGCCTGGCTTTATTCGACGCCAAACATACATCTCGCATTCGGTGGCAGAGGATTGGGTTGTCGCGATCGTCTTCGCAAGATCCTTTGATACCGCCTGGATCCCTATTCTGCGTACCTACCTCGCACTGTTTTGTGCCCCGACGCGCTGCCTTAGATAGGGAGGTAGGTATAGATAGCGTCACTTTAAGTACTCGATCCGTCTAAGAGGGTCTGTGAAAAACGGCTGTGTCGAGAAGGACAGTCACCAACTTAGTAGGCGTTAGTGAATGTCTGCCGCTCTCATATAAGCATGTGGCGTACCTCGGTGTCGAGGATGTGTTGATGTGGACAAAAAGAACTGCCTGGATATGGCGGAAATAATATGTACATACGGACCGGGTGCGAGGGGTTCGCTTGGAGATCCACCGGACGCAGCCGTCAATTCACTTTCATGTTCCCCTCCGCTGCCGCGAGGTCCACAAAAGCCACCGAAATTATTCGCAGCGCATTTCTTTCGCTGTCCGAACGTTCTAGTCCAGGAAGCCTTCGGCTGCTTGTACGTGGAACCTTTGGAGAGGTCAGCAATCTCGCCATGTTGACGCCCACCTGATCGCGTACAAGCCGCCACACCACGCTTTCCGCGGCTAGCTCTGGCCTTCCACGATGTCGAATCCACCTTCTGGCACGCCTCGGGCCAGCAAGTCCGGCATAGAGACCTCTGCAGATGGTGCCTCCTACATTCCGTCTTCGACAAGGGCAGATGGTTCGACCAGAAAAGAGATCAGAGTGAGGCCGGGATATAGACCGCCAGAAGACGTCGAGACCTACAAGAATAGGAGTGCCGAAGCATGGAAGAACAGAGGTCATGGCGGCGTCCCGGGAGCAGAGCCGGTGACTGCGACTAAGAGTGAGGTTTCCACAATGGGCAAGAATGCAAAACGCAGGGAGGCGGCGCGGAAGAAAGCAGCCGCGGGAGTGTCAGCAGAGGATGCAGAAGATGGACTTTCTTCAGCTATGCAAAAGACTGAGATCTCAAAGAGAGACAAGCGCAAGGAGAACTGGGACGATCCTGCAAAGCTGGCAACTAGTGAGGTATTGGCGGCCGACGCTGAGATGGAACAACAGAAGAAGATTCGCAATCAACTGAAAAAGTTACGTGCAGTCCGCGAACTGAGAGAAAAGCGGGCGGCTGGCGAGAAGCTGTCGCACGACCAGGTCATGAAGATTGGAAAAGAAGGCGAGCTGCTGCGGGATCTCAAGAAATTGGGCTACGACGGTCCGGAATTGCAGGCACTCACAGCTGATTCTGGAAACGAAGTCGCCGTTCCACCAACTTGATCGATTGACTGGATAATATGCCCGCTAATTTATCCTCTGTCGACGGATCTCTGAAGTCCACGCTGATCTCAAGGTGAAGAAATGGGACTAGACCACAACGATCATCGCATCTATCTACGATCCCGTACTCGCCAAACATCTAAAGGCTTTTGCAGTCGCCACAGCCGTCGTATGATGTGGGAGAGAGGTGGAGGGTAACGGAGGGTCATCATGACTCAGGACTGGGAGAAACTTGCGCGCTGTGTACAGCCCCAGGCGTCACGCTGGATGAGTTGTGGCGGCGCCAGCGGCATATCTGGGGACACGATGTTGATGCCGTGATTTCGGTTCGTCGGGAAGCTGCTTCAAAAGAGCACTTGCCATACTACGCCTTGCGAACACTTGTATGTGGTACTCGGTACATGGTTGGCATTGAGCGCGGAAGCGGGGGTAGTTCTATGGCAACTGAGCCGAGATGGTCCAGCATCATCACGCCAAAAGTTTGGTAGAGTTGATTTCAATTGCATGTCGACGCCCACATCAATTTGCTTGCCCGCCTCCAACTCCCCTCTAGCTCTATCAAGCACCCTTCCGCATGCACCGCTCGGTGTGTATCCACTGGATATGCGCGTGGGTGTCTGTAATGCTCCCTACTCAAATGCCGTAAAATACGCCTTCCAGCGACGAGGGCAGCCACTACTGCGCCTTCGCACGTTTCATTCATCCGCCAGCCATGGCTTGGTCAGGATACCCCAATCCGATGGTCAAGATGTTCTTCCTCCCCCAAATCCGCATGCCCGAGAGATAGCCATTCTGGGTGGAGGGTTCACGGGCCTCGCTACAGCCTTCCACTTGAGCAACCAGCTTCCCAATGCAAAAATTACAATACTTGAGAAGAATGACAGGTTAGGCGGATGGGTTGATTCGGAGGTGGTTCCAGTGGACAAGGGGGAAGTCCTTTTTGAATGGGGTCCACGAACATTAAGAGCTGGGTTGGGACCTGCGCCCCTTGCTATGCTTGAGCTGGTAAGCCCAATTGTGAAGAGTCCTCTGTCCTTGTCGCTAAGGTGGGGTTTCTAGCTTGCACAACTTCACATAGGTAAAGACCTCGTCGCGATATCAAAGTCTAGCCCGGCTGCGCTCAACCGCTACATCTACTATCCCGACCACCTCGTTCGCTTGCCTGTCCTGTCAAAACACACTTCACTCTTGGAGTTGCTCCGGGTTCTGAATGCGGTACTTACCGAACCGCTATACGAAGGAATTCTGAAATGTTTCAGAGAGCCGTGGGTGGCTCCCCGGGATGAAGATGTGAAGGACGAATCTGTTGGAGATTTCGTATCGCGACGGTTTGCCAGGGAAATCGCAGATAACTTACTTTCGGCTGTATGTCATGGGATTTTCGCCGGCGACATCTACAAGCTTAGCGCCAGGACTTTGCTGCCGCAATTGTGGCACCTTGAGACCCGTGACCGAGAAAGAACGCCTGGGGTCCTTCTGGAAATCTTGTCCAACATGGTGAACCGCGTTACTCTCACGCCTGTCAATGTTGCTCTGCATGTGCACCGGCAGATTCTCGCGCTCCAGTCCCGAGAGACTTATTTCAAAAGAGTGCCGAACTTGGACAGCTTCGCCGAAGTAAGTGTTTATACGTTTCGGCGAGGCTTGGGCCAGATAACCTCTGCGTTGGAACAAGAGCTTAGCAAGAACAAGAACATCACCATCTTGCGCTCGGCGGAAGTCAAGGATGTCGAATTCAACGACAACAAAAATCAAGTGTCGGTCACGCAAATGCCAGCTGGAACCACCTCAAACTATGATTATGTGGTTTCCACGCTGGGTCCTCGAACACTGAAACAGTTTCTCACCAGCGGTGCTCAAGCGTCGGGCTCAACGCTGGATCCCAAGGTCGCAAAGGCCTGTGAACACAGCGACTGCTCCGTCAATGTCATGGTTATCAATCTCTACTACAACAATCCAGACTTGCTGCCGCCCTCACTGAGAGGTTTTGGCTATCTTATTCCGCGCTCCGTGCCACTCGAACAGAATCCTGAACGAGCACTGGGCGTCTTATTTAGCTCCGAAACATCGGGTCGGTCTGATGCAGCTGCCTCTCCTGCTGATGGCTCTTACTTTGAGTCTATTGACAGCGACCCCGGCAGCCCACTGGATCCGGATCCACCACATGGTGAATCAGGCCCTGTCTTGCAGGACACCGCACCAGGCACGAAGCTGACGGTCATGATGGGTGGACATTGGTGGAGTGAATGGGCACCAAGCGACCTTCCTACTGAACAACAAGCAATCGAAATGGCGCAGACTCTATTGAGAAGACACCTCAACATCAAGGAATCTCCGGCCGTGGCCAAAGCGCGGCTCAATCGCAACTGTATACCACAGTATCCTGTTGGCTATGCTCAGGACATGGCCACCATTCATGAAGCAATAACGTCCACCTTCCACGGACGGCTAAAACTCGCAGGTCCCTGGTGGCGAGGCGCTCCGGGAATGAGTGACTGCGTCCTTTCTGCTCGCGAATCAGCTTGGGCGATTCGCGATAAAGAGGACGAATACACAGGGGTGCAGGAGTACACGCACGAGGCATGGGCCAGGACTCATGTCCCCACCAAAACAACCTCTACTGAGCGCATGTGGTGAGAGTCAAATCCTCCGCATGTGTGCAGTTTCAAATGTTTTACGGCGAATCGTCCTTGCTCTAGACGATAAAACTTGGGATTGTCAAGAGGAGCCAACCATGCGAAGCTTTAGAGGCAAGAACTGCAATGGCGACGAAGTGTTTTATCACCGCCGATCGACCCTATAAAATAGCGAGGTCTTGTGGAGGATTTTATAGTGCGTGAGCCCACATATGTGGTCGACCGCCTGTACAACATTTCAGCCTTTTCCTTGCCCGGAGAATCCGAGTGAAGAACGAGGAGGAGGCTCTTGAAAAAGTTTTGACTGAGCATATATGTACATATCAGATGTAGAACCGACACCTATCTACAAAGAGGTATTTCAACATTCATTCACCCAGCCCTGGGGAGCTGCGTCGGTACTGGTATATGTAATGCATCGTGTCGTCAAAAGCTGTGGGTCTTTAGTAGGTACTACCTAGTGAATGCTGGATACAGTACAGTACGATACATGGAATGGAATATCCTCAAGTATGTATGCAGGCTTGGTAGGCAATGGTCAGAGAACATTGCGTGAACGAGTACGAACGAGAACAAGTACAAGGAAAAGTACTGTAGGTACTCGGTACAGGGACAGATGTACGAGGTACTAGGGGAGCGGCTAACCGGATCTGTACTGTATACTTACTTGTACTTGGATTCTTGCATCACACACACAGAAAAATACAAGTAGGTATAGAGGTGGGTCTGGACCTATACCGGCGGCCTTTACCAAGTACACGCTTCCCAGGTGGAAGTATAGACCCGGAGCTTCACCGGGTACTTGTAGATAGATAGATGCAGAATCAGAGGTGAAGAGTGCTGGTAGAATTAATGCAACGCTAATATATAAGGTGGAAGACCATTCATCCTCAAAGAGTATGCCGCCCCGTGCCGCCAGAGTATCTCGTGACAGATACCACCCCATAAGAATGCCGCAAGCTATCATGACAAGGCCACCCATCCCCCACCCCCAACAAGATGCGATGCTCTGAGCGAGACTCCCCATTCCCTAATTATTAGCCATCTTGAGCAGATATCTCAAGCAGATCCGCTTGCCCCGTCCTGATGTCGCGTCATGGCGCCGCCTCCTGATCTCAGAAAAGCAAAATCCATCCGCGCAAAACGCCAGATGCACATCCCTTTTCCTTTTCTTTTCGGTTTGTTTATAGTGGTTCGTTACACATTAAAGCAGTCTATTTTCCCCCGAGTCGCTGGGGTCTGCACGCTGTATCGTCGCGCTGGCGGATGCCCTCAATAGTCATGATAGGGCTCAAAAACTCCGTGGCTTGAGGCATAGTCGCTCGTGACCGTTGCTGCCTTTGCAGACGTGGGGCCGAGAGAATGCTGTGCCCATCCTGTGCCAGTGGCTTGTGCTCGACGTTCTGTAGTGTATAACGTCAGGTCTTGTTCTAAAGCCAAGAACATGGTACATGAAAGGGGGCGAAACTTACCTCTCTCGAAATCTCCCCATCTTTTCATCAGGATCTTTGAACTATCGAATTCACCTTCAGCTTCCCCGTGTCCGCCAGATTTCTTGGTCTCTCCATCTGTCTTCCTGGTATCTCCCCAGCTGAAGTCGTCAAACTTCCAATATGCATAGGCCGGCAGAACAAAATTCCAGATCGGGAGAGAGAGCAGGTAAATACCCATCCATGCGACATATGACCAGCTGTGCGCCGTCATAACAATCAGCACGGCGGGAAGACCTAGAATGAGCCCCAAAAGAATAAGAGGAATGACCGGAACTGGTTTAGCCACGATGGAAATGATGATCAAATAGAACGTAAATGCGATGGCCGCCGGTAATACAAGGGTACCGATCAACTCGATAAAGACAACAAATTGCATGCTGAAGCAAAATGTACCGCAGAGGTCGCGTACAAGGACAAGTTCCATCAGGTTGTGGACAGTAGAGTTGATCCAACGACGCCGTTGAGATAGAAGGACTTTGAACTGGTCCGGCACAGTCGTCTTGCACACTGCCTGAGGGACAAAGACTTGTTTCCGCTTGGGGAAGGTCTTGAGCATGAGTGTCGAAAGGTATCTGTCTTCGCCCAGCAGCAGAAGATTCTTTTTGTGCAGTGTATCGACGACGTTTTCCGAATAGTGCTCCACGATGTCGGGGTTAGCCAGGATTGGGACCCAATAGTTCTGCCCGCCCTTGGGTGATTTGATCCGGTACATGCAGAAACACCCAGGCAAGCAAGTGACACCGCCAAAGACAGATTCAAAGGATTTGGACAGATGATGCGAGATGAAGTATTCGAAGACCTGGATCCGTGAGACCCACGATTGTGTTTTGTTCGCGATCTTCGTTTCACCGCAGAGTCCCATGATTTCGGGATCCTTGACCATGGCGGAGACCATGTGTGTCAGACTGTCAGGATATACCTTGGTGTCGGCGTCGACCATGAGAACCATTTCGTAAAAGTCGGGTGACATGCCCGTCACTTTCCAGAGACCATTGAACATTTCATACTCGAGTTCAGTCATGCGTTCATCAAACATGACCTTTTGAAGGAAGGACATCAAAATGATCTGACTGTCACGCTTGCCTCGGTTACCAGGTTTAGATTTGCCGGCTTCTTCAGGGGTTCCGCATTTGACAACCACTAACATGGGCACTCGTTGCTGCTTGGTCGGATCGATCTTCGAGTTCGGACCATAATCGTAGAACCCAGCGTAAACCTTGGCCATGTTGTGCCGTTTTGAGCCGCTGGATACAGCGACATATGAAAAGGCCTGCACGTCTTCAGGAAGAACGACAAAATCACCCATCATGCTGAGGACAATCTCCGGGGTTGACAAGTCGTTCCCTTTGCCCTTGATCAAACCATCACAGATCACCAAAATTGCTTTATGACTGTTAGGGTAGTCGGTCGTCGCAACAGAGTCCAGCGTGGTTCGCACACCATCTGCGTCTTCCGAGTACGCAGTGACCAAGCATATAACGTGAGCGAGAGGGAAGCCGAAGGGCTGCCACTCAGGAGGTGGTTGAGGAACCACGTTCTCGTGAATGAAACCAACAGGCCCAGCAGGTTCGAGGGAGTCCATCACAGCTGAGTACCGGGCTTCCTGACCTGACAGGAGAAGGCTGGATCTGCTAGCACCAACGCTCATCCGAGAATTGACGTCCAAAGTGTTCTGACTACTGTTGAATCCGCTTTTGTAAAGGCCATTTCCTGGCTGAATCAGTCGGGCATTGGAAGACTGACTGGTCATCGTAGTTGGAGGTGGGCGATTTGTTTTGGACAGACGCTCAACAGCATAAGGGCTGGTGAAACGAGATGTTTGAGGGAACAACTGACTTCCACGTTTACTGGCCCGCGCATCGGAGCCGGAGATTGTACTTGCAGGATCAGTGATTTTGGGAGCCGGTCTGTAGATGTCGTCGGCCCAGTCCTCGATCTGCTTGGCCCTCTTTTTCGGATCGGATGTTTGCGAAGTCTTGGTGGCTGCAAACTTCCCAGCCAAAAACCATTGAAAGGCCAGGGCGAGGAAGAACTTGACCAACACGACGGCGAGGATAAACACCAACGAGACGTAAAGGACAACCTTTGATGCAATACACCCAACCGTCTCGGTATCAACCGAACCCACTTTTGCAATCTGGGCCAGACACTTGCCAACCTTTTTATCCGCAGCAGACTGCAACACATGGGTGATATCAGTTCCGCGAATTTCGGCACTTTCTCGCATGTCGTCAAACTGTTTTGGCCAGACCACTTGACTCTCGTTGAACCATCTCAACAAGTCCAGATCAATCACGGAACCCGAATACACCACCAAATTTCGACTGGTGTTCTTGAGATCGTCCCAAGTGAAGAAGACTTCTCCCGCTTTTCTCAGGTTATAGAACGTATTTCTAGACTTGGCGGTAGTGTGGCAAGCATAGCCCAGATAGTAGGGGTTGGTGAGATTCGGCGGCGACGAGCCGTCCTGGTTGAAGGCGTTGCAAGGAAAATACCAAGCAAGATCTCCATCAGCATCCGTAGGCACATCGGAACCGGGTGCGAGAGTGATGAGACCTTTGCACTCTCCATTGACTTTTTGAAACATGAAACTTCCGTCTTGACCACCATACTTGTGCGGGAGGTCGTAGAGAACATTGCTGTCGAGAGGAACTCCCCGTGCTGCGGGGTGCATGGAACCATCAAGATTGTAGGCATCTCCGTGGAATATCATGTAACCACGATCAACATGGTTGATCTTCAATCTCAGTCCCGGGGCCGGGCAGACTGCCCGGGTGAAGCCGAAAGTTAGGAAACCAACAAAGCCGGCAATGAGCAAGATGATGCTGATCAAACCGACTTTCTCTCTCCAGGCTCGTTTCTGGGCCCTTCCTGGCATTCCGCAACAATGTAATATGAAGTTAGGAGCCCAGAAAGTGACCACAGCACAGTACACATTCCAAGCACTTGGAGGTTTGAGCTTTTCTATTTCTTTCAGCCGCCTCTTCTCTTCGGCCGTCATGTCGCGAGTATCTTTTCTAACCAGTTTTCGAGGTTTTCTCTTTTTGCCGACAGGCTCAAGTTTCCCAGGTAGACGAGAAGTGGGTTGAGTCCCGAAGGGTTCGTCGGTTGGTATGTTGAGATTGGTGCTCTCAGAGCTCACCGTCCTCTGTTCCACCAACTCTTCCACCACAGGATCGTTCCCAGTGGTGGAGGGGAAGACCTCCATATTCTGCGCATGCTTGCGATAGTGGTAGTTGGGATGATCTCGGTCTATTCGACTGCGCTCGGGACGGATCAGGGATTTCTTGCGACCGAGATCACTCTGATTCATAGGGTTTGACATGATGGGCTCCCAGTCTGCGGTTCTGGAGCTGGGTGAGGGAGGGTAGGGGTCGGCTCCAATGCGCTGAGCCGAGTATGGAGAGTTGCGTTGGACATTTGCTCCAGTCTCAAGATCGCGTAATCGTCGAGAAGGCGAGTCTCTGTAAGGAGAATGGGACTTTTCGCGAGTGGGCGAGGTAGCAGGCCGGGGCCTGAGAGGTGGTTCAGACATGATCAGTTCTGCAGGGAGAAAGAATGTTAGTGGGTCGCCGGGGCACGCATCGATAATGTCATTGTGACAATCCTCAACATACATTTGCTGAGGTATAGTTGCTCTCCCTCATAGGAAATCTCGCAGTCTCGGCTTTTCCAGTGGAAGAATGAGCGTGGGTTGGAGACCAGCGCCTGCGCTGTATCTCTGAGCAAACTCTCAAGTGTGCGACGAGAGGCTCCAAAGTATAACGCGATCTATCGTGTATCGAATGGCTTTGCACAGACAGGATCTTTCGGTTGAGATTGCTCGTCACTTTTGCAGTTGGTTGTTGTCTGTTTGGGGGTGAAACAACGAATTGGTTGCCGAAGAAACTGCGCCTCGGATTGCGTTACTGACCTAAGCGGAAAGACAAAGATGTACGGCTTGTTCGATTACAGAGATGGTCAAACGAGAGTGGTTGAGATGACCAGAGAATGTACATGTGCTAAAGGAAACCATTGATAGCGAGTGAGCAATACAGAAGGACAAACACAGCGACAGGTAGACACAAGAACTGGGTAACGACAAGACAAGGATCGGAGGAGGTTTGGCTGTGTCACTGTGTCGCCGTGTGCTTCGAGTGTGGAGAGGCCACAACAAACGATTCGTGGCTTGTCCGATGGAGTTCTATCCCAAGTGTCTGGATTGGCTACGTTGCGGGCCTAGCGCATCATACAGGAGAAACAAGAGGCCACCCTCCAGAGGCGAATAAAGATATCCTCCGAACCCAATTCAATGTTTTTTTGCTTCTGTTTTCCCGCCTTCTCCTGAGTCCCATAGTTGACGCGTACAAGTTGAGCTAGGGACCTCCTGAACCGGTCTTTTTTTTTTTTTTTTTTTTTTTTTTTTTGAAGAAATCGAGTTGCTTGTATCATTGTGTGTGTGTGTGTGTGTGTTCGCACACAGATTTTGACTTCGAAATGGTACTCCGAAAACAGGTTGATGGACAACAAAAGATTACCGGTTCGCGCAGTCCGTGGTGAGATCTCGTCTGGTCCAACTGCGCATGTGAGAGGCTCGGTTGTGGCTAAGCAGCACACCAGTGATGCTCTCTCATCGAGTATTTTTAAACACTGGTGTCCCTTACATAGAGTTGCGCTTGTCTGGACAAATCAACCTATCACCATTGACCTTTGTTGAAACTACCACACCCATCAACTTGAGTAACTCGCCTCTGGTGTCGATGCCGTAGGGATGGAATCGAGTTGAGCTAAGATAGGACGGCGAATCTGCACCCCATATGGTAACGATGATTTGTGAGTAGATGTATACAAGTAGATGTCCGGGAGGATTGGACCACCTGAACAATGTCTCACTCTTCCGAGGGCAAAGAAACATGACTTGCCGTATAGAGGATGGATTCATGCTTGTACATACTTGGTACATGTTCGTGCTCCCCGATGTGATCGAATTCGGGCCTGCAGTCATCCGGAAAGGAACAAACTGGTGACTAGTACGTGCACAGCATCACTCATCTGACCACCCTTGCACGTTGTATTTGTGCCAGGCAATGCGGCGGCCAGCCTGAGTTTGGGGTGATTGTGTATTATTCAGTAGCATGGACTCGTACCAGGACAGTGTGTGCCGGATCGTTTTGTTAGTTGGGTATGTGGGCTTGCCGCGCCTTTCCGAAGCCAATTTTCAGTTTCGTTGCCCTGGACGTGGATCCCTTACCTAGCAGGGTAGTGTACTCATCTGAGTAGGTACAGTACAAGAGTCAGGGAATAATAATGAACCAGGTTCTTCTCCAGGCGCCACATAGGCAGCCTCTTCCTCGGGAGGTACCACACCACGCAGTCAGTAACTTGGAGGCGCCTACGAATCCCTCCAAGCTTGCATCACCTGCCAACTCGTAATGGCGGGTGGGCCGACGAGAACCTCGGGCACGCCCGCACTTTAATTCGCCCCCCAATGGGCCACCCTTGCTCGACACTTTGGCAGCCATGGGAGCCTAATCCCCTTGGATCTGGGTCAGAGCCAGGAAAGATCTCCTGCATGCTCCATTCTCCCTGCATACGTACATATGTGTGTGTACCGAGTATGCCAGACATGCATCTGCTTTGGTGCTACCCAGGGGACAAAACAAATCCCAGTGGACGTCAAAGGGTCTCGGTTTTTGTTTGCAAGACAAAGTGTCCTCCTATTTTAGCCACGCAAAATAAAGACGCCGCCCACTGTCCGTCTGTTAGAAAAAGGGGAACGGACCCTCAATAATAGGAAAAGCGAGGGAGAATAGGCACGTCAAGTAGAAGGCAGTAGTCATTCCTAGTCTAGTAGTCGTCGAAGAGATGCCAGCAGTGGGGATGGCTAACGTGCTCTAGCCCTCTACCACCCTCGCTCCCTTACCAGCATCTCCTCCATCGAAATTCTTAGCCGTGGTCACACTCAATTCACTCACTGGCAAGCCTCTCGTCCCTCTCGTCCCTCCCGACCCTCCACCCTTCCTTTCCGAATTGTTTCGCTTCCTTGTTCATACTGAGCCGTGCATCTGTGCTTCATTCTGTCACTTTCCCGCTGCTGGGACGTCGTGTCGACCTCTGTTCATCTCGAAACAAGCATTCTCTTTTGGAGCCCGCGCCTCAAGCTGGTGGCGCTACATATAACACTACAGCATTCCTTCTAAGACCTCTTCAGCGCGGGCCCTCCAGGAGATCAAGCCCCCTGTTGCTTTCGTTTTTATTACGGTCGGGAAATTCACATTCCAGAGTCTCGCCAGCTGGCTCTTTTTTGACTCTGCAACCATCTGTTCAGTTGTCCGGCGAACGAAACTATCCTCCTTGAGCCAACCTTCCCTCACTTCCCATTCCACGAATCTCCTCCAGATGTCGGTATTCTAGGACACTCTCCTCTGCGTCAAGATGGCTGAACTAGCGAGCCACCCTCTCCCTCCGACTCCCCCACCTGCCATCTACTCTCCTCCTCTGCGAAGCGAGAGTCCTCGGATCATGGAACCTATGGAAGAGCGGGGAAATGTACATATGTCTACATTCAAGCAAGGTAGTTCTCAGTCGAGACAGATGAGCTATCCTTCGATATCCATGTCTCCAGCGGACACAAGACCAACAGACGATGTACACGCTCTCGCAGATGCTGCTGCCGGAGTGCAAATTCATCCTCCCGAAACCGCCATGTCCAGAACTCCTGATCCTGTGGCACCAAATAGGACACTGACTCCTCAGCCGTCCTTGCACCTCGATCCCAATAGGCTCTCACCGACACCTCAGGCAATGTTTCGAGGACGACCTGGAGATGGCGAGCCAGTGGTTGCTGACCATCGAAGAGTTTCTTCAGAAAATTTGTCTTCGAGGGACGGCATCGAATTGACACCGTTTCAAAAGAAGTCCATGCGGCACGCGTCAACCTCTGCCATTGAGTCAGACATCCCTGCTGCCACTTCGGAGCCATTACGGTATCACCACCAGTGGGCAGAGGATGCCGAAATGTCAGCGTTGAACAAGCGAGCCTCGAGGTTAACCGTTGCCACTGACGGTTCTGGAGGAGACAGCGTTCGCAATAGCATCTATGGCAGAAGCATGCAAAGACCTGATTCGGGATTCTCGAGCACATCCGACTTCCGCGGGCGGACCAACTCACCACATGCCTCTCCCGCCGGTCGACCTGTCTCGCGCGGCTCTAGGTCACCCGATACGCGGCCACTCTCTTACGTCGATCTTCTGAATGTCCCATATCCCCAACCTGCGCCGAGCGGAGCAGAGAATCTGGTGAACTCAGGTCTCCGGTCGGTTGTCGGAGCCAATGCCTCATTGATGTCAACGAGGAAAACACTGGACATGTATCGAGCAAACGTTAAAAAGACCCAGGACCCTGCTGTGCAATACGAATTTGCAATTTTCATGATCAGCGCGGCGCAAGAAGAGGGTTTAGAGTCTGACACAGTGTCGGATGCGGCACATTCTGAGAAATCACATACATCGGTGCGCGAGGATCTCCTAAAGGAGGCAAAGCATATTCTGCAAAAACTGGCAGACCGATCATACCCCTTTGCCCAGTACTACCTCGCAGACGGGTACGCTTCGGGGCTATTCAACAAGGGCAAAGAAGACTGGGAGCGTGCGTTCCCACTATTTCTGGCGGCATCTAAACACGGTCATGCCGAGGCCGGGTACCGCACGGCATTATGTTACGAGTTCGGTTGGGGGTCACGGGTGGATGCAGCAAAAGCGGTTCAGTTTTACCAACATGCTGCAAGCAAGAACCATCCCGGTGCCATGCTTCGGCTAGGACGAGCATGTCTAACGGGCGACATGGGGTTGACTAAGCGATATCGAGAAGGTGTGAGATGGCTGAAGCGGGCGGCAGAATCTGCCGATTTCCAGTACAACCAAGCTCCTTTTGACCTGGGATGCCTCCACGAGACAGGCTTCGGTCCGGATGTGTTCAAAGACGAGGCGTACGCTGCCCAACTATACACAAAAGCAGCCGATTTAGGGCACGTCGAAGCGAACTACCGACTCGGCGAAGCATATGAATATGGACAGCTGAACTGCCCTCGAGACCCGGCTCTCAGCATCCATTTCTACACCGGAGCGGCTGAACGTGGCCATGCACTGTCACAAATGGCGCTGTGTGCATGGTACATGGTGGGCGTTCCCAACGTCCTGGAGAAAGACGAGGCCGAAGCTTATGAATGGGCCAAAAAAGCAGCTGAACAGGGCTTGGCCAAGGCGCAGTACACTGTTGGCTATTTCACTGAGATGGGCATTGGATGTCGCCGTGACCCGCTCGAGGCGAACGTCTGGTACGTTCGTGCGGCGGATCAAGGGGAAGAGAGGGCCAAACATCGCATTGCCGCCATCCGGGCAGCCGGCGCAGGAGCAGATCCTCTCACGGCGGCAGCTAGCAAGAAGACAGCGTTGACCACCAGTAAGAGCACGGGGAATATTGGACCTCAAGGTGAGAGAGTCTCTTTTTCCTTCGGCCACTGAAGACTTGCAACACTAACGTGGATACTAGCAGAAGGAGAAAAGAAGAAGAAATTTGGGATCTTTTGAGATGGGACACAAACAAGCACCAGCATACCGCGGGGATCCACCAATATTTTGGGATATAATCCACATTATGGCTGGGAGACTTGTCATTCGCATCAACATCGGCCACTGCGTGGGCTGGCCCTGTACTGTGTCTAGGGGCAAAGCAGGCGAACGGCGTACCCCTGGATTGCTTGCTTTTTTACGGACCACGATCAGCCTGGCTAATGTACGAGGGGAGAGAAAGAGAAAAGAGACATTTTTATTTCAAACGAAGCGAAACGCGAGAGGGCAGACGCATGATGTCGGCATTTCAAAGCATAGCGAGGCTGGACACAAAACAAAAACTCAAAAGAGAGATGTGATGTGACGTGATGTGATGGGTTAATCATGCATGGTCAGAAATAAAAAAAAATGTCAGAGGGAATCATCACATCAGACAGAGAGAGGGAGAGCTGACGATGAAATCAAATTAATTGGATGGATATCTTCTCTGGACGGTGGGTGGAAAGATGGGCATTTGATGGGTATGAAACAGGTTATTACTGTGGCCATCTTTCATTCGAAGGATTATGGTGGTTGCTAATTGCTACTGCTACTTCAACATCAACATGTGGAAGTGAAGACAAGAGAAGAATGACATGCATGATACGATATGATATGATATACCAGCAAGACAGAGAATTGCCTGGTACTTGTAGGCCAGCTCCGGTCGGCTCAGTCCAGCCCCCTTCCGAGACAATGTGCCAATCAAAGGTCTCATAAAGACAAGACCAACTGATATAGATGTAGATGAAGATTCAGGCAGCGTCGCGGTCTTGGACTTGTTCTCGTACTCGATATAGGCTTAATAGTGTACGTGGATACAAGGGCACGAGGGTGGAGGGTTATGTGTAGATAGGTATGAACTTGTATATTAATACACATATCGCTTATGTAAACAGTCACATGACAGGCCCACAGGGTCTCAGATATAACATGTCCGAGACATCACATGCGCATGCCCTTCAGAGATCACCCATTTCTGGGCAACAAGAATAATCAATCAATCATCCTTCCTTCCCTTGTCCGAGTTCCCCAATGAAAACGCCATTTTCTGCAAATGCAGCTCGCTTTTGTCCTGATCTGGGCTGATCTGATCTGACTTGAGAGGCTGACATGACCTCAGCTTAGGCTGAGTAAACGCCCACACTTCTCTTCCTTCTATGCCCTGCTCTCCCATGCGCATCCACCCAGGAAAAGGGGGTGACAGAATTTCCCAGCAAAAAAAAAAAAGAAGCAATCGGCAATGTCGCTTTGGAACTCCCCCTTTTTTAGCTCGAACAACATTTCTATCAGGTAAGGTCTTTTGATGAAGAGGACCCCGGGTGTTCAAGCCCGAATTCTTCATTCTCCCTTGTTGAACTTTGCGCGGATCTTGGCGCCAAAGTAATAAAACGAAAATGGAATGAGAACCATGGCGACGCCGATAAAGGCGAGCAGCCAGCTGGCCCACTGCAGACCAAGGCGGTGGTACATCTGGGTGGTGAAGAGTGGGAAGGCCGCGCCACCACCGCTCCGCAAAAACACCTTGGCGGCCAGCGCGCTGGCGGCGTATTTCTGGTACGAGTCGATGATGTAGTTGTTGACCGAGTAGTAGCAGAGCACCATGCCGAACCCAAAGGCGATGCCGCTCGACGCGGGGCCGACCCAGATGATACCCCGGTACGAGGTGGCGCCCAGGATGAACAGCGAGATGGGGATAAAAGGCGCGCCGACCATGGCGCCCATCAGACGGTCCTCGGCCGTTGGATCGCGCAGATGGCAGATTTTCTTGAATTGCTTCTCAAACTGTGGTGTCGCTACCAGGGCAAACGCTGCCCCGATGATGATGGGGATGAACATCAGTCCAATCTCCCCGTCGTTGTACCCATAGAGCTCGCCAAAGATGACCGGGTATGCGAAGAAGAAGGCGTACAGCATCGCGTAGATCAACACAATGTACATGCACATCAGATCCAGCACGGGCTCCGTCAGAATCATGTTGATGGGTCGCACCAGCGATGTCTTGACCACCTCCTTCAGCGTCAGCTTCGTCTTCTCCTGCTCGGTGATGATGTTCGGGTCGCCTGTCTCCTTGCGCAATCGAGCCGCCCGACGCTTGAGGATCACTGGCGCATATGTCTCCGGGATCAGTCCCATCACCACTAGCATGAAGCCCGCGTAGCCCAGATTGACCCAGAACAACAGGTTTAGCCGTCCTGAGCCGATGTTGATCCAGCCTGACACGATGGGACCAATGACAGGGCCTGCGTATGGTGCCGCGGCAAAGTAGGCGATGGCCATACCTCGCTCTTCAATGTTCCAGATATCCGCGATGGTGCCGCCGGCAAGAGAAAGGCCGGAGCTGGAAAAGACACCGCACAAGAATCGTGAGACCAGCAGACCGCCGATGTTGGGCGACAGCGCGCACGGAATGTTGAAGATAGTGTACAGGAAGAGCGAAATGATGTAGACGGGTTGTCGGCCGATGATCTCAGACAGGGGACTCCACAACAGAGGGCCCACGGCAAAACCGCAGACCATGATGGAGCAGGTCAAGATGGCGACTTCGAGCGAGACGTTGTACCTGTCCTCAATGAGGCCCAAGCCACCCGTAACCACCGACGAGCCGAATGCGACGCAGACGACCAGAGACGACGCGGCGATGGTAATGTACCACCGAAAAAGCCGCGACCAGTTGTGCGGGTTGTCGGGGTCGTTGATTTTGAAGGTGACGAACTCGACCGGCTCTTCGACCCCTTGCTTTTCGAGGTCCGGCTCTGAGGGTGTGCTGGCACGCGTCCGCCGCCGTGAAGCTACCGTTGTGACTCTCGATCGGATCTGCTCGAGGGTCTGCTGGGGTACGAGACCGGTTTCTGTCTCGAGCGTGTATTCTTCGGGGAAGATGGGCTGCTCGGGACGGCCGAGCTCGGGATAGTTGGGATCGAGGGGAGGAGGCGTTTCTGAGATGCCACGCTCTGCTAGAGTTTGTCGGGTCTCTGTGCGGAGAAGCTGGAGGTTGAGAGTCTGGTGTTGTGCGAGTTCAGGGCTGTGAGGGCCCTCGGGAGGATTCTCCCGCGTGACTTGTCGAGACATTGTGGTAGAGGGTGTTTAGTGTGTGTGAGGGTCAGAGGGTGTGTTTACTTCTTGCCCTATTGTGGTAAGTGATTGATATGGTGGTACTTTTTGCGTACAGTGCAATTGAATCGTGTCTCAATGCTATAATAGCAACAGCGAGACCAGCGGCAAAGGGCGGACATGCTGGAGTCATATATACTTCAATGGACTGGGCGGGCAAAGCAAGGCTGCGCCTGCGGTTTGAAGTCATCCCATATGATTTTTCCGCATCTGGTGAGCCGACATTTCTCCGCCGACGTATCGCCGTGCGCGATTTTGTCTGGCATCTGGTTGGGACAAATTGGATAAAGCAGAGCCATTCAGAGGCCAGCACACAACGTCATCGCCAATCCATGGTTTCCCAATGTGGCTTCGTCTCACTGCGCGTCGCTGCACTCTCTCTCATTGTTCTGCATCTCACGACCCCCTGTACAGCACATGCTTTTTCTGTGGCTCGCCTGCTTCGCGCACATTCTCCCGGATGGTACCTGGCCTCGCAAACGTTTGGCCGCACGTCAAGCGATTGGCTCTTCTCGTGCTCTTTTTGCGGTAGACTGCATCCAGAACCCCCTTATCGGTGTCAACAACCTCATGGTTACAGATTTGATTTTTTTTTTGGTTGTTGAGACACTTACGCCTCTCGCTTTCCTCATGGCGTCCACATGGCGGGTCAGCGTGAATGGCGGCTAGTGATGAGATAGGCTTCAATGCGCGAGTCCTGCAAAACCATCTCCTCTCCAGTGCTCGTCCTCTCTCTGTGCCACAAAGTCCATGTCTCAGGCTTGCGGCAAGCTGTGGAACAGATTTTCCCCCGCACTGCAGATCTCAGAGACAGGGTCGACGTTATCCCCATTCGGAGACAAAGCGTCGAATCGAGGCATATAGACAACCAATAGGATGTCTCCCATCCGGCCAGCGCCGCCGACTGGTCCCAGCTTCGGGCAGAGTTGGGAAAAATCACTAAGCACCACTCGTGGCTCAGGTCCCTTGGTGAGACATCCCCTTGGTGCTGGATAAGAGCGATTGACATAAGCTCCTCTTGCCAGATCCTCGTCAACTCCCTGGTTCAAGGAAAGATGAGTAACCCAGATGCGTGAAGCCACACAAACAAAGACGGGCATGACCTGAACGAGTTCCATGATCGCAAGTCACGCCCTTGTCGTATGAGGGCTAAAAGAGAGTTGCGCTGGTCTTTCTGCGACAAGGTTTGCTGGGCACCAATTATTTGGCACCAGAAATGGCACCTCCCGCTCGGGACCGACTCGCCCTGGGCTGGCCCTCTTGAGGGGGAGAAGTCCTTGGGTGGTCCTTGATGTTGGGGCCCTGGTTAATAATCTGTTTCATCTCTTCCGGACTACGTAGGATCTGGCTTGCAGTGTTCGATGATGTCGTTTCCCATCCTGTTCCAAGATTCTGCGCACGGCCAACAGATGCAGAAGCTGTAAGGTGCTTGTTCCTGGGTAGTCTCTGTTGGGGAGATGCTGCATATTTTGGGCTATTCCAGGGGTGTTCCGTCTGTCTCTTCTCGGGATGCAGCGTGAGGGACCAACACCGCTTAATAGTTGGATCGAAACCATTGACACTGGTGGGGACCCGAGGTCTTGATCTACCTGCCAAGTCTCACAGATTTGCACGCAGTCATCGATCCCTCCTTCACGACCCAGAAACTATACCATTGAGTTTTCTCACTTCAACGTCTTCAGTGAATGTGAATTGCCTCTCGACTGCTTTCTGACCCTCTAGGTACATAGACTAGGTCCGGTATCAATCGTTTCCCCCACCTTTGAAGACGACTTACAGTGTCAACAAGACGCGACCATGTCCTCTCACCCAGTCGTAAAGATTCACACTACACACCTCTGAAGAAAAAATCGGAGAGTTCAAGGATCCAAACCCCTTTTCGTGCCTTTTCATCAATCGAGTCAACTAAAGAACCGCCTCAATCCGACTGACTTGTCGCACATGTCCTTGGCCTTCCCCAGGAATCTTCCTTTGACCCTTGTGGACGAACCATGTCCCCGTAGAGCAGCCGACCTCCATTCCTACGACGTACAAGTACAAGCAAGACATGTATGCAGGCAAGAATCTTCTCGAGGACTTAATGGGCCATAACCAAGTCATATGCGTGAGCGGAGCAAGGCTCACGAGAACACCCACAAATCTCTCGGCTGCAAAGCAAAGAACAAGCTCCATGCCGGGTTGGACAGCCATAGTATATATACCCTCGAGGATGGCGAGCGCAGCAGAAACAAATATAAGGGAGGAAAGAAGCTGTGGCGTAGACAACCCCGTCTACTTAGATCTACCTGGAGGTAGTGGTCTAGGTCCATGGGCTTGGGGGACTTGTCGTGGTGAAAAAATATCCCAGGCAGCTGTACCAGCACTGTAGAATAAGAGGTCGCATTGCAAGATTTGATTCGATTCTCGTTCGTGTGCTTCGAGCAGATAGGTTCGAGGAGTGAGTCAGTTACGTTTTTGCAGTGAGACTCGACCCTCACCTCCGTAGTTCACTACACACCCACGCACAAACTAAAAAGTAATAAAATTGTGAGGTTGGTACTAGATACCTACCCTATAAAGCTACGTAGCCAAGTTACTTCATCTAAAAGTGACATACAAGTACAAGGAAAGAAAAAAAAAAAAAGGACGCTATCCGCCTGAATGTGGCGGCACCCGCTGCGAACTGTTAGAATTATTTTCCTCTAGAAATATTATGGCAGGTAAACGTACGAATCGAACCGGGATCGGATCGGAGCTGGACACGCCTTCAGCGTCAACTCGTTGAACGAGCGACAGGCGCAAACCACAACGATACATGCTGACCATTACACCATGCCACCGCCCTGATTTCAGGGCAATTTTGGCGACTCTAATATATGTTCTGTCTATATTGTGGTGCCGAGGTATATGCAGGTATTTAGTGGGGAACTCGGCGGGTCGGTGCCGAATGAGCGACTACAAGTATCGGGACTTTGTGCATGCCCATCTTATCTTATCAGTCCAGCACACGAAGCATCAACGTCGCATAGTGGTAGGAAAACTCTGTACATGTGAGTGTCAGGATTACTTGAAAAGCGTACAAAAGTGAAATCTTGGGGCTCAGAGGCGGTCCTTGATCATTATGGCTCATAGTCTGGTCGAAAAATCTCCCAGCGACACTTCTCAACTGCTCCGTAAATCTCCAAGTAAGATGAGAAACAGGAGGAACATGTAGACAAGGGAGAGACTCGCCCGCGGCTTGAACAACTCCCTGTTCATCCCGAGACTAGCATCCTGAAGGAATCCATAGAGGACATGTCCAAAATGGCGGGATATGCATGTGCCCTTTCCTTTGAGGATCTTTGTAGTAGTTGATGATTCCAAATTCAATCTTGGGCACGACCACGAGACTCAGCTGCGTCACCCTCAAGATCGACCCCAGAGCCAATACTAACATCGGGGTATAGGGGTCCGGGTGATACCGTCGGGACGAGGACAACGACAACTGTGCTCGCATATCTGTTGACAGATGTCCTCAATTCACTATTTCCTGTTTGACCTACCCCCCGCGCTTTTCGCATCGAGTGTACATATCAAGTGCTGGGGACACCTCGATACTATTGACCGACTCAGATATGGATGAGATGCCATCCAGTCGTGTTGGCACCACTCTGGAAACTTGTGCAAGAAAGTTCAGTCTCTGTATGGACGGTGTTGTGTTTTCATTGCAAGTGGCATCAACTTCGACGTCGACATTTCAATATCACCCCTTGGAATTCCCGCGGTCATTCTTCGACCCAAAGGTATTGTTCTCAGCTGCAAAAGTTGCGCTTGGTACGTAGGTCGACCGATAATCAAGAGCATCGGGTGTATCTCAAGGATTCTCTACGGCCTAAAGCTCCATTCGACCATACAGGCCACGAGGATGAATCTTTTGTAGATTCGTTGCTGATTCGAAGGAACTGGATGGAGATAGCCAGACTCAGAGAGTAGCATGGGCATCATAACGAAACACCGGGGCCGCAAGAATGTGGCGCGGCTAGCTGGTCGACCCCTGCGGTCAATCTTGTGCAAATTTGACCATACTCACTCACCCGCCTCGTGCCACCAAGAGTCAGGTCAGGATCAGCATGAATGCCTCTTCAAGGTGGCAATTTTCTATCAATAATGATCGCTTGAATCGTGCGGAAGGTAGCACAGTCGGTATCCGGATCAACTTGACTCGCAGATGCATCACTGGGTCGTAATAGTACCACAAAAAGGGACAGCCAACTTTTACTTCGAATATGGGAACGACATATTCGAAAACTCAATATACCTTGTAGAACACTGAGTTGAGCTCCGTCAGCTATAGTTGAAAGCGACCGCCCTAGGGCCATGTGTGGCTGGGCGAGAAGTACGACCCATCCGTGGACCGAGAAAGGGCTCGGATCCAGAAATACTCGCCTCGCCCATTACCTAATTGAAGGTGTTCTCGGCTTCATGCAAGGGGATATAATCGGAATTGATACCTACACCCCCTTGTCTTTAGGTATCCCGGTTTTCTGAGTGGCTTCTTCGGTTTCGTGTCGTCCGTGTTTTCCGGGAAATACCAGCGATGCAACATCGTCTGCATATTCCTGCCCAGAGTTGTTCCAACATCGGCACTCTTTTTGGCACGTAAAGAGCTCAGGTTGATGTGATGTCTGATCTAGACCGACCCCGAATTCAGTATTAGGTCTTGAATCCCAGTCCGGAAAGCAGGGAAATAGTGGC
This sequence comes from Fonsecaea pedrosoi CBS 271.37, assembly GCF_000835455.1. Lineage (NCBI taxonomy): Eukaryota > Fungi > Ascomycota > Eurotiomycetes > Chaetothyriales > Herpotrichiellaceae > Fonsecaea > Fonsecaea pedrosoi. The sequence continues at coordinate 2,817,004 of NW_013550610.1, forward strand.
GATTGATGGTGAAACAACGACCAAGGCCCCTCTTATTGCACCACATTCTTTCGTGTTGATCTCTGCAAGCTGTGGTGTCACTTATGTAAGTGTGACACTTCATTCCAATGATTGACCCGCACTAGGCGTCCCGTTAATTTGGCACCGCACTACTGCTGCCTCTCAGTCTTGACCCTCTGGCGTCAAACTGGAGACACCTTGAGTTTACGCACGGAGGAGGCCGAAATGTTATTCTGTCTGATGATAAGGTTGGTCTAGACCGCACTAACAGACGATCAAATGTCACTGACCGAGAATCGTTAGGACAATCATCAATTGAAAATCTCAATGGCGCGGGTATGCTCGCCGATGGTGCTACCAGGACTGGGAAGGCATGCAAGGAACTGGTGTCAGGCTAACGCAGTTCAGATGGCTTTGGAACAAACTCAAACAATTGGGCGCATGATTCCAGAACACGAGAGCTCGGCCGCCCTACCTTCAGTGATGAACGATACATCGAGCACAAGGAAGAGCCAGGGTTTGCGGGGAACAGATACGACAGAAAGTGACAGGTAGTGAAATGTATTGAAAAGCAACTGGAGCAGGGGTGTCAATGACCAGTGAAGTGGATGAATGTGGGAGGAGGTTGCATGAGGGCGCAGGATGGCGCAAGCATGGAGCAGGGAGCATGGCAGATTTGTGGCGCTAGCGCAATGATCCATCGTAAAACTGCACTCAATTCTACGGTGCATCACAAAATCCCTGCGCCTCGTCCCACCATTTTGAAACTTTCGACCTCGACCATGCACGACACGCACCCACCAGAGGGCTTCGCACTCGCCGAGAGTTACCCGTTTCCATCCACTCGTCGATTATGGACACGCCATGCTCTCTCTTTCCAGCACCATGACCCCGGGTTGCCTCACATCTCGGCCGTTTGGAGACCCAGGTCGGAAGCCTCGCACCATCTGCCGGACAGGCATTCCCCGTCCATCCACTCTGCACCATCAACTAACCTCCCGTTTTGGCTGTTGGACTCTGCAATCGCTTGCGATTCCTACAAACAGCTATATGCTTGTCACTCAAGCCCTGCTTCCTTCTGATCGAAAGGACCAAATATGACCGCAAACGCCGCCTCTTTGCCAGCGGGCTTGTAACGTGCTTCCTTTGCCTTTTGTCTTGTGTCCAAGATGCCTCGAGAGTCTGTGCCGGACCGCAACAGTCGTCCAAAACGCAACAAGACAGAGTTGGCTTGTGACACGTGTCGAAAGAGAAAGTCTCGATGTGATGGCGGCCGTCCTTCATGTTCCCACTGTGTGTCCACGCAGCTGGAATGCGTCTATCGTCCTCCTTTGGTCAGCCTGGAAACGTAGGTAGCCTCGCCGATCGCTGCTTGAAGAGAGGACTGTTACACTGACCCGAATCCCAAGTGATGCATCTCTACTGGTTCGTCTCACACACATTGAGACGCGGCTACATGCCCTTGACCATGGTCGCACAGATTGTGCACTTGCGGCTTCTCCTGCTCAAGAGACTTCCGTTATCAAGCTTTGGCCACAAGTGCCACAGTTCCACCACGCTGCCGCACACAAAATGTTCAACTACTGGACAAACCTTCGGCTCAACCTTGATATCCCCGGTTTGGAGCCTCTTGAATACGTCGGCCGAGTGGACGACAACGACACAGGTCTCTTTAGCGCAGGTTTCGAAACCTCAGTTGCCGCAGAGATTTCTGCTTCCGTGGTGGTCAAAGGTATCGAGTCCATGTTTGCAATCATGAACAATCTGCCTTTCGTCCTTAGGCATCTCTTTTTGTCTGGAGGACTGGCGAAAGAAGTGTGTCTCGACTTGTTTAATCGACATTTATATGCTTCACCCGGGCACGACGTCATCCTCGCCTTCAAGACGCAATCTATCGAGGAGCTCCTCGTGCAAGCCATTGCTCTCAAACACATGGCCATCATTGCAAGGGAGATAGTGCTGGGTGACAAAGCAGATCTCTCCTTCCGGCATGCTCTTCAACAGATGTGGGTGGTGCAAGCTCACCAAAGCCCGCAGGCACTGCCCTTCAGGTTCTTGTTTGTCATCATGCTGCTCTACTTGTATGGAAGACCATATCATGCCTTGGGCATCCTACAAAATATTGAACCCCTTGTCTATAATACCGCCCCTAAACCTGACGATGGCTTGTAAGGGTCCGTTCGAACGCTTGTTAAGTACATCACTGACTACGTCTCCAGTGCTGCCAAACTCCAATATGAAGCTTGCCTATATCAGTATTATCTCCTAGAAAGGTATTCCCAAACTGTTCGTCGTTCTGGTTGCGTTCTAATGTCGGCCAGCGATATCCTGAGCGAAGTGGATGGAGTACCGTCAGAGCGCCTGCATGCCATCATTGTCACTGCCCTCACTCAAGACATGGCAGTCACCTTTCCAAATGTATTTACGAACGCACTAAGTGCGACGTCGGTCGAGAATCACCATTCGCGGGAGCTCCAGGCACACTTGCAGCTCAGGGCCTATATGAACACCATTCTAGAACACATGTACAACATCGATCGAGCCTATTGCCGCCCAAGACATGTTGCGGCGGTTGTTACCGATATTGCCCGGCGTCTGGATCTGTGGTACTGGACCCTTCCCCTGACTATGAGATTTCCTCGACACCCGTCTTCCTTCTGTTTGGCCTCCGAAGATATGTCGCACATCATGGTAAGCCAAGAATCCTTTTCTGCCACGCACGATTCTCATGTTTCCAGGACGAGTTGAGTTTTCGATACTACGCAACTATATTCCTTGTCAATCGCCCTATATTGTACCACGTGCTGCACGTGAAATATGAAAACGCGGTCAACTCCTCCAACCCTGATCCTGCTGGATACGATCCGATCCAGGATTCGTGGGTGTTCGAGTCTTGCCACAACTGCGTGCAGAACGCGACCATGATTATTCTTCTGCACTCAAGAAGACAGCAAACCGGCCGCCACGAATATTTGGAGAGTTGGTGCAATCTCCAGCACCTTGTCGCCGCATATGCAACCATCCTTCAGGTTCAGACATCGGCGATCTCAATCCTTCTACAAGGCTATGGAGATCCGGATCACTTACTTGACCTTGCCGAAGTTGTGCTTGAGAAAGGCTTGAACAGGCCTGCCAATATTCGCGAATCGTTGGACATTCTTCGAAACATTCGACAAAACTTTAAGAGGAGTACACCACCCACTCCATGGACGGGCAATGGCTGTGTGGCTTCACCTGTCTACTCTGTCGCGAGCCACAAGAGCCAGGTCGGCCATCAGAGCTAGCGCTTCGTTACTTTAATCTAACTTATACGGAATCCCGGCATCATCAGGGAGTATTTCCCGATTGTGTTGATCGCCAACTCCTCCAGCAGGTCAGCTCTCATCCAATCCATCCCCCGGACGGATGTCACTTTCTGAGATGACACCACCGTTTTTTGCTAGTCTAGGTGCCAAGCTCAGTTTGCCCAGGACAGCAAAGGAGGAGGCTCCGCCAGCCGCGGGAATATTGTTGGCCAGCCCCTGTTTGCACGCAAATGCCAAGATTGCAAACTTGATGGCTTCCTTGAATGGGGCAGGAAGCCCATATTCATCGCTGACGCGAAGGTCTACACCGTGTAGGGCCAGCATCCCCTTTAGGTGCCTCATGAGTGTATCGTTCTTGGTACCACCTCCACTGGCAACGACCGTCTTTACAGCCGCTTTGGGCAGAATGAATTCAACCAGCGATCGCTCGATGGCCTTAGCCGTGAAAAGTGTGAGAGTCGACAACAGATCCTCGGTCGATGCAGTTCTGTAATCGTGCAGGATTGTGTCCACATGCTGGCCCCCGAAGTCCAGGCGCCATGCCGAACGAGGTGGATTCCGGAGGAAGAATTGGTGACCTTCAAGCCTCTCCAAAAGCGTGGGAATCACTTGGCCTCTGGCTGCCAATGCACCCTCAGCATCATATGGCTTGCCTTCTCGAACTTTCATCACATGGTCTATCATAACGTTACCCGGACCAGTGTCGAATGCCATCATCTTCTGCCGTTCTGCAGCAGCAAGCTGCAGATTGGCAATGCCACCGATATTCAGTGAAACAACGGGCCCTTCATTGCGGAATGAGCAGAAATCGAGGTATTGCATGAGCGGAGCCCCTGAACCTCCCAATGCATGGTCAATCGGGCGGAACTGGGTGACAGTTGTGATATTCGTCAGAGCTGTGACAACACCTGACTCGACGATGAATAGACCGCATGCAAATCCGCCCTTTGTCCATCGCTCAATCAGGCTTTGGCTTGCGCTTGCAACATATTCTCGTTGCCTGTCTCTGTCGGGAGGCTCTTGGTAGACTGTTTGGCCGTCATAACCGACAACATCAATATCTTCTGGTCTCATTCCCACTTTGTCGAGCAACTTCTTGGTTATCTCGGCATAGGCAGCACCTGCAGCATAGTTTAGCCTGCAGAGGTCAAACACTGGGAGATCATTGGAGAAAGCCCGCAAAATATCGGCCTGCAACTCCTCTGGCAATGGTTCCGAGATGCCGTGTATATACCTTGGGCGACTCGGATGGCCATCTGAGGCAATATCGACACTACACAGCACAGCGTCGATTCCGTCGAAAGAGGAACCACTATTAAGCCCAATGATGTAAGGCATCCTTCCTGTATTTATAACGACGTTCGCGTTAGAAAGCCTTGTTGGACCGGTCAAAACCAACTCAAGCTCAAGTTTCAGGAACAGAGATCGATCGGAGGCTGTTCTTGTGAGGTTTACGCCTCGTAGCCTTAGGAGATTGTTGGCTCAACAGATCCAGAGCGGAACTATAGCGATGCTATCTGGCTCGCTGGATATCGAACCATATGCCGACAGCACACGGACTTTTGTTCCCAGGGTCTTCGGGCAAGCGAGCAAATTTCCCATCGGCGAATGACGAGAGAATCACTCGGAGAATTCAGTCGGCCCGATTGGAGGTCTACCAACTGGTGCATTCCGGAGTTTGTACTCGTATACTGAGAGAAGGACAACACATATGGCAACATACTTCGTGCACGACTGGATGCGTTCGGTTGTTGTTCTCGGAGCTTCCATCCTTCCCCGACAGCAAGCAAATTTTGCTCAGGCTGATAGAGGACCCATTCTATGGTGTTTGGCGCGAAATATGAAGGTGGACAGTCTAAGCTGTCCGCGAGTGAGAGTGGACGAGATGGTGACATGACAGATGAGAGAAGCCTACATCGATGTGGGAGGGACCGAACCCAGTGACCTCAAAAGAGTCCCGCTTGACCGTGTTTCTCATCATCATCATTCATTCGGGATGCAATCAGGCCATAGAGGAGTCAAGAGTGAGGCAACACTGATGCTTCTCTTGGACAACGATGTCTGGCGAGCTGGACCCAGGTGTTACGGTCTCCTGGCAATTTCAAAGCGGCAGCGCCATGCGTCCTGTGCCTGTTCCACCATCACCACGAGCTAGTCGCCATCTCTCATATAGAGGCAAGCTTGGAAGACATACCTGTGGTACCCCTGTCAGCCATTCTTCATTCCGTTGTGTCCGTTCGTCGGCGGGTCTGGCCAGAGGGGCAATCCTAGGGTATACTAGGCGAATCCCCAAAGCCCTGCAAGTCCAGGTCAGGCCCCCTATTCAGCCAAGTTGCGTCTAGCTCGGAGATTCCTAGGACCTATCAACGCCCGTATCAACCGTCCTTCACCATCCGAACTCAAAACATCCTTGCTGTGGGTGACGCCACTACCCGTTACCAAAATCTCTGCAGTCTAGGCCATGACCGGCGGCAGACACCTAAGTTGGGTGAGTGCTAACCACCACCCACGGTCTTTACCATCCTGGGTCAAAGCACCGAGGGATTGCTACCTATCATGATAGACATTGAATGGTCCCGCTTGCACCGGTTCCTTTTGCCCAAGTATCAGATTGACAACCCTCTATATTATCTCCATGTCTCGGACAATTGTTTGCACGGCAGCTGGAAACCGAAGATGCCATGATGAAGATGCAGTTGTTCGACATCAATTGGGGGCATCACAGATGGGCCATCTTCTTCTGTGCTGTCTCCAGCCTTGGTGCACTTTGTTTTGGCTACGACCAGATATACTACACTGGAGTCTTGGGGATGACAAGATTTGTGCACGACTATGGCACCACCCATGATAAGGAGGGAGGCATTGCCTTGACCACTACCTTTCTGTCCCTCACGGCCTCGATCATTTACGTGGGAGAACTTATCGGTGCCCTCCTCGCCGCTCCGATCAATGACTTCTTTGGCAGAAAGGGCGTCTTTTTTGGTGCTTCGATTTGTATCATTGCCGGTGCCATCACGCAATGTGCCGACCAGGGCTCCATGGGAGTCATTTGCCTGGGTCGGATACTGATCGGTCTCGGGATTGGTCAGTTTACAGTGACATGCCTCCTGTATATTGGGGAGGTTGCACCGCAAGCCATTCGAGGTCCGGCTCTGATGATGTTTCAATTCATGCAGTCGTGCTCTCAACTTGTCGGCTCAGGGATCACGCAGGGTACGGAATCCATCAGCACCACTGCTTCATACCGTATTCCCATGGGGTTGCTGGCTTTGATGCCGCTGGTGATGCTCGTGGGGCTGATCTTCATCCCCGAATCTCCGGTCTGGTACATTCGACGAGGTCAATCGGAGAAAGCCGCCAAAGCGCTCATGAAGATCAACCGAAGCATACCAGGATACACACCAGATGACGATGTCGCAGCCTTTATTGACATTGTCGAGACTGAACGACTTCGAGAAGCAACGACATCGTGGACGTCACTGCTGAAAGACCCCATTGAACGACGAAAGCTCATCTACTCATGCGGTGCAATGGTGGCGCAACAGATCAACGGTATTCAGTTCTTCTACTCGTATGGTGTTGTATTTGCCCAGTCGATCGGCATCAAGCAAGCCTTCACGATTTCTGTCATCACCAACACACTCCAGGTCATTGCGGTGGGCATGTCGGTCCTGCTTGGCAATAAAGTACGTCGTCGCTCGACCCTCCTGGTCACGACTATCATGATGATTGTGGCATATCTCATCATCGGATGGCTCGGAGCTGGACCATACACAAAGACTAGTTTTAGCACAACCATCGTGGTCATCTCATACATTGTCATTGTGGCGTTCAACTTTGGTCACGGTCCGCTGGCATTCACTATCGCGACCGAGATGGCCGTGGGACCCAATCGCAACAAGATCATGAGCTCGTCGATTGTCTCGTTCTTTTTCACGGTATGGGTGATCGCCTTTACAAGCCCGTATATCTACTACAACGGTGGATTGGGTCCCATGTTGGGCTTCGTGTACGCCGGGACCACATGCATAACGCTTGCGTATGTGTGGTTCTGTGTGGGTGAGACAACCGGACGGAGCCACTTGGAGATTGAGCTGTTCTTCCAGAAGCACCTCTCTGTGCGCAAGTGGCAGACATATCGGTTCAACACCCTCGACATCGTCTCTGAAGAAACCCGAGTTGCACTGAATATGGGGGTTAGGCGGAATAGAGCCAAGGGACAGACACTGACCGAGTTGAATGCCGCCAATATGTCGACAGAAAACCAAGTCACCAGCCCTAGCACTGGGACTATTAACAGCAGCGCTTCACAGGAGAAGAAGGATCAGAGTTTTCAGGAGGTGGGATGCAGGGATATCTATGGTCAACTCTCCAATCTGCTTTGTCGAGGAGAATGGGTCGAGGCAAACCAGGAAGACGTATCAAAGGTCTAGTACCACGGGAGTTCAGGCGAGCATCAAAAGGCGAATTGGTATGGGTTCCAACAGAAATCCGTAGGCTACCGCCACTTGAACACCAACAGGGAGGGAAGGTTTCCAGAGTTATCGACAACCAACCCGACCGCGTCTCGGGGAGTTTTTCCCTGGAATTTTTGTCTTCACGGAGACGGGATAAGAGGTGAAGATTTGGACCCATCCTTCCCATCCATCCTTGGCTTCTCCTGAGAAGGATCCTTGTTTCTGTGCGACGGAGGGCTTGTTCGGTTTCAAAAGTTGCGGTACCTTTTGTTATTTGTGCTATGGGAAAGGCGTGTCGAAATCAGTGCAACGAGATATGAGATATGGAATGCGGGATATGGGACACGAGATACGAGAAAAGGGCATGGCATGACATGGCAAGGCTGATCAGGGCCAGGGAAAATGAATACTAGTGGTATTTTTCAGGAGAAGATATTTTTTCTGTCCGTAGAGGGATATTAATGATCGATTCGAATCGCATTCGTCGTCCCCTGTCCTGATGGGGAAAGAGTAACCTCATAATATGATACGTTGATATGAAATGATCTGACGTGGGTTACGATGTGACATGAAACGACGTGATAGATGCATACAGTGTGAGATTTAAGGGACTGTATACCTGACTATCTATGAAGGTATATGTACAAAATCCTACGTAGATATAGGACTAAACATGTCCTCTATCATAGATAGGCACGCATATGGCATATCGCCTAGGTATGCATTTTCATTCACAATTCGTGAAACCCCAGAAAACCTAAACTAGTGACCCTATTTCTGCTTTCCATTTCATATCATATCATATTATATCATATTGTTTGTCTGGTCTTGTCATGTCATGTTATATCGTCCTTCATATCGTCCATCGTTCTCCTTGGACCTCTCTCCGCCGTCCTTACCTCAACATCTCCTACCTCCCTTCATGTCGAATTGCTCAGACCCCCTCAACGATTTTTCATTTCTCCAATTCCGGCGTCTCCCCCAATTGCGCGTACTCCATGGCCTCGGGGTACCGGGTGCCGATGGCGACGCATTCCTGGCACGCGGCGCGGATGGCGCGGTCCTCGTCGTCGGTGAGCTCGACGTACAGGGCGGCGAGGTTCTCCTTGACGCGATTCACGCTGCGCGTGCCGGGGAGGAGGTGGATGCCCTGGGGCCACTGGCGGCGCAGCCAGGCCAGGACGAGCTGGCTGGTGGTGACGCCCTTTGCGGCGGCGAGCTGCTCGATGCGCTTCACCAGCGTCAGGTTCTTGTCAAAGTTCTCGGGCTGGAACCGCGGCAGCATCCCCCGGAAGTCACCCTGCACGTCGGCGGGCGACTTGATGGTGCCGGTCAAAAACCCCCGTCCCAGAGGCGAGTAGGCCACCACGGCGACGCCCAGTTCCTTGCACGCGTCGAGCACGCCGTTGCTCTCGATCTCCAGCGCCCACGGCGAGTATTCGATCTGCAGCGCCGCGATGGGGTGGACCTTGTAGGCGCGCCGCAGGGTCGAGGCCGAGACTTCGCTGAGGCCGATGTGACGGATTTTGCCTTGACTGTTTTTTCGGCACGGAGATTTGGTCATTAGCATATATCCCTGGGTCCTTTTTTTTTTTTTCTCTCTTCCCCTTGAGGGATACGGACAACGATCGACAACCAAAAACCAGGGAAACAAGGAGTGGAATTAGGGGGAAAAGGGGTTTGAGGGAAAACACCTACTTTTTCAACTCCACCATGGCCTTGACCGTCTCCTCAATGGGCGTCTTCCCATCCACGCGGTGGCAGTAGTACAGGTCGATCCAGCCGGACTGCAGCTTCTCCAGGCTGGCGGCGCACGCGGCGCGGATGTGTTCGGGGTCGCTGCGGATGATGTACGCGCCGCTGGCGTCCTGGCCGGCGAAGCCGAACTTTGTCGTCACGAACACGTCGTCGCGCTTGTCCGGGTTCGCGCGGAACCACTTTCCCAGAAGCGTCTCGGTGTCGCCGTACAGGTCGGCGTCGTCCCAGTGCGTCGCGCCCAGGGCGTACACGGCGTCCAAGAAAGCGAGGCGTTCCTCGTCCCCGCCCGCGGACCCGTACGCGTGGCCCAGCGACATCATCCCGATGCCCATGGCGGGGATGGAGGGGCCGTCTTTGCCCAGCGGGAGAGTCGGGAGGGGTTTGGACAGCGACGGTGCCGACGACATTGTTGGTTTTTCTTTTCTTTTCTTTTTGCAGAAGATTTTGTTCTCGAAGAGAAAAGGAAGAAAAAGGCGGGTTGTTTTGGTGTTTTGGTGTTATGGTGTTGATGCGGAAATACGCAGCCGAGCAAAGAAACAATAGACAGAAGTCGATGAACATCTGCCAACACAGGTGCCTGGTCCTTTATATACACTTTTTTTTTTTTTCCCAACTCACCCTCTCCACAACTCTCCTCATTATTGAGCGACTCCGTCCGTGCCGTCTCTTCACATCACATCAGACCAGACAAAAGCATCGTCACGGTTACCTTTTTCCCATTCCCATTCCTTAACTCCGAATCCCGCTTTGATACTAGTCGGCCACCTACTCGATAATAAAACAAGGGGAGGTAAAGCAGACAGCTCAGGCGTGCCAATCACAAACTGACGACACGACTCCTCTTTGTCCGAAGCTTAACTGTATGTAACAATACAACCAACGCACCCGACGCACCAGAGAGCTCTCTGTGTGGAACTGGGGGACCCAAAAAGAAACTTATGAGCGGGCGGTTGTTCAGCCGTGACTGGTCGCGGGGCGAATCAGACGCGGCGTAGGGGGCGGGGAAGGGTGGACGAATCCGGACGTTTCGACCGGGTCGGTCTACCTAGCCACCGCCCCCCAAAAACGAAAAGGGATGGACAAAGACGGCGATATTAGTGTCTGGATAATTGCGGACAATGCGGACGATAGGGACAAAGAGGATCAATCAAAAATTCAAAAGCTGCAATCGAGTGGCTTCAGGGTCTGTTAAGTCCGAGATTCTTGCATATCATATGTACGTAGAACGAGGCATGGGGGAACAAGTAGGAAAGTGGGCGGGCATTGGTCAGACAAGAATAATACTCGGAAGAATATGTACTGTAGTTATGGCAAACTATTTATTGTATAGCAAAGTGCTCCTTTTCTTCTCTGATGATGCCCTGTCCCAGTCTCTGGTTCTTTGATGCTTGAAAGCCGCTCTCTACACTACAGGCCCAAAAGGAGCAAGGAACCTATACAAGAGAAATGCCTCTCGTCCCCGGAACAACCGTCTTGGTGAACCTCTATCAACCTCTATAAGACTGTCCCCCTCTTGCTCCTCCATCACAGCTTGGCAGCTCGTCCATCTGATTGAGCCTTTTTGCACGGCAGCTCTCTTCTCAAGATCTTTCCCGAGGGCGTCTTGGGTAGATTTTCCAGTTCAAACACTCCACCGCGCAGCTTCTTGTAGCCCGCCACTTGCCCGTCGGCCCAGGCACGGATTTCAGCCAGCATGGCTGGTTTTTGAGCAGCCGGCGTGTTGGGAGGAAGTGTCACGTATGCAATGGGCAGTTCGGTGGCTTGTTCGTCCGAGTATATCGACGTCACGGCAGCGTCTTTGACCATGGGATGCTTTAGGAGCAAGTCTTCGAGTTCCGATGGTGGTACTTGGAATCTAGCATTCAGTCAGCATTTTGAGCACTTATCAATGCATATCCTCGGGTGAGCTTTTACCCCTTGTATTTGATCAACTGCAAGCAGGTTAGCAACATCTCTCCAAGCGTACAAGCCTGGTACTCACCTCTTTGAGACGATCCGTAACCCAGAAATTGCCATTCTCATCCACCCGCAAGATATCACCTGTGCGAAGCCAGTCACCCACAAAAGTCTCTCGTGTGGCGGCTTCGTTGTTGTAGTATCCCCTAGCCTTCGGTCAGTACGGCAGGAAATTAGATGCGCGCAACCACCAACATCATTGTCTGAGGGCCTCGAACCCATAGTTCGCCCTCTTCACCGGGCGCAACATCCTTAAACGTGACCGGATCGACCAGACGGAGCTCACTGTATGAAGAACCGGGAACGGGTTAGAACCGAGCTTCCTCTGCATAGGGGTGGAAACAATGCGAGAGATACATACGTTCCCGCAATGGGCTTTCCTGCCGTCCCAACATTCTCATCGTCGTCCAGTGGGCTCTGCACAAGCACGGAAGGAGAACATTCAGACATTCCATAGCCTGCCAATTGTCAGCCTGTTGAACCGCTGGAATCGTATTCGGAGTGACCGACCTTGGACGATCTTGGTGTCGCTGCCAAACCTTGCCTTCAGTTTCATCTGGAGATCTTTTTTGGTCGGTGCTGCCGAGATGAGGATGATCTTCAAGTGCGACAGATCATATTTTGCCGCAATGTTTGAAGACGCCAGTTGAATGGCCACGGGCGGAACAATGTGAGTCCACGTCGCCTTGTATTGCTCCATCTTGCGGCAGTACAATTCCAGGTCAAAGGCTGGGATTCCACAGGTGAACGAGCCGACCCACATGCCACTCAACACCACAACCGTAAGACCATAGACATGGCAGTCTGTGAGGATTTGGTCAGACTCCCAGGACTGATGCCGTGGCACTTGAATAAATAGACACTTACATGGTGGGAAGAAAACACCGCGTGACGAGTGATTCATCATCCAGGGAATCGAACAGCGAGCTTGGAGGAGATTGTTTACTATACTGTAATGGGATAATTGCACGCCTTTGATTTTCCCAGTCGTCCCAGAAGAAAACACAATCATGGCCGTCAGATTCTTGGTGCTCCTCCCTCGTAGGTCGAAGATTGGAAGCGACTCCTCGGGGGTTTGACCCTCGATGTCGTCGGGGAACTGGCAAGAATCAGGCTGGCATGTTCTACCATAGAAGGTTGCGAGCCTCACTCACCAGCTTGAGATCACCAGACCTTTTCAGCACGGTGAAAAGTACTGGACGTTGACTTGGTCCCCAGCCCAGCTGAGCAAACGCAGCATTGACGGTATCGAGTTTGCTTGAGTCAATCGCGACATGGGTGGGCTGGATCAGTGATAGAGCATGGGCAACGTCTTTTGCAACCGAGGCCGGGTTGAGAGGTCTGTTGACAAGGTTTGTGAGATACTCATGTTCCTCCAAGATCCTGGGCAGACATACGATAATACAGCTCCGAGCCACATGGTTGCATGCGCTAAAATCAAAAAGTCGGTCTATGTCTCGGTTGATCAGACCACGCATGACATTTCTTGGGTTGGCAAATAACATACCGAGTTGGGAAGAATAACCAACAATCTATCCTGTTCCTTCAATCCCAATTTGTGCTGTAGCCCCCATGCGCAACGGGCAGCTTGTTTTCGGAGCCCACCATACGTGATACTCTTGTTGGCGATGGTGTCGACATGAACGACCTTGTCGGCAGGGACGGAGTCGGGGTTGTACTTGGTCATGAGTTCTGGAATGGTGATGTTGTCAATCGAACCCGCCCATGGGAAGAACGGCCCGGTCATGATATTTTCAGCCATGGTGTTGGTGATGATGATGATGATGGTGTTGTTGTTGTTCTTGTTGCTATTGCTGCTGCTGCTGCTGCTGCTGGCCTTGGGGGACAAGAAGCCAATACCCTTGAGTTTGGTGAGGGGGGTTTTGCCATTTTGTAAGGACCTACTGTAGCATCGAATCGTATCTAACGAGGCCAATGAGAGCTCTGGCCGAGGCAGTTGGTCGAACCGCAATACGGGGTACCTTGGACACGATAGTTCATCACTGCCAGCTTGCCTCGGGTGGAGCAACGCCTCCTACTGGCTGGAAGCCTCTGTACCCCATTGGTAGACAAGCCCACGCAGCCTCGGTAGCGAGTCGTCATTTGTCTGGCGCTGAAAAACAGGACACTCGGTGTGTATAAAAGGCTGGGAAAAAAAAGGGATATGCAGCACGCTTTGTGTCAAAGAGAAGCCGACGATTGGAATAATGAGTTCTGTGATACCCCACAATATTACAAGACAGGGCAATATCTGTTCCTGGTCCATATGTGTGTGGTTTGAGATTCACCTCGCACCCATGCGGCGAATGAGATTACGCTGTTCGCGACAATGTGGTAGCGATCAAAACGAAGGAGCCTCAGACGTCTCTGTGCACTTCCTTTGTAACATCATTCCTGGTCATTGGAGCTTTCGTGAGCGGCTGAGGAGACTCAAAGCACATTTTTGTGGACCGAGTCAATCGGGAATCTGCCGAGTTAAGGGGCCAAACACGAGAGATTCGAGGCAGGTCTACATCATCTTGGAAGGACGAAATATGCAGGTGAGTAGATGCCGAGAGAATACCAAGTGTGGGCGACATGGTGGTGAAGAAATGGATGAAGATCGAGATTGTACGAGAACCACTGGAGGATGGGGAGGGAGAAGGAGAAGCAACTCCGGCGCAGGCGCAGGCAAAGGGCAACAGGCAAAAGGCTAAAGGCAATGTGGGGGTTGGATGCTTGATCCCCATCCATCACCATCTTCCTCAACAAGCGATTCAATGATAACACTCCTCACTACTCCCCATCCAATACTTTGTATCTCGTGCATCTCTGTACGAGGAGCTCCTCGCTCCCTCGCTTCCCCAACAATGGACATGGGTTTCGCTATTTTTATCCCCTCGATACCTCCACGAAGTTTGCCTCTCCTGACTAGTTTATCTCCCACCATGCGCTGTGCCGTCGTATTCGGAGCAGCTATTTTCAGTGTCTCTCAACACCACTTGCTCGCCATCTACTCTACTGAATGAATACCCTGCACTTCCAGCCTCATCCGTAATTTCGTGCTAACCGGTCATCAACGACTCCAGGTTTAATATCATAAGATAGCTAGCTAATCACAGATAACCTTTCGACTTTTTCGTCGACTACATTGGACCGATTCTTCAAAACAACGCAGTGAAGAATATCACCTGAACTCCTCCACTGTTGCAAACATGTGCTTTGGAAACAGCCAGACACTCGACGACCCTACCCAACCTGCAGTACATGCCGTCAATCCGTGGAGTCGCAAGATTAATGACCCTACACAACAGCCCATCCACATCACCGAATCCAATGAGGCTCACATGAGTGAGGTGTCGGGCACAAAAGTGAAAGGGCGGAAAGGCAGCCACAAAGACCAGCCAGCTTTTGTGGATGTAACCGATCACGACGCAAAACCCATGACGAGAAAACTGTCCAGTTCGGAAGCTGATGCAGCGCGCCTCACACCTCAGAAGAGCGCCGAGAAAAAATGGCGGAAGAAGAACCCAGGCTCGTCGACTTATGGCTACGGCGCTGCAATGGGTGCAGACTTCGCCGCCTCTGCGATGTGATCATGGTCCAAAATGTCGTCTGGATGAATGCGGGAGGAGTAAGAGCATGGAAAGAAGTGTTTATAATGGGTTTAATATGGAGCAGTCCATTGTCTCCCTTCGCAGATCTGTATCGACACAGACGTTGCGCGGTAGTTGGTTATCCTATCCCGTTGGAGCTTCAATCCTGTTGTCTTTTTGAGTGCGCGGAGTCAGATGTCTGAGGAGTGAAGTCGCGTCGCATATGCAACTAGTCCGAGTTGAGCTGGGACCATTCATGGCTTGATTATTATACGAGGATGCCAATCACAGACTTGAACATTCTCACACACCTGCTCCATTGTTCGTTGACTGTTTCATTCCGACACAAGCAGAAAAGGAACAAATTCGGTTTGTCATCAGTCACGTGGTCGGCCCGACTATTTGTCCGCAGCCCGCAGCCCGCAACCCACTTTGTATCCTGCCAACCTGCTCTCTCTTCATCGAAACTACCGTCAAATTTGTACCGAATGCTCGCTTGATCAGGTAAATGGTATCTCAGCTACTGCTATGACGTGCTATATGCCATGCAGCACCACCCTCACCAGATCTCCTTAGGCGCCAACATCTCGATATGCGGAAAATACATGTTTGCCATTTACGACCACTCTGCCAGCCGTCGTCAACCCCCATGTTTCGAAGCAGACGCGTATCCAGCGTTCCTATTCTAGATCTCATGGCAGAACAGAAAATTGTTAGTGGGAGTGACAAGAGCAGACAGGTGACTCATGAATCATGAAGACCTCGTTATAAGGGACCGTACTCGGTACCTCGTATGCGTTTGAGATATTAGCGAAGCCTCCGCCACACAAGCAATGCCTTCGTATCTCGCCGCATTCGCTTAGAGTTGCCAATCAGCAACCGAGAAACGGGCCCACGGAAAACTAACTGTGCCGGATCAGTTACAGTTCGAAATTCCCCATCGTGTTTGTCCTGATTTGCCTGGAGAAATGGAAGCTGCCTTAGACAAAGGGGCCTACGTACCTATCTGTGGGCGGCGTGAAATTCTTCCGCTGGCCAAAGTCGGCATTCTCGACACTATTGCCCCGAATCAACCAATGCGCTTCCTGCAGCTCCGGTTATTTCAGCCTCGTCTTGGATGCCCAGCGTTATGGTGGCCTGTTCCGGCGAGATGCGCTGTTAACTGTCCCGAAGAGAAATCTTGACGGATGCCGCTCGGATGGAATGTGCTCTGGGTGAGTATCAAGTGGTACAAGTATATATCATGGACGTGGCGACTTGGGATTGTATTCGCTGTCCAAATCCGCCCAAGCTAAAGAAGCTCCTGTCCTTGCCTCTCCTTTGTCTGCTATTGTCCCAATAGAACCAGGTACTGAGAACATCTTTGGTCCCACACATTACATTGGCCCAAACGCTCGCGGAAACCTTTATAGAATCCCTTCTGTTCAGTTCTGAGCATCACTTCCTCATTCTGCCCAATCCTCAACGCTCACAAATATCCTCCTCCACCATGGACGTACCGACTGCGCCCACTGAAGAAGCGAAAGAAGGGCCACTCTTTCAAGAGACCCAAGAATCTCAAACAACTCCATCTTCTGCTTCCAGCGTTTCCGAGAAGGTGGACATCGACAACAACAATGGCGCCCCCTCCGCACCCCCCGAATTCACAATCTCCACCCGCTTCGTTATGGCCTTTGTTGCTCTGTCAGTGCTCACTCTCATGGTGGCGCTTGATGGCACTTCAATCAGTGTCGCCCTCCCCATCATCGCCAGAAAACTACACGGAACCGCCATTGAAGCATTCTGGGCCGGCACTTCGTTCCTCCTCGCCTCGACCGTATTTCAACCCAATTTCGCCTCCTTCAGCCATATCTTTGGAAGAATGCCTGTCATCATGGTCTCTATTGCGTTGTTCTTTGTGGGTGTGATGATGGCGGCCTTATCAAATGGTTTCGGACTACTACTTGCTGGAAGGGCAGTTCAAGGGCTTGGTGGCGGCGGTAGGTCACCTCTCCTCCTCATCAATCATGTCTGCAGACACTTTGATTCTAACTCGAAAATAAACAGGCGTCATGGCCATGACCGAAATCGTCATCACAGATCTGGTTCCCCTCCGTTACAGAGGTCAATGGGCCGGAATCATAGCTGGGATGTGGTCCATTGGGTCTGTGTCGGGTCCCATCATCGGCGGCGCCTTTGCCCAAGTTCAATGGCGTTGGATTTTTTGGCTCAATCTCCCCTTTATCGGCATCGGAGCTGTCATGATTCCTTTGTTCCTCCGTCTCAACGTCATTCCACAGAGCATTGCCGCAAAGTTGCGCCGGGTGGATTGGATTGGCACCGTCGTCTTCGTGGGCAGCATGACGAGTTTCCTCATCCCACTGACATGGGGCGGCGTCATGTACAGCTGGTCGTCGTGGAGGACGTTGGTTCCATTGCTCGTCGGCGCCGTGGGCCTGATTGGCTTCGGCTTTTACGAGGCATACCTCGCGCCAGAACCCTTGCTGAGACTGTCGGTCTTCAGCAACCGCACCGCCAACATCGCATACGTGACGACAACCCTCCACGGCATGGTCCTCTGGTGTATCTTGTACTATCAGCCACTGTACTTTGAAGCTGTCAAGGGCTACACACCTGTGGTGGCTGGTGTGGCCCTCTTTCCCGCGAGTTTTACTGTGGCGCCGATGGCCGTAGTGACGGGCCTGTTGATCACAAAGTTCGCGGCATACCGCTGGTCCATCTGGGCGGGTTGGACTACTGCAACGCTGGGTCTGGGTCTCCTGACGCTTCTGAAGGTGGACACGACCATCCCGGAGTGGATCTTCATCGACCTGATCTCGGGCATCGGGCTGGGCATCCTGTTCCCGGGCCAGCAGTTCCAGGTGCAGGCCGCCAGCTCGAACAAGGACATGGCGTTCGCGGTGGCCATCTTCGTCTTCTTCCGCTCGTTCGGCCAGACCGTGGGCGTGGCCATCGGCGGCGTCATCTTCCAGAACCAGATGGTGACCAACCTGCAAAAGTACCCGGCCTACGCCGCCCGCGCCTCGGAGCTGGCCAAGGACGCCGCCGCCCTCGTCGAGATCATCAAGGCCACCCCCAGCGGCGCGGGCAAGCTGGCCCTGCGCACCGCCTACACCGACTCGCTACGGACAGTCTACATCGTCCTCACCGCGTTGGCAGGGTTTTCTCTCGTGTTGAGCCTGTTCATCAAGGCGTACGACCTCAACGTCGGCCTCGAGACCGAGCAGGGCCTGATCGTCTCGGTCAAGAAGGCCCCTCCTCCGAACGGCGGAGGTCGAGACGAGGAGGAGCAGGTCGCGGTTCCGGTCCACGGCAACCAGGCCGTCCTGCAAGGTTCAACTTAAGCGGTGCACAATCAAAGTCAACAGACAAAAAAAAGGGGGGAAGACTGGCTTTCTTCACTGCTCCCACTCCCCTCTTTCTCCTTTCTCCTTTCTCCCTTCTTCCTCCCCATGAGACCCGGGATTTGAGTGAAGTGGAGGTGTATGGACGGATAGTTGGCGCATGGCGCATGGCGGAGTTACCATCTATCTCCCTCTCCCATCATGACTTGACGCCTTGCTGCATTGATAGAGGTACGGATTCGATGGATGGACGGGATGGATAATTTTTCTTTCGACAAGTTTTCTTTCTTCCAATGAATGTCGTGATACTCCCCTTGATGATAAATAGATAGATAGACCCGACGGACTGTAATGATAATGTATGCGAGATACTTACTGAATGAATGTATGAATGAATAAACAAAGAAATAAGAAATGTGAATTGATTCTGTTGATATTAATTAGTGCTCCTTTCTCCCTTCTCTCTGTCTACGAGCAGCACTCTAGATCTCTCGATCGACAGCAACCGCAACATTCCTCCGCTCCCATGCGGCAGTTTCTCGTCAGGCATGTCCATTGACATGACCGTTGTTCATGGTCCCCGCGTCGAGCTGCTGGAAAACCACGTCGATCTCCTGGCCCCTCTTGACCTCGAGTGGCACCCTGAGCTCATCTCCAATCTGGCCATGCAATTCTCTACTTGTCCGCAACTTCCCATCGACATAGACGGCCCAATGCCCTGGTGCTAAACTCCGAGCGACGGGCTCAATGTTGACTGCCTCAGGACATGCTCGCCCCTCAAAATCCCACCCTTTCACGGTGAGGATCAGCGCACGGGCATCTTTGTCCCACACACCGCGGAGGACGCCAACCCCGTGTTCCTTACCCGCGAAGTCGAGGTTGTCGATCCACGGCGTCTGGGCCAGAGATTCCCTTGTCCAGGGCTTTTCGTACATGATGCGCTGTCCATCTTTGACATTGAGTCGTGCGTACCCGATCGCAGCGTTGCCGCAGAATGGAGATATGTGTGTCCATTGGACGCCCTCGCCATCTTGGTCGTCCTCAGTGAAGACGAACGGCGTGTCGTTGCGGGGGTAGAACAGGCCCCCGTTCTCCCACGTGGGATTTAGAGACTCGTCTGCATATGCAAGAAGGCCGTTGAGAAGCTCTGTTTGGCCAAGTTCGGAGAGCCATTGGACAACATATCCGAAGCAGGGTTTGGTGTAGGGAAAAGGCGGCTTGGGATTCTTTGCCAGGTCGGTTTTAGCGAGACGGATGGCTTCCTGGAGCGTTTCTTGTTCCGATCTGGTGGACGAGGCTGCTTCCGATAGTTGGCGGTAGTGGTTGGCCACGATGGGCGGTTGTAGGCGGACACGGCTGGAAATGTTCGTGATAAAGCCAGGGAACTGTTTGGGGTAGAGGCTCTCTACGAGTTCGTGATTCCAGGAATTCATAAAAGCGCCCGCCCTAAACATTTGTGAGCCCGAGTCCCCATTGACCCAAGTCAGTAAAATGCCTACCATGCGGTCCATCCTACATCTCTAGGAGGGGCGATTATGTCCTGTTTGACCATCCAAAAATCAACGAAGAGACCATTGGAAGAGACCACGCCCTTTTTGTCCCAGGCGGTCTTGTATTTCGTCAGAAGCTCCTCGACTCGGGTGGTACCGTCGCGGGAATCGTTGTATTTCATTGCTATGATCTGTGCCACAGTCAGTGAAGGTAACATAATGGAGGGGAGTGGCTGTACTGGAAATTGGTTGCAGACGACAAAAACCACGTTTGGCTCACAACAGACGCCAACCCATCCATTCCTCTCCATCTCCCGGACGATGGCTGCCTGGAGGCTGCGATTATCGTAGGAGAAAGTCTCGTCGCCGAGACCATAAAACATAGGGTCCCATTTGAAAACAAGGGATTCGGGTTTCTCGAATTCGTCGTCATCGAAGATCATGGCGTAGAGACTGGTCATCAACAGAAGGTGACCGCTATACATTATGTTTTCTCTCACGACAGGATCGGCCCACGGTTCCCTGAGCTTCTGCAGACTCGGGTCGGTGCGTACACCACCTAGACTAGTATTGAACCAGTAGGCCCAGACCTCCTTGCGCAGCATTTTATGGATCAGCTGGCGGAGAAGTGGTCTGAATATCGAGCGAAGAGCCGGCAGACGGTGATAGTGAGCAACACCGACCGCGTAGGCCATTGTGGCTAATTGGTAGCGGTAGGCATCCAAGAACTCTTGTAGGGGTTCTTGAGAGCCCATTTTGGCCCATTCTCCATCTGGCTGGAACGCAAGGTTGCAGAAATGGCGGAGGTGGCCTAATTGAGCGGGTGACAATTTGGGATATTGAGACAAGCCAAGCTTGAGGGTTTGGGGGATAGACTGCGCCATGGTTGTGACAAGAGTACCTTTGACGAGCCGCTACCGTAGAGTATCGAGCAGTGCAAGAAGAAAAAGCCTACCGTGAGCGAAATGCTGTGTCCCTATAAGGCCCGGTTTTTGAGGCCTGCTCGATTCAGGCCGCGGAGAAGGCTCTTAAGGCCGTCTGCGAGTGTGATTGATCTGAGCCTGGAATTGTGATTGTCCCGTATCCGTGTCCTCAGTATCCGATGGCCACATGGCCCTCAACGAGTCAACGACGGACCGTGTTGCTAGCTCGCGTAAGAGCGACCACCAAACTCGCAGTCCTTGTACTCAAAGTCGGCGTGAAGACGACTCGCATAGCTTGCGGTCACAGCCTCTTTATGATACCGTGGGTGTGATGCATATCAGACTCTCCGACAAACAACAACTTGTGTTCTTGGTCACATGTGGCCCACCTTTTGCTTGCTGAAGGGTACAAGTGCCCATAAATTATTATCATCTTTTACTGAATATATCAGTGGGGAGTTGGTGGCCTGGGCGTCCACAAGACTTGGGACGGGCAGTCACATGGTAAGGGTGGAGGAGGTCGGGGAAAGCGGTTGATGATCGGATCGTGTCTCGCCTTTATCGGTTCTCGATTGGCTGGAGCCCAGTAATCCAATGGATAACAAGAGAACGGCTCCTTCGTGGGCGGCCTAGTGAATTGCACCTCAGCAGGGACTTGGTCGCTGTGCACCTACACTCTCCCAATCTTTCTCATTGGAGCAATAGCAGATGCAAGCTGGTGCAGAAGGAGTGAGGCTGTGACGATGGATGGTGGCTGGACAGGTGCACGAGGAAGCGAGAGTCAATTGAAAAGTGGGAAAACAGGATATGCGAGGAACTGGAAATGGGGATCTGAAGGCATTTTCAATTTCCCATGCTTGTGTGGCCCCTAGTGCCCAACCCGCGTTGGTGGCGTGTTTGGTGCCCTCCGATCACTTCTCGTGTCGCTACCAAATATGGAAGAACCAAGTCCATCATTCTCATATCCACTTGTACAAGATATCCTCGCCAATGTCTGCTACCCCTACTTCAGTCCTCACTAGCCACTACAAGACTCCGAAATACGAGATTGTAGCCACCTTAAGCCCACCCCTGAAGCGACAAAGAATCTGGCTTGCGCAGGCCCTAGTGTGCCGTCAAGTGCCTCCTACGTCACCTCACATTCCGCTTGTGATGCCTGCAGAGTTGCTGACTTCCCGTACCACCAGGCACTATCGCCTTGATCTGCCCTAGGTAGAGTGATCCCGCGGTACTCCCTCTGCTCCAGTCACCCTCATAGCCACACCTGCTCCTTTGGAAATGGTCGCTCAAGGCAATGTCGACTTCGAACCCAGACCATCCCACCATAGTATTCTCTCTCCATCCCTAGCCGCTTCAGACTCCACTGCTACTGTTGCTGCAGTCGCTGGGGAACGCAATGCCAGAGCGTCTTCTGCTCACCATTTCTGTATCGACCTACCCCAACTCCCTATGGCGACCGAAATTGCCCTGGCCGCCCTTGCGACCCTGCCTACACCAATACTCGTCCTCTCCTCCTTAAAGACTGTCCTCCTCGCGAATTCGGCCGTGGGGAGATTATTGGGAGCCGAACAAAATGATCCCGACTTCGATTTGACCGACTTCCTCAAGGGCCAGACGCTGTCGCAGTTGGGTATTGATATGGTATCGGATGGCGGCGTTCCAATATGGGTTAGTTGGGAAAGATTTCTCGACAACCTCGCCAGTGATTTGCAGTCGACTGCAGGAGATAGACCGTCTCAAAGGACTCCCCTGCACGACGTGCAGAGCAGAGAGACGCCTCCTGTTGCGATATCTGAGGCCGCCGCTGCAAGAGGTAGGCCGCAGTTGCAGAGGCGTACTGAAAAGCCTCAGGACACTGTGGTCGATGTGGTTATCTCCTATCCTAATGACCAGATGCCATCTCGCAGTCGTCGACCGAGACATAACCAAACCCATCGCGCTGTCCACACCACGTGTCGAATGATCATTAGTATCTGGGAGTTGCAAGGACAACGCTTCTTCACTCTGACATTCACAAGCTCCGCAGGGCATCCCCCTAACAAACCATTGTCACGGTCATCAGGCACTACGCGTCATCCCTCGTCCAATTCAGCCAGATCCTCCCGTTCGTCGCAATCGCAGACACCTGCTTCCTCCTCTGACACCTCTCAAATTACGTCTCCTGTGGAACAGCCCTCCAAGGTTTCTTTCCCTCCCGTCGCCCCTCCCGCACAGTGTTCAGCTCCCTCTGCCCCCACCGACTTCCAGAAGGTCCTGAAGATGAAGAACGCCATGTTGAGTGCGATCGAAATCCCACTCATTGCCATGTGGAAAGATGAGAGCGTGGTTTTGCCAAACCTGGCTGCTCGAAAGTTAATGGCAGTCGAAACTGATCCCACGTCAGATGAGTCGTACGACTTCATGTCACGATTTCGCCCGTGGACTGCAGATTTCTCGCGGGAGCTCCAAGAGGAAGCCAATCCCGTCCTTGCTCTGTGTCGTACTCAGCAGCCCTTCACAAACTGGCAGATTGGTCTAGTCAATGAAAAGACGGGCAAAAGATCAAACTTTGATGTCAGCGGGCATCCTGTTTATGACGAAAAGTCTGGGGAATTTCTAGCAGGCTTAATAGCCTTCAAGGATGTCACAGAGTATACCGAAAAGATTGCACACCAGACAGCAGAAAATGAAGAACAATTTCGCCTCATCTGTGATATGATGCCACAGATGATCTGGACCACGAGGGCGGACGGCTACCACGACTACTATTCCAAAAGATGGTACGACTACACTGGCCTGACACCAGCCAATTCATTGGGCCAAGGGTGGAAACTACCTTTCCACCCAGAAGATATGCCTGAAGCCACACAGAGATGGCGTCACTCCCTCGTGACCGGGGACGAGTACATCACGGAGTATCGCTGCAGAAGATTCGACGGTCAATGGAGATGGATGCTTGGGAGGGCTTTACCCATGCGTGACCACAAGACAGGCAAGATCCTCAAGTGGTTTGGTACGTGCACAGATATCCAGGAAGTTGTCGATGCCAAGTTCTCTGGACAGAGGGTTCGACGGCAATTGCTGGACGTGTTAAAACACTCGCAAATGACCATGTGGATTCTCGACAGACAACTGAATGTCACTTTTCACGAGGGCTCCTTCGTTATGGGCGATGCGACAACCGACAGGATCGTTGGGGTCCCTATCCTGGACGTCTTCCGTGAGCGCCTGACCCCGCAAGCGATCAACAAATTCAGGAAGGCTTTGTACCGTATTTTATCAGGAGCTTCCGATCTGGAAATCTGCGAGAATGAAGTGAATTCTAGATGGTTTCGATCCAAAATGGTACCGCTCATGGGCAAAACGGGCCCCAATAGAGTGGAGGATGAAAACTATATTGCTGGGGTCATTGTCATCGGGTCTGACGTTACTTCGTTACGCCACAAGGAACAGGAAAACATCATATTGCTTGCGAAGGAGACGGCAGCCAAAGAAGCGAGCAAGATGAAGAGCAGCTTTCTCGCCAACATGTCTCATGAGATTCGGACGCCAATCGCAGGAGTGCTGGGAATGTCAGAGCTACTTATGGATACCTCCCTGGATCTGGAACAAAGCGAATTCGCCCAAAACATCCAAAGATCTGCCAATTCTCTTCTTACGGTCATCAACGACATTCTAGACTTCTCCAAGATCGAGTCCGGCCGGCTTGATATCGAGGAAGTGCAGTTTAGTCTAAACCACGTTCTTCGTGATGTTGCCAAAATGCTTTCATTTGCCGCTCAACGTAAAGGACTCGAGTTCAGGAGTGCCATCGACCTCAGACCATCCGAGGAACTCATTCTGTTAGGTGACCCTGGTCGGATACGACAGATCCTGGTCAACCTTTTAACCAATAGTATCAAATTTACTTCCACGGGCTTCGTGAGGTTGAGCGCCAACATCGTTGGTGAAACCACTGACACAATTACGATTGACTTTTGTGTCGAAGACAGTGGAATCGGAATCGAAGAAGAAGTCAAGAAGAAGCTGTTCACGCCTTTCAGTCAAGCCGACTCAAGCACTGCCAGACGTTTCGGAGGGACCGGGCTCGGGCTGACCATATGTAAAAACTTGGTAGACCTGATGCATGGGACGATTCGTCTGGATTCCAAGCTCGATACAGGAACCAAAGCCATCTTCAGTGTCCCATTCAAGAAACTTGAATATCAAAATGGTACTCCCATAACTGAGCTCGAAGTCGGCTCGATGCCTGACCGTTTGCACGCCGACTTGTCTTGCTCCAAGGATTCATCAAAAGAAGACACTCGGAAACATCAGAAGATTCTCGCCCTAACCAGGTCATTAGGAGATATGAGTGTAGGTGGTGATCGCGCTCAGGCGATGTTGTCCATTTCGGGGATCGAAACTCCCGTCCCCGAGCTTGAGAGAGATCAGATACATATACTCGTTGTGGAAGGTAAGCAATGTCGAAGAAACAACGCATGGGTATGAAGCTGACGAATCCAGATAATCCTGTGAACCAGCAAATTGCCCTCAGGTTCATCAAAGCTCTGAAGTTTTCTGCTATTGCTGTGTGGAATGGCAGAGAGGCTTTAGAGTATCTTCTTCAAGCCACCTCGCCTGACCTCACCTTGGAACAATCACAGCAATATCCGATCCCTTCGCTTATATTGATGGATGTTCAAATGCCTGTACTGGATGGGTACCACGCCACACATATACTCAGGCATCATGCACCATTCACGGACATCGAAATGATCGCGAAAATTCCAATTGTGGCCATGACTGCTTCAGCAATTCATGGTGACCGAGAAAAATGTGAGAAGGCAGGAATGGACGACTACATGGCCAAGCCTGTCAAACGGGCTCTCTTGGAAAAAACCATATTGAAATGGATATCCAGAGCCCGCGAAGGTTACAGGCATCGGAAACGGTCAGAATCTCCCATAGGCTCCCAGCAACAATCCTTTGGAAGTGGGTGCACCGACCACTCATCGATTTGTGGCAATGTCGATGCTATTGCTACTGAGTTCTATGCTCGAAATGGCACATCAATACGGCTGTCTAGTTCGACAGATGCACAGCTGCGTGGACCGACAGACGATGCTGTTGATGTGAACACCAAAGCTGCTACGGTCCGATCCAATCTTTCCAAGGCCATTCTTGCCGGGGCGATCCCGGGAGGCGGAACAGAAGGAGACCGAACAATGAGGCGGGTCGAGGCTGAGGACAAAGCACAAGCACTCCGGGACGCCAAGTTGTTGTCGGTGACCGATTTGAATCGTGGCCGATCTATTATTGCTCCTACAATCATGGTCGATGGCGCGTTTGAGCCTAGGTCTCACTCGTCCGATCAAGCCAAACCAATTTCTGGAGCTGGCGGCCCTTTGACAACATTGGCTTTGACAGAAGAGAATGTGTACCTCTTCAACAATACACGAGACAACGGCTTCATTGCTGCGGGAACACCTCCACCGGAAACGAGGCCGGAGGGATTTGTTTACCCTCTCTCAGATATTCCTGGACCACCGCCGGAGGGGACTCTTGCAGCAACCGACCTGGCCGATCCTGATGTTCATGCCGAAGTCCTGGGTTTATCGGTTGAGGAAACGGCAAAGTCTTCGCCGTCCCACGCCGGAAATAACACATCACCTGCAGAAGCAGGAAGTGACCGATCTCAAAGCCGACGAGATGTGGGCGGGCTGGATCCTGACAACCGACGGAGAAGCGATTGGAGCATGAGCACAGCGCGGCCAACGAAAGGTTATCGCGAGCAAGAAGGTGAATGACACTGGCAGACGGAGGTTTGAATTTTCGATTTTGCATTGACGGAATACAACCACGTTACATCATGAATTTTGACTTCTTGGGAAACCGCTAACAAAATTCTCGGAACGGAGAGACGGCCTGATGACATAAACGACTTTTGATGGGCACAGACGGGCAACGGCCTATGACCATGTACGACTCACATAACGGGCATATACGATGAATCGGAGGCGCCTCGCCCCCGGATAGAGCGTCGCAATCATGAGAAGACACTGGATTTCAGTGTTAAGGGAGAAAGAGGCTGAGTTTGGCAGGAACATGGATGACGAGGACAAGGATACCCACTGCCACATGGCCTTAATGATTTAAGATATCAAATCTCAGGGAGGCAAATGTCAACGGCATGGATAGCGTGGAGGTGTATAATGTATATACTTTGGGTCTGGCATGAAAGCACGAGGTAACTAGGTACGAGGCACATGTATATTCACCGAACATGGGCTTGTCTGGCGAGTACCTATGAGATTCCATGACGTTTGGAAGTCCTTTTGCGGGCATTTACAAGTACTTGTAAGTAGTAGATATTCCATGTGGCTGCCCAGCTCTCTCTAGGTACAAGTGCTCGTAGGCTAGTGTTTGTAGGGGCTAGAGATCTACCCGGTACCTACGGCTACCTCAGTAGCTCTGAGGGTTATTGGGGGGCTCCACCCAACTAAATTGTTCCACCCGTTGGTGCTCCTCTCCTCCAAGTAACTTAGTTCTAGGCGCCCCTAGTGGCATCATTGGCACTCATCTTCTCTTGTCAGGCAGCAATGCTTTTGGAGGGTCTTGAGCACTTTCTCAGCCTTGTGGACAACATTAAAGTCCCCACTGGGCCCCCGTAGACACGATTAGGCGCTTGTGGCTGGTAGGCACCCGTGGCGCCCCCCACCAAAAGCCCCTCAGCTCTTTGGTGTACGATAAGCACCCAGTCCTCATACAAAGAAGTAGCTCTGGTCTTTCTTTCTTCTTATAGCACCGGCCACCCACCCATCCAGTTGCAGCCTGCAGCTTAACAAGGCAGATCTGTAGCTTAGCCGGCTAGAGTGTCACGGATCCAGTCAACAGGCACCATCGAAGTTGGGATCCTCTAATGGGAAGTCACTATTCACTTCACCTTCAGGCTTCAGGGCAACTTGTGACACACAGCCTCATCTTGAACCGCAAATCCAAAAGTCCCCCTCTCGCCCCTCCCACCCTCTCCCACAAGAAGTCTCATTTACCAAACAATGCCTCTTTTGACTCTACATGACCAAACTTGCAGTCCTCTTTCGCCTGCATTGACACTTCTCTGTGCTGCTCATGAACCTGAATCTGAACGTGACACCACTCTACTCCTGCTCTGCTCAAGCGCCCGTGCCCTGACGCCTTCATCATGTCCAATCAGACCATCTTGAGGATATCTCGGGTAAGAGGTGGTTGTACCTGGATACCAGGAGGATATTACTGACATGATGTGTGCAGGAGATCGCCCAGATCCAACAAGGTAGTGACCTGTGTAAGTTCATCCTCTGAGGCCAAAGACATGCACCAGGCGTCTTCAGCTAACCACGGTCTGCAGCCATTGCTGTCGCTTGCCAGGAGAAAGACGTGCGCCACGTCAAAGCCCTCATCATTGGTCCTCACGGTACTCCCTATGCATTCGGCTTCTTCGAGTTCGCCGTCACTTTCGGCTCAGAGTATCCAAGCAAGCCACCCAAAGTCGAGGCCAAAACCACAAATGCCGGTCGGACGAGGTTCAATCCAAACATCTACGCAAGTGGGAAGGTCTGCTTGTCAATCTTGGGCACATGGCATGGAGAAAAGCCGGGTGAAGAGTGGTCTTCTGCACAAGGACTGGAATCGGTGTTGTGGTCGATCCAGAGTCTCATGAGTAACAATCCCTACGAGAATGAACCTGGATACGAGAACGCAAAAGGTACAGAGGACCGGAGGATGAATGACCTGTACTGTGCCAAGGTATGTGCACGGCTTTGTGCCTCAAAAGCTGGGATGGAGTTGAGCTTACAACATGTCTAGATCCGTCACGAAACTCTCCGAATTGCAGTCATTCAGAGGCTCGAGGAGGCATTGGGCATCCAACCAGATGGCTCACTGGCCGCACCCTCGCCTCACTCTGCGCAATGGAGCTCTGAAGACGACGAGGAGGATGAGCTCAAAGAGGATCCTCATGAGAATCAAATCAAGCTCAAGTTCTTACCATTCCGAGATCTCTTCAAGCGAAGGTTTCTGTGGTACTTTGAACATTACATGTGCACCATTGAAGAATACGCCCCCAAACACAAAGATGGCGTCGACTTTGTCAAGATGCCTTTTGAAGGTGGAGGGAACAACATGGAGGGCAAGTTCCGGTACAGTGAGTTGGGAAGAAGACTGCTGCGCATCAAGGAGGTACTTCGAATCGAAACCGACAACTGGGCGACTGAAGGACTGGAACTGAGAGATCGAGAGGCGACCAAGGCGGCCGCAGTCCAACGACAATTCGCACAGCTGTCAGACTACCTGAAACGCAAGAAGCTGCACAACGTGGATGTTGAGCTGGAAAATGACAATCCCTTCATCTGGATCCTGACCTACTTCGGCAGGCCCAGCACGCATTTGGATGGCGGCGTCTTCAAAGTCCGAATTGCAGTGAGTCCTCGCTTTCCGGCCGAACTGCCTCGGGCGAAAATGGAAACACCCATCTACCACCATAGGGTCTCCAAGGACGGTGTGATTTGCTACTTTCCCAAGGAAGTAGATCAACTGAGGAATCACGTTGAGAGCATCGTCGAGGCATTGGAGGAAGAAAGTCCACCCTATGACCCGAGGACGATTGTGCATCCAGAGGCAACCAAGTTGCTCTGGGGCAGCGAGAGTGATAAAAAGAAGTACTTCCGGCAGCTCCGACGGTCGGCGCAGAGGACAACTGAGGAGGGCATAGAGTGAGAGGTCTGGTCCAAGATCTGATAATAATCCAGGTCGATTAGATGGCATGGCTGAAGTCCAACATGAGAGACGACACAAGGTTGAAATGGAAAAAGCGCAAGGAAGAATGCGAACTATGGGTCATTGTGTTTTTTGTTTGCAGCAAGCATGGGAGTTGGGAGATGGTCGGGGCTTCACAGAGACACTCTGTATACTTGAAAGAACCAGAAACATGCAACGGACAAGCAGTGGTATTCTGTGCAGGATCTGGCCATTATGAAGCATCGTTGGGCATGGCCGCGAATACCATCCGAGCTATGAGCTTTTTAATGCCCGGAGATACTAAGACAGTGGAAGGCTTCTTCCAGGATGGTAGTTCTCTTCCGCTACAGCTGAGTCTGACTTTGACTGTACTACACTACACCTTTCCCCGTGCACTATGGGGCAAGTCGGTGTCTGTACGGGGTGGATCTGGAGACGCTGTAACGAGGCACGAGGCTGTGAGGCTGCAAGGCTGCAAAGCTGGACCATTATGTAATGCTGCGCGCCACGAGGAACGTCTCGCTTCCGGGGACGCGGTCCACTTTTCCAGGAACAGTTGCGCTGGCTGCGCTCATTGATCGAAGGGCATTGCGCATCTCCAAAAACTCCTCAAGATCGGATTCGAGTTCAAGCCACTCTCACACCGGTACCAGCTAGATTGTGTCGACATTTAGCCCATCAAAAAAAAGAAAGATGGAAATCAGGAAGGAGACCGCGGTTGACTTGACGCCGCGATCCTACGGCACTGTGCTGGTGGTTGGAGGCTGCGGTTTCTTGGGCTCTCGACTCGTGGATCAATTGCTCAACTTTCCCTCTGAAGACGCAGACATAGAGAGCAATGGAGCCTCGCCGCCGCAGCGCTCGGGAATAAAAGGCGCCACGACCCCTAATCCCGAGAAATACGACCTCAACACCCTCCTGCCCTCTTCCTTCCCGTCCCTACGCAGCCGATACCCTCCTATAGACAAGACCTCGACGTCCGTCCACGTGCTGGACTTGAGATGCACTCAACACATCTTCCCCGGTGCAACGTACCACTCGGCCGACATCACCGACCCGGGTTCTCTGCTCGAAGTTTTCCGAAAAGTCAAACCCAACGTTGTCATCAACACGGCGTCTCCGTCGTGGGAAGCCCCTCCGGCGGTGCTCCGAAAGGTGAACATTGACGGTACACGGACGCTGTTGGAGGTTGCTGGCGGGAAGAAACACGGCGACTGGGGCGGTTGTGTCCGAGCCTTTGTCCATGTTTCGAGTGCGAGTGTGATTCACGACGGCGAGTCCGACTTGATCAATGCCGACGAACGATACCCCTACGTGTGTCCGAACCCCAGGGAATACTACTCCGAGACAAAAGTCCACGCAGAGAAGATTGTGCTCGAAGCCAATGCAAACTCGGAGTACAGTGACGGAGGGAAGATGTTGACCTGCGCAGTACGTCCGGCTGGCATCGTCGGTGAAGGTGATCGTGGGGGATTCTCTGGGGCCATTCTCAGGACGGCATCAGTTGCACCGGACTGGCAGTTACACATTCAGTTGGGGGACAATGCCAATCTGTTTGACACCACCTACGTACACAATGTGTGTTTCGGATTGCTTTGTGCGGCGCAGGTTCTCCAGGCAGGCGGGTTGAGGAAGGGGGCACCAGAGCAAGACAAAGTCGACGGTGAAGCGTTCAACGTCACGAACAACCAGCCGGCTTTTTTTTGGGACTCGTCGCGCTACCTCTTTTCGCGCTATGGGCGGAATATCAACGCGGACCGGGTCGTCAGTCTTCCCACGTCACTGGCCACGTTTGTCGGCGGCGCGGCGGAGCTTTTCAACCACCTGACGGGCCGAAAGGGCAAGTTGAACCGGCAGACGGTCAAATACGCCACCATCTCGCGGTATTACTCGTGCGAGAAACTGATGAAGCGGACGGGTTATGCGCCAGTGGTAGGACTTGACGAGGGGTTTGCAAGGAGTGTGCGGTGGTTCAAACGGGACGAAGAGGAGCAGTTGAAGGCGAACGGCGAGTGGAAGAAGGAGCAATAGACGAGACGAAGGTGATGGGATGATCAAAGCGTCTTGATGTCCAGTATGTCGTGTCAATGCAGCGCAGGCGACCAAGAGTGGCGTATACCGAGCACGAAGAGGACCATGGAGTCCGAATCTGGGGAGATGGCCGGGCGCGTTCGATTGCGAGAATAGACCCAGATCTTCTCAGTCGGCGCGTACAGCGCATTTACGTACCAAGTACATAATACCCATCCCCTGGTATGGCATGCAGGGGGCCTCAGGGAGAGAATATAGAGTCTCTTTTTTGTTGGCCAAATGCTCCTCGACTCTCACTTCGCCTCGCCTCGCTAGAAAGAGATAGAAAGGAGAAGGAAATTGTGGCTAGATACACTCGTGTAGTGAGGACTCGGTACTTGGTCGTAAGTGGAACAGTCATCGTCCGTCCATCGGTAGGTACCAGGTAGGTAGATGGGTACGCACGTATGTCATCTGTATGTACACAAGCGAGAGAACCTACATATATGTGTCTGCGAAGAGAAATACCCCTTCCCTATGCTCTGTCTCTGAGTTGAGTGAGTTAAGTGAGTGAGTGAGTGACTTGTGCATGGGCATTGAGAAGGAAAGGAACCGATGGGATAGGAATATCTGGATTCTGGATTCTGGATTCTGGATTCTGGATTCTGGAGGCCTGGCTGGACAGCACCATGCAAAGTCAAGTCAGATAGATAGGTAGATAGGGCCAGCCAGACACGCCAAAGGCAACGCGTATGTCCATGGACACATGGTACATGGCATTCGATACATGGCATAGATACATGGTCCTCCGTGAATGCGTGCATGCATGCATGCATGCGCCATATTCCCTGTCTGTGTCTGTTCGGCCTTCTTTCTCCCGGTACGAGACAAAAGTCATCTAACCAGTACCAGTGCCAGTGCCAGTGCCAGCGAGCCAGTTACTGGACCTGAGTACGAGGTACATATTGTACTGTACATCAGCCTGCGGCCTTGAAACTCCCCCCCCCCCCCCCCCTACAACCATACCACCCACCATGCCACCCCTCTCGTTGGTCAAAGGCGGCATTTTCCGAGAAATCCCCTTTTCGCTTCTTGCTTCGCTTTTTTTGCTTTTTGCGTCTTGCTGACATGAACTTGACTGGCCTGATTCACTTACCCCGATTGACTTACCTGACTTGACCTGACCTGCCTGGCTTGATTCAGACAAGAAACTCGAAGACGTAGTTCTTGGTCTTTGCGAGGAGTCTTAGTCTCGGAGTTTTGACGGCCTGAGGAGAAGGACAACTCGTACTCGTTGGTTTCTTTTTTCCCCCTTGTCCTCCTCATCTGCATCTATCTGCATTGGACTGGGACTTGGACTGAAAGAAAAGGACGTTTACTGTAGGTTCCCCTGCGCTATGAGGTAGAGGTACCGAGTATGTATTATTACCTGCCGAGTGAAAATGATACGGGTACACTGGCATACTAGCACACTGGCACACTGGGTAGGGTAATGCCATGCCATGCCCTCCTATGTATGCTATCATGGGTCTGATCCTGCCTGGCCACCTGCCTGCCTGACCATGCGCAGTGGATAGTAGTCTGAGCGGTTGGAGCGGTTGAGCGGCCGACAAGACAAGACCAGGGGAGGACGAGGTATAGAACATACCCCTCCCCCCTTTTTGGTGGATGTATGTATGTAATCACATCTTGTGAGTACATTTACTTGTACAGATGAGACGGTGAGAAAGTGGACGAGAATGAGAATAACCATGTCCTACCACGAGGAACAAACTCATGGGTCTCTGGGACCAGTACGTATCGATCCCGCAAGGCGAAGCGAGACGAAGCCAACGCCCCCCAAAAAGAGCAGGAATTGGATTCCCAAGCCACCCGTCCGGCTGGCTGGCTAGCACATATCAGAACTCTCTCTCCTTGACCAAATGCGTTCTCCAAGAAGAGCTGCTGTAAAGTAAAGCAACGCGCTACTCCGGATGCATGCTCGTAGGGCCATGTCTGTTTGTCATCGTCATCCATGCCACATTTTTGCATGCCAGGGGAGTCAGCTGCCGGGGTTACGACTCTTTTGTATTCATTTAGCTGTTGGTTGTTTATTGTTGGGGGGTGATCGCCAGGGCCGAGAATCCTTCGTACTTAATACTCACTCACTCACTCCGTAAGACCAGGATGCATAGGCACAGCCGTCGGCATCGGTTGGAATCCCATTGGGTAGAATTGATTCCACCTGCTGAGTGATATGTGACTGACTGAGCTTTACCTACACGTGCAAGTCCCAAGTACAGCGCGTATGCAAGAGACTCGACGCCCACTGTCAAGACGTGACAGTGAATAATGCAGACGTCACCGGCGCCTGTTGTCTTGGTGGTGCTGGTGACCAACGCTCTCGTTGCGGAATCGACGCACGTGCTGTTTGTTCAAGAACAAACATCTGGGATGAAACTGTTCAGGGTTCGGATGTGGTCATGGCACGCATGGTCAGAAGCGGTTCCCGTGGTAAACTTTGGGGAAAACTCGTGCAATGTATTTCCATGGTGCTTCTAGGCTTGTCCATTGAAGGATCGTTAACCCTGTACGAGTGTGGGAAGCGGGAACAAGGGAAGAATACATCCTTAGTCCGACGCTTTTTCAAGCACTACACACCGGCAACACGGGGAGACAAAAAGTGTAGAGCACGAGGGTTGCTGTGCCAGAAAAAAAAAGAACGCAGTTCTCATGCAGTAGTGCAGCCAGAGATAGCAAAGGTGATTGGCGCCCTCTTTTGAACCCTGCCAACCGAGGAGACGGGCGTGACGGGTCAGCTGAGGCCCTTGTAACCGCATCTGTGAAGTTAAAACTGCTTCATGGAGGGAGTGCAGCAGTTCCGGATTGGACATTGAGAACGAGTTGACGCTCGAAAAAGAAAAGCTCAAGGAGTGCATCGGTAGACAATGTGAAATCGGCCTGAAGGTCTTGTTTCCATCATCCTTGCACCCCCGAATTTATTATCGACAAGGCTATGTAGCGCGGCCTCATGGTTGCACCACCCTGCGTCACCAGGTTGTGAAGACTATGAGAGATCTGAGTGATTGCATCGAGAGGTGGGAAGGAATACGTCGCACAAGGGGTGTTTGCAGCACAAGGGCCCGAGAGATGACACGCATCCTTCGAGTGCAAGAGGGGCTGATTGGACCAGTGGTCTTTGCCTGTTTGTTTCATCGTCTTGAGAAGTTCGAGGGCAGCCAGAATGTACCTCGTACAGGGTGCACACGTGTCGTACATGGCCACGGGGCCCTAATTGAGGTCGATGACGAAGTGCGTTCGCAGGTCGGTGCAGCCCTATTCATCTGTCCAAAATGTTTCAATGGGGCACCCACATTGTATTGTCATTGCATCAGAAACAATGTCCATTTTTTTCTCTCTCCGGGTCAGTCATCTCGGAGATGTTATGCGCGTCGACGCAATAGACCTTCCTATTCCCGCCTGTGCCGTTGCTGAGGTGGAGGGGGAGATACTAAGGGGAAAGGCATTAGGCAGGCCTGGCAGGCTATGCTGTAGCCGAGCAAACCGTCAACAAACAGACGGAATAGAAAATAAAAAGTGGGGAGAGGTGGGCGAGCCAGCGACTGAGTGAGAGCGAGCAGGAATACGGACTGTCAGCAAAGACAGACGGTCAGAACAGGCGGATGGACTCGCGATGACGAGGGTCGAAAAGGGTTGTCGGGTTCGCAATAGGGCGGGCATCGAGGGGAGCCTTTGAGCGAGGGGGGCAGCACAGGCAGGTATTTCCAGAGGCAGCGTGTGCCAGGTGCCGGCGTTGCAGGTCAGAAACAGACATGGCATTGGATGAGGAAGACACGAGATCCTAGCATGGACTAGGAAGGATGTTGAGTTAATCTTTGTTTAGCGGTGGTTTGCTGGACTCGATGTGCCGATGAGGAGAGGTGAGTAAAAAGGAGTTATTGGTGAGACGGCGACAGGAATAACGCACTGGTCTGCATTAGCTGGGCGCAGTCAAAGGGAAGGGGAACGTTGGAGTTGGAGTTGACACGCAGCTGCACAAAGGGCTCTGGGGGCCCTTGCCTTGGCTCCTGGGATCAGTCTTCGGGGCTGCTTCTTGGGTTCTTCTTGGGTGCCTCGATGCTTTGAAAGCGAGCCCCACCCCCTAAACCGCCCTAACGAGATCACCGGCATCTGCAGCCCGGGTGCAGCCAGTAGAAAGCATCTGTTGCAAGGTGGTAGGTTGGAGGCGCTTTGGCTTCCACCCTTCCCCCCCATCCTCACACAGTTTGTAAGTTAACAAGGGAGACACCCTTACGAGGGAGACTCTCAGACCACCCAGCTGCCCTGTGCCTTTACCCTGCAAGTGCCTACCTTTTAACCCTTCGCCAACCGTCCCACTATTTCCCTACGAACCCCTTCGATTACTGGCTGCAAAAAATAATATCCCAGCGGCGGCACCAACTGAGCCTTTCTCTCTTTGGCGCTGTATTTCCTTCCGCTCCTCCATTACCACATCGCAGCTTCAATCATCTCTCGCCCAAATTTCTCCCTCGACAAATTATCACAATCGTTCGTTACCTCGACTGCCAATGTGTGGCCGTTTCCTTGTCTCCCTCTACCTCTGATGTAGTCGTCTTCGCCTTTGTCCTCCAACAAACCCCCAGAGAGAAAAAAAACACGCCGCTCTCCTCGCGTGAAACGCCACCAGTCCTCTCCTCAACCGTTCCCCTCGGACCCTCGACACGCACGCAGAACACTCGTTCAACTCCTCCTCCTTCGACTCCTCCTCCTTCGACGCTCTCCTCTCTATCCGCAACAGCTCCGGATCATCTTGACGACTCTGCCAGAGATGTCAAGATAACGGGGGACTTTTTGGCTCCATGGTGGGTCAAAAGTCATAAAGGACTCTGCCCTTTCCCCAGTCCTTGTCCCCTCCGTCCACGACTTGTCCTCTAGGGACCGTTCCTCCTGCACCAGGAGTAATGGCCCAGGATGGAGCCGAGCAACAATACTTGGAGCCGCCGATAATCACGGCCATCAAGAACGCCGAGGGCTATGGCAACGACATGACTCGGCATGCGATGGAGAGGTCATTCAGCCAGGATATCCAGGAAGGCACCCAGGAGCTCAAAGAGGCGGCCGAACAAACCCGGAACATTATTCTTGATCTCAGTTTGGATGGCCATATTCGTTGGGTCAGCCCCTCTTGGACCGATGTTGTCGGCACTGATCTCGAGCATGTTCGAGGTCACAAGATTTCCGAGTTCATCAGCGACAATCCTGACATCTTTGCATCCGCCATCGAGGCTCTGAAGTCGAATGATTCTAAGAGCCAGTTTGTCAAATTTGCCGTCAAGGTTGGCCCTTCTTCCGATATGGGCACCATGCTACCGACAGATGACGGCGAGGAACCGAGCGAGGACAATGTTGAAACTGACGAGAGTGGAAATGCAACCCTCGAGTTGGAGGGTCAAGGAATCATGGTCTACGACAGGACGTCTGGGGGAGAGTCGCACACCATGTGGATGTTACAGCCAGCCCAGGAGCCCATCCGCATTGAAATAGCTCTGCCTCGAGCACTCGTGGAAACCCTGGGAGT
This sequence comes from Fonsecaea pedrosoi CBS 271.37, assembly GCF_000835455.1. NCBI lineage: Eukaryota > Fungi > Ascomycota > Eurotiomycetes > Chaetothyriales > Herpotrichiellaceae > Fonsecaea > Fonsecaea pedrosoi. The sequence continues at coordinate 2,854,136 of NW_013550610.1, forward strand.
CGGCGCAGAGATTCTGGCAAAATATCTCACCGAGCTCGCAGAGTTCGGGGCTAACGACCCCGAAAATCACCCTCCACCCCTTCCCATACTCTGTCGAGTGTGCGAGAGGTCGATTGTCCCATGGTGGTTCGAGAAGCATTCGGATCTCTGCGTGCAAGAACACAAGGCTGAAATGGATGTGCAAATGGTCCAGGAAAATCTCTCGGAACATAGACACGCAATTGTCAAAGTGCTCGACGCTTTTGAGGTTCGTCAAGGGCGTGGCTCAGGCGGCGAGAACTCCCCTCCTTCAAGCCCCGAGTACAAGGGTATGCCGATTGGCCCTTCGCCAAGCTCTTCAACTGGCGTCTCTTCCGCTTCAGCATCTCATAGTGCCAGTCCGGTGAGATCGCGAAGCCCTTCCACGACCGCCCCCGGTCATACCCGGGCTCGTTCGTTTGTGGTCCGGCGACCGTTGGTGCGCATCGTGGAATTGATTCTAGACCTGTGCGACACAGCTATGGAGATCAATGTGCCCTCGATCAAAGACAGCAAAAGCTCGGCAGAAGATGACTTCAAGTCTCAGTCTCCGCAGTCGGAATCCAGAATTTCCCAAATCATTCAATGGCAACCTCCAAGCAGCCTGGATAACGAGCCTGGCTTAGCCGCCTTGAGTGCGGATACCGAAAAACTGGCTCGCGCCAAGGTGGAGGCCGTTCACCGATATCAGAATGTTTTGGAATACTCCGAGCGCATACGGCAGGAATACATGGCTGAGGTGGATGCGTGTATAAACGAAGCTTTGATCAAAGCGGAAAGGGCTGCAGCAGGTGAGGCATTGTCTTCCAGTGAAAGCGAGTCTGAAGACGAGGCTGCACTGGAAGGCATTCTCGAAAACCCTGGAGAAGATATGGAGCCGACCCCAAAAGCCCTGCCAATCGAATACCTTGAGCCCGAAGCCAGTCGCAGCACATCTTACGTCGGACTAAAATCAATGGCTTCTGCCCTCAGAAATCCTAGAGACTTGCCCCAGATCACCATGGGGAATGATAAAAGACGATCGTCGTCACAGGCAGTTTCGACCGGCTCTAGCAGCCCAATCGAATGTCCCACCCCAAAGTCTCACCGGAGCAATCTTATCTCTCAACCCCAACCCATCTCGAACCGACGTTCTATGTACATTGAGGATGCCAACGACAGCGACAGTAGTCTCCCACCGCCTTCTTTTTTGTCGGGCAATTGGCGCACTGACTCTCCAGCTTCTGCATCTGATCAGGGTCGGACCGCCCAATCCAGGGACAGAAAGAGACGAAGCATGCATCTTCATGGCCTTAATTCGGCCTCCCCTCATCGCCAGCAGTCTCCAGGAAGATACCCGCCGCCACCTCCGTCACCATTGCGGATGACCAAATCTAGAATCCCCAGCGGAGAAATAGCCCAGTCACCTGTTGTGTCACCCTTGTTGACGGCTGGAGAATTTGTGCCTCCCACCAATGCTCCGAATCTGCATAGAAGACAGTCGTCGATGCATTCGTCAGATCTGAAGACCCCTGCTTCACCCAGGTTGAACTCTATCTCTCACCCACAACAGCGGGCACAACCACCCTCAATAAAGGATTTTGAGATTATCAAACCGATTAGCAGAGGTGCCTTTGGAAGTGTGTATCTGGCTAAAAAGAAAATCACGGGTGAATACTTCGCTATCAAAGTACTCCGCAAATCCGACATGATTGCAAAGAATCAGGTCACCAATGTCAAGGCCGAACGTGCAATCATGATGTGGCAGGGAGAGAGCGATTTTGTGGCCAAACTGTACTGGACGTTCTCCAGCAAAGATTATCTCTATCTGGTGATGGAGTACCTGAATGGAGGTGATTGCGCTTCCCTCGTGAAGATCCTTGGAGGTCTGAGTGAGGATTGGGCTAAAAAGTACATCGCTGAAGTCGTTCTCGGCGTCGAACATTTGCACTCTCGAGGGATCGTCCATCGTGACTTGAAACCAGATAATCTTCTGATCGACTCCAAAGGACACCTGAAGCTTACCGACTTTGGTCTGTCTCGTATGGGTCTTGTTGGTCGACAGAAACGTGCACTGAAGCAGCCCGATGAAGCCGTCCCCGATCTTTTGAAGCAGGGGCCATTCACTCAGAACGGTTCAGGGTCGAATCCGACCTCGCGATCCACCTCTTTTGACTACCAGGGACCCCATTCGCCGGCGCCGACACCTCTCATGACGCCTGCTTTTACCGGAGGTCTTGATCAACCATCCTACTTCAGCCTGAATAGAGAAAGCTCTCTAAGCCGAGAGACGTCGTTGAGGAATTCCGGCTATCGGAGCGATAGTGGTAGTGGCTCAAGCTTCGATCTCCATCAACTTTTCAAAAAGCTCGGCGTGCAGGAAGACATTGAATCCCCTCCTCAGATTTTCCCGCGCAAAATCGAAGAAGAAGCATACAGCCAGGGCAGCGCATCTCCTGATCTTTTCCCACTGTCACAGTCGATGAGTAATATTTCTCAGACCGCACCCGCTCCTCTGACTTCTCAGATGTTGGCTCCTCCATTGTTTGAGCCTGAAGAAAGTGATCGTCGTTTCGTGGGGACCCCGGATTATCTAGCTCCCGAGACCATCAACGGCACCGTACAGGATGAAATGTGTGATTGGTGGTCTCTGGGGTGCATTATGTTCGAATTTCTCTATGGTTTCCCACCCTTCAACGCCGAGACGCCGGAGAAGGTATTTGACAATATTCTAAATCGGAGAATTGCCTGGCCCGAGGACGACGAAGTCGAAGTAAGCCCAGAAGCAAGAGATCTCATTGACAAGCTCATCCAACTCGACCCGAGAGAAAGGCTGGGTGCAAACAAGGACGAGAAGTACCCAAGCGGTGGCGCTGAGATCCAAGCACATCCCTGGTTTGCTGACATTCACTGGGAAACGCTCCTGGAAGATGAAGCTCAGTTTATTCCAAACCCAGAGCATCCAGAGGACACCGAGTATTTTGATTCGCGTGGGGCCACCCTGTCGTCTTTCCCTGAAGAACTGGAAGACCAAATTTCACCCGCAGGTACAACGCCGAATGGTTCGGACTATCCCAATCGTCCCCACGATGCACTTTTCCGAGCCAGAACGCAAGCAAGTTCTGCTAAGCGTGGCCTCATGCCTCTCCATATTCCTCCCCATTTGGTACGCGATTCCCGCAATCGCAGGCTGAGTGAACCTGTCATCGCTGACGACTTTGGCAATTTCACCTTCAAGAACTTGCCCGTACTGGAGAAGGCCAACAAGGACATAGTCGAGAGGATGAGGAAAGAAGCAATGCAAGCTCAAGCTAGAGGCTATGCGCATTCGCAAGCTATGTCTGCCGCCAACAGTCCAGCGCTAGGATCCCCAGGACCATCCCTTGAAGGCAGTCCGATGATGCCGATGCCAGTTAAGCGGGCACTGTCCATCAGCAAGGGTCACAGGCCGGGCTCTCCATCGAGCCTGGCTACATCCAACTCGTCCCCCAGCAGGCCTTCGCAGCCTTCCTCACCCCTCTTGGTTCAGTTCTCCACAGCGCAGCACCATGATAGACGAAAGACGTCTGGCTCCTCCCAAGGAAGCAGTTCTCTTGCTCCAAGTAGCTTTTTTGATATCCCCTACGATGCCGTCAAACACGGACCGACGGCAACGTCATCTCCCATCAAATCTGCTCGGATGCCTTCGGTTTCTCCCGCAAAAGGGATGCCTCCACCTCGCGCTGCGACAGTCAATGGACGCACAAGGTCGCAGACTGTCGGCTCACAGGAAAGTGACGGACAGGCCCCTCAGCGAGAACCTTTCGTTCCTGGTCATCATAAGCGCAAGAGCCAACTGCTCGTCCGAGACGTTTCACCATCGTCCTCAGACAATGAATCGGCACAAGCGAAGGCGCTCCTCAAGGTGCAACGCCGGCGGCAGAGCTCGAGAAGACTGTCGCAGATCAACTTTCTTGAAGGCCCTACCTATCGACCTTTGGATGTCCTGATCTGTGAGGACCATCCGGTGTCCAGAATGGTAATGGAGAGGCTGTTTGAGAAGTTGCGCTGCCGGACGATCACCGCAACCAATGGTCCTGATGCTCTACGACTTGCTATTAGCCAGATTCAGTTCGATGCCATCTTTATGGAATTCAAGCTGCCCCTCATCAGCGGAGTCGACGTTGCTCGCATGATTCGAGACACAAAGAGTGCCAATACCAGCACTCCAATTGTCTGCATTACAGGATATCTGAAAGATCTGCCCGAAGTCCACCACTTCGACACTCTCATGCAGAAACCGCCGACCACCCAAAAGTTGACGGAGATGTTAGCCAAGTACTGTGCCTGGAAACCCGCACCTAAAGACTTCCGGATGGCAGTTCCATTGACCATCCCACATCTCAACACGCGATTCGATCCTATACCTACTCAAGACAGTCCCAGCTCTGTTGCTTCGAGCCTGGCTCCGACAATGCCCGACTCATCATACCGAGGGTCAGGTCGGGAAGATTCGATTGGCAGTGGCGGGTTTTTTAGTGATCTGGAATCCTTCAAGAGTGATGACGTTCCGGTCATTGTTTCTCGAGCCGCTACTGATGAGTGGGCAAAGGCCGGGTTAGGAATTTCCGACGATATTGTCCTCGGACAGCGGCCTTATATCCAGTCTGGTTATCCTCATCTTGTCCATACAGAGTCTGCACCCCCAAGTGCTTGCACCGACGACACTGGCGGATATGGCCTTCAGACCCCTCGGCGACAAAAGTCATCGGAGGCTGTCAGAGTGAAGCGAGAACTACTGGAGAAGAACATGAACCATGCCATTGGAGCAGCGGAAGAAGGAGATGACGAAGACGAGGAACTGGGCGACGTCCAGGTGCGAGCGCGGTCACCTCTCGGTAAACCACCCCGGCCATCATCCAAACTTGGAATTGAAATGCTGCGCACGAACAGCCGGGGAAGCGTCATTTCCATGAGCGAGGACAGGTCAACGGAGCCAGACAGTCTCCGGAGGTCTCTGGAAGTTCTCGAAGAGCGCATGGAGAATCTCAAAATTCCCGAGGAACCCAGTGTGGCTGCATTGACAGAGATCCAACCGCGGAAGAAACTCGAGCTCTCGCAGCATTCACATCCTGAGCAGGAGACTGTCCGTTCGCCCAGCGGCCAGATCACACCTCCCGTCATATTTCCTCCGAAACCGGGCACCACCTTTGCAGATATCGAGATGGATATCACTCCCGTGCCGACCAAAATGATCAACATCGAAGAGGAGCCAACGCCGAAGCCCCCAGGCAGTCCCTCGAAACCAGAAAGAACACAATCTCAGCGCTAGTTTTATTCTACCCTTTCTCATGTGTCTATGCTTTATGACCGACTTATGGAAATTTGCTCGAACGATTGGAGCCTGGGCCTTTTTCATTTTCTTTTGTACACACAATGACCTGTTGTTTGCAAGGCGCTGGAGGCGAGGGACGTGCAAGCATCACTGGCGTTTGGTTGAAGGCGGGAAAATGCTCGCATAGCTATACGTATATTTCATTCTCTGGCGTTCATGCGTCGGTGCATGATACAAACACGGCCTAAATAGTTCTGACAATCAATCATCATTCTCTACAATGATCTTGGAGTCTTGTCAGGATTGGTTCTTTCTCTTCTCACGTTCGTTTGCTCCGTGGTGGACACTCTTGCCACCTTTGGATATCTTACAGGCGGGTGACAACATATATGTACTACGGTGATGCGTAAATTACAATAGCGGTGACGGATATTGGAACTGACGCCCTCTGATTGGCGATCCGACTGCACCTGCCAGTCCTCCCAAGTCATAGTGGGTTTTTGCTTACATTTATCTCAATCAGGTATAGTTTACGGCGGCCGCGGTCAGTACATATACCTGTCTGCACCCCAGCGCTCTCTCCCTCTTTTCTTTCCCTTTCCTCGGGAAGCAATCATGGCACCAAGGTACGTCAAGTCGCTCAACATCTATGTCAAATACGCATATATGAAGCTAACCGGTGTTCTACAGTCGAATCGACCAGTCCTCCGGGACTTCGCCTCCGCCCCAATCCCAGGCCTCACCCTGGACGAAGCCCATGCAATGGGTGGTTGTCCTGGCGGTGTTGTCCTTGGTGGTGGGCGTTTTGTCTTTCCTGTTTAACGAGAAAGTGCGGACTTAGATAGTCCAGAAGACAGAGCGGCCTCGGAGGAGCCAGAATCCTCCTGGGGAGAGACCTCCCCTACCAGTGCCGTTGGATCTGGTAGGTGCCCGAGGAGAACCCGGGACGGAGGCGGCGCCGTCCGAGGTCGCGGAGGTGGAAGAAGAGGAGGAAGAAGGAAGGGTAAGTTCATTCTCATGTCTGATTTTGTTGCAGGCAACTGGAATGCTAACGGATATTACAGAGTGATGTTCACTCCAGCGAGCCCCCAACTCGCTAGTTGGTTTTTCGGCGGCGTGGTTGCGCCTTTATTTTGCATTATTATTACACAGAGGGGCGGGTCCCATCATTATCTTGTATTCTTATGCCGGGCATGGTCTCTGCCTCCACGCGGCGCTCGGTGGAAACTTGGGTTGGTTGTCCCAAGGCAAAAGAGACCCCGCCCCCCCCCCCCCCCCCTCCTCTGTGTGAAAGAGATGGCTTGAAGACTTGGGTACATTGGATTGGCAACGAGTTCACACATCAATCATCATTCTGTCGACCGCTGCTCGCAGTCAAATAGAGCATGCACACCACACCATGATCAATCAGGAGTCCTTCAGAAATTCAAAGTCTCTCAACCACATTCTGTCGACCGCTGCTCGCAGTCAAAACAGAGCGTTCACTCCAAGCCAAACTCAAACCAAAGTCAAAAAATGCAAAACTTTCTTCAACCACTGCCAGCCACCGCTCTCAGTCCTACAGAGCATCGCATCCCCAAGCGAATTCAAACTCAAGTCAGAGGATACAACTTTCTTCAATTGCAAGCAACCACTGCTCTCAGTCTTACAGAGCATCACAACCTCAAGCCAAAGGATACAATCACAACCAACCACTGCTGTCAGTCCTACAGAGCACCACACATTCAGCTGAACTCGGCCTCAAGTCAAAGAATACAACTGTCTTCAATTCAACCAACCACTACCCTCACTCCTACAAAATCGTGCGGAATTCCAGCGGAATTCCAGCGGAAGCCAATTTCAGATATCTCCTCAACTCTCAGACAGCAAAGAGGTCCCGCGGTCTTCAAGAGTCTTGTAACCTTGTGCCAAATGCCGCCCCTTCACTATCAGATCAATCACAACCTGAGTTATTGCAACATCAAGACCTGCAATATCCTACCCGTGAAGAACACCTGTGAAGAACACCTGTCGACAACTGCTCACAGTACCAAAGGATACGGAAAGCCAAGTCGCGTTCGGCCCAAAGTCAGTTGTCTTCAGGACTTTTCGCCAACCAATCTTCGTTGCACGCCGATTGGAATGATCTCAAAGAGCCATCGGCATTTGCTCTAGGTCCCAAAATGTTCCAAACGAATCTTCCTCTGTCGCCATGTCCCTGCAAACTGTTCCACAGACCAAGAAAACCTTACCGTCACTGAGCTTGAGGACCTGCTGCGAATGAGCCAAGGTCCTCTGTAAGGGAGCATTACTTAAGAAAGCGACTCTGCTCACCATTTCTTCATTTCGCAAATTACCAACACCCGTTCTGCCTCCAGGCTCTGACAACACCTCAAACCAACCTGAACCATTCGTGCTAGTTTCGACCTCAAAAGCTCGTCCTTGCTGATCAACACAGTGATGGCGAATATTTCTATCCTTATCATCTTGGTGATGCTTGCTGCCATCGTCAAGCAAGTCTCAGCTGCATCATCGGAGCCACAGCTTTGCACACCACTAGGTCATCCAGATTGGGATTGCAAAAGCTCAATTATTTGCGAGGCGGATTGGCCTTCAGAAACAGGGAATTATGGGTCGAGAGATGGCAACACCAAGATCACATCGCGCAGTAAATCTCAGGGGAGAATTTTAGTCCTGGACAGTGAGGTCAATTACACAGCCATCAAAGACGACATTCATCGACGCCGATTAGCCACGATCTCTGTGGCTCAAAACTCTCAAAACCATTCAATTGTTTCTCGATCTGCCACATCACCGTTCCCAGAGCAGTGCTGTCGTCTCACCGTGGAATGTTTCAAGTTCTTCGACGATGAGATCGGAACCAAACCTAGGGATTACAATGGCAGGCTCTTGATAGACGATTTCAATCTATGGAAGAAGGCGGAGTGTTGCATGTCGGACTTTTTGACACCAAAGTCGTGGTGTCTGACTCCTCCAGCTCGAAATAGCTGGTTCTCGTGGGATGAGCCACCGGCTTGCTCCAAATTTCACTAGAATCTTTGGAAGAATGGCTGGGCGAGCCTGTCGGCGTAGGGAAGGGGGGCCAGGGGGTGGTGGTGTGGTATGTTGAAGGTCCTCAGGGTCCTCACAACTATGTATGTACAATAACTAGTTGGTCTCTGAAGAGAGCTCCGTGGTACTAGGAAACCTGACATATGTTACACTCTGGATCTCAAGGCTATGAATTCTGGATCCTCTATAAGACGGCGTTACTTGAGAAGACCTTGATCTCCACATTCTCTGCAAACAACCTCGACAAACGTTCTTCAAAAGCCTCCAGGTAAGAATGCTCCAAAGCAAGCCATCTCATCCAACACTTTGACGAGTAGAAACCTACCAATCTCTTTGGCACAAATCAACTCAACAACGGCGCCTTCTACCACCAAGAAGACATTCACCTGTAGGGATTTTCAGGGGGCAAGGAAGGGCCGTGGATCAGGGGAATGTTGGGAGGTCCTCTTTGGTGGGAGGAGACAGTGGGGAGATATGCTCAGAATATTACTGGTTAGAAGCAATATTGGCTTTTTTTAAGGTATGCTTTCCCGTGTCTCTCTTTGTGTTTATTCTATGTACAGCCTGTCTCCGAAATACTTGCGTGCGGATACCTGTCGATAACACCATGTCAGGACCTCGCACTGTTGCCCCTCACGTGCCCGTTTCGATCATGCCTTGGGTGGAAGGGCGGCGCACCAACCATAAGCTCGTCCTGCAACAATGACATCATTGTCGGCTGCTGGTGCCTTTTATCCGGCTTGGCATTTGATGTTCATCTTGACGACGGCAAATCACCACAACCATCCAACTACACTATTTGCCTTGCACCGCACTGCACCGTTAAGCATTTTCATCGCTTCGCTTGCTATCTCTTGGGATTTCTTGGTATACGTCAAGCAATGGGAAGCTTTTCTGACCGTTGCTATCATGCCACGAGCATCGACGTTTGCTGCGCCAAGAGCCGTTTCGTGACCACGACCTGTGGTGGGCTTTGACGATCACTGGGTCACTGTTGCATCGACTATCGCATCGTCCATCCTGGCAGATGGAGCACGTACGATCCGTGGCAACGAAGGGTAGTAGATGTTTACAACTGCAATGCCTGGTATTGGTGGATTTCTCGGCACCCTGCAACCCTCCTGTGGCGGCTCATGTTCCTGGCCAGGGTCGTTATCACGATGGCCGACCTCTGTCCAGATCTGCGAGTTGAGTACATGCATAGTCGTATGATAATCTATGTATGTTCGGGGGACATACCCTGTGAGGTTGGTGCTTTTGGTCGAGTTCCGCATCTTGTCGCCCTGCGTCTGATAATCCCCTTGGGTCTCCACGTTCTCATGATCTCTTTACATCCTTTTCTCTCTCGTACATTACTTCCTCTGCATATACCTTCACCTCAGTTATCACACGAGAAAGTCCTGAAGTCAAACTATGGCCGAACACGAGTTTCCGGCCGCTCAGTACGTATCCTCCAACCAGTTCAATTAATCCATGTTCAATCTGACCGAAACCCCTTCCAAGACTGCACGGGGAGAAACACAAAGTGGATGATGATTCTGTGAAAGCCATCCACGACATCACTGGGGGCCCACTCACGGCAGATACAAAGGCACTCCCAACTCTTAAAGAGCACGGCTTCATCGGTGACAGGGAGGGACCACATTCCCCGAGCGAGGATACCGAGATTGGCCAAACCGAAGACGGATTGGAGCCAAACGAACACGAGAAGAAACATCTGCGTCACGTTGGCGAAAGCCTCCCTTTTTCCACCTTCCTGGTTGCTTTTGTCGAGCTGTGTGAGCGTTTCACCTTCTACGGTTGCCAGGGTATATTCCAGGTGAGGACACTCACATCGCGTATCCAAGTGACGCGGAGATTTGGCTAACGTCTTGACAGAACTATGTACAGCGACCGCTTGATGGATCTCAGGGACGAGGTGCCCTGGGAATGGGACATCAAGGCGCAACAGGACTGACTACCTTCTTTAAGTGAGAAATGCCTCCCTTCATCATCACCCTGCTGTCAATTTTGTAGCTAACCCTCACACCAGCTTCTTTTGCTACGTCACACCAATACTGGGTGCGATCGTTGCCGACCAGTACCTGGGCAAGTACAAAGCCATCCTTTACTTCTGCGTGGTCTACCTGATTGGGCTTTTGATCCTGTTTACGACTTCATTGCCGGTCTCCCTGCAGAATGGGGCCGGCCTCGGCGGGTTCATCACAGCGATCATCGTTATCGGCATTGGAACTGGAGGTATCAAGTCGAATGTTGCCCCGTTGATTGCGGACCAGTATAAGCGCAGGAGAATGGTCGTAAGTAGCCGAGCACTCAATGGTCATAGTTGGGCGAAAAGGAGAATACTGACGCAAGAAAGATGTCAACCACTCCGAAAGGCGAGCGAATCATCATCGACCCAGCCGTGACCATCCAGCGGATCTACATGATCTTTTACACCTGCATCAACATCGGTGCCTTGTCTCTCCTGGCGACGCCGTACATGGAACGCGACGTCGGCTTCTGGTCCGCGTACTTGCTCTGCTTCTGCATGTTCTGCGCCGGCACCGCGGTTCTCATCATGGGGCGCAACATCTACGTCGTCCGGCCACCCCAGGGGTCCATCATCACGGACGCGTTCAAGGCAGTTTGGCTCATGATCAAGCACCGTGACCAAAATGCGCCGAAGCCGAGCTGGATGGCGGAAAGAGGCATTCACAAGACGGTCCCGTGGAACGACCATTTCATCGAAGAGTTGAAGAGAGCGCTGGTCGCCTGCCGGGTCTTTGTCATCTATCCGATCTGTAAGTTCACCCTTGGAAAGTAAAGATTGAGATTTCATTTTGCACATCGAGCAAAGGAGGAAAACATGCTGATGCTACACGCTTAGACTGGTGTGTCTACGGACAATTCAGTGGCAACTTTGTCACCCAAGCCGGTCAGATGCGAGGACACGGAATTCCCAACGACTTGATGCAGAATTTTGATCCGGTGAGTACGCGGCTCTGGGAAGGGAACCTTCCTTCTCAGATAACGAGAATGCTCACGAGTCTGCCTGGAGATCTCCATAATTGTCTTTGTGCCCATCTTGGATAGATTCGTCTACCCTCTTTTGAGAAAGATGCACATCCCTTTCCCACCAATCAATCGAATTGTCTTGGGATTCTGGATCGCGTCCCTTGCCATGATGTACGCCGCAATTGTGCAGCACCTAATTTACAGGTAAGTGATCGGAACGGGCGACGGAGTTTCTTGCTGACGGGACGCCACAGCTCCGGACCGTGTTATAAGCAGCCACTGTGCGACGCGTCGCTTGTCGATGGCGTCGCTGAGGGCAACAATGTGCACATTGCGATCCAAGCCCCGGCTGTAAGTGGAGAACCAGATCGCGCATTGGGTACCGACGTTCAGAGGCTGACACTCCGACACAGTATATGCTCATCGGTATCTCCGAAATCTTCGCCTCAGTGACAGGTCTGGAGTACGCATACACAAAGGCTCCCCCGAGCATGAAGTCTTTTGTGCAATCCATCTATCTCCTTACCAATGCGTTTGGTTCCGCGCTAGGAGAGGCACTGACGCCAGTGGCTTATGACCCTGCCATCCTGTGGATGTTTGTGGGACTTTGCATTGCGAGCTTCTGCGCTGGATGCCTGATTTGGATCCTATTCCATGGGTTGAATGAAAGGGAAGAGGAGATGAATGCACTGGACGACGATGTCGAAGAGGAAGGCGGATATCGCAAAGGAAGCAAAGTTACATATTGACCGAGAAGGCTGAGTGCCCAGCACTCGGTGGTTTAAACTTCTTGTGGAGAGCAAATATTGGGAGGGCTGATGTGTTGTGCGATGCCAGAAGAACAGCGTCTAGACCCAATCATCGGAGCATTTCCCTTGGGAGGGGATGATGGTTTGTGTTCAAATCCGGATCTGGAGCGGGTGGCTGGGACAAGATGGTTTGACGCACATTGGCTGCCAGAGATACGCAACAATTGCTACTTGTAGCTATGGCCAGGTCGTTTTGAATCCATTGCGTACTACATCATTATTACTGATCAACAAGCACCGCGCTGTAAAACCCCGCGCCCGCTTAGAGCAAGGTACAAATTGTTGTAGGGTCAAGTGATCCTCGACGAATCCCAGAGACTCAATCGCCCAATATCGAGCACTGGAGGGCCAAGGGCCGGGGAATAAGCGAGAGACACAAGCTCGCACCTAGGCAGGTCAAGTGCGCAGGCGTCGCAAGCCGCGGCTGTGGGCGAGAGAGGTGATTCGTGAGAGGCCGGGAAGGCGTGGGCGTTGGTCTCTAGTTTCCGTGCCGCAGGTGCGGGTGGCGACAAGGGCGTGAGGACGGAGGGTGGCCGTAGGGATCGAGGGGGAGTGGGCGGTGGTCAGGGCAAGGTTGTATCGAGGAAGTTGTGCTGGGAAAGAGAGTGAGTAGGATTTCATCGAGATATTGAATGATCGAACGATTGTTCCTTGGTCAATCAAATGTCTTACGAAGTACTCGGTATAGAAGATGTGGATGTGGATGTGGCGCAGGAAGAAGAAGAAAGTATGAATGAATCATGATGCAGGGATCCCGGCCATCCCGCAGCCAGGCAAGCCAGGGCTTGGGGAGGACCACCGAGGACCTCACTAAACAACTTAGGCAGTGCTAGGCACCTGGACGCCGAGTAGCTTTCTTTAACTAAACCGGATTTCCGCAGGTGTGAGCATCGCAGTCACTGCAGTTCTCCCGCCCAGCCCAGCCCTTCAATATTCTCTCTTCTCCCCCGCGCGCGCGCAGTCTTTCCTCGGACTTGGTCTCGTGAACCAGCATTGGCACCACCATCACCAGCTTGCCAACTGCGCCATCCTCACCCTCTGCCATCACCCTCTTCTTCTCCAGCTCCTGCATCACTATTACCTCGTTCATCCCGTTCCCATTAACCTCGATCTTCTATCATTCTGCAACAGCAGCCGCAATACATCCTCCTTCATCTTAATTGGGGATGCTGCATCCAAAACCGCCCTACTGAAGACCTGCACATCCGCCATCTGGGCCAATCCCGTCTCCGAAGCAGAGGTTGCTTCTTCCCCCTTGAAACAGCCTCCCCCTTCACTTCGTAACCTTTTGTCACTCAATCCGCCTCGTGTGTGAGGGAGGATTCAGGCCCATATTGGAGCGCCCGAGGACCAATCCTAATCTCACCCTTGCTTCGATTGATCGTTCCGTCACTCCTCGTCGATTACGGATTTGCATACATCGAAATCGATCGCCACCTACTCCTCCCTATCCTTCGCGACTCGTCATCTCTCCTTTTTGTCCTCCTGTTCATGTCTCTGCCCATCTACGACTGGTTCGAGGGATAATCAGTGCTTTCCTCCTGGATCCGTGGTCGCCGGCACAGCTTAGATGCTCCCATCAGCACCCGGTTGCGCACCCGCCATCTGCACATTGACTACGTCGACCCTGCCGAACACTTTTTCTGCGCCATCATATCTCATCTAAGATGGCTTCTTCAACATTAACTACGACGGCGTCGTCCACTGCGAGCCCAACGGGGAACCCTGGTGGCAATGGAGGTTCTGGTCCTAGTTCGCCACTACTCTTTTTCGTCGCTCTCGGCTTTGGTGTCGTCTTTACAAACTTATGGTGAGCCTCAGTTAACTTCGGGCATCTCTGAATCATCTAATATTGTTGTGTGTGTGCCTGTCAGGATTATCGTTGGTGTCAAATACTGCTTCCGATATAACCAGCGCAATCGACAGCGCATGAATGGCGAAGATCCGGACGGAGTGGATCTCGCAGCGATGCCTCGACAACACCGCCGCAGGCGCGAGAAGAAGCTCATGACCATCGAGGAAGTCAACGAAAAATTCCCTCTGACCAAATACAAAACTTGGCGTTCGAATCGTGCCGATGAAGGCCTGCCCACTGCTGGAGGGATTACTACTGCTTCTCGACCGGCTAGCATACACAATGCTCAACGAGATTCCAAAGAGTCAAAGGAAATGGAAGCCCAGGAATTGGCACATGCACAAACAAACACTTCGTCCGAGGAGAAAACGCCCGAGCATGGCGAACCAGAGCTTGTAGAGGCTGAAAAGAGTGACACGGAAAACCGGCCAGTTACGCCGTCCCGGCCCAAATCTAATCAATCCACGGTGACACCAGGTACTCCCGTACACAAAGTCACCAGTCACGATGACGAGGACGAAGACGAAGAACGCATCCAGACGGCCCTTCCGCCCGAGCAATTACCTGACCCCGGCGATGCTTGTGCCATTTGTATTGACAATATCGACGATGACGACGATATACGTGGGCTACACTGTGGCCATGCATTCCACGCCTCTTGCGTTGATCCTTGGTTGACATCACGCCGAGCCTGTTGTCCTCTCTGCAAAGCGGATTATTACGTCCCCAAACCTCGACCCGAAGGTGCCGAAGTGCACCCAACAAACCTGCAGCCGCCTCCAACGGCATTCTCAATCATCGGAAATGGTCGACCAGGCCGAAGACCGGCAATGATCATACCGGGGCGATTTATGAGCATCGTGTATCATGATCGCGATCGACATGGATTTCCACTTGTGGTACGTGCGGAGCGGACAGATCAGTCAAATCGAGAACAAAGTCGGAGGCAGCAAGGAGACAGATTACCAAGCTCAAATACGGCTGCGGGTCACGAAGGCGTCGATACTCAGTCGTCACGGAGACCACGGTTTGGCTTCAGAATACCAGGTCTAAGTCGACCAGCCCAGACACAAACGGCGGCTCCGGAAGCCCTGCCTACGCCCTCGCAGCTTGAAGCTGGAAGATGACGGGAAGCAACCCCCAGAAGCAACGATAATGATACGAGTTTTATGATAATTCTGACGAGAGGCTTCTTGGCATTTGTTGGTTTCCCCGGGCCTTGGATAGGTGAAAACTCTGGGAGATGCATGGGCGAGACCAATTGCTCTGTTTGCATGAATGCTGAAAGGCCCGTCACTAGATAGTTTGCATGGTATGAGCAACAACTGCGAAACTTTACGTCTGCATATGTCCGGCAACATGGGGCTCAACAACTTTGCACTGCACTGGGTTCAGGAGTGGACAAGAACTGCGATTGATCTTGTTGGGATGTTGACCTCGAGATGTGATACCCCCGTCTCCATTTCTTGGCTATATGGCATATTGTATCTTTAGCTTCTCAGACTGTACCTGGACGAAGACTAAAAATGGACCATATTTCTTTTGCTTGTGTGGAGCGTGCATGGTGCATTTGGAATTTCGATATAGAACGCAGGATTTGTGTATGGGCATTAATTGATGTATTACTAACGCCGTACGGAGTTAGGCACGTGATGCCGAATGATACGTCGGAGCATTTACCAGGTGACACGCATATTATCCCGACGAACCGAGTCCCGAGTCCCGAGTACGGTGATGCATAGCTGGACACAGTGTCAATATCCCAGCCCATTGTGTAAATATTAAAGCTGTAATTACCTCGTATGTAAGAGACAGAGACAGAAGTAGAAACGAGGTAGACATGTGAGAGAGAGGGGGCGGTATGGTTTTTATTTGTGCATTTTCATGTTCATTTTCAACGGCACTCGGGTGTCATGGCCAAGGACATGGATGTGGACATGAATATAGATGTGTGATGTGTACCGAGTATTGTGATGTGTATGTACGGAGAGGTGTGCTGGAGAAACTTAGGGTTGTCGACTGATCCAAGCCTGTGAACTTAGCAAACCTGGCCCCATGCGCGAAGTTCTTGACGCATTTCATCGTCTGAATCACTTTCCGATTCTTGTCGACGTTTCACGTCGACCTCTTTTTCGATTGAGGCTGTCGGTGCTTTCGTTATCTCGTTTTTGCCCGCTAGCTGGTCGAGCGGCAAGTGTTTGAATTTCAGCAACTTCAAAAGAGTGGTGAATAGCACATCATCCTTCGGAACTCGACGCCCAGCTTTGGTGCTATATTCAGAGCCCATATGCTCAGTAGCTACATGCAACTCGAAGCTGGCACGATCGTTGAATGCTCTCTCAACACCGGTATAGCAGCTGGAGTCACCGCAATACCACTTGATTATTGTACCGTGCGACTGAAGATGGATGTCGATCGCCAAAGTTCCAGGAAAAGTCGCTTCGCACTGCGGGACTTCGCAATGCCAGCCAACGTCAGTACGCTTAGCGTGGACAATATCCTCTGGGTCGAATTTTATTGGGCGGTGCGGTAAGTTCTTATTGACTCTGTATTCTCCATCTGCGAGAGTCCTGGTCTCATACGTCTCGAGCGTCTTTCTCCACATCCCCAACACATTTCTCTTTAATGCAACCCATGAGGATGTCGCGTAGACACTCTGGGATGCGATTCTGTGTCGATTTGGACGTCGTAATAGACTCTTGCATCTCTGTTTCAGTGCCTTGAGGAATACGCTCCCGGTACTCTCCGTCAACAGCCAACAACTTCTCTGATGTTTCTTCTTGTGCTTCGTCATAATCTTCCCCATCTCCGTCGCAGCAATTCATCCTATCATCTTCATCGGTGTCATGCGGTTCGAGCTCTTCGAGATCCGTCACCGAATGGGATGTATCGGTTAATGGCTGGACACGTTGGCGGGCAGCGTAGCGGTTGCGTATTTATATATAATTCAGATCGACGATTATCTCATGATTCTCACGCAGATGTTCTATAATGCCGGTTTTCGTGTATGGTGCGATGAGGGTGCCACACTCCGGGCAGGAATTCTCAGCTGACTGAAATGTGCTGTTCCTGCCTCTGGTCCAGAATCCGGCCCGTGGGATGTCACGCGCAGACGGGGTCACTTTCTTGATATCGTGTGCGTGAATAGAGGGCGAATGCCCCTGGATGCTCGAGTTGGTTCTTCCTGTCGTCCGTGCTCCCGAAGGATATGAGAGTGGACTTTATCTTTCGCTTCATCAATGTAGCCACAATCCTTGCAACCGAAGCCTGTTTTCATGTTATGCCGCGTCTCGCAATGTAGGGGAAGGTCATTTAAAACAAGTCTCTCCTTGCAGCCATCCCAGGCGCAGGCACATATATCGGAGCCATCGCGGATTGACCGATTTGATTCGCGAAACCTGGATTTTGAAATTCTCGGTTCATGCAACAACCGAAAAGGGGTCAAATGTTCGCAAGTGTTTGTGCGCATCCAGCCTCCTACGGTTACCGTACCATTCACTGCCTAGTTAGATTCACTGTCCCAGGCAGTTGCCTTCTTATGTGACCGCCAAGCGTACAGGTAAGGCTGCGGAGCCTCTGTTGCTCAGTCCTAGCTTCTTCCTTAAATATCATCGTTCTTATCAGACTTGCCAGATTCTAATGATTATGAGGTCAAGGCGTAACTTCCAGCTCTCGTCAACTAGATGTACCTTACAGCAGTGGTCGCATTTGTTATTTGCTTGGGACTTCTTGCCGTTGCCGTTGCCGTTGCCGTTGACGTCCGTCATGCCGCCAGATTCTTTCCAAGCCACCCTGACCTTGACGGTCTCACCCGCGTGAGGTGGTCACGTAAAGGAATACAAACACTACGAGGCATTGATGAAAGATGCTGGCACCTGACAAGATCAAAAAAGAACGAAGCGGTTTATCCTGAGGCTTGTCATCATCGGCCAGAACGGAGATCGAACTTCAAACGAAACGTCAAAAAAAAAAAAAAAAAAAAAAAAAAAAAAAAAAAAAAAAAAAAAAAAAAAAAAACTCCCCCGGGTGGGCTCGAACCACCAACCTCCTGATTAACAGTCAGACGCGCTAGCCAATCTGAGATTTTGTTAGTGACAACTTTTCCGAACGGGTTGTTGCAAGGAACAACATACTGCGCCACAGGGGAATGCTCCCTTGTAATTGTTGGTGAGGATTCTGAGACAAAATCATATATTCTTAGCCTCTAAAGTTGGCGCTTCCGGGCTTCCGGGCTTCCATCTTGGCATACTATTGCCTAATGTAACGCCAGCATAATGATCCGACATCCTGCGTAAATGCCTTCGTCGACATTTTTCCGTGCTCTATGACCACATTCTTTGCTTGAGCATATTCCAACAGGCTTCTCTGGTGTAAAAGACCAGGCGATTACAGAGGATGAGCCAAACAGTCGTTACCTTGCGTGACGATCGGTTGCTCGCCCTTATCTTGTTGTGTCCAAGATTGATACATGAAACTCTTTTGAGGAGTCAGTACAAACATGGCAGCCGTGACCGCCAAGAGCATCGACTTTCGTCGCTTATCATAAGCTTGCAGATTTATACACGATCCCCGCGGAAATGAAAAAAAGACGCCTCCTCACCTCAACACCACAAAGTCTGAGGTCGCCTTCTGCATAGTTTGAGTCCCGACTATCAGACCAGATGCCGAAGAAGTCCGCCGCCTGCTATGCTTGTCGTTTGCACAAGATCGGCGTAAGTCATCGATCTATGCATCAGCATGCAGGTACTGATCACATTCTCCTCAGTGTGATTTCATGAGACCAGCTTGTTCGCAGTGTTTGTATACCGGTAGAAACTGCCCGGGCTATCATCAGTCAACAAAAGTTCGTTAATCATTCGAATTGCCAACCAGGACAACAACCATTATCCATCAGAAGCTCCGAATGTGACAAACGACAACATCGACAGTCTAGGCTTCACAATGCTCCGCCCCGCCGGTATCCGAATCGAGGAAGAGCAGATTTTTTGGCGTCTCCCGCGCTATATTTGCGGTTCATGGGTGCTACACCTGCCTTAAATCACTGGCCGATCGACGCACCGCGCGGAAGCCCTTGTTCCAGTCTTGAGGGTAACCTCACTAGTGATTCTGATGAAAGTCAGTCCGGAATCTGCGACGATATCTGAGATCATGTCATGTTACTCTGATGCGCTCCGCAGATTTCGAAAAGTCCTATCTTATGATACATTAGTCTCGCATGATGAGCTCCTAGTGTCTGGTATAGTGTCTCGCATTTACAGAAGTAGGTAAAATCGCTCTCGGGCTCGTTTCCATCCCAACAAAAATTCTAACTGCATAGATAGGCTCTTTTGATAACGTCGCCTTTCGGCTGGTCCATACATGCCTGGGGGGTTACCCATCGTATTCGACGAAAGAATCCGGACTTCTACAAAGATGGCCTGTACCATAATCTTTATCTCGGATTTCGCATTTTTGTCGTATGTTCTGTCCCGGACCATTTTGCTACGCAGGAAAAAGAAAATGACAATGACAAATGGTACAGCTGCTTGAAAGCCTTCTTCTTCGTGAAAAGTTACTTCTCGATCAGCAGGATTGGCGCTCGATTACGGCCCATTTTAGCAACGTAACACCCCCACGGCAGGTGCTAATTACTATGGAACTGGATCTCCGCCACCTGCTGGAGACATACGGTATAGCAATCCGGGACTCTCGAGGTCAGGCCCACTGAGCATGTCTTGGCCGTATGGACGAAACTTCATGACATGATTCGAGGACTACTTCACTAGGAGCAAGACTTTACTACCTCTCAGGGCGGCCCTACTTACTGGCCTGTCATGCGGGAACAGGGGCAAAGTCAAGCTGGAGATAACTCTCCGGGGGCTTAGGTAGTTACTGCGAGAAGTCTCGAGCTAGTCATACGCAAAGCCTATGTAAGGCTCAGGGTGCTATCTAGCCTTCATCATATGGCGTTTAAACTTAACTAACTTTCTACTCTCTCATTTCGTTAGAAATATACGGTCTACGGCTTCCACCTTTAGGTACTACGCCTGACCGGTAGAAGCATTATATACGCCAGCGGACGACGCTTCGGAAGAATCGTTCAATGAAGACCCCATGCGCGTGTCGTGACCTCATTCCCCGGGAAGATCCACAATGAGTCGTGCGTTCTGCCGACTAATGGCAGCGACAGAACTTGTTCAAGGCACCAAAGCTCATGGATTGAGATTCTCGGAGACATAGGATCTCCGCCTTCCGCAGGGAAACATGTCTCTGCCAGAGCGTGACAACTACTTGCGGCCAAACGCCGCAAAGTACCCGAGATATGTCGAACTCTTAAAATCTCTCCGTCGATGCAAAAGTCAGCGAGGCACGCAGAGCAAACCGATTTATAAAAGGTACAATGAACTCCGAACCATCGAGAATGCCTTGTCTGTCTGTCTATCTCTGTTCTTCCTCTCTCGCCAGTTATTCATTTGCAGACCAGCATTGCCAAGATGGCCCGTGATCAAACAGCTTCACGTTCGGTCCGAACTCTCTGGGTCTGGCCTGGTGGCATATTCCCACGACGCGTTGCCTACTACGTCAAAGCGAAATCCGTAACAGCCGACCATCTCAACCGTCTGGGGCTGACTCTGATCCCCTGCACTGTCGACCTAAAGTCCCAAGATCTGGCTCTGGATGCCATCCCAGGCCACGAGAAAAGACCTAAGGGCTTCTCACTTCCCGTCTTGCGCATACAAGACCTCGAATCCTCCAACCACAGCAAATTCATCGCCCAGTCCAGCAGCATCCTCGAGTACTTGGAAGACCTACTTCCAGCGTCGGACGGGCACCCCAGTCTGCGGGGTGACGACGCCTTCCAAGCAGCCAGAGTCAGGGACATCGTCCAACTCATCAACGAAGTCTTGACCTGGTGCAACGTCTATGTTCGACACCTCACGGCATTCAGTCTTGGGTGGAGTGGAATGACAGAGGAACAGCAGAGCCCTCAGGCGGGGGAGGACGCTCAAGTTCAATACCGCCGTCTGTTGACGACACTGCAGTCTTGGACCAATACATGTTCAAAGGGAGTCAGTCTGGTTGGCGCCGACCGGCCCACCCTTGCAGATATCACGGCCGCGGCCGCCAAGACGTCCATGGAAGATCTCTACGGCATAAATCTGTTCGACGGCTTTGAAGGTTTGGAGGCTTGGTGGACGCGATATCAGTCGAGCCCTTGGTTCGTGATCAGAGATGTGATCGACCAAATTGAAAAAGATGGGTTCAACCTTCTTTTGAAATGAGATGGCGGTATGTGAAAAGGGTGCCCTAGTACCAGGCACCAACCCATTAAGAGTGCTAATTGCGATGCTGGGCCAGGATTGGGAAAGGAAGTGTATTGCCACTAATTCTTCAACAAATTTCGAGAGTCCAGTTTAACGCGCAGAACCAGACGGCAATTGAAGATCTCTGCATTTAACGGCCAACAAAAGGCCCATCAATTCAACAATCGTCATCTCGAGATGTGGGTAATAACTCGCTCTTCTCCTGCTTCGTGCTCTATTTCTTTTCTCTATGGGCAGGTCACTTATCCAATACAATTGAGCATCCTGAATGACCTCTCCCAATCCCCTTCTCGATTCCCAAACATCTCTTCCTTGTCCCAGTCTCTCTCCCACTCCAGAGTGTACAGGTTTGGCAGGTGCAGCGGGCTATAGTAGTGCTGGAGACTTTGCCCGGCGCCTATGTCACGAACCGCCAAGTATAACTCGCACGTGACAGCCCCTTATTATTTGTGTGACTCAATGGAGGAACATGGTGAATTCTGCTAGGTCCTGGGGACCGTCTGACTATATACCTTCGAGTAATTTTACAGGGCCCTACCGGCGCTAGTCCGAAGGCCTTCGGCCGAGGACTAGCGTGACGGTCATTACACGTCCTTGGCATCCCTGCCAGTCACATTTGAGCACCGCATGCTCACCGCCTGAGGGAAGCTTCCTTCCCTCATACTTTGAGTTTTCAGTTAAGATATGTATACTATCAAGGAATACCTATACCTACCTGTACCAATCGCTACCCTCTGCCTATCTCTATAGGCCGTTCCTGACAGGTTAGTTCTCTTGAGCTCGGACACCAAGTGTCAGGATCCGTGGTCTTCCTCCGTACTGACTGCTCGTTCCCAAGATTGTCACAGTTGACTAGGGATCCATTGTAAGCGCAGTTGGACTTGATGTTCTTGGAGTTTATTCGCTTGAACCAGTATGTGGTGAACCATCGCCTGTCCAGGCTTGCTCGATGGCCATGCGAGCGCTTGAGTGCTGACTGGTTGTCGCTGATAATGGTGAATTTCCGCGTTGGTGGTTCATCTTGAGTCAATTCCTCGTCGACCTCGCTCAGGGCCGAAACGGGCCATCATAGATGTGATCGGGCAAAGATACCGTAAGGCTAGATAGACGTAACGTTAGCGCCTGTGAGACTGGAGCCTCACTGGCACGTGAGGGAGCAGAGGGGAGTAGAAAGGGAGCGCGAAAGAGAGGAAGGGAGAAATGGGGCGGACGGGGAGCGAGTCGGCTAAGTAGTCGTTATCCGGAGAGTAAAGCGGCGGGTAGTAAGTTAGCGAAAGATTTGTAGAAGACGACGGTTTGGGGATTATGTATATATATATGTGTGTGTGCGTGTGTATAGATATGAAGATATGTCTGTAGATTTGTGTATGTGTATGATGCATGTATGTATGGAGACTATTGTGCATGCCAGGAGATGGTGTATGGTATATGAATAGGCTATAGGATATAGGATATAGGGTACAGGATACATTTCTTCGCCGCGGACTCGTGCATTTCGTCTCGAGACAGACAGACAAAGAGAGAGAGAGAGAGTGTGTGTGTGTATGCGTGGCAGGTCAGTGTCCCCGTCTCTACAAAAGATTGCAACAAAAGACTCATGCTATATCGGTGCATTCTTGGAGGGGTTATGGGAAATCAGTTCTTCTCCTCGTCTCTCCTGGCCGCGGCGGCGGCAGGCCTCCTCTCGACACTCGCCTCGACGTGCTCGGTCATGAGCTCCTTGACGTGCTTGATGAAGATGACGGCGACGATGGCCAGGGCGACAAAGGGAATGATGCTCGCCCAGGCGAGGCGGTAGGCGCGGGCGTAGGCCCAGTTGCGGGCGTCGAGGGCCGCGTCGAGGATGGTGCCGTTGAGGCCGCGCACGGCGTCGAACCCCTCGCCTGCGCCGATGGCCTCGAGCAGGTCCGGCACCGAGCTCGCGGGGAGGCCCGCGCCCGTGGCCGCGCGCGTCACGTCGCGCGCCAGCGTCGCGTCGATCTTGCCGTTGATGATGGCGTCGAGCACCGCCGACCCGAACGCGCCCCCGATCGCCCGCGCCGACAGCGCAAACCCCGACGCGGTCGCGATGAAGGCGTGCGGCGCCGCGAACTGCACCAGCGCCAGGATCAGCGTGAGCGGGCCCGCCTGTCCGATCCCCGCCAGCACCGCGAACGCGTACTGTGCGTGATTCTCGCTGGGTTTGATGGTCGCGTAGCAGATGCAGACGATCAGGAAGACCGTGTACGTGAAGATCAGCGGGTTCTTGAGGTCTTTGTATTTGGTCGAGTAGAGACTGATTTGTCGTGTGTGGTAAGCAAAGTGTATAGATGAGTGATTAGACATCAAGGGAGGGAAGTTCTGAGGAAACATAGCTTAAGAGGGGGAAAGATGCAGCAGGGCTTACACCATGGGAATCGAGAAACCGATCGTCGGCAGTTGGTACGCCAGTTGGCGGATCGAGATTTGCCACGACGTCGTCTCCCATCCGAGATTGAGAATCACTTGTGGAGTCACGCTGTTGACGGCGCTGTAGAAGATCCATCTGTTTGTCAAAGTGTTAATCGTCTCAGAGTTCTTGAACTGGATCGATCATGCGTTGGACAAAGACTTACCCTTCTACCGCAAAGGCAAATACAGCCAGAGGGAAATTATATCCGTTCTTGAACATGACCTTGACGAGAATCAGTATCTCGTGTGCCAAAAGAGGAAGGAATTTTCAGGACGTGCTCACATGGGCAACAATTCCATCGGTTCGTCCTTTCCATTCTATATTCCTTCATTAGCCCATACCGCCCCCAGCAAGCCCTTTTTGGCTGGCAGACTTACCATAGATCCCAAACAAGATCAGCAGAACGATGCCAATGACAAGCGGTGCGATGACATGGGCGTCGCTCCACGCGTACGTGCCGCCGGTCCAGTCCAATGACAGAATAGTCAGGGTGGCGCCACCGACGAAGAGGACGGCGCCGATGGGGTCGAGCGACCACAGGACCTCGACAAAGGTCATCTTGGGGTAGTCGGAGCGGCGGGGCGGGAAGTAGAAGGCCAAGAGCATGAGGACCGTAGCGCCGTGGAAGGCGGCTTGCATCCAGAAGATGTTGCGCCAGCCGTCCTTTTCGACGTTGGTGACGGCGCCGGCGCCGAGCTGTCCAACCCTTCACCACGACATGGCCGGGGAGGGGGGCCGTGATATCAGCAGCCTGGTTGGGAAAGACGCACACATACATACGGGGATACTACAAGGTGTGAAAACAATGACTTACAGGCCTCCAAAGGCGCCGCCGAGAAAGTTGGCTCCGTTGGCAATGGCTCGGTACTTCAGCGGGAGCACTTCGGCAGGGATGGCCACAATGATGCCCAGGGACGAAAGGCCCACGCCGATCAGGATCCCTCCTCCTATCAAGGTGTTCATGGAATGGGCCGTGGCAGACACGACGGATCCGACAAAGGCGACCGACAGTTGAATGCAGGCGAGGTATTTGCGGTCTACCACGTCCGACAGCCTCCCTATGATGGGGCACAGAACGCTCTGAACCAGGAGCGGGCCCTTGATACCACATTAGCGGTTGACTTCGGGTTGGAAGAGAAGAACCGAACAAGGTACCTGGATGATCCAGCCGGCCAGTCCGGGATGACCCAAGTCTCGAATGATAAAGGCAATGACCGAACCTGCGGCCACGACGACGAACACCAAGGTCAAGTTGCTGGCCGCTGTGTCAACAGAGACAGATCCCCAGTGAGATTCTGTTAGAGGGTATATTTACCCAAACATGGTCACGAGCACCACGAGCCATGATCGCCAGCCGAGCGCGACGTGTGTGTTGTCCAGGTGAGAGTCGACCCTGGCAATGGCGTCGTTGACCTCCTTGACATGCTCGACGGCCGTCTCGTGGTGTTCGCCCAACGGCTTGTCCGCGACCTGGACAGGAGCCACCTGCTCGTTCTGTCCGGGATTAACTGTGGAGCTCATGATGGCTGCTTTACTACAAGATACAAAACGACAGAGAGATCAATCAAAGTCAACATGCAATGAAGGGAGGTAGCACGACACCTACACTATGTGTGTGGTGAAGCTGACACTTTCTCTCGAGTTCTGGAGGAAGATGAGAGAAGCCTTTCAGTGCGGTGACAAACGATGTCTGGGGATAATGTGACCAGGCTACCACGTGTCGGTTCCCGTGCCGAAGACGTTGTATCGGCAGTTGTTTTCTGCCAGAGAATCAACTTGATGATTCGGTGCCTTCACAACTCAAGGTCGGGGAATCTCCGCATAAGGGGGTTTGTGCCCTCGTGGTCTACTCTCCGAGTGATATAGGCAAGAGAGACGGGGGGTCGCGTCGCAAAGAAAGGGAATGGATCTGAAGCGCCCACAGGCTAGGGCTAGGCTAAGCTACCCGGCTAAGCTGTCCACATAGCCTGGGGGAGGATACCCTCAGCCACTTGGGATCTAAAAACCCAATCATAACGCACCACTATACGATCCTTTCCTCTTTTGGCCAGCGCCAAGCTGAGCTAAGCAGCCGATCTAGCCGTTCCGAGCGCCTTCGGCATCTCTATGATTGGCCCCTCCTCCACACACACAACTGCGGGGGAATCTTCCCCAGAGACCTTACACTTACCTCTTAACTCCCCCTTGTCTCCCCGCCCTCTGGGGACAGGTCGGCAGTTGGGTTTCTGTCGCAGGGGAGAGGGGGGGAGGACACATCACAAGGCTCTAGGTTGACTTGTTGGTCCCTCGGGTAAGCATAAATACGTTTCCCCCAGTTGGGCTCGGAGAGAATGGGAGAGGGGAGGAAGGAAGCAGAATGCATGGGGGGAGAATGACTGGGACTTTGAAAACTTGTACATAAGCAACGCAAGCATTTTTTTAAAGCCAGCCCCTTGGCTCATCATCCGCCGCCATACTCCCCATCAGCACTTGGCCCGCCCGCCTCCTTGAGCTTGACTCTTTTGCTTGGAAATTCCTTGGCCATACTATTCCCCATCCCACTCTTGCCCCGTCCGTTTACTTGGGCCCTTTGGAACCCTTTGCAGCAACAACAACAACGACATCTTTTTTTCTTTCTTTATCAATTTGAACGCCAACGCAACGCGACATGGCGCTTTCCACGCCGCTGACCCAGCACGCGGCCGTCTCGCCCGTCTACCTCGCCGCGGCGGTTTTCGTCGGTCTCATCCTCTACCTGTTCGTCCAGAGCAAGCGGGCCGGCCTCGACCATGTCCCCGGTCCTTGGCTGGCCAAGTACACCAACCTGTGGCGCGGGTACCAGGCATGGAGGCTCAACCACCACAAGGAGGCCGTCAACAACTACCAGATCAACATGATCGGCCGGTACGGGGACGTGGTGAGGATCGGACCGAAGCATGTCCTCGTCTATGATCCCGAGGCGATTGATACGATTTATGGCTTCAGGGAACGTCTGGATAAGGTGAGTGAGTCTGCAGAGAAAAAGGGGGGGGGGGGGTGGAAATGAGTCGTGTTAGAGGAGTGTGATTGCTAATCATCACCTTCGTTGCATCAGGGTCCCGGATACCAAGTCTTTGTCATGACCGGTAGGTAGATCATTATGTCCATTCCACTGGTGAATTGCATCTGGAAAGAGTGCACCCGCTCATCCGTCTCACAGGCACCGACCAGACCGCTCTGGTCAGCATCAAGGATGAAAAGACGCACGGAATGTACAGGCGGCCCATTGCCCACGCCTATTCGCTGTCCTCTCTAAAGGGCTACGAGCCGTACATTGACGAGACGATCGAAAAGCTGATCAAGGAGCTCGACAAGCATGACGCCGATGGGACTCCGATCAACATGACTCGTTGGCTTCAATACTGTGAGTTCAACCCGCTCACTAAAGTGGCAGATTGGTCTGACACTGTCCTCAAAAAGGGGCCTTTGATGTCATGTCCAAGATCTCGTTCGGCGAGCCGCTCGGCTTCCTCGACCACGGCTACGACTTCAACGGCATGATCCAGGCGCAGCGGGAGAACTTTCGATACATCAGCGTGGCCAACAACTTCCCGCTGCTCGACACGCTGACCAAGCGCAACCCCTTCCTCAAGCTCGTCACGCAGAAGCCGAGCATGTTCTTCACCTTTGCGCGGCGCGTGGTCAGCGAGCGTCTGGCCAAGGCGTCCAAGGACCCCGAGGCGCAGTCGGCGTCGCGCCGCCACGAGGATCTCCTGGGGAGCTTCATTGCGGCGAGAAAGGCGTACCCGCTGATGACGGACCTGCGCATCACCCACCTCACGGCCACGAATGTGCTCGCCGGGGCCAACAACAGCGCCCGCGCCATGGACGCCACCATCCACTGGCTGACGGAGCACCCGGAGGCGCAGGAGCGGCTGAACCAGGAGATCCGCAGCGTCAACATGGCGGCCATGAAGGAGGTCGACACCGAGGGTCCCGCGGCGCTCGAGCTGGCCCTGAAGATGCCGTACCTCGACGCCGTCATCCAGGAGTCGTACCGCCAATTCGGCGCCCCGGCCAACAACCTCGAGCGCGTCGCGGGACCGTCGGGCCTGACGCTGCCCAACGGCACGCATTTGCCACCCGGCACCGTCATCGCCATGAACGCCGCGTCCATGGCGATGCTGCCCCACGTCTTTGGCAAGGACGCCCGCGCCTTCAACCCGGAGCGCTGGATGCGGCAGCCCAGCGAGACCGAGGACGAGTTCCGCGAGCGCAAGGTCCGCATGCACCGCTCCATGCTGGTCTTTGGCCATGGCAGCCGCAGCTGCATCGGCAAGAACATTGTCCAGCTGGAGCTGTACAAGATCTGGGCCACGCTCTTGAGGATTTATAAGGTGAGAATTAGCCTTTTTTGTTTCCTCGCTTTTATCCTTTTCTCTCCTCCTTACCTCTTCTTTCCTGCGTTGGCTGTTCGTCTGATCCCAGGGATGGGTGGTTTAATACGTGGCTGATGGCCGACTGACACGCTCACACATGACAGTTTGAACCCGCCGACGTCAAACTCCACCAGGTCATGACGATCCCGCGACGACGAGAGCAGCGGACCGAGAAGTCGGTCGAGATTTGATCAACTAGTCAGACAGACTTGTTTGTTTCTTCTTATCATCGCGTCAACTTTCAGTCAGTCAGTTAGTGAGTTGTCAAGAGATGCCAGGAATGGAGATGCGGATGGAGACCGGAGGAGAGGAATGGAGGAAAGGAAGAGAGAGAGAGAGTCTCTGTGTGCGTGTGTGTGTATATGTGTCGCCGTGAAAGCGAATCCTTCTTCAACGTCAACATCACCAACCACCAACCAGCGTCACCATATCGTTATGCTCATTGTTATGAATCCTCTTCCATCGCGGTGATCCTCTCACTTAGGTAGTCAATATGGTAGTTTCGTCCAACATCTCAGAAAACCCCAGCGTTGTGGCTTCCGTCATAGACAGCGGTCGTTGATTCATAGTTTTTTCTTCTAGATAGATCAGAAATTGGCATCTTGTCAACTGATATTCTTACCATTCATGTCCAGGGAAGTATGAAGAGGATTTGTCGGGTTCTGTCCTGCGTCCCGGATAAAATCACAGTGCTTAGACGCCTCTGCCTTGCACCATGGTGAATACAGATGCAAAGGGAAACCGTGATGGGATGGGATGGAACAGGCGAGATGGGTAAGGATTTTATGACTCCCAAGACGTGCGAAGGACTCTTTTGCCTTTTTTCTCCCATAGAGAGGAGTTTTTCTCAATCTATTCATCTCCCTATTGATGTACATGTACATGCACATGTACAATAAAATAGAAATTTCTTTTTTTTTTCGAGCAAAAGGTCCAACCGCCCCCAAGCTGTGTGTATGTGTGAAGAACTCTGACACCAAAATAATAGTAAAATCCCTCTGTTCTGTTGGATTGCCCTCCATGAGGCCGTAGAATAAAAGAAAAGAAACCGAGAAGACAAGAGAGGAGAGTGTATAAAATGAATAGGAGATGATATGAGATGATATGCCCAGCCCGCCCACCCACCAGCACCGCCTTGATGTATAGAAAACAAACTAAAGGAGGCCCTGTTCCCCCCTCCCCATCTTTTAAGCATTTTGTGCGTTGGAGTCCTTTCGCTCTGTCGCTTCGCCAGCCTCCTTGGACTCAGTCGGCTCGTTATCACCCTCACCACTACCATCTCCTCCACTACTAGCAGTAGCAGAAGTAACAGCAGCGCGAACCTTCAAGCTGCGCCACTCGACCAGCACACTCCCCAAGATGGTCGCGACGCAAGTCGCCACGACGAGGTAAAAGACATGGACGAGGGCGTCGTTGTAATCGGCCAGGAGGACGGCCAGGTCGTTGCCACCAGCGAGATTGCGCAGGTCCGTCGCGCCCGAGGTCGTGGTCACCGCGTGGGGATCGACGCCGGGCAGATCGGCCGTCAGTTTCGCGACGAGGCCGTTAAGGAATATGTTCTCGGCGACGGGCAGGAAGATGGCGGAGCCGAGGAAGCGCAGAAACATGACGACGGCGGTGCCGGTGGCGATGTCAGGACGGTCCAAGACGGTTTGCACGACGTTCAGGCCCTGTTGAGCGCCGAAGCCCAAGCCTAGCCCCAGTATCACCTGGTACCCGATCCACGCCGGGTGGGCTGTCGTCGAGGTAAAAGTGCATAACAGGCCGGCGCCGATGGACGTGGCCACAGAGCTGAGGATGAAGAACGGCGTGTAGTAGCCAACGCGACTGATGATGATGCCCGACGAGATGGAGGCGATGACCGACGACAGCACCAGCGGGAGCAGCATGATGCCCGACTTGACGGCGCTGACCCCCTTGATGGCCTGGAACCAGATGGGCAGGTAGTAAACGGTGACCATGACGCCGGCGCCATTGAAAAACGAGAACCACAGCGCAGCCGCCACGCTGCGCTGCTTGATGATCCGGGGAGGGACGGTGCCGTCTTCTTGTTTCCAGACCTGGATTCCCCCAAAGGCCAGGCAGAGTACGGCACAGAGAACCAGCAGGACAATGACTCTCGCATTGTCCCACGAGTACGTGGTCCCTCCCCACTGGAGAGCCAGGATCAGACAAATGATGCCGGGGAAGAACACCAGGTTTCCCAGGGGGTCGAGCTGCTTCACCTTACCCAGGATCCCGGGGGCGCGTTTGTCGAGTTTTTGGTGGGAAAGGCGCAGGACGACCATGGTGACGACCACGACCACGGCGCCGATGGGGAGGTTGATGTAGAAACACCATCTCCAGGTGACGTTATCGGTGAATGCCCCTCCGACCAGAGGCCCGATGACGGACGCAATCGCAAAGATACCCCCAAAAGCACCCTGCCAGATCGGCCGTTGCTGAAGAGGGACGGTGTGGAACAGGATGACCATGACGCCCGAGAACATGCCTGACGCACCCAGGCCTGCAACGGCGCGACCGATGATGAAGGCCACAGAGCTTGGCGCCGATCCACACACTGCTGAGCCGACTTCAAAGAGCACAATGCCCGACAGGAAGACGGGTTTTGCCGGGTAGAACTTGTAGACCTTGCCCATGAGGAGCTGGAAGCTGCACATGGTGAGCAGGTACGCGCTGCCATACCACCCAATGTCTGCGATGGAGTCGAACTCGTCGGTGATTCGTGGGATGGCCGTGGATATGATGTTTTGGTCCTAGAGGAGTTGGTCAGTCGAGGTGGGAGAGATTGTAAAGGCATTGGAAGTACCAAAGTAACCAGGAATATGGCAAGGTAGCCTGCGAGCATGATCAGGATCCTCTTCCGCATGCTGGGATATCCATCATCTGTCCCAACACTCTTCTGCTGGGTGTCCGCCTCTGGGTCATGTTTGGCATCATCGTCGTCGTGTGAAGAGGTTCGTGTCATGGTGGAAGCAATGCTGGGACTCGTGCTGCGCAGGAATAGAGATGTGAACTGAGGCAAGCTGGAGAGTCCATGTCCGCAGTCTGCAGACCTGACAGCCCGCTTCCTTAAGTACCTGGCTTTTGGTAGTTGGTGGTAGCCTGCTTGTGGTTGAATTTGTCCCCCTTTTTTGCGTTGTATTCACTTCGCTTCGCCTCTCGGGGCTCAAATGTTGATTTTTGACCTTCCGAGCGCCGAGATCAACATCAGGTGAAATACCACCACCACATCAACAAATCCTCCCATCTCTACAAAATAACCCCTCTCTCCGACCACCGAGTATTTCCCAAAAGCGAGGGAGAAATAAAGTGAAACTTAACCATGTCGCGCCCCCTGACTGAGGACCCCGCGACAGCGACAGACACAACCGCAGACGCCAAAGGCTTCTCCTGCTTGGTCTGTCGCCAGCGCAAAATCAAGTGCGACCGCCAGTCTCCATGCGCCAACTGCGTCAAGGGAGACACACAATGTAGCTTCGTCCCGCCGACGCGCGGCAAGCGGAAGAGGACGAAGCCCGCGCGCGAAGGACTGCACGCCAGACTGAGACGGTACGAAGAGATGCTCAGGGCGTATGGCGCGAAGATCGAACCGTCGCTGGACAGTGACGATGGCTCGGATATGGAATCATGTGATAAATACGATGCGGCTATGGTCCACAAAGACAGTGAGCCTCATGTCGATGTCGACGTCGACGGCTCCGGTGCTCCTGGAGGACTTGGTCTGGCTAGAACAAAGCTGGTCACGAGAGAAGGCAACTCGAGATACTTTGACAGGTTTGAGACCCTGGCGTCCCTTTCCCTAGTGAACAGTGTCTAAGTCCTACCCTATCCACAGCGCCCTCTGGTCCAACTTGGGAGACAAGGTGAGAGTGTTGGCGAAGACCCATATTCAAGAAGCATCCTCTTCTAACACACTCCGTCGATAGTTTCATCATCCGGACGAATACGCCCCCGATGGCGTCTTGGACGAGGCCAGCGTGAGCGAATGTGCCCTGTTTCTAGGTCCGCTCGACCAAGCAAGCCTTCCTCATCGCTCCAGCACCTCCAACACCTTCGACCTCGTCGATTACTTCCCCCCTATGGAGGTCCTGCGCAAGCTGAAGGATATCTACGTGGACCGAATCGATCCGGTCATGAAGTTTCTGCACATCCCGACATTCTGGGCCTCGTTGACCAATGCACTGCAACATCCACGCGAGACACCCAACAGCCTGACGGCGGCCATGTTTGGGTTTTGCCTTGCTGCAGTCCGCGCGCTAGATGACGACGAATGCCATCGTCTGCTGGGAGGACCACGACCGGTCATGCTGACGCGATATCGATCGATGGCTCGGCAGGCCTTGATCAATGCTGGACTCCTGCAAACTTCAAGTCTCATGACCTTGCGAGCATTTTCGTTGTTCCTGGTAGAGATCACGTACTCCTCTGAAGTTTCTGTTCTGAATTGTCCTAACACATGCTGTGTAGGTTGGCGTAAGAATGTGCCTTCGACATGACACCCAGTTCATCTTGTCAGGAGTGGCCGTGCGGCTGGCGCTCAAAATGGGTCTCCACCGCGACGGGGAATCGCTGGGCCTGTCGCTCTTCGAGACGGAAATGCGGCGTCGGCTCTGGTGGCACATTGTGCACATCGACTTCCGCGCCGCCGACATGTTGGGTATGAGACCGTCCCTCGATCTGACCATTGGAGACACCAAGATGCCTCTCAATGTCGAGGATGAAGACCTTAGTCCCGACATGGTCGACCCCCCACCCGAGCGGGATGGCATCACCTCGATTGCCATGTGCCTCGTCCGGTGTGATATCATGAACTCCCTGCGCAGCCTCGCCTCCCCACTGTCGAATGGTGTTCACTGGGACATCCTCACGAGTCCAGACACCACCACGGCCAAGAAGGACAGCGTCATAAACCAGATGCAGGATCTTTGGGAGAGAAAGTATCTCCGATACTGCGACCCGTCGAACCCCTTGCATACCTTTACATCCGTCATGATCCGGTCTGGAATATGTAAGATGAGGCTCCTCGCCCACAGTCCACGACGACGGTTCGCTGGACGACGGGTCAAAATCCCACAGGCGGAGCGAGACATTGTCTTTGCCAACGCCGCGAAACTGCTGGAATACGCCGTCTTGGTGTTTGGCAACCAGGCACTGCAAAAGTACGCGTGGCGCATCAGCACGAGCTATCTCTGGGACACAATGCTCTGCGTCCTCATCGAGGCGCGACATCGCAAGCCAGGACCCGAGCTTGATCGCCTGTGGCAGCTGATTGGCGTGGTGATTTCGCAGAAATCCGAGGCCTTCAAGGAATCCACGGGCCCAGTGTACCTGGCACTGAGTAAATGGACCCTGGAGGTCTGGGACGACCATGTCGCCACCGCGAGATCAGAGGGTCTCCCGGAGCCAGTGACGCCCGAGTACATTACGGCGATGCGCCAAAGTTTCAGGGCGTCCAGACAGAGTTCTGGTCGGCGGCCGAGTGATCAGGACTTTGCCAGCCTGGGAAATTTTCAGGCTGGAAACCAGGGTGGTGGTTATCTGCTCGAGTCTGATACCCTTGACTATAACTTCCCCGATCTCGTTTCATTTGAGATGGACCCGAACGAGTGGACGCAATGGGAGCAGCTGCTTTCGGGACATTTTGGCTTCGGTCAGATGGAGGACTTGTAACAGTGCTGCAGAGTCGCCTGGATTGAGAGGGGGTTTCCATGGAAGACATTGACGCAGCTTCCTTGCCAGGATCAATATCTGACCGACAAAGTCAAAGGGGAAATTCAAGTCAACGTGGCCTTCTCCCCCTTGACGCTAATTGGGCCTGTCTTCACACCAGGAAGATGTCCTCCACCTCTCGTCTCATTGGAGGCCACGGAGCTGCAGCGTCCCATTCAAAGACGCCGAGCCAGTGCCAAATCTTGTGAGCTTTGTCATTCGAGCCAACTACCCCAAAGACGGTGCCATGTCGAGGTCCTCGATAGACATAGTAACCGCTAGACGCGACCACCTTTGCAGCGAGCACAAACCTCGCGTGGCGGTATTTGTGCAGCTTGAATTCCTCCCAGGCTCGACGTGACGGACAATCAACTCCCTTACGATCGCCACGCGCGAAAGTGTCCTTGAAGGCCTTGACACTCGCGGGGAACCCGCTTGGCGAGGGACCGGATACTTCAAAAGTAGTAAACGTTGCATCGAGGCCTTTGTCTGTGATGAGCGCGACGGATGTTCCCGCGCCGTCGTACACCAGATGCAATGGTGATGATAGTAAGGATGTTGCATTCGATGAGGTGGTGGAGGTGGTGGTCAGTCGAGAGACCTCTGGTTGGGCCGGAGCCCAACCGAAACCTTTGCACTGTAGTCTGGGAAGGGAGGAGAACAGGACGCCCGTGTGGATGATGCTGTTGATTTTGGATTTCCAAAACATCTCGGCAGTGTACGCGGGCGTGGTATCGTGCAACAAGCTCATGATGACAGTACTGTCGCCTGGGCGCGAGGCGTGGCGGTACGCCAGCAGGCAGATAGACTCTTCCACCGAGATGTACCCGTCTCGCCGCCGGGCAATATCTCCTCGGGGATTTTTGTCAAACGGCGAAGGTGGTTGAGCCGGGAGGAGCTGCTGATGGGTGAGGAAGAGGTTGGCGATGGCCATTGACCCCTGTTCGTGGACCTTTGTCAGGCATTCCTTGACCGAGATGATTCTGTTGTATTTGCACAGGAGATGGACGGTGTGACGGGCCCTCATCGACTCGAGCAGCGTCCAAGACCGGACATTCCAATCACAGACCAGAAGCGTCGAGAGTAGGGTCTCCCATGTCTCGATCGAGCCGTCGCTGATATCAATGGACATGATGTCGCGATCCCAGATCAGTGTCATCCGGCTGATGGTGAAGATCTTGTTGATGTTAGCTATAGCCTCCGCACGAAGGTCATGATTCTCGGGAATACAAGACGTGTCCATCCAGTAAGAGTCACATTTATTTTCGTGGGCCAGCTGTATCAGTCGTGCGTGTAGACAAGCATTCATCCCCGTATGAGGTCTCCCTCCCGCACCATGAGCCCATACATGTGAGACACTGAGTGTCCGGGAAGACGCTTGACAGTATCGAATGGCGACATTGTCAGAGTCCTTGACCGACACGGCTCTGGCGCCCTCGATGTTGCGATAACTATATTCGTCCCAGAACATCTTGTCACAACCACCGTTGCACCGGAAATCGTGGGCCGATTGGTCGACTATTGTCATGCCCGTGAACCGTTGGCAATGTTCTGGTCCTTGTCCATTACAGGCCTGCGAAGACGAAAGAATGCATCTTGCTGGCTTGTCGTTGAACATGGCACCGAATCGGCGTCGAAAGTCGCGGAAATCTTGGCCGATAGACGCCCTATCCAACCTCAGCAGCGCAAAGGCCCACTTGCACATATACTGTGGCAGTGCCTCGAGGGAATTCGGAGTCTCTCCGTCGTGGCCTGGCAGTGGTTGACGCATGTTCAGCGACTCATTTCGTTCAGCATCGTACCCGGCTCGTAGTTGCATGCCCAGATGATAGTGGAAGTGAAGCATCAGACTGCGGCACCAGCACGTCCACAGGAAGCTTTTGGCCACCAGCCAGTGCCTGTGATCGGCGGTATCTTTTGTTTTGGCGGACAGGTCGAAAGCTGTTGCCGTCAACTCTGCCAGAGTGTCCACGAAGGTCTGCGTCGTGTCTATCATCTCATCGCGGATCTGAACGATGGTCAGCGCCAGACGGATGGAGCTGGTATCGACCCAGTTGGTTACGAGCAACTCGTGCCAGCTGGCCCGGTCAAGCCTCACGCAGCCGGAGTGACGGGCTCTGAAATAGAGCCAAGGCAAAGCAGCCCCATTGAACTGCGCCGATATTGAGGCTGGAAGCTGAGGCGTCCGAGGCAGACGCGATAACAGAGCGCATGTCTGGGTAATGATGGCATCCTCGCTGAGGACTCCCTCAAAGTTGCAGCGAAGAAGCGCGCCCACTGCCCTGTCTAGTAGATGGATATGGTGTTCTGGATCTTGTGCGGCATAGTAGTAGGCCTGACACCAATCGCGAGCTCGGCGATTTGCTTGCTCGCTCGTAAAGGATATCAGCAGGTCCTTGTCGGAGTGATAACTGGTGTCGCGAGGGAGGAATGTAGGCGGAATGCCCTTTGGGTTGCCTGATTTCCACTTGAGGCCGTCCAGGTATATTGACCTCACTCGGTCCCGGGACACAGTGCAAAGCTCATCTTGAGACATTTCACACTTTTACTAGGAGGATAGTCAGTAAAGCCTGGTAGATGAGGATGGAACCAGACATGAGGATATGGGGTCAATTCCTGTCGAGTAGAGCGCAGGTGCGGACAGTTGTCTGGACAAGCAAGACAAGGCAACTCAGGGGTTGTA
Organism: Fonsecaea pedrosoi CBS 271.37; assembly: GCF_000835455.1. NCBI lineage: Eukaryota > Fungi > Ascomycota > Eurotiomycetes > Chaetothyriales > Herpotrichiellaceae > Fonsecaea > Fonsecaea pedrosoi. The sequence goes on from NW_013550610.1 coordinate 2,890,686, forward strand.
CCATGTACAAAACTCCATCTAGTAAAATGCAGCCTAGGCACCGACTGGGAATAAACGATATTTGGCGATATACACGGGCATCACCCTCATGGATATCAAATAACAAGGGTTATTGCCGCATCGCAGCTAGATATCGTCGCAACGTATGCCAGAGAAGAGTGATCGTGTTGTCTTTGTCGCTGGAAACCACCTGGGCCCAAGGTAGAGCAAGGAGGAATTCATCTCTGGCGGGTTGTATACCTATCGGTGGTAATCTGCATGAAGAAGGCGATGAAATGAGAGACACAGAAGCAAAGAGAATGGCCAACAGGCGACCGTTGCAAACATTCGATGACAATGCCATCTACAAAGTGAGGCGACGCAGAAGACAACGCATGCACAGAAAAGAGGCAACGAGAAAACAAGGACATTTGAATCCTGACAATATTGATAACAATGTACAGCTGATTGACCCAACATTCGGTCTCAGTTTCAACCTGATTCAATATTGAGTGCATGGATCGGGGTGAAGGCGACATGCTTTTTCCTCCGTCTCCATCTCTACCAAGGAATATCAAGAGAAGCAACATGCAATATGACTGTCCATCTTTCAAGGCACAATCCTCCATAGTCCCTTCTCCTCAAACCCGCTCCGATCAGTCCTCATCGTCATCTCCACCCAGTCCGGCATTCTTCCTCATCATAGCAACATCGTCCTCCAGATCTTGAATCTTTCTCGCCAGCTTCTTCTTCAAGATGGCATTCGTTGTCTTCTTGAGCAGCTCTCTCTGCTCCGCAATCTTGTTCTGCATATCCTCAATCCTCTCCATGACTTGACGTTTATTCTCATCACCCTCTTTCTCGGCATCGTCTCGGTCTTCATCGTCATCTCCCGCATCCTCGTCTTCGTCCTCGTCAGAAGAAGCTTCTGCAGCTTCTGCAGAGATGGGGGTGTGTGCGGCCGTCATAGAGGGGGAGGCTGACGTGCTAGTCACTGCGAACGATGAGTCGACGCCCGCTTCAGGCGGGTGCAAGGTATTTCGAGCTTGTCCGGCTGTGTCTGTAGAAGGTGCGGCGTCCTCGTCAAAGAACATGCGCTCGAGAGCGTCGAGGTCATCTTGTCCAACTTCCTCCTGCACAGGAGTTTCGGTGAGCATTGGTGTTTCGACCATGGAACCATGCACACCGGGTGCTATGTCGAAATAATCCTCTGGCTCGGCCTCGGCATCTTCATCTTCTTCCAGTTCCGTGCTGTATCCTTGTTCATCGAGGCGCGGATCATGGTCTAAAAGTTGATACTTGGAGCTGAGGGCCGCCTTGTCTGCCTCGAGGAGAGCGTGGACTCGCCGCTCAACCGCCTCAATATCATCCACTCGTGCTCGTTTTGTTCTCGCAAACCTTCTCTTTCGAACCCACTTCATGGGCGCAGTGAGGCCATGGGCGTACTGATAGGTTTTGGGGTCAACGTCTTCGGGAAGAGGATAGTTCCGGGCTTCCTCCTCGTTGTTGCAGCGGCCAAGCACCAAAAGCATCTGGCAGATGTCGATGCTCTTGATCCACCCTTTCTTATCCCATGACTTCATCCCTTCGATAATGCATGGGAGATCAACCAGGGTGGTGGCGTACTTGTGGTCCTTGATCTGGAGAATGCCTCTTCTGCCCAGCGTGTCGAGCATTCTGAGATTGACGTGTGCACCTCTTGCAAGTACCTGACCCGCCGTCCCATCCTCAATCGCTTTGCGCAAGTAATCACAATCCTCCCCGGGTTGCATTCGTAGAACAAAGCCTTCGTGGATGACTGGATCAACCTCACGACCAACCAATGTCTCGCCCTTGTCATTCTGATATTCCGTCTCGAGTTCGGAGTCATAGCCCACTCCCAACGATCGCTTGGGGATCTTGCCCTTGATTTTGAAGGCCAGGTGCGCTGTGCCCGAGGGTTTGGGTGCGGATGTAGGGGTTGCTTGGGATTTCTTGAACGTGAGTTTTCGAAACGCTGCGGGCTTGGGAGGCGCTGGTGCTGGTCGATTTCCTTCATCGTCGTCTTCTCCCGGCCGTGCTTCGCGTTTGCGTTTCTTGGAGGACGAACCCGGGGTTTCGGCGGCAGTATCTGTGTTCTTTTTCTTTTTCTTTGGCTTTGCGGACTCTTCAGGACCGGTTCGAGGGGTGCTCGTGCCTGGGAGTTTGAGCTTGATGGACGGTGTCCTGACTGCGCTCTGGGGCGTCGGGGTCTGCACCGCCGCAGGCTGCCCTGCTCCAGTTTGAGGGATGGCAGGTTTGCTGGGAAACTTGAGTTTCAGGGACGGGCGCTTTGCCTTGTCAGGGGGAGGGAGAGGCGCGTCCGACATCTCGAGTTCGTCCTCGTCGTCGGTTTCGCTGCCGCTAATGTTGCCAGTTATAGAGCCTCCGTCGCGAGAGGGAGAGGGAGGGTCATTCTCCTCGTCGGAATTACGGGGCCAAGGAGAATCGTCGATGAAGTGCTGGACTTCAGGCTCAAGTCGGACGGTGACACTCTTGGGTCTGCCTTTTGTGGCGGTTGAGTTTGGATTGCTCTTTCTGATATCGGAAGATGGATCAGGTTTGAGGATAGATTTGGCTTGACGTGGTTGCCGGTGGGCTGGACTGCGCAGCCGGCTTCGGGGTTTGTCTGAGGAGCACTTGGGTGTCAGGGAGATTTTGCTCTTGCCATGCTTTGGCGCCTGTTTGGCGATGCTGGGGCGCGCGTCATTGGGCGGGTCCGCCTCGTCAAGCGCCTGTGGTGGTGGAGGGAGCGTGGCGAACAAGTCAGCAGCCGCCGCTACGACCACAGGCGCAGCCCCCTTCATGCCTGGGGAGCCTGGGTCCTTTAGCGGTGCAGCATCATTGGCGGCAGCCCTAGAATGTGGCATGCCATTATTTGAAGCTAGCGAATTCTCTTCCACACCTCCAACTGCCTCTTCCTTCCTGATAACCGGGTTGTTGTATTGGACCGTATCCCTCAGCGTGACCGGCCATCGAAGCAGCAACTCAGGCCGGAGCCTAAGTCGCACGTAGGAGGCTGACGGTGAATCAGGTAGCCGGTAGTGTTCCAGCTTTTTGCGCTTCACCCATCGCACCAGTGGGTTGGGAACTGGATTTGGATAGGCACGAAGAGCTGGATCCGCGATTGGCGGTAGATTGGCCTTCTCTCGAGATGACCTGACCATCCTGATTGTCTGTCTCGTGAAGTTTGGTTGAGCCTCGAATTTTGCTTCCTCCGTTCTATGTTTTGCGCAGAACCAGAAACGCGTCCAGCAAGGCAGTCACAATGACTTCAGCCGACCTCCACACCGCGCTTTTGCGCCCGGCAGTTCTTCAAATTCTTCGTGCCGCTGGCTTCAGCGCCGCGCGACCTGTGGTGATCGATACTGTCACCGACCTTGCAGCTCGCTATCTTCTCTTACTAGCGTCTTCGACAGCGCAAAATGCGTTCAACACGCACAACACTTTCGTGCCGACTATTCAGGATGTGAGGCTCGCGCTGACTCAGGCTGGAGCGTTGGTGCCGCAGATGAACACCGTGGAGGAGAGCGTGAGAGGTGACGTGGAGATTATGGAAGGAGTGTGGGTGCCGTTTGAGGATTTACGAGGAGTCGAGGCGTTCGTGAACTGGGCGCATGGGCCGGTCAACAAGGAGATCAGGAGGATCGCTGGCTTTGGGGACGATGTGAACGTGGAGGAGATTGCGGCAGGGTTGGACGAGCAGGAAGATTATGTTTCTGGTAAGTTCATCTCCTTGCTGTGGTTTTCGAGTGACGCAGAGTTTCCTTGCGACAAAATTCCAAAGTCAGGTGGCAGTGACAGAAATGTGAAACTGACTTTGTCGTTGGACCTGAGCAGCGTTGAAGAAGCGCCACAGCAAGACCGGCGAAGCAGTCCGCTACCAAGGCACCGTTCTCGGCAAGGACACAGAGTTACAAGCGGTAACAATCGTGGGCGGGCCTGCTGCTTCGATTGCAGAATGGACTCAAAAGTCCTTCGCCGCCACTCGAGCTTCCTCCAACCTGCGGCCTGGCCAGGACGAGGATGCTGCCACCCCAGCGACATCTGGTATCAGCAGCGCACCACTCACTCCGATTGATTCTGAATGAATGGGAGATGGACAATGGCATTGCTACCCACGTGGAGGCGAATCATTCAGGCGCGGTACACAGATCGTCGGAATCTGCACCGCAAACAGGTGACAGGGCCAAGGGTCGATATTCACTTTACCATCGAGCCCATCGACAAACCACGCGACCGAGCACGATACTTCTCCCCAGAACAAAATCATAATTTAGAATCACAACATCGAAGTCACCAACTGTCGATATTGCCGCCATTGCGCCCGGGCACCAAATTCCTCAATGTCGACAAAGCCGTCGACATAGGCTGACTCTCGCACCAATCCCTGCACAGAATCGAAGATCTACTGCCCACGGAGACAGTAGAATCAAGGACCTCAAGCATACTGCGCAGCAAAGGCCAGGGAAGATGCTCAGTCCGAGACGTTGTTACGAGATACATGAAGAAATCACCTCGTTGGGCCGGAGGAAGATCAGACAAGACTGGTGTCATCACACCGCATGCAGACCGCATAAGACTTGAAACCAGCCTCGAACAAAGACCCTATTCTCAACAATGAGGATTATGAACTTGACACAAAGCATCCGATTAATGATCAATGATATTACAGCTATTACTTCTCCCGCACGTGTCTGCTCCTACCGAAACAAGGACTTGACATAGTCCCTACTCCAGCCCACCGATGACAGGACCCGTAGATACGCTCCCCCCTGTCCCCCACTTCCCTGTTTCCCGTGGGTAGGTGGGTGAACGAACGGATGATACTGTCGTACATCTGCTTCGTATCATCGAATACCCAGTTCTCCATACTGAAAAGTGGATTCAGGCCTCATCCATCTTCGCCCAAGTCGCCATCCTCTTTGGACGGACGACGACATGGTGTCTCGCCGACGGCAATGGCAACGCAGACGACGATGGAGGAGGACCCACGCCCGCGACTGAGGGCTTGTCGGCAGGTTCGGAGACCGACTGCACGGGACCGAAATGCGTCACAAACGTCGTCAGGACACCTCCGTCGCTCTGGGTGCTCATTGCAAACCAATCTCCCGTGGTTGGGGTTGCCGTGCCGTTGGTTTCCTGGTCGGTCGATGATGATGATGGAGCAGCTATAGGCATCAGACCTGAGGGAGGACCAGCGGAGTTGAATGTAGCGTTATCGTTGTCCACGGAAGGCAACGTCGCTGTCGAGGAAGTCGGTGATGTCTCGCTGGTGGTAGCATTAGACGCGGTGCTTAGTTCAGTCGGCTCAGGCGCATTCGTCGTGCTAGAAGCGTCACTGCCTGTCGGAGCCAAGGGCGTGGTCCAGTTCCAGTCCCTCCACAGATACGATGGGGTCAGGGAACACGGTTGGCCGCCGTTGCTTGTGGTATTGCTCCAGAACGGTGACGAGGTTATACTCGCTGGTGGAAAACCCGAGGCGCCGCCACTCACTGTTGTTGATGACGTTGTAGTAGCGTTGAAGATCCCCGTTGACGTAGAGTTGTCAGCTGGCGCCCCTGTGCTGGAAGCCGTTCCATTAAGAGTTGGCGAGGAAACAGGCAGGGCAGAAGAGTCTGATGTCCAGGCTGTGGCACCGGCCGACCATGTTGTGGACGAGGATATCGCTGTTATTGGGAAAGTCTCAGAAGCGGCTTGGGATTGCGAATCTGTCGGTGCTGCTGAGTTTGATATGGCCGAGATCAACGACGAGTTGTTGGGCGAAGGAGAAGATGATGTCGTTGGAGTCAATGGTTGACCCGTCGAAACAATGCTGGTCATGTTGCTCCCTATCACGATTGTCATGGTGATCGGTGCAGACTCTGCTGGCCATGTTGAATCGCTGACAGAGCCTGTGCTGTTCGCAGATCCCATGGCTTGTCCCGAGCTCGTAACAGATGAGGTATGATTGCGTTTCCCCCGAACGGTGGCCGTTAGAGTGATTTCCTCTGGTGGTAGAGTGATCGGGGAGGGCGTAATCGGGTGTGGAGTGGCTTCTATCGTGAGAGTGATCACAGTGCCTTCGCCAATAGGCGATGCGTCCGTCTTAATTGGAGGCGAGGTATATCCCAAAGCTGACAACGAAGTATTCGTCCACAGAGGACCATCAGTGGGTGTCCCAGTGGGCCATACTGAGTTCGAGCCGTTGTAGGGACTGCAACTTGAGCCTGATACATAGGTACAGGAGAGATTAGAGGGAGGCAAGGCCCAGATCGTAGTAGTGGATCGCAGCGTCGTAGTGGTTGTCGATGAGATATTGGAGCTGTCTGTCGTCGTTGTCCCATTTGTTATAGGAGTGCTGGATGATGGAGCGGGAAGGGTATCTTCACCCGAAGTGAGTGTTATATTACTGGCCGAAGAGTCGGTCGGTGTAGGCACGGTGTTTCCGGTCGTGAAAGTCCCGTTTCCCAATGATGTGCTTGTTGAAGAGCTTGGAAGGCCGCTGGTAGCTGAAATTGCCGTCTCGTTCGAGGAGGGGAAGGACATGGAGAGGGTGCTCAGCTCGGGGCTGATTGTGAAGCTCTGAGAGCTGTTGTCACTGCCAGCAGGAGCACTCGGAACTATCCTTGGTCCAGAAGGACATATGATGCTACCAGATTCGCCGCCACAAGGTCGTTGAGATACATAGCCTCCTGTGGGCTGAGGTTGAGGCTGTCCTGTTCCAGAGTGTTGAGTTCCCCAAGAGGACCAAGTGTTGGTGTCGTTCCCATAAAACCATGGTCCAGTTTCATTGCTACAACGGCGAACGTGTCGATTATGCACAACTTAATCTCTGTTAGCACTCAGTGTAGAGCCAGGGAGATGTCATGAGAAGCAAACCTGGACGCTGCTCTGCAGATGTCAGCACAAGCCCTGCAAGGCTGACAAAAAGAGTGACTAGAACGCTCCTCATTGTGTACAATATCCTCAAAAATCCAGACCTCAAGCTGTCTCTAGAAGGAGTCGAAGGTGGTTTAGACAGACAACTTTATATTGCTTGTAGGGTCAAGCTCCTTCAGAACTCTTTGACACGTTGCATGGGGCTCCATCGCCGCACTGAGTTCCCGTCATATCCGCCTCTGCGCATTTCATAACATCATGCTTGGAGATGGCGAAGGTCATCCCTAATCTCGCGTGGAAGTTCTTTTCCGCATGTGGAGCAAATGTATTCCAAAAAGTCCATTCTTTCTTTCTGTCATATTCATTATGGCGACATGCTTCGCGCTCGAGTTCCGATGCCCCAATACGGAAACAAGAGACTCACATTTTGAGGGGGCCGAATGGTAGCGGGAGCGGCTGCATTATACCGCAGTCAGCTGTTGATGATATCAGTTGAAATCCCGTTGATAGCGTAGTTGGAGATCGAAATCGGACTATCGTAGTAGGCAGCGTTGCAGTTTTGCCCCTCAGTGACATTGAACTGAGCGTCGAAGAACGGAATTGGAGGTATAACCACATCACTTGTGGAGATTGTTGTTTTTGATATCGGAGAAGTGCATGGGTATGTTGGAGGCGGATAACCTGCAGCGGCTCCTGGCATCACCAAGATGTTGTGCACTTTCCTCCCTTAGCTGCAGCGGAATGAAAGAGGCAAAGGCAACAATGAATGTCCGGAGCATTTTGTCTGCCTCAAATGCTGGCTTGGAGGATCAACGAGGAATGAAGCATGCTTGACTGGGATGATACAACCCAGTGACAATAGTAAGCAAACAGCTGTGCATCCCGCAAAGACAGCCAGATTCGAACGGGCTTGACGGAAACCATCTTTCCAGATCCAAGTTCGTGCCACCAGCAGTGAAGGCTGTCACTGCAGGGACGCGGCCAATGCGGTCACCCACCTGCGAGATTGACACATCATGAGTCCGGCGGTACGACTTTCCGTCTTCCATAATGTATTGCAGTACACATGATAAATCGTGACGGGGTGGCGAGTGATTAAATTGAACAACGGCTCAGATGCTGAAAGACGATGCTGGAAGATTGGCGCTCCAAACGGGAATGAGTTCTCTAACTTTCAAACATCTCGGCGGCGGGTGCCCCTGCCATGGCATCAACATGTGTGAGAGAGAGGGTCGAGTGCTCAAGTGTCCCCCTCAGCTCTCATGGTCACAGGCTGGAGACATTGCAACCACGTTTCCAGGCACGGAAGCTTGTGATGGAAGTATCGACAAGGTGCGAGACTGCCACAAGATATCATGCAGAGCACTCTCCGTCGTGTCAACGATGAGATCTCCCAATCGTCTTGTTGAAGTGTGAGTATGATCCGTCGTGGATTGCTTCGCACGCTCATAACAATGCAGTGCAAATGCATAACGTTTATTCTGGAGGAACCATTGCGAAAGCGCCATTGTCGATGGATATTGATGCTGCAGATTGGGATGGGACGAAGGCTTGTCGGTAAATTTGTTTGAGTAGACTCCAGCCATGACTTCGATCCTCAGCATCGCATTGTTGGCTTGAGCCTCCAGCATTGAATCTAGGTGAGGATCCTGGTCTCGCTGGCGGCAATTCTGTAGGCGTACAAGGCACAGTTCAAGCCCTGCAAGACTCGCAAGAGACGAGTCAGAACCGTATTGTTGCTTCCACCGCTCGTGAATATCAGTAAGCAACTTCTCGCCTTCTTCGCCTCGACCCGTGCGCGAATAGAACTGGGAACGGCCCATCTGGTGGGCTAATGTCTGATATGCATCAAGTCCAAATGTTTTCACCAGTGCATCGATAATGCATCTGAACACAAGTTCAGTAACGTGATTCGTTAACGACGCATTGAATTCAGACTTGAGCAGAATCGTCAATGGGTGCTTCGTGCCTAAGATTGTAGATGCGAGGTCAGCCACATGCAATCTGATCCGAGTATGCAGAACCGAGGCATGGCCCATGTTGATCCCGTAAGCAAGTTCAACTAGAGTAAACAGCAGTTCGGGGTGAGGATTTCGAAACATCCGGGGAATGGCATCCAAGGTACGCTGGAGAACCGCAAACGCAGCGTCTGTTTTTTGTATCTCCAAGAGGTCGGTGACAATGTAGAAAGCCTCTCTGAAGATTTCAACTTCTTCATTGGTGTCGAAGACTGTCGAATCACACTGGACCAGCGAGGACCATGACGAGTTGTATTGCCCCATCATCCAATTGAAAGATTCGCTTAAAACGCGCTCGATCTTCAGATCGTCACTCGGAGGCTTGAGAGCCGTCGGTCCTCTTGCTCTCCACCGAAACATCAACGCGATTTTAGGATCCCGCACGCGCACATTTTGCCGTGCTGGCCGCATTCGCAACACGTTCCCTGTCTTATCTTCTTCTTCACCTTGTTGTGGCTTCCTTTGAGGACGAATGGTCAATGCCTTTCGGGCCGATGAGAGATTCTGACGGAGGATAACATTGGCCGAACGCTTTCGGCGATGGATGCCTGCGGCAGCATGGCGCTTGATTCTGTTCTGGTTGTACCCAGAGGTATCTTGGACATCGATGAAAATGAAATTTGACATGATCAAACGCACCCAGCAAGAATCATCTCAGATATCGCATTCAGGCTGGAAAACAGCGCTTGTATTTTCAGGAGAGGTGAGTTGAAGCGAACACATGGCTAATGATTAATTCTGTCAAGATAACAGTGAGCCGCGAGGAGATGGAGTCGGATGTACTGAGAGAGCGAAGAAGTGAAGCGAAGTGGACGAGGTCACAACTCGATGGAAGTACCCGCCCCTTGGCTCTCGTAATAGTGCCCGCCCACTACAGATCTAAATACAATGCCGAACTCGAACTCAAGAGAGAAGTGGGCCAAAGCCACCATGGTGGTATTTTAGGTATAAAACCTGTGCGTCTTGAAAAGGCGTCAGTGGCCGTCGTGGATCAGGAACATGGAGAAAAATGTCGACCAAAGACCATTCGGCCGTATGGGTGGATGGTCCAAGACAAACAAGTATCACCAAAAAATAGGGCATACTGGAGCACAGAGCGCGATAACAGACAAGACACATTGTGTTGGAAAAGGTATGAGAATGGATTCCAACCTGATGGCTAACGCATACAAAGCTCGTTTCCCCTTCCTGCTCAATATTCAAGCGACCAGTACCCTCTTTATCCTCGCAAACTCCTCGGCGCCACCCGCCAGCTGCCACGTTCGTGAATAGCATTCAATCTTCGACCAACTCCGCCACCTCATACGGACGCTCAGGTAAGTGGGATTGGCAAGGGTCCAGCCAGCGTTGCCTTGGTCAAGTCATTGATATTGGTCGCCGTGTTTTGGTTCGTCAGTGCCGCGAACGCAAGCCCAAACATTCCTGGGTGCACATCTGCGTGCAGTTCATCGCCCTGCTGGGTGACGGCAGTGTATGCAGGGACGTTGTTTTGGTTGACCCAAGCCATGTACAGTGGTCCCGAGTTCCACCCTTGAGGGAGCATGGTTGGTTGGCCGACCTTGAAGATCAATTTTCCGGGGGCGCTAGGGTTTGCAAATGACGGGCCACCATAGCCGACAATTCCCAGATCAGGGAAGACGGGGAGAGAAGTGATGGACGAAGGCAAGTTGTGGCATGAGTTTCCGACGATGAAGTCGAGGGCCAAGTTGTAGGCCCAAATGGCACTGATCGGTGTCTCGAATGTGGTAGGATTCGGGATTTCGTTTGCGGTTATGCGGAAAAAGGCGTCGTGACGGGACTCCACAGGAAGAATCGAGGCGACAGTGGCCTCCAAGCCAGGATCAGTCGTGGAAAGACCATCTGCCAGGGCAATCAGAGCGCCAATGCCGACTGTGGTGATGATGTTCCCCAATGCCAGGAAGCTGGTCTCATCCGTGGTGGGGAAGTTGTACTCGCATGGAGCGACGTCCTGAGCACCATTTGCTTGCAGCAACCCCACGATGGACGCAACGTGAACCTCCTCTTGAGCAGCAATGTGTGATACCACGACCATGTTGCTCACACCGTTCGTCTGTCCTCCGGTTCCCCATTGTGTAAAGTTCATTAGTCCTTCCTGAAAGAACGCCGACTCCAGATTCTCCAGGAAGTTAGCGAGCTGGAAAGCAGACAACCCAGATTGGGAGACATGCGGGCTGCCAGGTTGATTCGGGAGGCCACCACCTGCTTGTTGAGCGATATTACCAGGTAAATTGGTGCCAGTGACCATTGGCGCAGGTGCTGCAAGAACAGAATTGGCGAAGAAAGAAAGAGCGACGGGAATGAAAAGGGACGACATGGCTGCCATTGTGCAGGAAAGAAAGATTACTGAAAACCCGCTGGGAAGAATTGAAGATGCAGCACAGAGGGTGAGAAAGTGAGGGATCAGGAGGGATCAGCCATGTGTTATACGGCCACCGTCGTGAGCGGAGGGGAGGCTGTTCGTGAGGCAATCTGCTGGGCCGTAAGCACTACCAAAAGCGGGCAACATTGACCCCGGCTGAGGATCATCCTCAGCCACATGGACTGATAACCTTTCGGTAATTCTAAAGGCCTTCATCGCAAACTGGTAACAGGCAAACGCGCAACATGGCTCATCTTTTTTCTTTCAAGGATCATCAGTTGTGTCCTTCAATCCTTCGTGTCTCTTCCAGTCCTCGGGGATGGAACGAGGTTAATCCATATAGAGCCACGGCGGGAAGACGATGACCAAGAAGGGAAATTCAGGTACGATCAAGCGCCGCAGGGGGCGTTGGAAGAGTTTAATTCAGCTCGGGGGCTGCAAGCGTGTAAGCGATTGATGGAGAGGCTTTCTCTCAGACAAGCTTCGGTAAGCACTTGCATAGGAAAGCTTCAGCTTAAGAGCCCGAAGAGAAAGGGTCCAGTGTCAGTCAGCAACTCCAATTTTAGAGCAGCCAGCATGTGAAGGGCGAAAGGGGGGCGAAAATCTAGCTGCTCCAGGTATAACGAGGGAGGTAGGATGGAAATTTGACCAGATCCGAGCGGCGAATTGTTGCGCAGGAGATGTGACTGATGCCACGCGGTAGCAAAGTGTGCAAACATGCCAATCTCAATGACTAAGTGAGATCTGTCCGCCCAATCAGGTCACCGAAATGTAATCAACTTGTCTGACAGAATAATCTCGGAGCATTTCTCGAATTTCCGTGATTTCCCAAACACTACCTGTCGTCAGACGCATCTCCATATCGTGCTCTATGACGCGCTCAATTTTTGGAGCTTGCGGACGCGAAGAGGTGAAATTCTAGACCTTGTCACAATGGTCTCGATTGTTAGCACCACCATCTCGTCCCTGCTATAACCCGGCACGATGAGCACATTCAGCATATGCTCTCAATGCCTTCGAGCATTGAGACAAAGTGTCAGAGCAGAATCAAATGTCCGCTGCACTCCCTTATTGAGTTCCTGCTCCAACAATAAAGTGAACCAGCCCTTTTCCCCGACTCCACGAGTTCAGAGCTCCTCTCCTCCCAGGCGACGTTATCTGTCGTCCACTTCCTCGAGATGGCGGCAAGAAACTGCTCGAAGCGGAACTGAGGCCTCAATGAATCAATCGCTGCCACCCACCACAGCCCCTACCGTCACGTCCAATGTGACGGCATCGTTCCCCAGCAACGAACCCCAATCCAAATCCGAGTCGGAACCACCACCAGAACCAAAAGACAAATCATCTGCACAACCCACCCTCCCCGGCGCCGGTGTAAGCGTGTCACAGATGCAGCGCCAAATCCAATCGCACCTCAGCAACCCTCCGAGCAGGTTCAGTCTCCCTACCCGCCTTGCCGAATCACTAAGGAAAAACATGCCGGCCGCGACAAGGACCTACACTATCTATGGCCAAACCGAAGCGATATTCAAATTCTGTGCAGCACCTGCCGACTACACCATTCCACAGGAGCAACGAATGAATATACTCACGGGAAAGGGACCGCCAAAGGCCACGGCACAAGAGGGGGCCGAACTGGGACAACCTCTACCCGAAAACAAGGACTCATGGTGGTTCGGTACTCTTGATTTGCCGCCTACCTTCTCGACCTGGTCGCAAGTAACGTTTCTGCACATGTATGTTGTCGTGACAAATCTGCGGGCGATGCTTGAATCCGAAACCGAGTATCAGGATTATCACCGCTACCTGATCGAGCATTTTTCGAGGGCTGCAGAGGACAAGATGATACTATTGCACAATCTTGCTGCTCAGGGGATCCGAAGTCGGTACCTCAAGGACCTGTTTTTGCAATATCGGGGGATACTGGCGTCCTACGACGAAGGCCTCATCAAGGGAGACACGGTTCTCGCAAGCGCAGTATGGAGAAATCTATATCGTGCAGATGAACAAGTGGATTGGGAGAAGGTGTCTCTCGTCGTCGCGTATTTGCGAAGAGCGGTCGGAACAGTTGGGCAATTGACGTGGGAGGAATTGCTCCAGACTGTGAACAACCAGACGGCGCCTTGGGCCTTTGATCAATCCGAACAGAAGCACCTCCAACAGCTAGTGGCTGCGAGGAGCAAGAGCGTGAACGAGACTCCTTGAGGATTTGGCTGTACTTTTACCCAGCAGGGTTGTCTGACCATTTGCTTAAGAGCGTCTCTCTTCCCTTGTAATATCCTGCTTTTGTATGAGGGGACCTCAGCCACCCCGTGAAGAAGATAGACTCTCGTATCCGCCGGCGAGACTCGCGACAGATACATCCTATGTACAATACATTACATTACAACACACATCTACCTAGGTACCTGCTAGTCAAAATTTGGGACACGACCCACGAGCTCTGAAGTGTTTAGGATAGTGTACCTACCTGCCCAAGGCACCAAGATATAACAGTTTTATCGCGGACAACTGCTCACGTGGATGATTGAGCCTCAACCTAAGAAAACGTTTAGTCCCTTTCGAGTGAAGAAATTTGTATCGAGGTATCAAGATAATAAGATACCAAGATGGACTGATAGACAGATATAATTGGCTACCTACCTAGCACCCTAGGTATGGAATGGGGAAAAGGAGACATAGAACGCAAGATACAAAATACAAAATACAAAACCCTGAATCCATGGGGCGGAGAGACGGTGAGTGAGTGAGTGAGTGCTGAGTCTGAGTACAAAATAGGATATTCATGCGCCCTGCCCTGCCATCACATGCTATGCGATACCATACCAAAGAATCAATCTCGCTCAGCTCAGACCAGACCAGACCAATCTTTCTGCTTCGTACCTAGTGATAATAGTGAACGTGTTTGATATCTCTCTGACCCTCGCCCTCTCGCCATCTGTCAGGTACACACACTCATATCACACTCGAACTCGCGGCCCAAAATTCCCCCCGCCCTCTCCACCCAGTTGCTACCACCACCTCTCGAAAGGAATCTCGCCAAAGAAAAGGGGGGGTAACACAACGGGTGAAATGTAATGTACCTCGCCAAAAAGGTTCGAACCGCATAGTCCGCTCCGTGCGCGCGAGGGAGGAGCCCACCCAGACTTTTGGGACCACAGCCCTCTCACCTCACCTCGCTTCACCGCGAGGTCCGAGATAATAGCAGATGCAGAGGCCATTGAACAGCAAGACCTTGTAGCCCGGTTCGCATGGCTGGACAAGCCCGGTGCACGGGTACGGCGTGGGGTTGGCAGGAGGGAGAGTCGTCTCCTGAGAGCGGACGGCAGGGGGGATGACCTCTGTGTCTTCATCACGGCGTTGGAACCTCAGGTCCGCGGCCGCAGTGAGTGCCGTCTCGGTGCTTGGTGTACAGGAAGTAGCGGTGTTGTCGTCGGTAGCGGTGGCAGCTAGAGTTGTGTCATGTGGATACACAGCCGCGGGGGCCCTCACCGCCGGGTCACCCTCCTCGTTGGGTTCAACAGCTGGGCGGATGAATCTGCTGGCCATGTTATACATTGGCCACTTGCAGGAAGAATCATAGCAGGAAGAGAGCATACCCTGGCCAAAAGCAACCCTCTTCATCTGATCGACATTCGCCACTGCTGCTGTAGAAGCGTTCACTCCTCACATGGGTCCACATGTAATCGAAGGTGGGGAGCGCAGTGACAAGTATCTTGCTGCCTAACAATAGACTCAGGGTCCAGAGAGCGCAAGCTTCGAAGGTGCGCATCGTGATAGTGAATAGCGATGATCAAGTGATGTTCAATAGCCGCTGGAAGAATGGGAAGATCAGAAGGTCGTTCGAGAAGGTGCTAGGAGGTATATGAAGAACTTCGGTTCTTCGGAGCCGCACCTGGTAAGCCGTGTAGCGTAGGAATTTCCTTGAAATTCAAAGCGGAGGACCGTCTTTATACCTTGACAGCTCTTGTGCACCCATTCGTAGGGAAGGAATAGTCCAACAGCACCACACCGTGTTATTGGAGGCACAACAAGATTCGTCCAAGGGTTGCAATATTCAAATACCCAGCAGAACAACGCGACCTTGCTCTTGATACTGACAACGTTCGTGACGGGACAACCATCTCTTGGGGCAACACAATATGACGAGTCCTCGATAAAGAGCCTGGAAGTAGTCAGATGTCTCCCATCGACTGTGCAGTCTGTGAGACAGCCAGCATAAGGGTGATGGCAGTAAGATCTCGCAGCAGAAGTCGTTGGTTGGACTAGAACTCGAAGCCTCCTGCTTTCTCTGTGCCGATTTGCTTGTTGTAGTTGCAGCTCCAGGGAAAGCCACTCCCTATCAAGCAAGAAGACGGACGAGGCGGCTGCTGTCTCAATGACCTGGGAACATGCATAATTCGATCGCCATTCCCCACAGCCGGTGTTAGCTGGCAGAAGGTACTTACATAGGTACATTGCCGAATCCTTGGATCGGTTCAAAATGTGGCTAATAAGGTCAATCCCACGAGGTTGACATGAATTCTCGCCAGACACCTGTCTTCAGGGGCATGTTTGAACCCTGACAGACTTCATGTCTCCCGTTAAGGACCCTGGTGATGGAAACAAGGACGAATTGGGAGATGAATTTGACTGGGTAAAGAGACTTGGACTCTCATTTCCTTGGGGATTGGCCTCTATCGAATGGCCTCGCCAGGAATCAACAAGGATTCTCCTATTCGAGTATGATGTGGCACACCGAAACCCTTCCTGCTGTGTATGGAGGTGAGAAGTAGTCGACCCTCGAGCAAGCACAGCAAGCGACAGCAAAAGCACAAGGATCGGTTCAGAGGAACAAAAGATCCAATTGCGCAGTTTGTGGCTCCGGTGGAGAATGCGGCCAAACACGCTGTTCGCGAGATGGACATGTTGGCCGCATGTGCATATCAATCAACCCTCCAATTCCACACTTGTCCCTCGAAATTGTCCGGCCACGTTGCTCAAGCGCAAACCTAGTCCTGGTTCATTCTCCGAGTTCCTTCAGACTGTTCACACTATGACGCCGAGTTCATAGAATTGTGCTGCTGCGCTTTGAAACGCCTGACAAACCCGTCCTTCCGCCCCTGCGAGGGCGAAGCCGCTCACCATGCTCCTCCTCCGTCTCATCTCCCGTCTTCTCCCTCTCTTTGCCCTCATCACATGTTCGCTCGCGGCCGAAGACCTCTATAAAATCCTTGGGTTGGACAGATCTTGCTCAGAACGTGATCTCAAAACAGCTTATCGAAAACTTTCCAAAAAGTACCATCCAGACAAGGCCACGGGAGACGAGAAGAAGTTTCTGGAGGTGGCAGAAGCATATGAAGCCCTATCTGATCCTACGACTCGCAAGATATACGATCAGTACGGTCATGAAGGGCTAGAGAACCACAAGCGAGGAGGGGGTGGAGGTGGTCACCCTCACGACCCTTTCGACCTTTTCTCCAGATTTTTCGGTGGCGGAGGCCATTTTGGTCGTGGAGGCGGCAGTGGAGTGCGGCGGGGGCCTGATCTAGAAGTCCGATTGCACGTACCGTTGCGAGACTTCTACACCGGTGGAGAAACGGAGTTTACAATCGAAAAGCAACAAATCTGTGATGAGTGTGAAGGGTCAGGTTCTGCGGACGGCCAAGTCGAGACATGTCATAAATGTGGCGGTCGAGGTATTGTCATCCAGAAGCACATGCTCGCACCAGGAATATATCAACAAGTGCAGATGGGATGCGACCAGTGCGGGGGACAGGGCAAGAGCATCAAACACAAATGCAAGGTTTGCGGAGGAAACAAGGTCGTCAGAGGCCCCACGACCTTGACTGCTGTGATCGAGAAGGGAATGCCCAAGGGTCACAGACTTGTCTTTGAAAGTGAAGCCGATGAACATCCCGACCACATTGCGGGCAACCTCTACGCCTACATAATGGAGACAGAGCCAGGCATCCACGAGAACGAGGCGGAGCGAACTGATGGAGTGTTCTTCCGGCGGAAGGACAACGACCTATATTGGAAAGAGGTTCTCTCACTCAGAGAGGCGTGGATGGGCGAGTGGACTCGCAACCTTACGCACTTGGACGGGCACGTTGTCCCGCTGTCCCGCAAGCGCGGCGAAGTCGTTCAACCTGGCCAGACCGACACGATCAAGGGCGAAGGCATGCCCATTTATCGAGAGGGACACGTTCACGAACACGATCATGATGCCCCCGATTTTGGAAATCTGTATGTGCAGTATGTGGTGGTGCTGCCGGATCAGATGGAGACGGGGATGGAAAAGGAGTTTTGGGCCGTGTGGGAGAAATGGAGGAAGAAGAAGGGCGTGGATTTGTTGAAGGATAGCGGAAGGCCCGAGCCAAGTGTATTTGTAAAAGATGAGCTTTAGATCATTTGCTTGGTTGGAACCTTAGATGGTATGCAATACGATAGATTGACGGACTGGGCTTGTCCTCTGCTGGATTCTGTAAGAGACGTCGAGTCGACTGGTCCGCTATTCGCTGACCACTACCGAGTACATGACAAGTGGTCTCCCTCTCTCGCTAGAGTGATATACCCCCTCAATCTCGCAACAACCCCTCATCTTTGCCTGTCTGCTTGGCACATACAAGTGGTTTCTCGGCTACTTGACCACCTATTCACCTAGTAGTATCTCAAGATTTTGGGAATGCAAGGCTGCCAAGGGGCTAGACAGAGTGGTTTCCAGCCAAGCTTTACCCGTCTCCTACGCGTAGTGACGTAATACCAAGATCACGCAACGGGCCGCAGCTGGGCGGCGTTAGGCCACTTGGCCACGACAGTGGCACGAGTGGTTGCGTTACTCAATCAGACACTCGCATTATGGTGATTGCACACTTCAGTGCCACAGAGCCTTCGAGTACTCGGTAGGTAAGATCATCCCGAGCCCCCTGACGTGTGAATAAGTGATGGACAACGATGGGGGAGTAGCTTGGGGGGCCTGAGACCATGGTTCCATGTTTGAACGCGCTGTACGAGGTAGTCAAGCCTGAGGTGCCAGCAGCCTGCAGCTAAACAGTCGCTCGTTAGTGCCCCATGACCATCTACTCAACTACTCCCCCAGTAGCGAGTAGTCCATGCCCTGCACCAAAGAGAGCGGTGCACGGTCGCACAATGGCTTTTAGTTCGCTCGACCACACAGGGCTCATCTGATGATGGTTCTGACAATGCTTGACTTGGTCCAACTACTGTCTCTTTGATTCCTGAAATACCATCAAGAAAGAATTGCTGTGGTGTTCAGTCCCCCCTACCGATCCAACCAAAGTCAACCTTTTCGGTGTCGTCCTCCAAAGTTCAAGAGAGTGTCAGTCAGAATGTGGAGGGCGGGGATAGCGCAAGGTCTACCTCTCTACCACAGCACGATTCTTGACACATGGTCTCTGCTAACGCTTGTGCGTGACAGAGGATATCCAGGAAGAGCAAGACCCGACGGTGGCCGGAGTAAAGCCACTTCCATTCCATATCGACGCCCAGGATGAAAAGATCGATCGAGGAGACTCTGAAACTTGTCTACACTTTCCCCGCCCCCAACGCAAGGAAAATCCGTCCAGGCTCACCCGTTCAACGTCCAGCTCGCTCAAGGCCCAGCTTACAAAGCACGTGTCGCAATGCGCGCGGTCACATGGGATGAGAACCCGGCCCAAGATGACGCAGAGAGCCATAGAGGAGCAGGACGGCGCTTATGTCGTGGTCGGCATCCAGGATAACCCGACAGGACTGAAGCGCGAGGTGCTGGTACAGTTGTCAAAGGGCGACAAGCCCGTCGATCTCTTTGAAGGGATCCGAAAGACGGCCTGGAAACTGCGCCCTCTGCACCACCGACTGCTCTCGCTAAAACATGTGGGAAGGTTTGGAATCTATGAATGCCATCCCGCAGACGACTACCACACTCCCGTAGAAATCGACCGGCAGACCGAGGCGGCGCTGGCTGAACTGTACACCGCCTACCGACACGACTGGCACGACAAGGACAACATGTGGCGAGGCTGGATCCATCACTTCTTCAACGAGGGAGACCGGTTCCCGGACAGGGGCAGATATGCGCTCCAGCTGGTCCTGTCGTGGTCGATTCGGAAGATCCTCATCTGGAGCGCAACGCCGCTGCTGCTCAGTCTGGTCATTGGTTTCTGGTACATGTACAAGCCGCGGGAACCGGGGTCTGACCCGGTCGCCATCACCCAGACAGCGTGGACCATTTCCTCATACATTGTCACGACTGCGGGAGGTGAGTATATCCTAACACGGTTCGCCTCATTCCTTGAGGGCTTCTTCTACCTTGTAAAGGAAATCTACTTACCAGCGCATCAAGTGGCGATTGCTATTTTGGCGGCCATCACCAGCATCAGAGACGTCTGAGTTGGGTAAAAAGCATTTCTTGCATGAGAAGACCTGTCTCGGTATTTAGAGACTCGAAGCATTTTCTCCCGATATTTGAGACTTGCTACTTATTGCCGATACACCGAAAATCGACCAGGAGCGAACTGACAAAAGTTGTTCAGAAATTGCTGCCTGCATTGGTGCCAGCAACAAAAACAACCAGAATAGTGGCATATCTTTAACCAGTCACAGTCAGCCATGAACAGCATGGACCAATGTGGACCATAGGGTTTTGTTTTTCGAGTGCAGTGATGGAAAGATGTCACGTACGTCGCTCCAGCCATGAAAATCTCAATGGATCTTGCCTTGATAACGACGGAGACTATCGCTATGAACAAACTGGCCGCGACGCCGACAACCACGATCCGCGCCGTCATGTTCTTTTGTGCGCTGCAAATCACCATGGGGATGAGCAGGAGAAGGATCAGGAGGACGGCAATGAGGAACCGAGTCGCCCGTGTCAACGCCGAGCTGGTACAGATGTACACGTTGGGATCCCTCGAGACGTTGTGGAATGGAAGCTAAGCCGGGACAAGTGTCCTTGTAGGTAAGCAAATGAGCGGGTCAGACGGTTATTGTCTACACAAGCCGCTTTTGTCCTCGACGAGGGCTCACCTCTCTAAAATCTTTCCAACAGTGCATGAGTCGATCCGCCAGCCAGGACTCGACTCGGGCAACAGCGTCGTCTGGCAACGGTGCAATGCTCACCAAGTCCCTGGGCCGGAGAAGGTATGCTGTCTCGTCCCTCGCTAAGCAAGCGTTGCCATCGACCCAATGATCCAAGCTCGAAATGTCCCGGGTTTTGGCAGGCTCGAGGGACAGGATCTGCCGACTCCTCTCGATCATCGAATCTGAACCACACACTCCCTCTTTAGCAAAGCTTCCTCTCCGAAAGTCCCGAGACAAAGAGGGGAGGGGTGAGAAAACAAAAATGGTGTGAACTTGCCATAATCCACCAAAGCGGTATCGATGCGTGATAAGATGGCCTCTCGCTCCACGTTCTTGTCCCGCCTGCAGCTCGCGAGAAAGAGCGGGTTGGGTTCCTGCTGGTCGACCATCTCAAGCTGCTTCTCGAGCGCGGCCAACTTGTCCTGCTTCAGGAGGAGGAGACGAGCCCGCAGGGTCGAGAAGCGACGGTACACGTGGAAGGCGTTGTGCGTGGCGACTAGGGTAGAGAACCGCGGATAACCCTGAGGGTAGTCCTCGACTTGAAGACGGGGAGAATCTATCAGCACTCTATACACACCATCCCCATCTCATTCACAATGAAACGAGTCGTTGTGAAAGAGGCGCCTCGAAGGGAGCAGTGGATTACTTACTCTGCCGATCAGGCAAGTCTTCAGCCTGGGTATTGTGTCTCAGAGACAGAGACCACCTTTGCATCCAGCCTGTCAAGATCCTCCCCATCCCATTCATCTTGTCTTTGATCACTGCCTTTTCTTTTCGGCGGTAATACGGGCGAATCTGACCCCTCTCTTGATCAGAAGCCTAGCTCAGCTGTTCGTTCTGACGCTCTTTTCCTTTCTCTCCCTCTTCTTCTCACTAATTTTTCCTAAACGCAGTCTAGTCATGATTGCTTGATAAGGCAAAGGCAAACTTTCAAACTGCGCAAATTGCCAGCAAATCCGAGTCGAAACTGATTGGTGAGAGATCAGGGAAAAAGGGAAAGAGAGTGAGGCCGTAACGCAACCACGATTATTCCGATGATTGGAGGGAAATGGGGGTCGAGCGTCAGGCAGCTCTAGCTTGCTAGCTGGTCGGCTGACCTGAGGTGGGAGACATGTTTGTGTGTGATTGGTATATATGTACACAAGTACATCGAGTGGAGTGGCTCGTTTGCCTTTTCTTGTTTCATTCTCTTCTGCCTCGCTTTCGCTGCCTAGGACTCAGCCTCATCTACATAGGTACCGAGCAGTCATACCTTGCCGCCACCTTGATCATTACGGACCCAGTACGTATCGTGCGATTCGCGGATCATTTCTCAAGTTATCATCAACGGACCAGACCACCAGTATACTGTACATACTGTACATAGGAGTTTAGTAACTCGGTCCATTTGTGAGGATTTCGATATGGACGCCCAACAATCCGGGTATGTTGGCACTCAGATCCCCAGATCCTCATGTCCACTCCCAGCACGCGCACTTCTGACAAGTCGCACACGCGTGCGGGCAGGGATGAGAGCCCCAGGTTCCGCGTCGCCGACACGGGCGGTCGTCCGTACATCAAGCCCTATAGCTTGGTGAGTTGTCTCGCTCTGATGTACCGGTCGACCGACCGACAGACAGACAAGCCAGTCTTCTCGAAAAGTTTCCAAATCTGATCGCTCCGCCGTGGGGTAGGTGAAGAAGTACCGACCAGGCGACCAGGTCTATTTCACCGTGCCGGGCTCGAATCCCCGTGTCCGTCAGGGTCCGTACACCGTGCGCTCACCGGCCGGGGAGGGCAAGTACATCCTCGTGGACGAGGGCGGGAAGGTGGTCAATGGCGGCCAGGCGGTCAGCGAGACGGATCTGGAGGATGCTGCTGCTTAGGAGACAGAGAGACGAGACAGACAGACTCATGCTCTGCCGGCCCTCAGGGGAGAACGAAGATATGGAGGATGATAGTAATGAGGCCGAGTATATGTGGGGTTATGGCTCGTGCTCAGAAACCTCTCTACCAAGAATACAGGATGCAGGTTAACTACACAGGGACAAGACTTCCACTGCTGGCTCCATGAGATCTGAACCAGGTAACCGGACTGCGCGAGGATATTACTTGTTAGGACTAATAACATATCGAGACGTAAATCCCAGCCGTTCCGCCTCCAAGAGACCACAGGCGGACAGATCAGTCTACACCCCCCCGGACTCCTCATCTATAGTGGTGCGTATGACAAAGTTCAAGGCCTGCCAGTTCTCGGACAAAACCCCTGCTCTAGCTCCTCGCATGGGCGAAGTAAGCCTGAGAAGAAAGGTCGACATGGTGTCCTGTTCTCCACGCAGGCCGGAACCAACGTCGTCCGCAGATTTCGGGAGCTGCTTCAAGGACAGCCGGTCGATCGAGGTTGCTTCACTTGTCACAAAGAATTTAAAAACATCTTCGCAGTATTTCCGCCCCTGTGCCACAATGTCGTCTGGCACTATCATGTCGATCGTCATGTTGCGATTTTCGCTCCTTCCACAGACCTCGATATAGTCTGTGCCGTCGTCGTGAATCATGTTGACGATTTTCCAAGAAGGGCGCAGGTCGAGCAGATGGACGTATATTGACACTTTGCCAGTGTTTTGAACCTTGATTGTCAACGTATCTTTATTTTTGACGTCGAGAACGCCGGCATTTACCGCACACTTTCCCTCTGGGGTTTGAAGTTGAATGGAGAACGACTCAGAGAATGGTGGCATTGGATGGCGGTTCTCGATTGCTTCAATTGATTTGTAAATCGCGACATGCTCAAGGATGCTGATGGCAACATCTATTGCGTCGTCTCTGCCGCAGGGCACAGTTGGAAGACACACCAGTGGCTGACTCGACTGGTCTGTGACTTCGTACTCACGACGACTGTTCACGCGGATTTTGAATGCACAAGGTTGGCCGCCCAGATCGTCTTCACAAAATCTGAGAAACGTTCTGGGATTAGACCTTTGGTGCCACGTTTTGATATCGTTGTCCTCTAGGCTGAGTTGTATCATAGTATTCTGAAGCCGCAGCTGAGTGCGAGGCATAGCCACCCAGCCCGACTTGACCCTACCAAGAGAAATGTCTGGGGCGGACGACACCAAGTCCGATGTGAGACCGCGGACGAGACTCGCAGTGACCCGAATATGACTGTCCGATCTGGGATCTGCATTGCGTGCTTCTGTCAATGGGCAAAGTGCAAACTCGTCACCGCGTTGAACGCCGTGCGCATAGCCAGCTCGTAAGCACAGTTGGCTACCTTCCTGGGGGAAGAAAACAGTGCTGAAAGCATTGTCGGCATTGACCAAACGTTTTCCAAACCATGAGAGTGTCTCGTTGCCGAAGCGTCTAGGGTTCTGGTGAGGTACTGAAGCATGAAATCTAGCACAAATGTGCTGATATAGAGCTTGGGTATCCATCTCAACACCCGACCTTCTCAACGCCTTGAGTGCCCGGAGTAAGAAATGTGTGAGCGCGCCATGAAACTTTCCATCATCGAACTCAAACTCTTCAGCAGTCTCGTATGGTCCACAGGCACACAGAGTGGCATAGCCTTCGGGATTGATCAACCACTGAGGGGCCATTCTGCCATCACGAAGAGGCCCCTGGCCCCTGTGAGGAAGGGAGGAATAGGTAGCAGCGATACTGTTGTCGTAGTCTATACTTCTCACCTTTGGTCTGCGCCTGGATCCGTCTCGGGTGACGCCTCCAGAGAAGCAGCAGTCAAGAACTAAAATGACGACCAAGCTCTTGTCCACCATTGCCTTTAAGAGCCTTGCTAGCTCACTTCCCGGAAGTTTCCTCATTCCGTGAGCTTCGTCATACAGGACCAACGCAAACTCCTCCGTCTCAAGATGTGGATCTTGGCTATTTGTTAGGGGAGTCCGACCTGTTGTCCCATGACCCGAGTAATGAATGTATACTGTATCTCCAGCTCTTCCTTGCTCTTTTATCCTCCGTAGCTCGCGAGTGACATTTTCGTATGTGGGTAGTAGGGCAGGTTCTTCCGAAGGGACGTTAGCAGCAGGGTCGGAAGGTTGACTCGCCGTGAAGACTGTGGCATCAATGTGAGGCGCGCTCTCGTCCAGGAATGCCTTGACTGATGTGACATCGTGAACGCAGCCGTTCAAGGACTTGTTGTCGCGGTAGAAGTTGATTCCGATCAACACCGCCCACCCCCTAGGCTTAGTATCTGTCATTTGAGAGAAGTATACCACTGACGAGGGAGTCTTTTGGCAGTGCGAACGGGCTCTGTCTGTGACTGCGGCACTGGGTAATCCGAGTGAGGCTGGAATCCCCAACAGAACTGAATTGATCACTTCAGCTGCTCTGCAGTTTGTCACAGCCTTGGCATGAAAGTGACAATTCTAGCATCGCGGAGGTGATGAGGCACTTTCTGGAATTGAGAAACCACTCTTGTCTTGTCGTTCTACGCCTTTCTGTCTCTGCTGAGGACAACTCTTGGGCTGGTTGCCTCGTCTTCGCGACGGAGGTATGCAGGTGCAATTGGGCCATCGACGCCTTGCTAACTATGAAGTCTGAAAGAGCAGGAAACACATGCACACTTGCAGGTTCACTTCCGAGCAGAACTCCAATAGATCACTCCCTACGCCTACCTACACCTGTTATCGTGGACTCCATGATTCAGAGCCACGGGCTGCGGCTCAACGCCCACGCGCAGGGAGCTTCCCCAATCCGTCCGGGTGCATGAACCGGCTGAGAGGATGCCTGGCTCTGGTGGGGCCACGTCAGCAGCAGGCTGAAGTCGAATGTGATCATGGTATACCATGCCATTTCATCGATGGCTTGTGATCAGCTATCTCAATTCATACATGACTGTCATCGACCTGGGGTCCGTCCTCGCCTGGACTTGTTCACAAAATTCTGCCAGAGATTGTCCTATATGCCATACAGAGTCCATACTGGATTGAAATTATGGAAGAAAGAGAAGAGGTCATTAGGACCCTTGACGGGGAAATTGAAGACATGCAAGAGATCGTCAATAATATTCCTGAGGGTAATCCACTTAAGGCGAAGGCATTCAGTGGACTCGGGAGCCTATTCAAAGAGAAGTTCTACATCACTGATCACGAGAGTGACATTGACAATGCAATTACAAATGCACTGAAGGCTGTCGCTGCGACTGAAGACAGGCACAATCGTCGGACGTTCCTAAATGATCTTGGGATTTATTACCGGGAGAAGTTTTTGATCAGTGACGACTTGCCAGACATTGACAAAGCGGTCAACTATCTCAGGGAAGTCATTGACACCTACTCACGTGAGGATCTGATCCCAGCAAGAGTCTTTAACAGTCTCGGAACGGCTATTGGAGATCGGTATCTGAAAGATGGGAAGGACGCAGATATCGATGAAGCGATAGAGCACATCAGGAACGCGATCAGCGCTACACCCGCCCATGACCCAGACGAGGCAAGACTCTTGAACGACTTGGCAAGTCTCCATGGAGATCGATTTTCGAATAAAGGCGAAAAGCCTGATCTTGATGAGGCTGTCCAGAACGCCCACCGAGCGATTCAGTTGACTCCGGATGATCACCCAATGTATGCGACCCGTTCGAACAATCTTGCGACTCTACTGCGAGACCGACATCGAATCGATTCAAAAGAGGGAGATCTAGACGCAGCGGCAGGCTTCGCGCAACACGCGGTGAGAGCCAATACCCACAATAAGTCGGAACGTGCAATATATTTGAGCAATCTAGCCAACATACTGGGCGAGAGATCTGTGAGAAGAGACTCTCAGGCAGCGGACTTTGACCCTGCTATTGAATACGCGCAAGAATCTGTAGATATGACGGAGAAGGGCCACCCGGATAGACCCAGACGCTTGAGCAACCTTGGTGAGCTCCTCCGACGAAAGGCACTTAAACTTCCAACTGAAGCTGCGAAATCATGCCTCGAAAGGGCTATTGATGCCACTTTCTGTGCAGTAAAAGCAACAAAGACTGATGATCAGGACTATGCTGCACGCGTGAACAATCTGGGCCTTCTTTTTGGTGATGCATACCGATGCAACGGCCGATCAGACGATCTGGACAAGGCGATTCAATATTCCAAAGAGGCCATCGACGGGACAGACGACGATAATCCGGACCTTGCGACGTACTACAGCAATCTGGGAAGTTTGTTCCACCACAGATGTGAGTTGCACGGCCAGGCACGACAGGAAGATCTGCGGAATGCAATGTCGGCATATGAATCTTGTCTTGGGACGTCAAGCGGGTTTCCACTGACTCGCGTACTTGCGGGACAAACGGCTGTGTACCATCTGGCAGCGGAGAAGAATTGGATCAAAGCCGCTCAGCTGCTAGACCAGATTTTAGATTTGCTCCCTATGATCACTCAACCAACCAGTGCTCGGGACGATCTACAACATACCCTTCGACAGCTCTTCGGACTCGCGTCGGTGACGGGTTCTGTTTTCCTGAAGGCTGGGAGATCTCCCGCCAAAGCTCTACAAGCGCTCGAGCAGAGCCGGGGAATCATCTCAAGCCTGATGATGGATTTCAGAGCAGATTTATCATCTCTTGACGGAGAGCATGACGACAAGCGATCTCGGTATATCAAAGTCAGACAGCAAATCACAACTGCGAATAGGTTTCGAGATTCCAGCTTTCTGGAAACATCACCGAGAGACTACATGACACACGATGAAAATATCCGCCGGCTGTTCAAGGATCTATCTGATATCCAAAACGAGATACGACAATGTCGCGGGTTTGGAAACTTCCTCCTACCTCCTTCGGAGAAAGAGATCTCGGACTTGGCTCGAGACGGGCCGCTGGTTTCATTTAATGTTAGCGACTTCAGCAGTGAGGCGTTCTTAGTGACTACGCATGGCGTACAGGTGGTAGAACTGCCTGACCTGAGGAAAACAAATGCTCGGCGAGTCATTGACGCCTGCGCTTCAAGAGGGAACGTTGCACGACGGGATGGATTGCTTTCTATTGGGGGTAAAAAACAAGAACAGCACCTCGTTTCAGATGCTCCGACCGAGTTGTCAACCCTGTGGAGAGTCGCGGTAAAGCCTGTCCTTTCAAAATTGGGGCTTTTGACGGCAGTGTCCACCGAAAAGCTGCCACACATCTGGTGGGTGGGTGGTGGGATAATGGCACAAGCCCCTATTCACGCAGCTGGCGACCACTCCAAGGGATCAACGGAGAACACGCTGAGCCACGTCGTGTCCTCGTATGTCACGACTCTGAAAACACTCCAGCTTATCAGAAAAAGACCCCCAACATGGCGAGGGAAACTCAAGCCAAAAGTCCTTGTTATTTCAATGCCGAACACACCAGACCACAACGTTACGCTCAGCGTTGCAGATGAAGCAGAGGCAATTGAGAAGCATACTGGTGCATGGGCGTGCACGACAGTCTTGGAGCAGCCTACCAAGAAGGAAGTTCTCGACGAGTTCGAGACGTGCACAGTAGCACACTTTGCCTGTCACGGCATTGCAGACTCGGTTGAACCTGCGAAGAGTGCTCTTCTTCTTGGCAGGGAGAAGCAAGAGCGCCTCGCCCTCGGGGATTTGGACACGGTCATCCATGACGGGGTCGAACTGGCGTATCTCTCGGCATGTTCGACCGCGGAGCTGAAGGTGGAAGATCTGGTTGACGAGAGCATCCACTTGGCGAGTTCTTTCCAACTCAGCGGCTTCAGACACGTTATTGGAACGCTGTGGGGTGCAGACGACGCAGCCGCGGTCGCCATTGCAGGGAAATTCTACGCAGAGTTGGCCCGGGAGATGGATTCGGAGGGGTTCTCCGTGTCGCATGCGCTCCACCGTGCCGTGACAGATTTTCGAGGTCGGCAAGAGAATTGCGCAGCGGCTTGGAAGTGGGCGCCGTTTATCCACATGGGATGTTAAACAAGGGCACAAACAGTGCTGTTATCCAGAAAAGCCGCGGATGGTATGTCGGTGTATGCGAGGTTAACAGGTATTCACCCTGTTAAGTTACTCAGCACCCTGAAGTGTATTGTACCTTGTAGAAGGAAGGGAGGATGTTGGACGGACAGTCAAGGATGTATTGTAATCCCGGAGCAACTCTGCTGCTTGCATGCAAGCCTCTGGAACGAAGAAAACTTGGCACACTCTGACAGCGGGTAGACACCCTCTTGGACGTTGGGTAGTTACTTAATAGCGACAAAACGCCTACCAGACCAAATACCGCCAATATTATATTATCGATCAGGATTAGGGGGAGAATGTCATCATATCATGCCAAAGGACAGAATCAAGACCCCTCCCGATAATGGTTGGTTATGGTTACCTTTTGAAGTATTAGTGAATCGCCGCTCCTCGTTGCTATTTCTCCCTTCTCGTCAGACTGTGGTGCCACTTATCCAGAACGTTTGCTCGCTAGATATCCTAGTACTTGTACTTGTAAAGTTTACCGACCTCGCCGAGTACAAAGTACTCGGGTAACTCTACCACGCCACGTCTCCCCACATAGCCCTTTCGGCCAATAGAAGTGGACCTGATCCCCAGTCATGCAGTAGCTCCACTTTAATTCTGTGTAGTTGGAACTTACTTATAAGTATAGGATAAAAAAGCGGTCCAACCCCACTCTAGAGAGCCGACCCCAATTCTTATACTTTTGTATTAAATCGACGAGAACGGCGCTAGGGCTCGTTGGCTTTTCGGAGTCCTTTTTCTCATGACCCAACTTTTCTGCTGGCTTTCTGCCTCACTCGTCTCATCATTCGTCGCTCGGTCTTTTTCCGTTTGCATCCTCACGCTGTGGAGTGACTGCAGCCCTTGACTCCGCATAAAAGCCCTGTATCCTTGTCGCCATCGTGAAAAAGGGACCTGACAGATGATCTGCCGATGGACGGTTCAGGTAATTTGCCCAAAGGTCTGTTGAGAGGCACCGATATGGCATGGTTGAGATTCCGGATCCCAGAGAATGATCGACAAACCTCCTCGAATTTTGTTCACTGGTTCTTCGAGGGCTGTCACAACATGATGAGTTAGATGGCCATCATCGTTGAAGGGATAGATCAATCTCGAAGACTGTCATCACATGGGAGGTGGTGCGCTTCAAACTCTTCTGTGTTGCCCAATGGCTCGGAAAAATTTGAAGCCCATCAAAGTGGGCGAGCATACCGGCCGACCGATTTTGTTTGAACCATGACACACTGTCAGAGCAGGTCCGTTCATAGCATTCGGTGTCACTTCGCCGCTGCAGCACCGTTTTGGTCTCAAACAGTCCTGATGGCCACAAGTGCCTGTGACTTCAGTGGCATTGACCAGTCATGCGGGTCGTTGTTGGGTGGATTCCACATAGCGAAGAATCTCTGCCACATCGGTTTGAAGAAGCACTTCGCAAAGACGTATTCCTGACTCAAAGCTCACGTAAGTTCCTGCCCATGTGTAACGCCCTCACGATCTCCGCTTCACCAATCGAGTATAAATGTCCAAGAATCTGCATAATCTTCGATAGCCCGGCGGTGTTGCAAATGTGTGTAGCATTGACGAAGAAGTCAACTTTTCGAACAACAACAGTGTTGCTGTTCAATGTCGCCAACATGAATAAACCCTGATCTACAGTGGACGGGTGCCTCCATCGAGGCATGTGAGTCTGTCGATCTTGGAGTCGCTCATTTCGTTGATTTCATTTTCAACTGACGTACCGATGTTAGCCCACAACGATTCCCTAGGCATGACACATTCAGAACCCGGAGGTATTTGATCGAGACCAATTGGCTCAGCATCACTGCTGGATCGTCTACGTTTTGTAGACCTGGTGTCGTAGTTCTCTCGATGTTCGGAAGACTGATGACTACAGGCTGAAGAGGATTCCGGCCGTTGTGTACCGCCTCCACTTCTCACGGATGCACTGGTATCGTGCCACGATGGTCCCCTTATGGTCGATGTTTCTTCCGGATCAATATCTTCCAGTCCTCCATGAGACTGAAGGCGTGGGGTAAAATTTCCAAGTTGCGGAGACATTTCGTCGAAAAGACCAATCTCTGAAGCTATTTCCAAGCATCTGGCCGCACACTGTCGCTCTTGAGGTTCCCATTTGACCATGTGGTCGCCAAGGAAGTCGATGAGAGGGTCCGAATCCCAATCGCCTACATACATGATCAGAGTTGAGCACCAGGATTGGCCCCATAGTCGAAGGTCTCTTTCTTTTCCCTTGGCATTGTTGGGGGCCTCATAAAGGTCTGTTTCCTCTCCCGCGGGATTTTCAGGACTTTCCGACAAAGGGAGGTTATAGCCGTATTGCACCGCGATCACAGCAAGAGACCAGATATCCACACGGTTAGTGTAGTGTCCGCCGAGAAAAATTTCCGGAGCCGCATACATTGGAGAACCACAGAAGGTTTTGAGGTCGAGTCTATTCTGAGCGAGTCCAAAGTCTGCTAATTTGACGTGGATTGGAGTTCTAGAGAACACCAGAATGTTCTCCGGCTTCAGGTCCCGATGCGTGATACTCTGGCCGTGCAGGCAGACGAGACCCTCCAAGCATTGTTTAAGGACGCTCACCGTGTCGGTGTCGCCCAACGGAGAAACTTTATGACCTGCTTCCAGATTTCCTAGTGGTAAGTATTCCATCACCAGGAGGGGCTCCGGGTTCGTCGCATAATCGATCAGTTGTACAATATGGTCCTGAAGAGATCAGCAGCCGCAGAAAAAGGATAATAGCGTGCCATACATGGACGAGCTCTTTCATGATTTCAATCTCCTTCTCCCAACCTTGAGGGCGAAAAAATTCCTTCTTGGCATATTCAGCTCCGGTGCTGGCATTGACTACCCTCCACACACGTCCGAAAGCACCAGTTCCCAGTATACTAAGCCGTAAATACAGCGGTCTTTTGTCAGACGGAAGGTCCTCACTCGCGGCTAATGAGGTTTCCGTACTGTGGAAAGCCAGATTGTTGAAAACCACGAGGTGTTCTGGGGGGGCGTCTGCCGTGTATCTCGTCGCGTTCTCTTGATATTCCCTCACGTGTGTCTTGTGATGCCGGGGGAGATGGACGTCAAATTCGAGGCCATTCTTTTTCCACATTTTTACGGTTATTGTGTCGAAGTCAGGGAATATGATCCACTGGAAGTGTCGTCGTAGCTCGTGTTCTGCCTGACGGCCGTAGCTGACAATGAGGCCATTCGTCGAGATATCCTTGATCACCGGGCGTTTTTCGGCGTCGAACGTAATGCAGAAGTGTTGCCCACTGACTCTGTATTGCCCTCTTCTCGAGGTAAGCAGGACATCACAAAGCTCGGGGTCACTACCAAACGTGACCCGGCCCTTGACTTTGGTTTGCTGGTCAAAACTTAGACGGATCCGGTGGTGGTTCTCGAGCAGATCCACAGGAGTGCCCTCGTCTTCCGGTGCTTGAGGCGTTGTCTCACGGCTCGGGCCGTCATCTAGGAGTGCGACGGGTCTCTCATATCGAGAACTGTTATGGGGCAGACGGAATGCATCAGCAGCGAGACCAAATTCGTCTCTGGGAGTGAGGGTCAAGAAAGTATTCATGTCGTCCATGTCTCTTTTGAAAGAAGGCAAGACGGCAGGCGGGGAGAGAACTTTGTTCTCTGCGTTGGACAGACCAGGCAGCATGCCCCCGTTATAACAACCAGGCTGGAAAGGCGGGGACCAGACCAGCTCTAGTGCCCCACAACGGTGCCGCACTGGTGCCTGAGCTAATACTAGCATTTGCCCACAGGCTAAGTTGCCAAGCCACGTGCCAACCAGCACCTCGTATCCTGCCACGTCTGGTGACTGCCCCCGTTAATTACTGTTCAACAATCACGCTTTGGCCACCACAACAGCCTCACTTCTGCCATTACCCTTTGACCACCTACCGCTACCGATCATCTAGAAATGCCCTGATCATGGAGCTTAACCTATTCGCACATGAGGCTCTGCAGCTGACGGTAGAGGGTCTCGGTGATGCAATGTTTATCAACCTCAGAGACCCAGAGAATGAAAGTGCCGAACTTCTGGCACATTTGCAGTTGAGACCATTGACCCCTATCCTTAGATGAAGTGCATTTTGTGCTGACTCGCTCTATGAATCAGAAAACTGTACCATCAACGCGTCGAAAGAGATCAGGCTCGGTCTTCATACGGAGCCGAACCCTACTCCCGCTCCAGCTCGTTCTCTGCCACCCCTGTGATTGACGAAGAAGAAGACAGTCGGGAGTGCTGGCGAGTCGAACAGGAATCCTACAAAGAGCTGGTGGCAGATGGTGGCCGGCCATCTCATCCACTTAGCTTTGGAATTGACGAACCGAAAGAACCGGGGGAGTACAAGGACATTATTTGGTTTTGGCGCTGTACTTGTGGGTATTCATGCGCATACACCGGTCAGCGAAACAGATGGAAACAGTTCCGACAGTTTCAAGATCAGATGCGGAGATTTTACGTGCCGCGAAACAGATTCCAAGAGTATAAAAACACCATCCAAAGAAGTCAGGCAGAAATAGCACACCAATGGGACCTTCGAGTGCTTGAAGACCGACACCGACAAGATCGACTGGAGGACTGGAATGAATTCCGAGCCTTCTATTTCCGAAAGCTCAAGCAGGCCGAGAGGCGAATTGAGCCCGCAAAGCAGGAACTGGCACTGGATGAGAAAGCGTGGGCAGATGGTCGAATACGATTCTACGATGCTATCGCCGATAGCGACGTCGTATATGGCCGGCTAAATGATATTATCGCGTCGGAACACGAGATTGCTAAAGCGAAGTCGAGAGTGGAATCAGCCGAGAAGGCATCGCAGGCAGCATTGAGCAGGTCAGACACGAGAGCGGTGGAGATAGCGGAACAGGAACTCTTCGCAGCCAAGGCGGAATTGGAAGCGGTTTCTGGGTCTGACGAATTGAGGAGACTCCGTGATGGCTACGATCTCATAATACTCGAAAGAAGAGTTCGAATTGCGCAAGGTCACCTCAGGGGGCTTGAACTGGATGTCAAAATGTGGACCACATATGTAAAGTGGATCGACGATCAATATCTAGCTATCGCTGCTGAATGCGGACATCCTGTCAACAATGGGAACCCTTCATTGGGCGAATCTTTGTGGAATGCCAGAGATGAGGAGACGCGAAACCTGCGTCCTCGACCACATCGGCGTGATCCTGCTCGATCAAAGTCTGTCCTCGGTTCGAATCACTCGTCCAGGATATCCAAACCCGACAAGACAAAGCCGAGTCGACGACACAATACACAGTCATCGTGTTCTAGCGACCCAGAGCCGAGTATGATTCAGAGTGCTGTGGGGGACGCGCAGCCACCGCGTCGAAGCACCCGACTACAGAATCTCCACGCCAAAAAGGCCGCTCAAGTTCCCGGGAAGAGCATTCTTGGTCCTGTAAGTCCGTCCAGGGTGACCAAAGTCAAATTGGTGCCAAACACAAAGAAACGGGATATCAGTTCAGGACGACGACCTAGACAACGTGAACAGCCAGCCACCAATAAGGCCCACACGAAACCCAAGTGCCTCGAGCAAAATAACGACGTCCGCAGATCCCGTCCGCGATGACAAAAAGAACAGCAAATATTCAGCAGCAAATCATGAGAGGGATTACCGGACAGGTTCTATCCAGGAATCTTTGGATAGCTCCTGGGTGGTCTGGCATGGCTGACGGTGTTTGCGGATATCCCATACCATACGTATTCCGCCCTATGCCGTGTGGATGTTCTCTGCGTTCGGCCTACGTCGCTTTATTCATTATTTGTCCTTGGCTCCGTTGCGTCCTCGACGGAGTTGGCTTATCACGACACTGTGACACCCCAGTCTTGAGTTGATATGCCGGCATCACGCAGACAGCCAATTACCCGTCCCTCCAACCACCCGGTGCTTATATGGGGCGGATCAGACCCAGTGAAGATGGACTGGGCACGTCCAGGTATTCTGTTGGCAGATTGTTCTTCTCTCAGTGACACTCCATGCTTGATATCAAAAGAGGAGGAAAGGGACGAGAGTAATGTCCGGGAAATTATAATGAATCTCACCACGCTTTGATGTATTTGAACGGTAGCTTACGTGGCATCAGGAAACTATGCAGGGACTTTACACAAATCTGTGGTATGAAATGACTGGTTACGAAAGGGCACTGATCATTGGGGTTGGTTACCGTCCTCGAGATAATGTGGCGTGGCTTCCCAACGGGCCGCCCAAGACCTTACGACTCCACATTGAGTCACTTGTGGTCTCTGCGCAATGCACTCCAAAAGAAACCTCATCTGCTACGACTGGAGCTGGCTGGTTGGCTTGGCCAGCGGGCTGCCAGATGTGTCATTCTCGGGTTCTAATAGGCTCACCACGTTGCCGTCCGTAGCCGCTGACTCCAGAGGGTGATGGCTTTCCGAATCTTGAGGAAGTCCAGAGGACGAAGGGAATTGTAGATCCGATCCCTCGAAGATGTCGAGACTTAAATCAGATGGGATTACGTCGATTACCGAGTAAAGGCTTTGGAAGTGAGTGGGCATCCAGGTATCATAGACACTTTTGGTAAACTTGTACGCCGTCCACTTCTCTTTCCCGTGCAACTCGGTAAAGTTAAAGGCGCGTATAAGATGGCGGTAGAACGTCGTGCTTGTACCCTCAATGATAAGATAATGACCGTAAATCCTTATTGATCGGTCATCATGTGAGATGGAAAAGGCGAGGATCTTTCGACGAAGTTCTATCTCGCGCTTCACGAGCCGGAATAGTTCCACGACACCTTTCGAACGGCGAGCGTCATGGTATGTACATTCTGTCGATCTGCGACGTCGAGCGCGGCAGCGCCGCCGTACTTGACTTCGATGGCGAAGAACGGAAGTACATGTACCAAGTGCCCGTGAAGAAACAGGTATCGGCGAGGTCGCCCAGAAAGGGCTGTAGTTTCTGAAGTTGAGTCTCGGTAAAGGCAGAGCGCTTGAACCCCGCAGAGTAGTCTGGCTGAGGCCGTGGCTTTGTGACAGGCATGGAATTGTTCCGACCCTCATCGACACTCTCGACCAGTCTGTCGAGGTGTTGGGCGCCGAATGTGGCCAGCGTTTCCGCAGACGGGACGAGCACTCGAGCGATATCTTGGATGACCCTCGCTTGGGGGTCGTTTGCTTCTCGGTCAACAGCCCAGACAGAGAGGGCTTTGTCCTCGTTTGTGATGTCCAGCTCGGGCTCCTCCGTGTAGCTCCCCCACGCTTCGAGGAGCACCCTGTAGGGCGGCTATGGGTAAGGAGTGCTCTTGTCCTCCCTGTCCTTCAGGTCACTCGGTGTGGTTGAGCTGGGCGCGCCAGACTCGCGGTCCGATTCCTTTGGACGAAGGGACGTCTTTTTCGCCGATAAATAAGTCGTTCCGCCACTGTCGTTCAAGTATCGTCGTGGCCAGCGCTGTGTCTCCGCCCAATGTGAAATAGGAAGGACTAGAAGGACTAGGACAAGATGTTTGTCGTCGTTTTCGAGAGTGTGCGGATCTAGCAGTTGTTCAGGTCCTCGTTTTCCGCTTTGGAGGCGTCGATGGAAGAAGGGTATGAGACGGGTGCGCACTCTCCATTCGGTCAGTTCGTTGAAGTGAACTTTGACCTTGTTGACGACTGTGTGAGAGAGCATGTCCTCAACGCACATGTCACTATATCCGCGCTAGTGCTAGTGTGATACAGGGGCACACCGTTAGCTTAAATTCCAGCCAAGGGCGCTAGTGACGGGGGACTATAAAAGCAGCAACCCCGCCATGAGAACCGATAATTAAGGATCTTGCCACTCGCTAGCTCTGATGCCTTTTCTGATATTGATCATGGCGTCTTACACCACCACCAGCACCAGCACCAGCAAGCGAGCGACTAACATGGATTCATCTACCAGTAATATCATCGTTCCAGACCCGCTGAGACCTGGATATCTAATCCCGTCGAAGTACCTGAGGTATACTGAGTACTTCATATGCACACTCGACCGAGCTTCCCCTGTCCTACCTGACCCTGATATCCTCGTTTACACCTCATATCCATCGCATCGATCATACCCTCATACCATTCGCCAGTGCCCTTGTTGTTAGTACTGGTGATTCACACCCCGTGATTCCTCGACCCCCAATGCCTCGGGTCGCCGCTCGCGTAGGCAAAATCCCGCCCTGCCACGCGCGCACGCTCGCGGTCCTGGGCCGCCGCGTCGTTGGACCACGTCGGGTGCGCGACGTACGTGCCCGTGTCGGCGTTGAACATGGTCCGCGTCGGGAACGAGTATGTCGCGTTGGGGTGGTTCTTGAGCGGGCCGCCGAGGGTGGACCATTTGGGGAGGATATTGGAGTTGGAATTGGAAGACATTGGGTTTCTTTTCGCCCTGGGACTTGAGATCTCGCTGGTGTGGATGTCGATCGGTGGATAGCTTGATAGGAATGTAGAGGAGGCTGTCTGTTCCGTGGAAACTGTCGCGTGGTGTCTTGTGGTGTCTCTGTCGGATCTCTTTCGTCTGCGTTTCAACCCGATCGATGAGGTGTCTAGGTAGACAAGACAAGAATGCTTCAAGAAAACGGGCATATTTAAGAAGATCTCATCTCCTTGTATCACCTTGAGTTCGTTTGCTCCTCGCCTCGCTTCAGACCTGGTTGGCACCCTGGGACCCTGCCTGGCACGGAGTCTGTCAACGATGGCGGAACTGAGGAGTTGAATCGTCACGATCAAAACACTCTATGCCGACTCTTGAGAATTCTTGCGCGTCGCGGGGGGCGAGGGAGAGACTTTGCCCGCTGGTCACTGGTCACTTGTCACATCACTCGATCATAGGGGGATCACCAGCACAGGGTCCCCCAGTGTAGTACTCACCAACGCAGTTGCTGACTGGAACTTGTTGGATTATTCAGTCATTCATGAGACACACTTCAAAGATGGAAGAAACATTCGTCGAGGACAGTTATGACTCTCTGGTCTTAGGTAAGCATGGCGCTGGCAATATACATACACATTACCCCAGCAAGCAAGCGATAGCAGGTATAGACCAAAGTAGAGGAGAGGAGAAGAGAGGAGAGATTCGACGTTTCTTTTCCTTTTCTTCATTTTCACTTCCTGCCTTTCTACCCTTGCCCTTTCCTTGACGAGACAGACAGACAGACAGATCACCCTCTCCATATCTTTGACATCTCTTCGCTGATATTGTTGTTCGTTCAGCACAGTGTCTGTGTCTGAAAAGTACTATCGCCGAAACCCTCGAACCAGAAAGGCAATGCAAGTATAACATGGTTGTAGTAATGCCATATCTGATTCTTGGGCCGGGGAACAAATGAAAAAAACAAAAAGGGGAAAGAATATGGACAGAGCAATAGTCGTAGTCATGGCCGATATGTATTCGACCTCTCACTCTAGCAAGGTAGTCTATGCACGTATCCCTGCGCGCATGTATATAAGCATGCATGCATATATATCACCTGTCTGTCTGTTATATGACAGCCCAAAGCCCATAACAGAGTCCTCCAGTCCTATACCTCTCCCAAAAGCAAAGAGGTATTCGAGACAGCACTCGCAAAGCATCCGAGATGCAACGCCATATCCACGACACCCGTAGCAAAAGCTAGACACACACTCGCCCGCCTGCCCCTTATCTCAGCCCCTACACCTATCCGTGGCGCTTAACCATGACGCTTCGAATCCCAATGTCTCCAGTCTGACTTTGTGTAGGCCCAATCCCTGCCCTTTGAGCCGACACCCTCCCGATCCCGCGCCGCGCGATCATTGTCCGCGCTCGCGACTCGCTTCTCCTCTCTGTGTCTCGCGTACCCGTCCGGGGGGATGGACACGTTCTCGCGGTAGCGGTCGAGAAATGCGACTTCGCGGAACGACGAGTAGTCCGTGGAGCCTGACGAGGAGCCCGCGCCGATGGGGTAGAGGAAAGAGTATTTCTCCCGGGTGTTGGCGGTCGAGTGTTGGGTGTAGTCGTAGTCGTCTTCGGAGGACATGACGACTTTTTGTTAGAAGTTGGGATTTTTGTGGAAGTAGTTGTGTTGTGTTGGACTGTGTTTGAGGGTGAGGGTCTTTGTGTGAAACGTTCGAGATAAGAGGAAGAGAGACGGGTAGAGAGCGACGAGTAGGGAGGACGAGGGAGAAATGAGAGGGTAGGAGAGACTGTTTGCTCTGACGTGGTATGTCACTGTGTCGTTTCTTGCGTTGTCGATTGAAAGATGGGATGCGCTCAGAAGTCATCGCCAGTGACCAGCAACTTGTACATCACTTCAGAGTGAGTCTCCATCCTGGGTGCGGCGCCCATCAATATCACTCTTTTGCGTCTGGTCCGGCTCATGTTCGAAGGTAGCCAGCTCCCTGAGGGGCCTCCAGATACTCCATGTCACTGGCGGAAGTGATGGCCAGCTAAAGGCCAGGAAGTCCATACTGGCTGCGTATAACGACGTCCACGGGAGCTGTCCAAGAAGACTTCGACTCTTCTTTCATCGAGTTTGCGAACACACAGAGTTAATAAACATCACTGTGTGGCCGTCACCTCATCATAGCCACAAAACTCGGACGACCAACAGTCACAGTGAGAGACTCTCCACAGTCGGCCTTCACTTCTTCTCATCCGCATCCTTTGAGTCGTCTTGCACGGCATACGCCCAGTCATAGCACCTGACACCCTGTCCCAGCCGCTCCCTTGACGCCTGCTGATTGGCCGCACTAAAGGCCCTCTTGTCCGCCTGAAGGCGCTCGGCTTTCCTAGAGATTTCGACGCGTTTTTCCAGGAGCACGTCCCTTTCTTCCTGGCTGGACTCCTCCGAGGGGAAGTAATCCCGAAAAACAGTCTGGATGTTCTCGGTCTTGTATTGCTCGTAGTACGCGGTGACCACGACGGGTGCGTCTGATTTGGTGGTATCTCCTGCTGCTGCTGCTGCTGCTGCTGCTGCCACCGCCGGCGCCGCGCGACGGCCTTTCAGCATTGTGGGTAGGAAATCCATCTCTGCGAACCGAAACGCGGAGTGACTTTTGTGTGTCGAGGGAACTCTCTCAGCTCAGCATAGAGCTTGCAGATGTGGACAAGAAGTACAGTGTAGAAAATCCTCGGGGTCGTGGCAAGACAAGACAAGGGAAAAAAAAGGTCGAGGTCAGCCGCTCTTGGCCCCCACGCGCCGCACGGGCACCTCAGCGGCACCGCAATAATCTACGTGTGGCGAGCGTCGATTACTATTATGTATGTAAAGTCGTTGCCGGGAACTCCACCTCCGCTTTAGGCGGTCCTGCTGCTTCGAGAGTGGTCGCAAGCCGGGCGAAACGCCGCTTTTGACGGCTACAAGAACCTCGTCTTCCATCCTCATCTCTCTCTCCTCTCCTCTTCTAACTTGTTTTTCTCTCTCAACTCCGTTTGCCCTAATGCAACGGTCGAGCCTGACCTCCGATACCACCTGGATATCGTCCCTCCTGCTTCATCAGGAAATCCATTACAGTTTGGATGCTCTCTTCATCTTTCCGTGTCTTTGCCGTCACAGTCAGTTAGCCGCTAATTTCTTGCTTCAGTGTCATATCTATAGTGCCAAAAGCACCCGCCGAATATTTAGTTAGCTGTTTGTGCTTCTGTATCAAATATCTGTGCTTTGAAAATCGCACTACCCAGTGAGTACTTATCGTGCCGCCATGACTACGGTGCAGCCTTGTATACCTTAACTGTGAATGTCCCCTTGTGCAACCACGAATTGTTCTTGGTGCCGACTCTTGTCCTCTACACTGTCGATAGCAAATATCAAGTGTCAATTGAGTAAATTGAGAGTCTCTGCCCTGGCGCACTACGTCCGACTAAGCGGGCTCTACATAGACGATAGAATACCCGAAATCCTGCCTGTCTTGCCGCCTCCTGACTTGCATCGCAGTGAGTCCGCAACTCCGATATCGCTGTGGCAGGTGTAAGCCAGGCAATTGGGCCAACGCAAGTCTGTTGCGACGTGATATCTTCGCTAGACCAGCCCACTCCTCCACAATCTTTGTGCGGAATTATGGCGAATATTGAGCGGTCAACAACTCATACCATGGTAGTAGCACTAGAAGTGCAGCCGCCAACAATAATCTCGATGAAGGCCTTGAATTCTTCATGTTCGTTCCCCGATCTGCTCCAGTCGCTGTCGCGCCACTCCTAGCTCCATTCCAGCGCTCTTGAAGGGTAGCAGTTGATAATAAAACGAGAGTCGTGCAGAGCGCTAGCACAACAACAGAGTCAAAGATTGAACCTCCATTTTGGACCCGCGCCCTTGCTGCCATACGTCCCATCCTCTCAAGGAGCCAGATCTGGACCCCCTGCCAGAAGACAGCTATCTTCAAAAGTGCCCCCGAAGACGTTTTTGAGCGTGAGCGACGATGGTCTCCTTGTTTGAACGCGGAGTCTTGCTCTAACGACAATTGCTGATCAACATTAGGCAGTTCACTATTAAACGTCTCGTCTGGATCCCTAGTTTGATCGACGCTTGAATCGGCTTTCGAATAACCTTTGGGCTTTCCAAGTTCGGTGTGAATCTCGCTGTGAGTCACAATATCGGGTTTTTCGGTTTCACCGGAGGGAATTCTGGTAGCAGCGTCGTCCGATGCCATTACTGCCACATGGCAAAGGACGCACGCTATGACGATCATGCCTGGATAGTACCAGATTAACCACAGGACGAAGCTGAACGAGTCGTAAGGCAGTTCGGCCATTGAATTCACTGGTGGGCTCTTCACAATGGAGGATCAAGTAGTGAACAGCCAGTTTTTGAATGGTGAGATGTTTTTCTATCGAGAATGGTTGATAATCTCCGCTCACAGTTCGAGAGACATCAACTAGATTATTACGTGAGGTCGTGTTACGAACTCACCTTGAGCGACCCGGACTGGACCAGTCTTGGGCAGGTCTGACGAGCCAATCATGCGCAAAAAGAGCCAGCCAACGAGGAATCAGCAAAGGTATGCCACGTGACATGCTCTATGGGCCTGGTGTAACTGTTTGCCTCCTTGGCACATGTACGTAAGGCACAGCCCATACAGTCTGACGGTGCCTGTTCCTGTCTACTGTATACAAGCCTACAGTCCTAGCATAGTTCATACAACCCCCGTGTATTAAGTCGTAACAGGTCGCCACAAAG
Source organism: Fonsecaea pedrosoi CBS 271.37 (assembly GCF_000835455.1). Classification (NCBI taxonomy): domain Eukaryota; kingdom Fungi; phylum Ascomycota; class Eurotiomycetes; order Chaetothyriales; family Herpotrichiellaceae; genus Fonsecaea; species Fonsecaea pedrosoi. The sequence continues at coordinate 2,932,044 of NW_013550610.1, forward strand.
TTTCTTGGTTTCGCCAAGCGCTGGTGCCGCCTGGCGCCCGCGTTAATCCTTCATTTGACGCCGACCTCCGTCCTCTTTAGCACAATATCTGTCATCTCTTCTTACCACCCCCCCGGGCCATGGCGGCCGAAACATGGCTGACCTCGCCACAGGGCAATCCTCAGATCAGCCGTACACCTTCTTGCTAACACTAGTCTAACACAGGGCCTTCTTGTAGCGCCCGCCCGCCGCAGTAGAATTTGCTTGGCGCTCCAATCCGTCGCCTTCGAATAAGGCTAACTCTGTATGTAGAATGAGGTTGGAGCCAGTTCGATTTATAGCCATTTGAGGTTTCCGACCCGTTATCCGGCTTTCTCCAACCTCATCCAAGGTGCGTGCCTAACAGGCGACATCGCACTTTGAATACCTATCGAGAAAGGTTCTCGACGTTTTACTAGCATTGCTTGAGTTCGTATAATCGTGTACATTATTCCAGCAAGCTCCCATGGAATCAAGGGACACAGAGAGAAGGGACAGACCCGAATGAAAGCAATTACACCAATGTCACTTTTGATAACATGCCTCTAGTCTAAGGCACATTCATTGCAAGCGCCGCAGGAGCGTCCAGAGCAAGGCCAGACTTGGTTGAAACCGGGTCCGAAAGGTCGCTTTGCCTAGTCAACAGGGACTTCAACAAGTGACGGCCCCTTCTTTTCCAGGTATTGAGTTATAGATATATACTTTGCTGCTCGTAGACTTTAGAATCCTCATTCCCTAAATGCATTAAAGGGAGAAATATCATCTATGCGTGTTAATTCTCATCCTCTGAACAAATCGATCGATCAATATGGCCATACACGCTCTTCAGTTGTGTCTACTTTTATTTGTCTGCTCAACTTCAGCCTTCAAACTCGACTTCTACCTCGATGGCAATTGTGCTGGAGAATTTATTGACTCCTGGATTGGTGGGCCTGATCAAGGCTGCAGGCAGGACTATGTGTAAGAGAACCAATGTGACACTACATGATAACTTTCTTTGTGCTAAAAAAAAGAGGCTAGGGGTCTTGCAGAAGGTGTCCTTGTCAAGTCGACAGGGTCTGTGGACGATGGCACTATGGTGCAGTTCTACAGCTCAAATGACTGCTCCCCAGGGACTGAGCTATCGAACGCGGATGATGGCTGCATCTCCATCGACAATGCCCTCGTCGGCGCGTACCACTCATTCAGAGTCATTCATACAAGCGTACAGACACGCCGTGAGGCTCCTCCTCTCTATATGTCGTTCCACAAGCGTCGTCAAGACTTCAACGCTGCTTCAATTACACCCGATACCTCTAAGTCCTCTGACAGGGCTCAAGAGCCAGCGGCATTCCATGGAATGATGGCCAGTTTCGACGGAGTCGAGTATCGATGGCACCAGCTAGCTCCCGGGACCTGGGTCGGCATCCTCCCAGAGGAATGGGATGATAATATCCATGTGATGAATAACATGGGCCGGCTCAGCCAACCGACTACAACCTCCATTACACCACGCGAGGTTCTAGACGATCGCGATCTCCTTCAAGCGATCTGCCAGACAACGGCTACATGTCTCGGAAAAGCAAAGGCTGGGACCGTCACCGTGATCGACGTGGCTGGGCCTTATTTCGATAAATTAAGAACCGTGGTGCAGCAATCCGGTAGAGACGCTTGGGAATTCTTGACAAGTGGTCCCTTTTTTCAGCAGTTGGTGACGAGTAAGTTCGCTTTCCTGCGCCGCCCCTCGTTCATCGACTTCCAAATGTCATGCCATCTACTCTGCCGCCGGTCGTCAAAAAACTGACTAAGGTTATGTATTCATCAACAGACACTATTGCAGGCACGATTGTTACCCCGTTTCAGGCTTTCGTCGGCGCGAAGATTCAAGGTAGCATAAGCCCCTCGGACGCAACGGCCTGCTCAACTCTCAAAGACGACATCGACACGTTAAAATCAATGATTCTCTCTCTGCAGTCGCAGGTGGCCGCATTGCAGTCTATCACCGTCAGTATGTTACAGAATGATGCCGGAGATGAAGTTTCTCGTCTCTCCATGACGACTGTTGACTGCGGCAGTGCTGCCACCGGCGACACTTGTACCGTCCCTGCTGGCTTCTGCGCCTAAAGGAGATATGGGATTTGGGACATGTGAGATATTTTGTTTCAGTGCCGGCATGGGAGCATTGGATTTCGGATGTCTTCTACATGGCGTCTCATGTACTTTACATTTTTGGGCTCTTGGTTTGGCTGCTGCATTAATCTGTTTGCTTTCTGTTGAAACCTTTTTACACGGCGTGCACAACCTGTTGACAGGTGTCAGTTATGGTCTCTAAGGTCAATTGACATTTTGAGAAAGATTGATTCTGACTGTTCGAGAGGCACAACGAGCCTATATACAGAAATATAGGATTGTAGAGAGAAGCCGAGCACCCTGAAAACCAACACCATTCTCTGCGATATTCCCATTCCTTCTCGGGATCGACCTCCGAGATTCATATTGACCCTGGAATTAGACTGGCGCCGAGAGGCCGCGGACATGCGTCGACGAGGTCGTCGGACTTGTCGGCGATGCCTGAAGAGTTCAACACAGCTTGGGGGGGGGGGGGGGGGAATTTCGATGGAATGGAAGAGTCTGCCCGTTGCACCGTCGATGTCGTCACCCTCAGTACCCGCCGGTTCCTCGAGGTGGCATTCAGCTGTGGTTTGGAGATCGGTAACAAGTTGAGAAGAAATTCCAATTGTATACCCGTTTAGGGCGCCTAGTAACGGCTCGGTATGCCGCACGGCACGTCGGGCGCCCACGAGAGTGCAATGTAACGAATAGCGTAATGTTAGGAGAATGACAGAGCGTACCGATAGGGGAATTTGACCAAAACCCGAGAGGAGAGCCGCTCCAGGTCCTCGAAGTGACAGGGCAGTGCAGTCGAAGGCATTCATCATTTCCGAGGAGTTGGACGGATCCCATCCTGGATCTGAAGGGTGGCTGTTTCTAGTCCCCAGTGATGGGCTGCATGGTTGCGTGGCTCATGGGAAGGAGGGTCGATCTGGGAGGGAGGACGGTAGAGGGGGCCAGGAGGAGCGATCTTGGGCATCGAAGGAAGAAACTACTCAAAAGCGGCGGCACTGGCCGCCAAATTGGGCGAGAAATTTCCCTACTCCCTGAACAAAACCATGGCGGCCTCCTAGGAAACTACATCATCTAAACTGCGCATACCTCTGCGACCCCCACGCTACATGGCATATCTCTCCAGCGCGAACCAGTCGAATGTGCATTCCGAGAATTGTTTTCGTCCGCTCATTTCGACGTCGCGCAGTGATACGTACTGGCCTGACTCGGGCACTTGGTAGTTTTCGAGGGCTCGATCGTTCAAATTACCGATTTCATGCTCTTGCGTGTCCGAATGATCGATGAACTGGAAATTCCCCAGGTTGTTTGTTTCGTTCCCCTGGTAGGAGAAGAGTTGCAAGAGTGAATCGGGGTCGAGGTTGCTGGTCTCGTCCAACCGAAGCTGGTAGTCCATCTGGTCTGCCATCCCAGTGTCAGAGCTCACAGTCTTGGTATGCCCCTGCTGCCACGCTGTGGTCGGACAGAGCGAGGGACCGTTCCGAAGCTGGGCCGGGAGGATGTGTGACTTGTTGACACCAACACTATCGCTGCTAGCCATGCCACTCTGCCTTCTAAAAACATGGCGGACATAGGCTTCGGCAATCTTGGTAAAAGTCTCTGCTACCTTCTCCAGCTTCACTGCCGAAGCATGGTCCTTTTGAAATTCCAAGAAGTACAACACCGTCTGCCGAAGCAGCTGGAGGTCGTCGATGCTGGACTTGGAGGTCGGATCGGTGATGACTGTGCCAAACAGGACGAAGAACGGGGTGAATGGGTAGTACAACTGCTGCCTGCAAAGGTTAAGCATTGACAAAGTCGGTCAGAAAGCGGACTTACCAGACAATGCCGTTGAACACTTCCTCAGAATGAGCAACGAGACCCTTCAGTAGCGCAATCGCTGCTCTCGCCGAGTCCAGGCATGTCTCACGACAAGACTTGTCACCTCTTGTCAGACAGACGACTAGATGATGGTATCGGTACTTGAGGGAATTGAAACCAATTCTGATAGAGACACTGGCCGGGTCGGTTGCGGCGACGAGATTGGTATGCATGGATTCATTCTGCAAAGTTACTACTTACTCATTCTCATCGGATTTACTCACCTGTTCGACGACAGATATCCATTGATCGAGTGTCTTCTTGAGTTCCAGAAGACGACCAGGGTCATGACTGCTGAGAAGATAGAAATCCGACATGTCGCCCATGATCATGGCAAGCTTGGTGCATTGGACAAAATAGAATGCTCCAAAGAACTCGACATGTGGCGGACGGTCTGTTCCCGCGCCAGCCAGATGAGGTCTATATGCCGAGAGCTGTTTAGGAGAAGGGAGCTCGAGATTGCGATATAGTGCGGAAGGCAATACTGGAGGACATCCGAACGAGAGGGACAGCGACTTCTCCGTGATGAAGAGGCTCCAGAAGAGGCACAGGTTGCGCGAATGTAGATCGCTGTCTCTTTTCGCAGATGCCGACGGAAGTGGGAGCTTGATCATCTGAGCCATGCGACAGGCCTGGCTGATCAGGTTCCAACAGAGGCTGGGGGTGACCAGATCCTGTCCATGGACGGCGAAGACTGTCCATGCTTGGATGTTGAGAATGGTTGGTCCCATGAAGAGGCTGGTCTCGTCCGCAGCTAACCAAGCATTCCAGCGCAGTTGGAATGTATATTCAGACAACTGTTGATTCTGTGTCGACGCAGTGGCAAGAATGGTGTTCAGCATCAGCACCCATCCTCGCTTATCCACCGAAGAGGGACGAAAGACCAAGTCAAACAGCATCTCTTGCGGAGGCCGACTGAGGAGCGGGTAGCCTCGATCAACTACTGTAAGGAAACCTGAGGACGTCAGCTCAGGTCTTTGGGTCTTTTGATGTCAAGTCACGCTGGTAAGGCTTACATTGAATGAACATGGCCCCAATCGGCTCTGTCGGGATAAAGAACGGTTCATGGTCTCGTCTGGCCATCTTGACAGCGGCTTTAATCTTGTCATAGTCATAAGTCGAGTCTTTGAATTGATTGTAAAGGTCAGAAAGCATGCCGCTGCCTTGACTGGTGATGTCTGCCAGACTATTGCGCATCTGATTGAAGTTGAGTACGTTATGAGTGTGGGAAAAGGTTGAAGTGACACTGGAGTGAGTTTCATCGCCGAATCCTGGCTGTTGATCCTGGGCTGTCGAAGTATCTGAGCAGCTCGGAGGAACTGCGAGTCCGGAACTGGAGTCTCGATGCTGACCAGCCTGTTCTAGCAAATCGATTGCCGTGCTCTCGGGGTGTACATCCAGGCCACACTTGCTGCCAGATGGTTCCCGAGAATAGGTGCAATCACTCGTCCAAGCGCTGCAATTTTTGCATTTGGGCTTCTCGCGAGAACAACGGAGCTGTATCGTCGCATAGATGAGCAACACATCCAATCAATTTATCGTCGACATACCTTTTTCTTCCAACAGTAGTCGCACTAGACAGGGGCAGGTCAGAAGCGCCAGGAAACACAAGCACAGTAGCATCGACTTACAGCATATCGACTCCGGCTTTTGTCGTCTGCCATGCTGTCAGTAGCCACTGGGTCCGTGGAAGCAGTATCCTCGAGCAGGATCTGGAGCGGAAACGAATGCTACTGAAAGTGCGTCTTCGGATCACCGTCTTATTCGTATAATGGATGGACGGGGATATCATATGGTTGGTTCCGAGAAGATGGAATTTGATTTGTTCGCAGAGTGAGCAGCTAGGAATCAGTTCCGGCTTCTGCAACCACCATTGGATGACAATATTGACCCTGAGGACTGGGATATGCACAGCCTAGGGACATGGGGGTTACATCCATCCACTGAGAAACAGCCTTGGTCCTGCTCCTCCCGTCGCAAACTGGCATACTAGGCCACCTTGATGTCCACCCCCTCGGATTGCAGAATCGCAACTTTTTAGAGAATATACGTGAATTCAAGGCTCTGATCGCCTTCTTTGCCGTTGGTGGTGGCTCCTTCGGCAATCATCTTTGCCTTCCTGGCATTTCTCCTCTTCAGCAGCAACCAGCACGATGCATAGAGAAATCCAGCCACAATCGTGAGACCGGCCGAAATGGCGTTACCCGGGACGTATCGTGGACCTTGTTGACTCGGATATAGTTGTCCAGAAACGAGGTTGGATACGTTAGCCAAGCTATAGGCAAAGGGCTGGCCGATTGCGCGCTTCGTGTCGGGCGCGAGATTCGTGGTGATCCACGTTACCGCCAAAGTAGAAATGGGATACAGCCCTGGGTGGAGGTCAGTCCTCAGTACCTCTCAGGAAAGGCCGACTGTGACTCACCTATGACAAGGACAAACATGCCGGCATACCCAACATTGGGGTTCTTCGACCCCACGCACATCAGATAGCCAACGGCGACAGGGACACAACATCCAACAATGAAGAATCCTCGCTTCCGGAGCTTGTCCGAGTAGTAGACCTGGATGCACAGGGAGATGGCACCGATAACATAGACTGGGATGGTCATGTAGTTGACCTTGAGGGAGGCAAAGCTGTAAATATGTCAGCAGAAGAATGGTGGACCACCCCGGTACTAGAACTCACCCGAGACCGTCGATGATGGTGGGTAGAAAGACCCCGAACCCGTTGATAGCGACGGATGAAGTGAAGAAAGCAATACCAAGAAGGTAGACAAAGGGATCAGTCAGGGCGATCTTGATCCACTTTCGCTCCAGCTTCTCTTCTCCTCGGATCAGGTAGTCTCGTTCCTTCTTGAGCCTCATCGTCTCCTTCTCCTCTTCGCTAAGGAACCATGCTTTCTCGACTTCGCCTGGCAGGAAAAACAAGCCAATGCCACAGATGACCACAGTGATGCCAAACTCGATGATGAAGAGCCATCTCCACGCAGCAAGACCATGGCGGGATCCCATTGTCTGGACAGCGTATGCGAAGAGACCGCCAAACGCACCAGAGATACACTGGGCAAGGTTGGTGGTCATAATCCGCTTCCCGGCCAGCTCTCGCGGATAGATGGTCGAGAACAGAAAGGCAAAAGCCTGAGCGAGGCCAGCTTCGGCAGCGTTCAGCAACATGCGACAGGCTATGGTTTGACCGTACGTTTGAACAAACGCAGTCCCAAGGGTACAGATACTCCAGAGGACAAACGCAGTCCCAATGGCCTTTTTGGCACCCCATCGTCGGGTGGCCAGGACCCAAGGGACCTCAAAAACAACAGTACAGACACTCGACAGCGTCTGGATATTACCGAACTGGCCACCTTTCAGTCCGACATCTTGGTCAAACCCAAACACGCGAGCATTTCCAAGCTGGACCAAGCAAGAGTCAGCAAGATATTCTTCCCCGAGGCACAAGGCAACAGTGGCTCACATTGTTACGGTCGAGAGTGGACATGACCAGATAGATGACCGATATTGGCACGACATAGATGTCGAATTTCCTGCGCACAGCTGCCTCCCTTGCGGGATCAATGTCTAAGGCGGTGGTGGTGCCAACTGCGTGATCTTCGGTGATGCTGGTGGCATCGTAGACTGTATCCTTGGCCATCTTTTCATTCTCCTTGGCCATGTCCATATTGGGGACTGATTCAAGGCACGACTTGTCCGAGGATATGAACCTGTTGTTCAGATAGGAGGAGGTGTTGAAGGAGACTGAACGGCCACCCCGTTCGAATTGAGTCGAGTTGCGATGTTATATACACCATCGCCCGCCATGAGGCCTCAATAAAGCCACCTCGTTGCACATACCTTTCGAATGCCCTTGTTCAATACCATAGATGATAATCGCTTGTCAATTGCTGAATGTCGTTGACGGCATCGAATCAGCGTCCCGCCTCTGTTATCAGACTCGCCCGTGTCGGGATTTGCCGACGCACATTTCATTCCATCCCATCAACTTATCCATCCTTCATCAGAACAATCATCCCTATCGTCTCTTTCCTGCAAGTCGCTATCCGATACATAATGTCTCCCGATCAAAAGAGAATCCGAGGCGGAGTGAATGCATGCCAGAGGTAAGAGGAACAAGATTGTCAAAGATTGGATGGTGAATCTTATCGATGTGCGCGCAGGTGTCGTCGGAGAAAACAAAAGGTATCAACACAACAACCATCGCGATACAGCGCTTTGAGCCGCTGATGACACGCCGAGTCTGCCAGTGCGATCAGAGATATCCGCAATGTTCCAGCTGCGAAAGCGCCAACGTCCCGTGCCTCACGTATCATGCCGGGAAGCAGGCCGATGTCAGTATCTCTCCATCCCCTCGAAGCCCCGAGTATCTGGCCTGCTCTGCTGATAGCTACAAGATTCCTCGTGACTACATCTCCAGTCTGGAAGAGCAGATTGCCGCCCTCACGCAGGAAGTCCAGCTTCTGCGAGAACGCACAAGGGATCCTCCAGCAGCGGACGGGGAGGTGGCAATCACTACAACGACGCCTCATTCCACGGCCTCAGCCCACGAGATAGGCATCCTTCCGACAGCGAGCCAGTCTGCCTCTGATGAAGCCTCGCCCCTTTTCCAGGATTTGGTGACAAAAGTCAAAAGGGTTGTGGTTGAACCTTTCCAGCAGCCGCGGTTTTTGGGCCAGAGCAGCGGTATCTCGTTTGCCAAAATGGTTCTGGCAGCCATTCATGTCGAGAACCTGTCGTCGCCACTTGTTCCAGAGCAGCAGCCTTTTCATGACTTCTCGCTGTTGGAATCCGCCCCGGCCAAAGCGTCGCTGCCGCCTCGCCATGTCGCAGATCATCTGGTCGATGTTTACTTCCAGTACCGGACACCCCACTTACCAATCCTGGCTCGCTCGCAGGTGAGCAACGCCATAGACAGCGCATATCGTTCTAGAGGGACAAGCTCAGTCACAGTGGATGTTCCGGAGAGGGACATGTTCATCGCGTACATGGTCTTTGCCATCGCGCTCGTCGACGTCCCGCACACATCAGGCGGTCGACCAAGCCAAAGTGACGGGTGTTTCCGGTCAGCACTCACCTGGGTCGAAAAGATCCTTACATACTCAAAGAGTGACATTGAAACCCTCCGAACGGTGCTCCTGTTGGCACAGTTTGTCGCACTGTCTCCGTCCCGAGGAAGCCTTTGGCACCTCACAGGCTTCGCGCTGCGTCTTTGTATCGACGTGGGCCTCCACTGGGAGACCGAGTTACAGTGTCTCAACATGGGGCCGGAGGTGTTGAACGACCGCAGACGCCTCTGGCACTCGACGTATCACTTCGACCGGCTGCTGTGCATCACGCTCGGCCGCCCGTTTGGCATTCTCGACGAAAGCACACGTGTCCAACTCCCGAATCCCTGGACCGGGTACGGCCGTCAAGGCCTGGGACAGCAACGAGATGACGAGTTCGACATCCACACCCATCGGGCGCACAACCATCTATTCACCCTTGCGAGACTCGAGTCGGAAATCAAGCATGTCCAGCACAGCCAAGTGTGGACGCTGAGACCGGCATACCCGCGGCCCAACTGGGCGTCCTGGCTGCAGGACATCCTTCCGCGGCTGCAAGAGTGGAACACGACCATCCCGGAGCCCGGCAAAGCGCATCCGTCCTCCATCTTCGCCTCCCAGGCCTACTGGGACGTGACATACAACAACGCGATCCTGCTGCTGTACCGCGCACAGGCGGGGAGCGTGTTCTACCGCTCGGCAGAAGAGGTGGTCACGTCGTTCGACGCGTCCTGCAAGGTCATCGCGGGCCTGAAAGTGCTGCAGCGCGAGGGCCGGGTCGAGATGCTGTGGAAGTCGGTGCACCACCTGTTCATGGCCGGGCTGGGCGTTGTCTATGGCCTGTGGCACTCCAAGGAGATCCGGGAGCGGCATCCCGTGGCCAGGAGCATCGCCACTCTCCAATCCTGCGCCTCCACCCTGGCCGCCATGTCCGAGACGTTCCCCAGTGCCGCGGGCTGTCGGGACGCGTTCGACGCGCTGTCATCAACCACGATCGACTGGCTCGTCACCAGGGACATTGAGGAGGTGCACCAGAACCGCGTCGACTTTGAGAACCACGTCCGCGCCTTGACCAGGCAGTTGCAGCTTTCGCTCAGTCGCTCCCGCTCCCGTCCCGGCGAAAGCGACGACGGCGTCGGCGCAGGCCATCTTCGTGCCATCGCCGCCGTCGATGACGACACTAACAATAATACCTTTGACGACCTCGGCGAGTTGCTCAGTACGGCGGCCCAGTGGCCTGACTTGGGCGAGTTTAGCTTTATCAGCGAGCTAGGCTAAATAGCTAGATAGCTGTACACGAGCATGAGCAGTGCCACAACTGTGATATTAAACAGTGACAGTGAATAGCTAGAGTGGAGAGGGTAGAGGATACATATAGAACCGGGGTAAAGATCCAATCCAAGGAGTCGGGATCAGGACGTGGAATGGCCCCCTGGCTCGAATCTGAGGCTGGCACATACATCGAGAAACATAAAAGATACACATAACCTTGGTGGGATTGAGCGTTCAATAACAATATATAACGCTTCTACCGATCGCTAGATTAGCCTGGCTGTATGACCCTCTATGAGAAGAGATTTTCCAATCAAGCAGGCTATATATCGGTGATCTCACGACCCCTTAACTAACTAACGAGCTGAAGTGTGCCAGCGGTATCCGCCTCCCTCGAAGGCCCGTCGTCCACGATGGATTCGTACGTCAGGGGTTTCTGGACGAAGCGCGCGTCGGCCAGGCCTTGCTGCCACCGATCAAACGACTTACGCGGGATGGTGGTGGTGGTCCACATGCCGGATCGACGGAAGGAATTGACCACCTCGACAGCAACGTCGATGGGAGCTTTGGGGAAGAGCTCGGCGAGTTCGTCGCGGAAGAGGTTGGCGTCGCGCTGCAGCACCCACTCGATGCCCTTGTTCAGCCCGAGGCAGAATCTCCTCTGCATGTCCCGCAGGTGCGGCGTCACGGTCGCCGTTTCGCGGTAGTAGACACTCCAGGGGACTTCGCCCTGCGTGACCATCTCCATGGCGACCGAGACGTTGGGATTCTGCGCCGCCATCGTCCTCGCAGAGAGGTTGTCGGTGACGAAGAAGTCGCCCATGCCCCCCTGAAACAGGTTTCCGAGCATGACGCCATCCAGGTCTTGGATGAAGTCCACTCTTGCCGGGTCGATCCCGTTTTCGCGCAACAGCATCTTAAAGAACAGGCCGACGCTGGCGCCGCCGATGGATTTCATCAGGATTGTCTTCCCGACTACGTCAGCCAGGTCGAACTTTGTGCCACAGCTCGTGCGTCTAAGCAATGCCAGAGGGCAGCGATTCGCAATCTGAGCGAACACGGTGTAGTCTTGTACCCGACCACGGTACATGGACGGGACCCAGATTCCACCAAGCGCCATATCAGCGGAGCCGTCGGCAAGCGCGTCGAGAACACCATCCCATGGCGTGGGGATTGTGGTAGTGACATCAAGGCCTTGCTCGATAAAGAATCCATGCCGGTCGGCAATGTATTGAGGGAGGTAGTTGATGTTGTAGCCCGTAGCGGTGAGGCGGAATGGCTCCATGGTTTTGTTACCAACGCTGTTTCTCCCACGAGGTTATGCTGGACCTGATTGTATTTGATGTGGTTTCAATCTGCGTAGTCAATCCAATTTTAGTACTCGGGCTCGAGCTGTGTTTAGAGGCGGAGGGGCATCGTCTATTTCAGTGTCTCCAGCCACCATCCAAATAAATAGTCCCCTACCAACGTGGACCCAAGCAGCAGTTGGCAGTGAACAAGCTTCACGGCAAAAGCAGACGAAAAACTCTTTGACTCCGATAGGAACTTACTGTATGCCTGTTTGTAGGTATCTTTGAGATTATCAGATCGGAAAATCCCGACTCCTTGCAGCGTGAGATAGTCAATCAGTCGAGATCGGCATATCCCGATTCAGCACAGCCATAGATTTTCGAGGGCACTTGGTTCGTTAGATTTGCGCAGGACAGGCCGTGGACCAATGATGAAAGGTTTATAGTATCATTCACGCCATCAAAGTAAGGGCTTAAGCATTCCAAGCTCAGCCAGACTCGGTCTATAGTCGGATGGAACCCCAGAGTTTGACCACGGTACCTCGTAAGCTGCTCCATGTACCGCCTTACATCGGCCGTTGAAATGTCGACGAGTGTTCAATGCGAGGTGGCTACCATGTCGAGGGTCAACAATGGCATGCCCTATAGGGTCAACGAGACATTAAGTCTTTGAGGTTGGTGTATCTCAATAAGTGCAAGAACAAGGCTGATTGTACGTGCCCAATAGAAACTGATCCATTAGCAAATACTAAAGCAGCCCTAGTGGCGCCATTTTCTTGCTTTGCCCAATTAGGAAATTTAGACGAATCAACCACTAATCCGAGCCGAAACTTTTTGACGTAGCGACCTCGAAGGAAATCCAGTCTACGGCGCAGTCTGGGACGAACACTGCGCTCATCCAGGGTCTCGTTCTTCTCCTGTCTGGCTCTGAAGGACGCTTGGGAAGACTCCAATATGTGTCATGGCTCTCTCGGACACGCGCAACTATGTCCTTGCCATCGAGAATAACAAGCAGGAAGCCGAAGAAATCGCAAGGTCGGCGGCGCAAAGTAAGTCCGCACATGCCTCGATGGGACTGGACGGTGATACTGACAGCCCAAGAACTCGAGAGTCGCCAGACCACCTTGATTGAAGTCGTCCAGTCACTCGGCGAGTACATCAACGACAATGACGAGAAAATCCGGGCCCGAGCCATCTCCTACCTAGTTGCTGTCATTTCAGCGCTCCCTCCAAAGTACCTCTCCAGACAACAGATACAGGTGCTTTGCCAGTTTTTCTGTGATCGCATCGAAGATGGAGGGGCACTTGATGGACTGTCCAAGCTACAGGGTCTCGAAAGATTTACAAATGAGATGGCTCAAACCGTCGTGAGAGCGTGAGTGCGGACCACGTTCCAGCTATCCAGGACTCACCTGGAAAGTGGTCCAGGGTTGTCTGGCAGCGGGATTGTGCGACCGGGCTTGGCTGACAGGCATGCTAGGATATTTGAACATTTCACGGACTTGCAGACACGCAACCAGGCTGGCAGGTACCGCATCCTCCAGCTCCTGAACGAACTCTTGGATCACCACCGCAAAGGTAGGATTAGGTGACCCTTTGCACTGGACAGCGCGCTGACCCATTTGCAGCCATAAGGGACATGGAGGATGAGTCCCTCGTGGGCATCACGGATTTGGTGGCAGGTGAAAAGGATCCTCGAAATCTGATGTTGATCTTCTCCATGCTCAGGGTTCTCATGGTTGAATGGGACATCAGAGATCATGCACAAACCATGTTCGATTCGGTATATGCTTATTTTCCCATCACATTTCGGCCGCCCCCAAATGATCCCTACGGCATCACAGCTCAGGATCTGAAGGACAGACTACGGGAATGTCTGGCTTCCACCGGAGTTCTAGCGCCCTACACCTTTCCCAACATGCTGGATCGCCTCGACTCTACTTCCCCTACCGTCAAGAAAGATTGCCTGCAGACTCTGGCGGCCTGTGCCACTAATTATGACCCCGAGACTCTGGCCCAATTCTCAATACCCCTCTGGGATGCCGTCAAGTTTGAGGTACTGCAAGCCCAGGAGCCGGAGCTGGCCGAAGAAGCGCTGCACGTCCTTAAAGGCATTGCTGCCTGCTTATCCGCCACTGTTAAGACCACTCAAAATCCCACCACGTCGCCACTACATCAATACCTGTCGCCTATCAAGAAGGAATGCCTGGAACATCTGCAAGAGCCGGCGACACGCCAGGCGAAAGCTTCTGGGGACATTTTGAAAGCGGTGTCATCCGCCTCGGTCCAAGCTTTTGAAGTTGTGGTCGAAACCGTTGGACCAGCACTGTTAGGTATCTATCAGTCTTCGGCGGGCTTGGTGCAACAGCGAGCGATCTTGGAGGTTGCCAACCAGTTGTTCGAAGCTGCCATTGAAGTCTATGGGTCTTGGACATCTCCAAGCTCTAAAAATTCCGAAGGGCGACAGAATCTTGTCGGAGAATACAAGGACAAATTTGTGACCCTATATAGCCAAGCCTTGATGGGGACGGTCAAGGAAGAGGTGTCCTTCCGGTTGACAGCTGCAAACGGGCTGTTGCTGGTCTCAAAAATGAACTCGGTGCTTGCAGATGACGAGATCGGTCTTTTCGTCCAATATTTCGATGATATTGTCCTCAAAGAGGAGTCCTACGGTCGCGACGAACTGAAAAGGAAAGCCATGACGGCCTTGGCCGAAATATCTCAATTCAAGCCTAGTTTGATCTCCAATATCTCATTCCCAGCTTTCATGGCACGCTTACCTGACACTGAAGAGGGAGCCCGTACCGCTGATTCCAGCTCTGTGCTTGAAGGGTTGGCGGAGATCAGCCTCGAAAAGGAATTGCTGGGAACACTGATGAGACGCCTTCTGAACAAATTGGACATCCTTTTCAGCTCCAGCCAGGGCCCACCGTATCCCTACACCTGCCAAATCTTGGGTACAGTCCTGTACGTTCTGAATCGCAGCGTCTCGGAACAGAAGGCAACGTTGGATGCGTATTTCGAACGGGTGGTCGTGGGACTCTCCCGAAGGATATCAGGCGTCAATCACGGTCCGCTCACGCATGAGAACGTGCTGGATCTACTTGGACGGATCATGAATTTGATCGTCCGACACTCTGCGGAAGCGGCAGTTCAGCAAACTGCAGAAAACTTCTATTCCTTCTTCACTCAATCATCAGCCAGCGAAGGATCTCACAGCCTCGTCCACTTGGTCAATCAGCCTACACGGACCATCCTGTCGACGTGGCTTTTGGCAGCTGTTCCCAGAGGCTCGAACTCCTCGCTGCTCACAAAAGACCAGATTCCGCAGAGTATCCAGAACTTGGTGTCTTTCGCTTCAACCACTCACAGTGCGGCAGTCACCCAGAGTTGTCTTTCTCAAGTTTCTCTCTACGTCAACAAGCATATGGCAACCGCCGATCTGGGTTATATTGACCAATTAGTCTCCCAGAAACTGTCGGCGCTCAAGGACGAACCTATGGATGAAACCAAAACGCCCGACTTTGACATTCGCCTCCTCTTTGCGCTCTTCAAAGCTCTAATACTCCGAGTTTCCCCACGGACGAACGAGTACCTGGCCAACCTCGTCGAACTCCTTGATTCGAAGCAGTATCCATACCAAGTCTCTCAGCTGGCAGCCCGAGGTTTCGCCACCATTCTGGCGGCTGATGACATTTTGTGCAAGCAGAATGGAGCGCAGATCAGGTTGCTTGCTCCTCAGCGCGTCTTCCAGACGTTGACGCCAATGATTTCCGACAAATTCAAGACGTCACAGTCAGCCTTTGAAAAAGAGAATTTCCTCGTGGCAATGAGTGGCATAATGGCGTCTGTGCCTTCGGAGATTGTGATGCCGGAGCTTCCGACCCTTTTGCCCCTTCTTTTGCAGTCCTTGGACATTGCAGATCAGACCGTCAAGATTGCGACTTTGGAAACGTTCGCGGTTGTCATATCAAACAATCCCTCTGCGCTCGAAGAAAGCGGCCACATACCGGCTCTGGTGAAGCGACTTATCGCTGTGGCGACGCTGACGAAATCCAAAGCAGCCGGTCCTGTGAAATCAGCCTTCCCAGAGAAAGGACTTGCACCCGTACCTCCAACAAATCTGCCAAAGACCCGACGTTTGGCGGTCCGCTGTCTTGCTCTGATGCCGAAATATATCTCAGCAAGCGCATCCCGAGGCAATCCTTTGATTCCACTCAAGCGCGAAGTCCTGCATGGGCTGACGAATATCTTGGATGACACGAAGCGTGATGTGAGGAAGGAAGCTGTTGATGCTAGAGCTGCGTGGCTGAGAGAAGTTGACGATGCTAATGATGACGATGTATAGACATGACTCTGTGGCGTAGCAGGGAGGGAATGAGTATATAGAATCAACTACTGATCGGAACT
The DNA here is from genome assembly GCF_000835455.1 of Fonsecaea pedrosoi CBS 271.37. NCBI lineage: Eukaryota > Fungi > Ascomycota > Eurotiomycetes > Chaetothyriales > Herpotrichiellaceae > Fonsecaea > Fonsecaea pedrosoi. The sequence continues at coordinate 2,948,050 of NW_013550610.1, forward strand.
AGAAGGGCGGGAAATGATCGGTCAATACATGAAGGGGGGACGCGATGACTAGACTACTGGATCAATAGTACAAACGTGTAAGTAATCTCACTTCGAGGGCTTCCATCTCCCATTGTGCTGCCGAAACAAGTCAACGCCCTGCACAGGCAACAAGTTCAGGGTTGCAGCCTTGTGTGGCGTGCGTGACAGCCTCGTGGGGGTGGATTACATAAGTCACATTTTGCGGAGAAATGTTTTTACCCTGTCGAAGAGTCGCAGGCAGAAAAACGGCCTCTTTGCCAACTCCAACAATCTACGCAGATGCTCTGATGACCATGACCCGATAACAGTACTGTCCTTCGTTCAAGAAGTGTGTCGACTGCAAAGGACCAAGAGATCGCCTCGATCAGGCGCGGATTTCGTCACCAGGTGAATTCCACTCCCACCAGAGAATCATACCATCTTCGACATGTCTGAACCGCGGTCCAGCGAACCCCGTATCAAGTCTCACAAAAGAAACACTGCACACCGCAGACGTCGCGACGATGACGACTTTGACGAGCGGTGGGGCGACGAGGAGGCCGTGGGGGAGGAGGAACAAGACGCCGCCGAAGGCGATTTCGCGGAATCCTCTGCTAAACGGCTGAAACTCTCTGACGGCTCGGCGTCGCACCGAACACAGAACGAGACACCTCCTCCTCAGACGGACGAAGAAAAGGCCCAGAGAGAAAGAGAAAAGGATGCGAAGGAACGAGACGAGTTTGCGAAGCGGCTGGCGAAGCGGGACGAAGAGCGGGCAAAGAAAATTGTGGAAGACAGGTCCGCCGCCAAGGACAGTGCGACGGCTCAGCGACGCGCGTTGGCCAACGACGCATCGGCGAGAGAGGCGGCGATGCCAGATCTGAGAATCCGCTCCAGACAGGACTACCTGAAGAAGAGAGAGGCGGAGAGACTAGCGCTGCTGCGCAAGCAAGTCGCCGAGGAGCAAGCGGAACTCAGAGACAACCCAGATCTGTCCAGACGAGAAAAGGAAGAATTCGCACGCAACAAGGAAATTCTGCGCCTCGCTGAGGAGAGGCTGGCCATCGACGATCACCTCGACGGCTACGCTCTTCCCGAGGACTACATCACCGAAAAAGGCAAGATTGACAGGCGGAAAAAAGAGCAGGCTCTATACCAGCGTTATGTTGATCGAGACGAGGCCGGGAGAGAACGGTATGTGACCGAGCACGAGGAATGGGAGAAGGAGCAGACCAAGAGGGCCGAAGCCCAGATTAAGAAAGCCGAATATGTCGACGAGGGTGAGTACACCTATGTCTTCGATGAGAGCCAACAAATGCAGTTTATCATGTCGGACACCCTGCAAGGAGACAAAGGTATGACCAGGGAGCAGAGGGAGATGCAGCAGAGGCTCAGCGCTGCAGAGGCAAAGGCCAAGAGCATCGAGGAAACGAGAAAGAGTCTGCCCATCTATCAATTCCGGGACCAGATCATCCAGGCGGTCAAAGATCATCAGGTCCTGATTATCGTGGGTGAAACAGGAAGCGGGAAGACAACGCAGCTCCCGCAGTATCTCCATGAAGCTGGCTTTACGAAAGGCGGCATGAAGATTGGGTGCACGCAACCCCGGAGGGTGGCTGCCATGTCGGTCGCCGCAAGAGTAGCAGAGGAGATGGGAAAGCGACTGGGAAACGAAGTCGGCTATGCTATTCGGTTCGAGGACAACACCAGCGACAAAACCGTCCTGAAGTACATGACGGACGGTATGCTGCTGAGAGAACTTCTGACAGACCCCGAACTGTCTCAGTATTCGGCGCTTATGATTGACGAGGCGCACGAACGGACAGTGAGTACCGACATTGCATGTGGGCTGCTGAAAGACATTGCGCGAGCGAGACCCGATCTGAAACTCCTGATTTCCTCCGCCACCATGGACGCCAGGAAGTTTCAGAAATACTTTGACGATGCGCCCATATTCAACATTCCCGGCAGGAGATATGCGGTGGACATACATTATACGGCCCAACCAGAAGCCAACTATCTGGCTGCAGCGATTACCACGGTCTTCCAGATCCACATCACGCAGGGAACAGGAGATATACTTGTTTTCCTGACCGGGCAGGAGGAGATCGAAGCAATGGAAGCCAGTCTCCAAGAAACAGCTCGGAAGCTAGGAAGCAAGATCAAGGAGATGATCATCTGTCCCATCTACGCGAATTTGCCAACAGACTTACAGGCCAAGATTTTTGAGCCTACGCCAGCCGGGGCACGCAAAGTGGTGTTGGCCACCAACATCGCGGAAACGTCACTGACTATCGATGGCATTGTCTACGTCATCGACCCAGGCTTCGTCAAAGAGAATCAGTACAATCCACGTACAGGTATGGAATCCTTGGTCGTTGTCCCCTGCAGTCGGGCTTCAGCGGGTCAACGCGCCGGCCGTGCCGGTCGAGTCGGTCCTGGCAAATGCTTTCGACTTTACACTGCTCAAGCATATAAGAATGAACTCGAGGAAAATACAACACCAGAAATACAGAGAACAAACCTTTCTGGAGTCATCCTCCTGTTGAAAAGTCTTGGGATCAATGATCTTCTCGACTTTGATTTCATGGATCCGCCCTCGACCGACACCATCGTCCGTGCCGTAGAGCAGCTATATGCGCTGGGTGCCCTGAACAACGCTGGGGAGTTGACAAAGATTGGTCGTCAAATGGCCGAGTTCCCGACAGACCCCATGCTGGCGCGTGCAATCCTAGCGGCAGACAAATACGGATGCGTGGAGGAGGTTCTTTCGATCATCGCAATGCTTGGAGAAGCATCGGCACTCTTCTTCCGTCCCAAGGACAAGAAAATCCACGCCGACAGTGCCAGGGCCAGATTCACCAACAAGGACGGCGGTGATCACCTTTCACTACTGAACATCTTCAATGAATGGGTCGACTCCGACTACAGTTTTGTGTGGGCGAAGGAAAACTTTCTCCAGCAGCGTAGCTTGACTCGAGCGCGCGATGTTCGAGACCAGCTGGCAAGGCTGTGCGACCGGGTCGAGGTGGACGCAAGTAAGACTTGCGGCGGCGCTTCAAACATTGAACCGGTGCAGAAAGCCATCACGGCGGGCTTCTTCCCCCACTCGGCTCGACTTCAGCGAGATGGACAGAGTTACCGCACGGTCAAGAACGGGCAAGTTGTCTACATCCATCCCTCGAGCGTCCTTAACGAGAGTCGGCCGAAATGGGTCATCTACCACGAACTGGTTTTGACAAGTAAGGAGTACATGCGCAGCTGCATGCCTTTGAAGCCAGAGTGGCTCATTGAAGTGGCGCCCCATTATTATAAGAAGCAGGATCTGGAGAGTCTGGGCGTGGAGAGGAAGGTTCCCAGGGGAGAAGGCAAGGCTCAGAGTAAGATATGACAGAGTGCGAAGTGCTGCGATGAGACGAGACATGCACATATGTATTTACCAACTGTGGAAATGTTTTCTCCACAGAGATCACCAGCTAATTGAGATCTTCCACTACTCTTCGCTGAAATCAATCCCAGCCCATCGACGAGGCTGAAGTTCAGCCTGATGATGCCAGCCTCGTCCCTGCCAAGCCCCACATGCGCCGCGCCGTGCCGCAAATCTTCTCGACCATCAGAATAAATTTTTTATTCTGTCCTGATCTTTTTCCTTTTCCGCCCGAGCCGAGAACAATCACCATGTAAGTCCGTCTCACTTCATTCTCAAAGGCTATCTTCTGTCCGAACATGTCGCAAGGCTCAGGACCAGTGCCCCATCCGAGCTGCAAGGTCATCCTCGCCGGGACTATCGCGAATGGACTTTTGGCGGAAATCCAGGCTGGTCTAAAGGAACTCGATCACAAGCCACATCTGTTGGGGATTCTGGCAAACAATGATCCAGCAGCGAGAGTGTATGCAGATTGGACCGAGAAGACGTGTCGTGAAAAGTAAGTGTTTCTTCCGTCGTCGTTGTCCACTATGACGGCTCCATCTGGGCCACATGGTGGAAGAGCGAGAAGGACTCGACAAGCGAAAATCTGGACCCCTTTCCCACTGTCTTGCACTCTGAAATACGTCCTGACGTGATCGTAACTGGCAAAAGTGGCTTCGCGTACACGCTCCAAGAAGCGGCAAAGGACTCGGTGGAAGAGGTCGTGCTCGCGGCCAACGCCAACCCGGCCTACGACGGCATCATCATCTACTACCCGATCTTCAACAACCGGGGCCAAGACCAGTACATCCAGAACATCGTGTCCCTGGCCAAGGACGTCGAGGGTCTGAGCCACCAGTACATCTTCAACATGTACCAGAACATCCGGTTCCTAGACGAGGCACAGATGGTCAAGAGCATCCTGCCGTGCACGCCGCTGGCGGTGATCAAGATTCTCGAGTACCTGCACATTTACAACACCATCCTGCCCTACGGCAACAGGCTGTTTGGCCGGACCATCTGCGTCGTCAACCGCAGCGAGGTCGTGGGGAGGCCGCTCGCCGCCCTGCTCGCCAACGACGGCGCCTGCGTCTACTCGGTCGACGTCACAGGCGTGCAGCAGTTTACGCGGGGCGAGGGGATCCGCAAGCGGAAACACGAGGTGGTGGAGAAAGAAGGGTGGACGATTGAGAATTGCGCTCCGCTGTGCGACGTCGTCATCACGGGCGTCCCGGGCGAAGCCTACAAATTCCCGTGCCACCTGTTGAAAGAGGGTGCCGTGTGTATCAATTTTTCGAGCGAAAAGGTGAGTCTTTCCCTCCCCCCTCCACCACACGGTCTTCTTGCAATCGGCAATGAAACTGATGTCCCCACAGAACTTCCCTCCCGAAATCAAGGAAAGGGCGTCCATCTACGTCCCCGCCATCGGCAAAGTCACCATCGTCGTACTGCTGCGCAATCTGCTCCGCATCGTGCAGAACCGGCAGGCCCAGGTGACGAAGGAACAACAACATTCCGCGGCTCAGGCATCCGCGGTTGGAGACAGTCTGAGAGTCGAGGCTATCGACAACAATGATACTGTGGCAGACGGGCGAAAAGGAGAAACGGGCCAGAACGGGGTTGCGAAGTAACTCTCTCTACCCGGTTCTTTTGCGGCTCGCGATTCCTCTATTACCGATACCCGATTACTCAGTGTGACATGACACGACATGACACGAACATGACAAGTCCAACTTGAAACCGAGTTGAATCGACTCGACATCGAAATGAAATCTGTGAGATCGATTCCGTGTGTATCTCTACATACCTCTCACTCACTCACTCGCGCGAGGGAGTACCGCGGATCGACGGTACTATATTATAGTGCGAGGCACACCTCATATCCCTAGAGTCGACAAATGCAGGTAGACAGGCAGGCAGGCAAGAAAAACAACAGAAGGTCCTTTTCTCGCTTGGCGCCAGGTCCCGATTTCTCGATTGGGACTAAACACAGATACAAATACAAATGAATACAAAGACGTCAGCTCCATTGAGTTTGTGTGTATGTGTATACGTTTGTAGTCAACGAGGCTGCCTACCTACCTGTCGCTCAGTCGGTCGGTCAACTAACCATTCGTCCGTTTTGATAGAAAAGACTTAGTACGAAATCACTTTGAAAAACCTTTATAATATATATATATAATCTCTAGATGGTTAATGTCTAGAGTTATTTTACTAACTTATCCCTTACTACTTTACTCTCCTATTAATAACTATTTAGTTAAATCGCTTCCTTATCTACTCTCTTCCACTGTTGTAACACCTCTGCTGCGACAATCGATCGAGATAGACCTGAGGGTTAGGCGGCACAGGGCGCGAACGAGTTTGGTAAACCTGGTGAATCACTGGCTAACACTGTCAATCAATTCCTCCATTCGAATGACATGAGGGTCCACTGTATGAGACAATTTGTCCAGGATGCTCTCGTGGCGCATCATGTTATGCATCGTGGCTTCTTGTGGACAGCCTCGGGCTACGTAAGTCTCCTTTGGCAGAGCACGACACCGTACATAGTGTACACGGCAGATTTATTATATTCGATAGACCCCTAAATCCCATCGAAATTTGTCTAGCAAAGTTTGTCGTAACAGCCATGTCCGCGCTGTTTTTCCCGCTTGATCAGAAGGCTCTAGCGTGCACATCTCGGAATCAGTGGTCTCCAACTCTACTAGAATGAATGGTAAGTACTACGACTCTCTGGGCCATCTGCTGAGACCCTCCATACGGTTATGTATGAGTGGGGATCGACCCCCGCCTTTCCGGCAGGGGGATTTCATGCCGAGGCCACCAATGGCGCAGCAGCACTCCCTATGTAAACAGACGATTACCCGAGGTGCCTTTGGAGCCGGGCAGTGTTTTCATTGTACGTGCTGTGTAACCCGGCCTTGACTCTTCCAAAACCAGGAGACAGCAAGATGGCCAGCAGAGTGGACTTCTGAGCTTTCCCTGCAAATTATCTAAACAGAAAAAGCGAGAAAGTTCAATTATTATCTCTGGGATTCGTTCTCATGCATACCCCTATTCTTGGATCGTTCGTTATGGATAGAGGCATTCCGCGTCATTTAACCAGCGAGAAGCCTCGGCAAAACCACCCTGGTTCCTGTTTCTTGATGAGCTTGGCCCGGCACAATTATAGATAGTAAACCGGCTCCTGAAAGTCGCAATTGCTTGACCTTTAGATCAGGATTTGCACAGTGCCATCTCTCCAGGGCCGGCCAACAAAAGAGCGCTGCCACCTCCAGATCGATCTCGGAGCCTTGATCTTGGGTTCGACGTTTAATCATGGCTTCAAGCAGACTCTCTCAAATTGACATTCCGGAATCGTATGCACAATTGCCCCTCACTCAGGTTCTGGTGTCGCATTATCCCGAATCATCATCGACTGCGACGCCAGTCATTGTTGTCACCTTGAACCGGCCAAAAAGGCTCAATGCATACACGCCGACTATGGCGATTGAGTTGGAAAGAGTCTTTGGGCTCTTGGACCGCGACGAACGGGTCAAAGTAGTCGTTCTGGCTGGGGCAGGAAAGAGCTTCTGTGCGGGAGTCGACCTAGAAGGGGGCCTTTCGGGCGGCACAGAGGAAGAGAAGACTCGTGACGCGGACTACAGAGACGGGTAAGCCATGAAGCATCACTCCTGCAACTCGAAATGCGTGCTCATGTATACATTCCAACTTCCAGAGGGGGGCGGATATCACTAGCTATTCACCGCTGCTCGAAGCCTACCATCGCAGCTATCCATGGCGCTGCAGTAGGGGTCGGCATAACCATGTGCTTGCCCGCATGCGTTCGGATTGCGTACTCCAAGGCCAAAATCGGGTTTGTCTTCGCTCGGCGGGGCCTCGTCCTGGAAGCTTGCTCGTCTTATTACCTCCCGCGACTGATCGGATTCTCCAAGGCGCTTTACTTGACCACCACGGGCTTGGTCTACCCTGCGGACAGTCCTTATTTCGGCGCACTCATGTCTGAACTGGTCTCGACACCGG